>NC_090445.1:282680191-283288004 GCF_031143425.1 Pleurodeles waltl
CGGACAAAACAGAGGTCCTCATCCTTGGGCACACCCCCTCTGCCTGGGACAACTCATGGTGGCCGTCCACGCTGGGTCCCCCACCAACACCCACCGACAGCGCACGAAACCTCAGCTTCACCCTCGACTCCTCACTCTCCATATCAAAGCAGGTCAGCGCCATCTCCTCCTCCTGCTACAACACCCTCTGCATACTTCGCAGAGTTTACAAATGGATACCAACAGAAACAAGAAAAACAGTAACCCAGGCCCTCATCAGCAGCAGACTCAACTACGGCAACGCCCTCTACACCGGTATCCCATCCAAACTCCTCCAACGCCTCCAAAACGCCTCTACCCGACTCATCCTCAACATCCCTCACTGCTGCCACATCACCCCCCACCTAAGAGACCTTCACTGGCTCCCCGTCAACAAGAGGATCACCTTCAAGCTCCTCACCCACGCACACAAGGCACTCCACAACACCGGACCATCATACCTGAACAACAGACTCAGCTTCTACACCCCCACCTGGCATCTCCGCTCTGCTAACCTCGCCTCCATCCCCCGCATCGGACGCAAATCTTCCGACGGCAGATCATTCTCGTACCTCGCCGCCAAGACCTGGAACACCCTCCTGCCGGATCTACGACAGACCCAGGACCTTCTTTCCTTCAGAAAACTCCTCAAGACTTGGCTCTTCTAGCAGTAGCAGCATCCCCCCCACACCCCCCCCAGCGCCATGAAACCCTCACGGGTATGTAGCGCGCTTTACAAATTGATTGACTGATTGATCTGACAGGGAGTCAGGTGTGACTTTTGCATGTTGATAGTGAACCCCTCACGAGTGTAGGAGGTTCGTCATATTTCTTGAGGTGGGAGACAACCGACTGGGGTGAGCCAGCCTTCAACAGCCAGTCGTTGAGATAGGAAAAGACAGACATTCCTGATCTCCGCAGATGCACTGCAACAGCCGCCATCACCTTGGTGAATGCCCAAAGGGTGCTGGTATGGCCAAAAGGGAGGACAGCAAACTGAAGGTGCTCATGGCCTACTGTGAACGGCAGGTAATGCCTGTGGGCGGGCAGACGGGAATGTGGAAGTCCTCCAAGTCCAACGCTACCATCCAGATTCCTAGTTGAGGGCAGACATCTTTAGCAAGCATAAGCATTTTGAATTTCTCCTTTTTCAGGAAGAAATTGAAAGGATGCAGTTCTAAGGTAGGAGGAAGGCCTCTGTTCTTCTTGGGCACCAGAAAGTAACAGAAATAACAACCACACACTACTTTTGGCATCAACACCCCATCTATGTCACCCTTGGTGAAGGGATACGCCACTTCCTGGTGTTTTAAGGGGAGGTGGTCCTCGGTCAGTCTGTTGCAAGTGGATGGCATAGGTGGAGGGGTAGTCACAAAGGGAGGAGAGTAGTATTTTTTAAAATTCTGGAGAACACAGTGATCTGATGTTATCAATCTCCAGTGGTGCAGGTGATGGCGTATCCTGACTCCCATTTGTTGCCCATGATGGCCGGAGGGCAAGCTAAAGAGAATTAGAGGCTAGGGGGATAGGGGTCACGGTGAACTGGCCTGATCTCTGGCTGCCCAACCAAAGGGGTCTGTGGGTACTGTGTCCTCAGCCACACAGCGGCTGGGGAACTTGAGCACTGTGGACGTTGGGCTGGTAAGGACACAACTGATAACCCCTTCATTTGCTATGAAAGGAGTGAAAGGCAGACTGTTGTTGACAGGGCCATGGAAAGGCCCAAGGACCTGGCCGTAGCTCTGCTGTTCTTGAAGCACACCAGTGCTGAGTCCGCCTTTTCTTCAAAGAGACAAGAGCCGCCCATGGGCATATTCATGTGCGGAGCTTAGATATCCCCTGAAAAGCCAGTTGTCCTCAGCCAGGCGTGGTGCCATAAGTCCAGGGCAAAGAGACTGCTCTGCCTAGCGAGTCAGTCATATCTAGCCGATATCGATTTGTGAACTTAGCTGCATCTCTCCGATCAGCCATGTCTTAGGAGAATATGTTCCGGACCTTCTCTGGGACCATGGGCAGCACCTATGCAACCCAATCCCAAAAGGAATGGGAATAATGGCCAAAAGGCGGGCAGTGTTCACAGACCGCATTGCAGGCTGGCAAAGAAAATGTTTTCTTACCCAAGGTGCCCAGCCTTTTGGATTCTCTATACAGTCGGTGGTATGTAATATGCCAGGAAGTGGAGGGCTGGATGACCAAGCTCTCTGGGGCGGGGTGTTGAGTGAGGAAAAAGGGGTCCCCTTAGGCAGGGCAATAGTGGTGGGCAATTGTCCTGTTAACAGGCGCCCCTGTGCAGGGCTTTGACCAGGCCCAAGCAATATTTCCATGAGGCTTCATTAAATGGGAGAAGTGGTTCTGAAGTCATGACTCTCGGTTGAAGCACCGCTGTCAAGACATTAGACTTGACAGCCATGGAGGGCAGGGTAAGATCCAGGACCTCGGTTGCCCTGCTCACCACCACGGAAATGATGCACCCTCCTCCGTAGCCATGGTAGAAGGAGATATTAAGCCAGTATCTGGGAAGGTGTCTAGTCCTCTGGCATCCAACAAATTCTCACACATGTCCCTACCAGGGTCTAGGGGCTGGTATTCGTCAGGTTCCAGTGGCCTCCTAATATTCCCCAAGTCCTCTCCCATAGGAATAGGGCTCAGGTCCTGGCCTGGAGGGAATGACTCCAGTCAGGCACAGTCTCTCCGGCTCAGTGTCGGAGTCAGGAATAGAAATGAGAAAGGCACAGCTGGACTGCGCCATGAGTGTCAAACAGGGGGACTCGTGTCAGGGAAGGACGAGGTGGCTTGACCAGCCGTGGTCCAGAACCATCTGTGGACCCAACTGGGGCCGACTGGTGTGAGGTTACCTAGACCTTACATGGTTTTGAGGGAATGGGAATGGATGGGTACAGAGAAGAAGGGAAAGGAAATGACTAAGGTGAAGGGTTCATTTAGGCAATGGCTGGAAGGCAAGTGGGATCATCAGGAGAAATGCTGGAGGGAGGATATGATAGAGGGAGTGAGAGTTGTTCCTGCAATATAGAGACAAAGACAACAACATAAAATCTGATGAGGGAGGCACAGAGTAAGAAAACTGAGAGCAAGATTCAATTGAGGAGGATCATTTTTTAATGGCCTTCTAAATTCCAGACCTCCTCCGTATACTGGTGGAATCCAGAGATTGGGGCAAGGTTCCGTAGTACCTGATACGGGTGCAGGGGGCGATGGTACAAGTGTACAAACACATGGATTGACTATCAGAGACACTACTGTTTCTCTAGTTTCAAATGGCATGCATATTAGTACTATCCCTATGCTATTTCCCAAAAGGAGAGATACTCATTTTGGGGTTCTGAAGACTGAATTTGGAGAAATTTGGCAGGGAGCAATTGACATAAATCATACTAATCATACAATGTGGCTGAAATGAGGTACTTAATCAGAGAATCAGCAAGGTATGAGAACCAAGCACATGATAAGCTTGAATAATTGGCTGATGAATGTGAGGTTCACATCAGTAGAATGAGAAATGTACATAGAAATAACAAATTAGATTTGACAACTGTTGAAATAAAAGAGCAGAGTTCAATAACCTTATGAGCCAACATTCAAAATATCTAGTTGAGATAGGGATTTAAAAAGTAGAGAGAAAGGTAGAAGAAGGTTACTACTAAAAGGAAGGCTTTGGAGGCAGGAAGGAAAGCAAAGGGGTCCTTTTGAGGCATTTTCAGAATTTCCCCTGAGAGAACTACATGGAGGGAAGATTGTGCCTTGGACAAGACATGATATTATGTTTTTATGAAAAATGTTCCAAAATTGAGAGGAACCTGAAAAACTGGACAGGAGGTTCATAGATTGATGATTCTGATAATGCTTTGGACTGATTTGGATGTGCTATTTCAGATTGTTGTTCCCACAAGTGATTTATGGTCCGAGTGTAAGGTTGGTGTTGTTTGGCTGACTGAGGAACCAAGTAGGGTTGCTCCTAATAATGCTACATCTGAGACGGTTGCAGACAAGTTCAGAACAATGATAGGACACTTGAAAAAAGAGGGTGCTGAGAGAAGGAAATTAACTTGTCAAAGATTTTAAGGTCTACACATGAACAGAAGTCCGTGCATGCCTATTATGAAAGGCTTATTCAGATTCTTAAGAAGTACATTGTAGCTGAATATCCAGATAAAGAGGGTGCCAGTGGTTTTGTTTCTGCTTTTTATGGGTTTGCGTCCTGAGCTTAGTTCTTATATACAATAGAGTGTGATGTGCTGGTAGACTAACAGTATTAATGAGATCCTGAAGTATGCCAAGAACAGCAGTGATTGTTTTTATGCAAAGCAGAAAATGTTCAAGGAGTCGCTTACGGTTGCCCCGAGAAGCAGCTTCAGAGAAGTTGCAAGCACCATCTGATTTGGGTTTCATGTCACCTGACAATTCTCGAATGAATGTGATGCAAAGTGTGAGAATAGGAGACGCGATAGTGCAGACAAAAGAACGTTGAAGAAGGGTTGTGAATTTTTTTTAGAATGGATGCAAATGTTGATGTGCTAAAGAAGAGCACTGCTTGTCACTGTGCAGTAGAATTGGCTATTGGAAACGGGAATGTTGACAGTATTCAGATTGATTTTGTTGCCCAGATGCACCCGAATGTGAATCAGGTGGAAGCACTGTCTGTGGCCCAAGCCCAACCTGCTTCTGTACAGAATGAAGAAAATCAAGGGCAGTTTCGAATGAATATGCCTACCACCCTAGTGTTGCAGCAAAACAAGAGAAACCACAAGTCGACCATACCAGCAGAATTCATTGATTTTGAATATTGATTTCCTTCAGTTTTGTTAAGTAATAATTCCCAGTGATAGTGCAGGGGCGGGAGGGTGACTGCTTACTTGGGGCAGTCCTGGACGTAGATCAAAGTGGGCCATACATTGATGGTGAAGTCGATAGCCACCCGTGCCTTACTTGATAGGTACAAGAGCTACCCATTCTACAGTTGGTTCTTTGGAGGTTCCAAACCTACCCCTCTCAGGAACAGAAGTCTATGTTGTAGCCATTAGCAATAAGCAGGTTGTTAACCAAGGCAGCAGATGTCCTTGTTAAAATAAGATCAATATTCATCAGTTGAGTATTTGAGTTCTGTCAATTTGTTGAGTAGAGACTTGTTTTACAAGATGAACTGCATGATCGATTAGTTGTGCACAGGATGGTGTTGCAATTGAGACACAAGATGAAGATTCAGTGTTTCAAATTAAGTTACATGGTTCAAGAGTTTAGTTGTTTTCTAGTCCTTACTAACGATGACCTACTTCTCAATTTAAGACATACTGTCAAAGAAGAGGAATAGAATTTCAATGGAAAAGAGACAGGACTGATAAAAAGTGCAAAGCCTGTCAGGATAAATGTGAAATCAAATGTAGTTTTCCCTAAAACTGAATACAAACTTTCAAGAGGCAGAAGAAGGAATGAAACCGGTCACTGAGAAGGGAATGATTTCTGCAGGATGTGGTTGGTGGTCCTTGCAATTCTCTTGGAATGGGCATTAAAAAAAGCAAGTGGTGAACCAGGCAGGAAAATAAATAAAATAGTGATTCTATGTCCTGCAAATCCTGCAGTACTTTTGTTCCAGATTCTAACAGATGCAGAATGGTACACACTCAATGACTAATGCCAAGTGTTCTTCTCCATTCCTCTACAGAGGGCAGCAAGTATATTTTTATATTACAGTTCCACAGAAAAATTCTTGTTTGGTGTCTAATCCCACAGTGGCATACCTAAAGTCCTTCAATTTTCAGTCGGATCTTAAAGAATGATTTGAAAAGTTAGCAGTTTTCCTGTAATTCAGTCATGGTACAAAAACAGATGGCCTGATGGTGGCATCTAAGACAAAAGAAGATTGTAAACTTGACACATTTGTACTATTGAATCATTATGCTGACAATGGTCATAAGGTTTCCCGAACAAAGATGTAATACTGTAAAAAAGAAGTGATTTATCTTGCTCATCACATTGAAAAAAAATGCATGGAAAGTCTCAAAAGAACTTGTTTCTGCAATTCTACAAAGGGATCCTCCCACCATCCAGAAGGAAGTGAGGATGTTTCTGGGAATTGTTGGCTACTGTAGTCAGTGTTTTCTAAAATTTTCCTTGATTGCAAATCCTTTAGTAAGGCTAATAGTGAGGTAGCTTAGGGTCTAAAACCACAAGAATCATGCAAATGTCATACTAATATGGTACCTGGCACAGTGTTAGGTATTCATATAAACAGTGATTTTTGATATAGACCCCAAAAATCTGTAACCCCCGCACCCCCCATTTTATGCGTGTGTGTATCATAATACAAAATGGCTACCGCCAGGGACAGTAAATTAATATAAATGCATTATTAGTCTTCCAGCACATAATTGCAACAATTTTTTAGCCAATGATTTAAAAACTGTTGCAATTTAATTGACTCATAGTACACTATAAGTATGTAGATATATGGTAGATATACAGGGTGTTCCACATAACTTGTTCACCCCGCTTAACTTCTGAACGGTTAAGATAGAAATTTCAAACAAAAATGACTTCATCAAAAAGGTCTAGGTTAGGTTGTTACTATTTTAGGGGCACTTGGGCCACATATACAGGGTGTACCAAACGTCTATTACAAAATTTCAATTGACACCCTGCATATTTTTGCTATTTTTTGTTAGAATATAAAAACATATGTTGTAACAGTTAAACATTAAAACACTTTTTATTGAAAAATAAAGAAGATACAAATTATATTGTTATTAATGCGTTTTGTTAGTCAACAGTTTTTTTTTAAAGTTACAATTTTGTCAGTCATCTAAAACAAGTCCTGCTGACATCATTGTCCATCACAAATTCAAAGACTAGTACATGGAAGAGACAATTGTTTACATTTACAATCATGGGTACACAATGTTTTTCATTGCAGTATTTTGAAGCATCAGGCAAAAGTGACCACAGAGGTTCGTATCCAGAATCTTCCCTCTGCCATCCCCCCTGAGCTAGATCAGATATATAGGGATACACATTCCACCACTGAGACCACACACAACCTGCTTGGAAAATAGCTCTCTTGCTGTGCTGTAAAAGAGCAATTAAGTTTAGAGAGCGATTAAGTTTGGTCAGCGCCATTCTTCAACACTCGTTACCAGAATCTGTTTTAATGTTCTTATTGTATAATCTAATAATTACAAATTGCTGAAGCTGACAAACTGTTATTGGAAATATCTGGTGGGCAATGAGAGCGCTCAATAAATGTTTCCATGACAGCCTGAAAATGTTGCCACATTTCCCAACCTGTTTTCTTGCCATGACCTACAAATACAGATACAGTGTCGCAACCGGTAAATACATGGAAAATTAAAATACCATCACAAACACTTTTGCCAAGTTTATTAGCATACTCATGGATAGGCATAGCCTTTGATGCTTCCCAGTACCAAAAACCAATCCACAAATTTGAAAGATTTAAGCTGCTAAATGCATAAACAGCAATAACTGCTAAATCTGAATCAACAGTATGTATAGTTATAGACTTCTGGCCACCTTCACTAGCATGTTATGCATGTAATTGTATTCTGGTATCAGCTTCTTCTTGATAACATGGCCTGAGTTCAGATACATTTAGAATTTTGGGAATATTCACCACGTTATTATCCTTTGTCAGTACTACAATTTAACCCTCCAAGAATTGGAACAAATCATTTTTATTATCTTCATTTTGTAGTAAAGTCACCCAGTTTTTTTGCTATCTTTGTGGAACCTTTTTCACAATAGCTCGGACCAAAACCTCACCTATTTCTTACTTTCTTTTTCAGAGACCTCTCTATGTAACGGTCAAATACTATATCTACTAATTACGATTTGTTAAGTATGTTCATTACATAAGGCTGGATTATATAGGTGCTGTAGTCTTGAAAACTGAGTACATTGTCGGGTTTTAAGAAAGGGATTATTGCTCATCTATCCATAATAACACAACTTGCAGTGTCTGGAATGCTATTCATGTTGTCTATAGCACCATTAAACTTTTCCAAACAAGAGATGGTGTCAGACTTTATCCCTTTTCTTAGTAATCCTCCCTCAAATTGATGGGGAATAATCAAGATTCTCATGGGTAAAAAATTCCTTTAAATCTCCTTCTCCATTCTGGCAAACAATATACAAACTGGTGAGAAGTGAGCAGTCACTTTTTAAGATGGATACTTTGTGGTTCACTGAGTTTTGGACTACCTTATTAAATAAACATAGCTTCTTTCTAGGAATAGGTCCAAAATAGATTTTCTTCACAGCGTAGCAGGCGTTATTGAACAAATATTCCATATGGAATTCACCCCATGTCGTCAGCAATGCACACACATTTATTTGCATTATCACTCATGATTCAGCTGGTTGCAATATTCATAAGATTTTCGCCAATACCACAGGCATAAGGATTTCTGTTATCATGCGAAAACACTTGTGTAAGTTCCTCAACATCATTTAAAAATTGAGTGTTGCAAGAGACGTTGTCTTCATGGTGAACACAGTTATTTTTGTTTTCATTGAATTCCATTTATTCATCGAATTGTCCCAGTCAGTTGGCATTTAAAGGCCCAGACACAATCCATTTTCTCAATGCACTCGGATTATCAAGAATACCAACTGCCCCGTTGTCTGATTTTAGATCCCTGTTACACTGCTCATGCATCTGATCATGCAGAAATAAGTTCTACCTACTTTTACAAGCAACAATATATCCGTTTGAAAGTTCTTCATATACATCTGGGATTCTTGTTTTCAGCTCAACAAGCTTTTTAAAGAACACTGGCATCAACCTGGCATAGTTGGTGTGGTCCATAGCAAACATCCAAGGACAGATCATTTGCAGGACTAAAATAAACGTCTCAAAATGTGCTGATTGGATGGTATCAAGAAATTGGAATAGCAGTAATTCAAGTTGAAGTGTAATATAACAATATTTGAAATGAACAGACTCTGTTACTCTTCGGGTAATCCATTCTTTCATGGATATTTGCCCATCAGTGGATACATCATAAGTCTTCTTCAAAAGTATACACAGTGATGCAACACTAACTTTGTGTATGTATTGGGACCGTTTTACATGAGACTCTTTTAGATACTGTCCAACTTTACCCTCACTGGTAACATTAGTTTCAACTAAAATATTGGCCCAGCCACTACCATCAAGCTAATCTCCTAAAACTTCAAGGAACGACATTTCAATATGTAATGCTCCCACCATGACTACCATTTTGTCTTCCACGTACAATTCTGGAAGTAACCACTGTAATTGTTTAGCTGTTGCATGGACTGCTTGATCACGTCACCACAGGAGTCTGATTAGGATTAATTGTGGCCAGAGAACACTTTGCAGTGTCGTACAATAGAAGGAGAATTTATGGACTCATTTAGTAAAACTAGCAATACACTATGACGTTTTGTGACAGAACCACTCCTGTTGGAGTGGAAAGCAGCCCAACTCACGTGGCTTATATAGGTTACATTATGGAGATCAAGAGTTTGAATCATCTGCACCCATTTGTCTGACATAGGTTCATTATGAATAGGAGGAGGCTAGGAGGCATTGATATTACTTACAGGTACATTTGGCTGTTTATCATTGTACACAGTAACTGCAAATACCACTCTGGTAGGGATGAAGTACATTTCTTGGTCCACTCATTTTCTTCAATTTTTAAGAAGGATAATATACCTTGTTCATATGATTTTTTCTGTATCAGAGATATGGCTATCCCGTGGAATGTCTGAGTGGATGAAGATGACGAGGGATTGGATCAATACTGTCTATTGCAGCACAAGAGAAAGTAGAGAGTTGAAGGTCCGTTGGACACACAACCCTGCCATTGCAGAATTGCTTAAATTGTTTGTTAGTTAATGTTGCTAACACTTCTCAAACATGCTCATATGACATGAATACACCCAATTTGTTCAGTTTGTAAACAAATTCCTGTTTTTGAGCTTTAGCATGCACTAATAATCCAACAGAAAGAAGTCGTGGAGTTTCATTATCTTTTTTGTGGCGGATGTATCCTTTAAGATTTGCCTTCTTATACTTACTGGTAGGATACTGAACAAGCTATGAGTCTGACAAAGCTGCACTCATTATTTACTGTGCTGCATTTTGAAATGTTACAACGTTCCAAAATAATTCATATTAGATTTAGCATAGCAGCCCCTACAGACTTTTCTTGGCAAACTGTCCACTAAATCCATCAACTTCAAGTTCAAACATTTCTTTTCAAATAATAGCAGCTGCGTTGGTCAGGCAGACACCAGTCTGAAGGGCATTTTGTTTACAGATACTGAATATTTTTCGTATTAGACAAATATCTCTACCTTTTTGTTCAGCGGAAAGTTCTGGCATGAACACAAGAATCTTTTCTGTTAATTATGTGCGGTGTATAGATTTGTCCGCATTTCCTACACCTAAATTCTGCCATACGACAAACTACAAGTGATTTGATGTTAGATAAAGTACATACGGGCGATACTTCTGAATTCTGAAGTGTATCTTCAAGATAGTTTACAATTTCACCTAATACCATGCCACAGATTAATGTCAATTTGTTGTCTTCGCTTTTTTCTTTGTTCTGCATTTGCCAAAGCCGGTTATAAAAACGAACAAGACACTTTTTGTCATACTTCGCTTGCAACCATACCACTTAACTTGGCGGGTACTTTTTTGATTCACAATGCAACTGCAGCATCTCAAACTAGATTACTTAATTCAAGTGTACACACATTTATAAAATCTCTCCTTTCTCTTCATCACAGAAGAAACGCATATCTTTCAATTCACCAACTATAAATGAAGCATGCGTACACCCTGAAGTACTCTCCTGCAAACTGTCTTGAACTATTTTCGTTTTTTTTATAACTGTGCAAGTTTGGGTTTGTCAAATTTATTTCTACACGTTTTAAGGAATTTTCTAGTTTTCAATTAACCGTTGTTCAACTACATAATGATTTTTTAAACAATTGTGCCTTGATGATTGATGGAAGTCCTTTAATTTCTTCAAAAGCTAGGAGATCATCAAGCAAACTTTTGTACCCAATTCCTTTATCAGAACGTTTACTATTAGCTGGACGCACAAAGACTTCTCTTAAGCTTGCTAACACAATACACACAGATCCCAATCAATTCCAGTTCCAACATTTAGGCCCTCATTACAACCCTGGCGGTAAATTCTGCTTACCGCCGTGCCGACGGCCGCCAACATACCATGACCACGGTGGTATTCCGCTACGGGTATTATGAACCACACTGAGAAATCCGCCACTATACAGACACCCACACAAGTCTGCCACACCAAAGGTCAGTGATAAACTGGCGATAGCAAAACCCACACCGTCACGCCAACAGAAATACGCCCACAGTATCATGAATCACCGTGGCGGTCTTACAACTGCGGTAAAACCATTGGCGGGCTCAAAATACACACACATTTACAAAACACCACCACATTGGACACCTGTAACACATACACACACCACACCCACACAAACAGCTATAAAACACACACACACATTACCCACAAACCCTTTTAACGAACAAATTAGAACAAGCAGAGAGAGAAAAGCAAAGACCACACCTTCACCCAGAGGCACAGAACACCAACACACCATCCATGCACATCACATAATACATCACAACACAGCACCCCACACATCACCTCACTCATAAAACTCACACCACATCATGGCACCTCAAAGACACCCCAGGTTTTCTGAGGAGGAGCTAAGGGTCATGGTGGAGGAAATCATCCGGGTAGAGCTACAGCTATTTGGATCACATGTGCAGCAGACTTCCATTGCAAGGAAGATGGAGCTTTGGCAGAGAATCATCGACAGGGTCAACGCCGTACGACAGCATCCAAGAACCAGGGATGACATCAGGAAGAGGTGGAACTGTAGTGTAGCCATTTTTAATATAGCTTCATGCATGTTAGTTTTACATACTAGACCGCTGTACAATTTGCCCTAGATATATTTTATTCAGCATCGCACTGTAATTTTACAATAACCAGTTTTTACGGTCTTGATTTAATTTCTTCTATCACACTGTTTAGCTTAGTTCAGCACTGTGTGCTTGATCGCCCTGTGCTTCAGACAAGGCTACAGTCTGGTACATTGCCGGTAAACGTGGTAGAAGTTTAGTCTCCAGCATTCGTAGAAAATTCACATCCGTATGTAGGGACATTTTCTTAGAACATCTGCGTGTTAGTTATAAAAACACTTTCTAGTCCTAGTATACGTCAAGGGGGAGATTCCAGCCAGAGACCCACAACTGTATGCTAAATGCCCCGTTGCAGATGCTGATGTAGATTACAGGCCTTTGCTCAGGTATGAGGGTCACTGTCCTCCCGGGGGAACCTGAAAGGCAGGCTTAGAGCTTAAGATGCTGTGCTCGAAAATATAACTTAGAGAGAGAGTAACCTAGCGGCACAATGATAGCTTTATTCTTGTGCTTCACTCTCATTGTTACTATTTTAGTACTACTGTGTTGTATAGTTCTGGTTATTGCAGCTCACTCTTTGCTATCTAAAATGCAGTTGTTTTATTAAACCAATCTTTAAAACTTACACTGCCTCTACTGTCATTTATATATGAGACCGCACTGTGTATGAGAGAACTGGTTGTGACCTTAGTGACCATGACTTCCCTGGGAAGTATTGAGATGTCATGCGCTCGTCTGCCCAATTGTCTCTACCATTTGGGAGAGATAAGGCACTGCTAGTTAGCCGGAGCAAAACCCGGATTTAGAGTGACAAGTGTCCTTCACCGTGGGTCAGACTCAGTCCCCAACACTGTGAACGATCTTGGCGGTCAAAATCCAGTAGTCTCATGAGAATAATGAGAGCCTACGCGACAGAACGACCTACGGGGGAAGGTACATTCCGTGGTATCACAACACAAGATTGCTGTACGGAGGACTGGTGGTGGATCCCCACCTCCTCCCCCACAATTAACAACATGGGAGCAGCAAGTCTTGCCGATCATGCATCCTGAGGGCCTCGCAGGAGGAATGGACTCTGGTAAGTCAAATCTTTACTACTTTATCCCCCATACCCTACCTGCATGCCATCACAAACTCCTACCCCTAGCCTCACCCCATCACTCCAACCCCTCACATATACCCCACTAGCACAACCCACCCATCCCAATACCAAGCCCTGCATGCAACAACAATGCATGGATACCCATCACAGACCTGCATGGACACCCATCACCACAGCATGCACACTAGGTAGACTCACCCAGCCCACCTAATCAGCAATCACACAAGGCCAAGGCAACAGTGCAAGCACATTTATACAGAGAAACACACCCATTGCACAAGATGGCACACACAGATACAATAACAATCCATTTGCATCCCAACAGGACCCCTACCCAACGTCACCGGACAGGAGGTGCCAGCTATATCCGCTCCCCACACAGAAGAGGCCCACAGTGATGACAGCAGCTCTGTACACCTGGATCAGGATGACCAGCCTGGCCCATCTGGAACCTCTGGACAGTCGGTTCCCCTGCCACAGTCTCAAACCACCACAGACCCTCCCCCCCTCAGCAAACACCAGCACAGCACCCACCCAGCAGGCCCATGCCACTGTCCCCAGGACACGTCAATCAGCAGTGTTTCCACCACTACGGGGACCCCAGGCAACCAAACTAACCCAGGATGATCAGGGACCCGGGGTCAGTGGCAGTGGGCACACGGTTCAGGGGACAGAGGCACAGGACAACATGGAAGCTGGGAGGACTGCGGTGCGACAGGGGGAGGACAGGCCCAGGGAACCCACTCTCCACGAGGCATTCTCTAACATCATGGGAGCATACCACCATTCCCAGGAGACCATGGGCACGGTTTCAGGACACCCAGCGGCTGCAGGAGGGACACTACATGGGGATCAGGGATGACCTCACCAAAATCTACAACATCCTAGTCACCATAGCAGGGGTGCTGGCAGACATGGGCAAGACCATGAGGGAGGCAGTGACTCAACAATAGGCCCCTGACACTAGCCAAACCGAGGAACAGCCTTCCACCTCCACCGGCGCTAGTGGACAGGAAGCACCGCCACAGGACCAACAGGCCACCAGCACCCCACCCCTTGCAGAAGGAGAACCACCCCACAAACGGTCCCTGCGATCCAGGCAGAAGCCAGAGAACATTGCCCGGACCCCCGCTAGGAAATAGGACTCTCCTGATTGTCACCCTTCTGTCCCACTCTGTTACCCTGTCCACTTTGAACTGCCATTGCTCCCCTTCCTATGCCCCATTGGACAATGCACCTGTGATACCAAGAGACTGGACTCTACCATGGACCTTCCTCCACTATCACCCCAGCCCCTTGCACATACCCGTATACCCATTAGCACCTAAATAAACACCCTTTAATCAAAAACAAATCTGGAGTCAGTCTGATCTTTCACAAATGTATTATCGCAACATTAGCAAAAAATTGTAATGTAAATGTTAATTTACTCATACCAATGTATGACAGTTGTTGGGCAGCAGTACACATAGCAGAAGGCAGAATGGGGTACACAGATCTGAAAAAAGGAAATCCAAAGGGAACAGTCAGTGTCCATAGACAGAGGTTAAGAGGATGGCATGTACAATGTTCTAAAGTATACTGAAATGTGAAGAGGAGTTACAGTCTCTTACCTGTGTGTCACTGGAAGTACTGCATGATGATGTTCGTTCTGTTGTTAATATCTTCTTCCTCTGCCTCCTCTTCCTCACTGTCCACAGGCTCCACCGCTGCCAAAAGATCATCAACAGGCTCATCCTCCAGAAGAAAAGGCACCTGGTGTCTCAATGCCAGGTTGTGCAACATACAGCATGCCACGATGATCTGGCACACCTTCTTCGGTGAGTAGTACAGGGAGCCACCTGTTAGATGGAGGCACCGGAATCTGGCCTTCAGGAGGCCGAACAACCTCTCAATAATACGCCTAGTTCACCCACGTGCCTCATTGTAGCGTTCCTCTGCCCTTGTCCTGGCATTCCTCACTGGGGTCAGTAGCCATGAGAGGTTGGGGTAACCAGAGTCACCTGCAAATTTCAAGGGACACACTAACCCTTAGGGACTACCCCATACCCAGACACCTACTCATACTGTGTGGGGACCTTGGGCTCACCTATTTGCCACACCCGGTGCCTCTGGAGTTGGCCCATCACATAAGGGATACTGCTATTCCTCAAGATATAGGCGTCATGCACAGAGCCAGGATACTTGGCATTCACATGGGAGATGTCCTGGTCCGCCAAACACACTATTTGCACATTCATCGAATGGTAACCTTTTCTATTTCTGTACACTTGTTCATTTCTGCGGGGGGACAAATGCCACATGTGTACCATCAATGGCACCAATGATGTTGGGGATATATCCCAGGGCATAGAAGTCAGCTTTCACTGTGGCCAAATCCTCCACCTGGGGGAATACGATGTAGCTGTGCATGTGTTTCAGCAGGGCTGACAACACTCTGGTCAACACGTTAGAGAACATTGGCTGAGACATTCCTGATGCCATGGCCACTGTAGTTTGAAAGGAGCCACTTGCCAGGAAATGGAGGACTGACCGGGCCTGCACCAGAGGAGGTATTCTGGTGGGGTGGCGGATGGCTGACAACAGGTCTGGCTCCAATTGGGCACACAGTTCTTGGATTGTGGCACAATCAAGTCTGTATGTGAGTATGATGTGCCTGTCTTCCATTGTCTACAGGTCCATCAGGGGTTTGTACACCGGAGGATGCCGCCATCTCATCATCTGCCCCAGCGGTTGTAGCCTATGGAGGAGAACGGTGAGCAGAGGGTCATTTACCACATAGAATGCACGACTGTGTCAGAAGTCATGTTAGAGAATCCGTGTCTTAAATCGTGAGTCCCTTTAAGTGCTACTATGTGCTGGGACGCCGTTAGGTGCCATGCCATGTGCACCCCTAAAATGGCGGCTGTCTGACTTGTGAGGAGGGACAAGGGGAAATTAGGTAACTGCGTTGGTGTTGTGCAGCGTCGCGGTAGAAGATCGACCGCACAACTCTGCATTGGTTATCATAGGGCCCTATGGGTTCCAGGAGCCAATGGCAATGTACGCAGGTGGTGACGGTACGCACCTCCGCGGACGTGACTGCCATTTTCTATCTGTTCACTCACTTGATACCTGACCATCAACAGCAGAGGATCTACACTGCAAGTGCTGCTGTGACCTGAGTCTGGAAGCGACAATGGCTACAGTGTCTGGGGAAAGGGCCCCTGCCTTCACTGCGCAGGAGTTGAACAAAGTGGTGGATGGAGTCCTCCCCAGTACACGCTACTCTACGGTCCTCCAGACAAACAGGTGAGTACACTGTGAGCATGATGCGTGGGCAGTGCCTGTTTGGAGTGGTGCAGATGTCAGCCACATTTTGGGGGGGTGGGCTGAGTGCTGCATGTGAGGATGGTCAGTGTATGTGTGTCAGGGCATGTGTGGGAACTGGTGAGCAATGAGTATGACAGTCTGGACCGGTGAGTAATTTCCTTTCCTCCTGTACCTTCCCTCTAGGTCAGCACCCACCAGAAGAAGGGTATTTGCCGTGCCATCGCCAAGGAAGTGCGGACCCTGAGGGTCTATCACAGATGGAGCAACCACTGCCGCAAGAGATCTGAGGACCTATGCCGCTGGAGCAAGAAGACGGCGGAGGCCCAGATGGGGCTAGCCTCCCAATGTGGAAGGGGTGCCCGTCGCACCATGACCCCCCTGATGTTCTGCATCCTGGTGGTGGCCTATCCAGAGTTGGATGGGCGCTTGAGGGCATCTCAGCAGCCACAAGGGGGTAAGTACAGTGTCATAAAGCTGACTCTGCACAGTTTAGGAAGAATCTGGGTGTGGGTGCCCCTAGGCCAGGGCGGTCATACCAGGGTATGTCCCTTGTTTGCAGGCTCAGAAGCACCCCTACCCCAATGGTACAATTGGGCAGCTACTAGTGTACAGGGTCCTGTGGGTGTCAGCTGTGCAGGTGCTGGCGTTAGGCATTGTACCCCATGGGCTGGTGACTACCATAGTGAGTGATTGGCCAAGGCCTAGTGCATAGGGCAGCTCAGTGTGTGTTGTGTCCACCAACGGTAGTGGTGTTGCTGGCATTGACCATGTGTGTCCTCTGTCTTTCCCCCTTTCTTGTTCTGTCACCCTGTCCTTGTGTGCATTAGCATCATCTGGGGGAGGAGCAGAGGCACCGGCGACGGAGGGAGCTATATCCCACATGGCCCATTAATCCACGGATGGTGAAAGCACCAGTGGGATGGAGGGCGAGGGGAGCTCCACGACGGGGACAGGAGGGAATCCCAGCGACAGCGACTCCTCCTATGATCGATGCTCCCTGGAGGTGGTGGACACCTCTGTGCCCACCCCAACTACAGGTACAGGTGCAACCCCCCCTACCAGCACCGCCCTCCCAGCAGCCCCTCAGCGTGTTTCCCGTGCTCGCTCACCCAGTAGGGTGGGCATTTCCTTCGCCCTAAGCACCTCAAGCCCTGCCCCAGTCAGCCCTGTTGCCCTCAGTGAGGAGGATATTGACCTCCTGAGATCCCTCACTGTTGGGCAGTCATCCATTCTGAATGCCATCCAGGGTGTCGAGAGGCATTTGCAGCAAACAAATGCATACCTGGGGGGCATTCATTCTGGCGTGGCGGCCCAACAGAGAGCATTTCAGGCTCTGGCCTCAGCACTGATGGCAGCCATTGTCCCTGTGTCCAGCCTCCCCCCTCCAACTTCCACTACCCCGACCCCATCCCCCTCTACCTCAGCCTATCCCAAGCACACCTTAAGACCAGCACGCACACACATCAACAGACAAAAGTGGCTCTGGAAAACATAAGCACCACACATGCACTCACACAAGCACCATACCCATGCACACATACCAACATCCACTTCCTCCACTGTGTCCCCCTCCTCCACGTCCTCCATCTCCCTCCCAGTCTCGTCTCCACTCACACCTGCATGCACTACATCATCAGCCACTGCCTCTATCACCAGCACGCCAATCACAACACACCGCTCACGTGCAATCACAACCCCCACTACCATTCACACATTCCCTGGGTCCTCTCCCAGTGTGTCTGTGAGCCCTCCTCCCAAAGTACACAAACGCAGGCACACACCCACTCAACAGCCTCCAGCCCATGCACCTTCACCCAAACTCAGCAGACGTACACCTCCTACAACCACTACCTCTTCCTGCACTCCCACACCCCCTCCATCTTCCCATCCCAGTGTGTCTAAAAAACTTTTCCTACCTAACTTTAACTTTTTCCCTACACCCCCCATCCTTCCCCTAGGGCCAGGGTGTCTAGATCCCGGCCCAGCACCTCAGCCACCACATCTGTGTCTGCTGTGATCCGTGCAAGTCCGGGTGGATCGAAGGGGGCACCCATCAGAGCTGCCAGTGTGCCATCTACAGATGTGAAGGACCACTCGATTCCGCCACCTGCCAAGGTAAAAAAGGGTCCGGCTTCCAGCAAGGTAAAGTCGCACCACCCACCCAGCAAGGCCGCAGCAAAACACAGAGAGAACAGTGCCAAGGTGCCAGCAGCGACTGCCAAGGTGGGGAAGGGACACAAGACAAAGGGCAAGTCACCTCAGGGCACGATGCTTCCTGGTGAGGGGCTGGTGACCACCATTTCCTCAGGAATGCCAGCGACCTGTACCACAGTCACCACTGCCGCAACGACCATCACCTGCACCGCCACATGCACCGCCGCGGTCACAACGTCGGTCTGCAGCATCCTCCCCAAGGATCAGCCATCCGAGGCTGCCGGAGATGGTATGGTGTCTCCCTCCACCACAACAAACACCTGCACCACGGTCAGCACCGGCAGCATCTCCGCCGGAGCCACCGCCAGGTGCCCAGCCGGTACCACTATATCGGACATCAGCAGCATCACGAGTGGGCAGCCGTCCGAGGCTGCAGGTGGCGTCCTGGACACGCCACTTGAGGCACCAGCACTGGCACTAGCAGCAGTTGGCAGCCTAAGTCGCCGCAGGATGGAGTGTGGCTCTGCCTCCATGGAGTATCATGCTACCTGTTCCATGTACATCTCGTGGTTCAGACACCTAGGTGACAGGAGGGTAACTGCCACACCCCAGGTGCAGCATCACAGGGTGCAAAGCCCCCTCCAGAACCAGTGGATAGATGCATCCACTCCCCCTATCCTTGGCAGGATCAAGCACTCTGGACACAATGCCCCCTCCAGAACCAGTGGAACATGTCACCGACTTGAGAGACTGTGGCTTTGCACTCCCCAGGAGTGAGCAGTGGGCAAACCACCCACTTGAGAGACTGTGGCTTTGTACTCCCCGGGAGCAAGCAGTGGGCAAACCACCCACTTGAGAGACTGTGGCTTTGCACTCCCCAGGACCAAGCAGTGGGCAAACCACCCACTTGAGAGACTGTGGCTTTGCACTCCCCAGGTGCAAGCAGTGGGCAAACCACCCACTTGAGAGACTGTGGCTTTGCACTTCCCAGGAGCAAGCAAAGGGCAAACCACCCACTTGAGAGACTGTGGCTTTGCACTCCCCAGGACCAAGCAGTGGACATGGAGGCCCCTCGAGGGGCAGTGGCGTCGTACCATCTTCCGTCTGAGATGCCTGTGTTGCCCTGAGGTGCCTGTGTTTTTTTCAACCTGATGCCCCTGCAGTGTTCTCTCCGTTTTGAGGCAGGTGTCATGTGTGGGCTTCGCCCATGCTTTTTTGGACCACTGGTCCACGGACAGTTACAAGGGACAGTGTACGGCCTTGTGTATATAATGTGAAATTTGTATATACTGTTTATTTAAATTCTACTGCTATATCTGAATGTTCCAATATAACACTGGTTAGACTCATTTCCTTTTGTTCTTGCGTTCTTCCAGGGGGTGACGGCGTGTATCAGTATTGTTGTTGGATGTGTTTGTGTGTATGTTGTTGTGGGTGAGGGTCGGGGTGGGGGTGTTGTGTGCCACGTGTGTGTCACTTTCTTTTCCCTCTTCCCCTGTGTGCTAGGTGCAGTACTTACCATTGTCGCCGTTGCCTTCTTTCTACTTCATGGTGTATGAGAAGATACACCAACCTGGGGAGGATCTGCAATTCGGGCTCCATGGCGTCCGGGTTCTTCGTGGAGTGTGGAAAGGTGAGTGGTTCCCCTTCGATGTACTGTTTCTGCTGTGCTTTTGATGCCGTTGGTACCGCCCCGGAAAAGCTGGTGGATTGGCCTCTCATAATAGTGTGGGCGGTACATTGTCTTCCGCCTGTCTGTTGGGGGTGACCGCCCGGTGCTTGTTGCTACCGCTGTGGCGGTCGGAGTGTTAAAGTGGCTGTCTATGTTGGCGGTTTCCACCGTGGTCGTGATCTCATTTTTTTTTTTACTGCCGGTCTGTTGGCAGTGTTACCGCCGCTTTAACACTGACCACCAGGGTTGTAATGAGGGCCTTTGTGTACTAGATATCAGGTGGCCTCCACAGCAGAGTCAACAAAAAGTAGGAAACAAACCCAACTGACATCGGCTCTGAACTTTTTTATTCCTATGAGAAAGGCCCAGAGCAAGAAACCGCTGGCAGCGTCTTGGTTTAATGAAACTTTGAAAGCAGCTAAGAAAGACTGTAAAGCTGTGGAACGTGCTTGGAGGAGAAATCACAATATAGAACTGCTATTAATGCAGATCATAAACTCATTAGGAAAGCGCAGGCAGATTACTTTGCAGATAAAATAAAAAATAGCTGCAATCCTACAAAATAAATGTTTGCTCCTCTAGGTAGCCTTACTAAATCGAGACTTTCACCGGATCATATAGAAGCCTCTAATGATCAGTGGGAGAAGTTAGCCAAACACTTTATTGGCAAGATAGATGACATCTATGCAAATTTTGACTTCAATATCATTGATTACAGCATTGAGGACTCCACTGTCACTGTCTCGCCTCAGCTCACTTTGTTATCTCCTATGTGTTTGCCCAAGTCACTCTTTTTATGTAACCAAGTAAAACTCGCTGTTACCTTTCTGTCTTAAATTGATTAATCTTCTTTGACCTCAGCTTCAGTTCCAAGTTCTTGGAAGCATGCCAAAGTCATTCCTCTCCTGAAGAAGCCATCTTTGGATGCCTCCAACTTGGAAACCTTTCTCCCTATCTCCCTACTGCCTTTTTTGGTGAAAGCAACGGAGAAATACTTGAATTCTATTTTAACTACGTTTTTTGAAGTAAACCAGGGCTTAGACAGCTCAGAAAATGGCTTTAGGCTAGGGCACAGCACAGAGTCGGCCCTCCTTGCTGCCACAGAGCATCTACATTGTACGCTAGATGAGGGTAGGCCTGCCACCCTGATATTACTCGATCTAAGTGCTGCATTTGACACAGTGTCACAGAAAATCCTTCTCCAGCGCCTAAGCGAGATCAGCATAGATGGGTCTGCTCTGGCCTGGCTCGCTTAATTTTTTGCCGAGCATTTCTTTCAGGTCAGTGTTCCCCCATATAGATCTCAAACTCACATTCTGCGTCATGGTATGCCTCAGGGTTCTGCATTAATCCCAACTTTAACATCTATAGTCAACCTTTGGCATAGATGGTGAAAGCATTGGGTCTCACACTGCTGTCTTATGCAGATGACACTCAGCTTGTGCTTTCGTCTTTGATAATTATAAGTCTGAACTGCCCTTGGTTCGGAGAGGTATACTGGCGGTGGAGGACTGAATGGAAACCAACTGTTTACGTCTAAACGCCAACAAAACAGAAATCACTGGATTAGGAACTGATCCCCTTCTTTGGAATAGCTACAGGTGGCCCCTTTTTTGGGGCCTCCACCAAAGACCATAGTAAACAACCCTGGTGTATGGGTAGACTGATATTTAACTTTTGAAGCACAGGCAAAAGCAGTAGCTGGTACTTCTTTTGGTTATGTTCGGAGGCTTAAATCTATTCTTGGCTTGTTTGACCCTGGCGTCCGTCAGACTATTGTGCAGGTAGCAATGTTTTTGCACCTAGACTATTGCAACATCCTATACCTAGTCTTTAGTAAAGGAATAATCTTCAGACTCCAGCCTGTCCAAAATACTGCAGACAGGCTGCTGTTTTCTCTCTCAAAGTTTCGCTCAGATTCTGGCTTGCTTCATAAATTGCATTGGCTTCCAGTTGAGAGCAGGTAAAGTTCAAAGCAGTGAGTACCACTCATAAAATCTCATCCTCTCAGGGTGCCCCTATGCTGGTGAGTAAGTTGACCCTATATCAACCGTCTCTACCTTTGCGGTCTGCTAATCTTATGCTGGGAGCTGTTCCCCGGTTTGATAGAGCATGACGTGGTGGTTGTTTGTTCCATGTAAAAGCTTCCTGTCTGTGGAATTAGCTCCCTCTTACTATAAGGGATATCCAGAAGCACTTGTCTTTCAGAAAAGCCTTGAAGGCCTGGCTTTTCTCTTCCTGATGGTTTTAGGGGATCTTTGCTTTTGCCTTCATGCAGTTGGTCTTGTGGGATTGTTGTCTGGGGAAGAGCGCTGGAAAGCCCTATTGTCTGGGCAGCTATGTGCTTTACAGCACTGTTATAACATATCAGGGTCACAAGAATAGGCAGGGAGTAGGTTTACAAAGAACAAAGACATGGATAAATAGAGACGAAGTTCCCTTGAAATGTGCATGGCCCTTGGCAATTGTTCTGGAGTTTTTGAAATATGACTGTGTGTGAGGGTATACTAAAAACTTACTTTGGTTAATGGGGTTCGATTTGTATGAAATTAAATAACATGTACAACTGAAAGAGTTTTTGGATGACCTTGCTATCATACGTTTTCTCACTGCTTTGTATTCTCTTCAGGCTATTCTCCTCAGGTTAATGGTCTGGCATAGAGCATGAATTTATTTGGTATGTGCATATACTCAAACTGTACTGTAACGGAGGTTGCCTCTCCAGGATGTATTGCAAAAAAAAAAATGTGGTCAGGCTCCTAACAGTGTTTCAACAATAGGGAGAAAGGAAGTGGAGTGTGGTCAAGTCTGTGGTGGTTTTGAAAGGCCTGCTTAGACACCTAAAGGTAGGTCAAGCTACACGTGACCAAAGCAAATCAAAGTTAAGCAAAATGTGGTTGTTATAAGTGATGGTGTGGAGAATGTCATACTTAGCTAACTGTGGGTACTGAGATTCTATTATCACACACATTGTAACAATATTCTAGAGATACAAGTGATCCTCAAATTGGTCAAGCAGTTCCAAAATCCATAGCTGACTCAATAAACCCACAGTTCCAAAGGAGACCTCAAGGATTATGTAATGCTTTAACCGGATTATGTATTCAAGGTATTTATTCTTTGATGTATGATGTTAGAATTGTAGAACTATTATTTTCTTTGTTCTTGTTTCTTTGTTTAAACTTGGAGTTGCAAGTTTTATTTTTCCTTATCTACATTTCTCTAGTTTAGTACTATTTCATTTTTCCTCATGAGGAGGGAAGAAGTGTTTTAGTCCTTGTGTTCAGAGTTCTTTCTGTCTCAGGATGCATTGTGTGTGATGTGGTGGTGTGGTAACAGTGGAACTACTGGGCTGGAGAAGAGTGGTTGTTGATGTTCAAGGAGCCAGACTTCAATGTGCTGGTGGACACAAACTTTAGGAACTTCTTCACTTGGTTTCTGTGAACTTAATACTAACATTATTTGTGTATGAAGTGATGCCTGTGTTCATTTCAGCAATGATCTAGATGGAGATATTCACAAAGAAGCAACAGCTGTGCTCTGCAAAACATACAAAGCAAATGAAAAAAATATATTAAACATAAAATATTTACCTATTTTTTGCAGCAAATGATCTTGGGGAAAAAAGAAAGGAATATATAAAAATGTCATATTATTTCTTTTCACAATTACCATCAACATAACGAAAATATTACATGGTTAACTTTGCACAGGAAATTATTAATCTTATAGGGACTAGCTAACCCAATACTTCCAGACACACAGCGAACATCCTTTATTCTACACAAAAGGGTTCCTTTGCTATCACCAACTATGTTTCCTTTGCTTACAAATATTCAATAAGATCATCTGTTTTCTGAAACTATATAATGAAACATTTCCTGGTACCTACAACAAAGAGAGTATTATCCTGCAAATACTGGGTGGACAGTAGCACAGCCTTTGGTTTAACATTTGTTTTTCTGCAGAGTTACTGATAGTTGTCGCCAATTTTCCAGGTTTCACTTTGGCTGTGTTTAGATATGTTTATTTGTTACATGAAGAGAAACAGTGGAACAGCATTAGAATGTGCTTTACCTGTTTTACTTACTTGGCACTTTTAGTTTACCATTTATTTAAGCATAATGGAGTTCAGAATCATTGCTCCCCAGTGACACCACTGTCATCCTCAGGAAATACACTGCCAAGAAAAATTACTGCCTGGTAGCAGCCCTCTCTTCTAAAGGAAGTGTAACTGTTTCTTCCAGAAAGTGACCTCGGGAATCGATCCTCAAGACCTTGTACTCTTGCATTTAGATGGTGGTAATACCCTGCTCCATGCCCTCCCAGACTCCACACTAACACCCTTTAAGGGCATCCCACATATCAAATCCCACATCTCAGCCTGAAGAAATATGGCTGCATCACCCATATCCTGACAGACCTCTATTGGCTCCCACTGCCAGCTTGCCCCAGCTTCAAGACTAGCTGCATCATTTACAAAGCCATCATGGCCAGCACCTTGCTTATCTTGCAGACAAGCTCACTATATCTGTTGGATCTCAGGATAGACACAGCCAAACTGCAAAGTGTAAAGTGAAAAGAAAAAAAAAAGAAAAAAAAAAAAAGAACAAAACAATGCATCCTGGATCTGGAGCCAAATTTCATTCTTCTTAAGGAATGACCAATGCTGCTTTAATTTAGGAAACAGTTGAAGACTCACCTCTTTAAAGAACACTACATCACAATACATTAATTCTCTACAGACCAGCTACCTCGCTTATCACTCATTGACTTTATGCTTGTCTGCGACCCTGTACAGCACTTTGCTGCCTTTTGGCTAGGTTTGCACTATAAAACTACCATATACATACATACATACATAATTATTGCTTTCAGTGAATTCAGATTGTGTTTAGTAATTGTTTTGTCCATTGCAACCTATCTACATGCATCATTACATTCTGGGCTGTCCGTTACTCACATGTTTCAATATTTTTATTGCTTTTATTATAGGAATTTTATATGAAGCAGACCTACATCCAAGGAGCAGCTGACACTTTAGAGAACACAATGAATGTATTGAAAGCACTTAAAACATGAAGTACTGTCAGAGAACGGTATGGTATATGGACTCAAGACTGTCTTACGGAAATCCGGAAGTGATTACATGTGCAGCTTGGAACAATACAAGGCACTACACTCTAAAGTTAGATTAGGTTTTATACCACATGTATACCTTAACTCCCAGCCCACACATACTTTGAGTACCCAGTGTTAAATTCCACATAAACCTTTGTTATGTTATGTGTTTTTTGTAAAGTACACGGAGCAGGTTTGCCCCTAGCACTAATGATAGGGTGACCACCCGTCCATAATTTAAGGACAGTTCGTAATTTAGCACTAATGTCCACTGTCCAAGATAGATGGCTTAACGGATGGCATTTGTTTGTAATTGTAGCTTTTCAGCTGCCCCAGCTGGAGTGGAAGGGAGTGAGTCTGCTGTGCTGTGATCCCAAGGGAGGAGCAGACACCTGGGTGCCTAATTCCCCAAAGAAATGCAAATGTGAGCAACTGGTACATCTGCAAATGTAAAGGCTGCTTGGAAGCCAGCCAAGGCATTCATTGATGCTGTCACTTGAAGCTTCCCGATGGCAAAGATATTTTCTTTTTGAGAGGTATTCCAAGGGTGTTCCAAGCAGAGCTGTGGAGTGCAAGCTTTCAATGGACAGTTTTGAAACATGTATACACTAGGTATAATATGCATATTATTGAAAACTAGAAGCACTTTTTAACTTACCTAAATTTATGTGCGCATTTTGAGGCAGCCTATATTATACTGTGTGTAATGCACATGTGAAAAAATGACCAGGGCCACTGGACTTATGCAGCAGGAGAAGGCCAAATTATGTGGCGCAGTGCAGTACATTGTCTGATAGTGTTACCCCATTATTTTGTTATTTTTATACTTGTTACCACTGTCTGGACATAGGCTGCACCTCAGTGTGACACCAAAATATAGCAATAAGCCATAGAAAGGCGAGAAATCAAGCTTGCAAAGGACATTCGACTGTGCGGCAACACTTGTTGCTGCGATTTTAGTAACTGTTGAACAGTTTGAGCTAGAAACTTTTTTTTGTTAAAATCTGCAGATTATGCCACAAAATTCCGGTGGCCCTGATAAAGACTTACATATTCACAGTGCTTTAAGGGACCTCTTAGCACAAAAAAATCCACAAATCAATATTTCTGCTGCAACAAACAATCTATTCATTGTTGATTTATGAGTCTCTGATTGCACATATACACAACTGTAGTGATTGCATTAACCGACAGAGGTTTTATAACATAAAATAGTGTATTTCACAATGATTAGATTAACTCTTTGCTTTTCATTTAATGTGCTTGTTATTTTATATGTAGTTACTTGATGGTGAAAGATCAACAAAATGGTTACAGAATATTTGGTCTTTTTAGCCTCACCTTTAATTCCACCTCTGCACTCACTGACCCTGTCCCACAGCAGTACACATACATTTTTTAATGCACTCCGACTACTGCATTGAATAGCTATGTAATGTGGCATTATCATATGGTGTCCTGCCTTCCCTTCATTATGTACATTTTTCTTTTTTAGATATTGTGTCAGACTAACCTGTGACCTGTAATTCTTTTACATGATGCCTACAGAATTGTACAAAAACACTGTCTTCTGGGCTTAAGGGGGATTTAGAAAAATAAATTACCTCACTCAGTGGTTTAAGTGCATTATGTGTGATAAGACAGCCTGGGTTCAAATTCCGGATTTCCTGCATGATTAAATTGTGTGATGTAAGTCAAATCAATTTCCTTCATGAGTCTAATTTACTTAAAAGTGACATTTTAGAGCACTTTCAAGTAATTCAGTTTAAGATAGACTGTTTACAAAAACTCACTTGTATATTTTATTAGCCTGTATTGTTCCACCATCCATAACAAATATATTGGCCATGATGTGTGGGACACCAGACAATTGGATCAATTTGTTCACTTGTGGTGGTGTCTAGAGGGAGAGTTAATGATGGTTTGAAAAATGATGTTTAGAAACTTTCACTTCATATAAATGTCAATGCAATGTTATGATCTAATGTACTAAATTTAAAAACCATCATATGTTTTTTATAAGGTTTTATTGTCGCATACCAATAGAGGTTGCATATCAGGATAGATGCCAGGGATGCTCAGTGTAACAGTGTAACAGGGAGCGCTCACATCGAAACCAAGAGAGCAAGACCTTGGTCCAACTTACAATAGTCAGAGGAAGTGAATCCTTCCAGTACAGTGTGATGTTACGTTTTTCTAGAAGACAAGCCAGGTCAAGGAGCTTGGAGGAGGGTTTTGTGAACTCAGGAACAGGGAATACGCCCAATAGGACCACTTCTGGGGAATTTGTTAGTACACGGTCCATTGTGGTCAACAGCACCTCGAGAACTCTCTGCCAGTATGAAAGGAGTGTGGGACAATACCAAAGCATATGAAGCAAATCAGCATCTAATTGCATATAGAGAGGACATGCAGCTGCGGCTCCCATGTATATTTTGTTAATTCGGGCAGGTGTAAGGTAGGCTTAATTCAGAATATTAAACTGAATATACTTAAAATGGCAGCGGTGGGATACTTTGGTAATAGTCCAATGTTTTTTTAGTCCAGTCCGCATCGTGCAGAGGTTTGACCACGTCACTCTCCCATGTACTATGGAGAGAAGCAATGGAGTAATCTTCTTAGTGCAGGAAAGCTCTGTGCACCCATCTTATCAGTGTGCCACTAGTCCCTACAGCGTAGAGTGTTTAGCAAACCTCATGTGGGGTTGGTGCTAGGTGGCAGACATGAAATAGGGCATTTAATGATTGTTTAAGGTGTGCGTAAATAAGGGGTTGCCCCAGTGAAGATGTAGTCTGCCATAAGGGTTTGGTAATCTAATAGCTCGCAGTCAACAAACAAATCACCCAGTTTTGAGAGGCCAGACACATGCCATTGACGGAGTTGCTCTGAGCGTAGTAGTCCCGTAAGAGTGTGCAGGCCAGCGAAGGTAGTGCAGGAGCATAGGATTTCTGCGTGTTAGTGAGTTTATGAATCAAGTAAGGCAAGATAAAAATGTGCTAAATAACCCTGAGTGGGTTCTCTAGAATGGTCAGTAGGAAACAATTAGTAGTGCAGTAAGCCTTCTTAAAGTCTTTATGGGTAAACACCATCTCATGCAGGGGACAGCAAGACAGCCAGCAAGCCACTCAGATTGTCCAGATTTCCATCCACAAAATCAGTGGGATAATGGTAGATATTAATCACCAGGTGTCAAAGGGTAACTGATTCCCAGTTTAATTTGGGGTCTATACCACATATATTAAAGAAACACTTCTTACATTTTTAAAATCATCATCATGTTCTACATTTTGTTTGAGTAATTTACATCCAAAAGATTCTACATGTACTTTGGCACTTAGGGATGAATCAGATCACTGCATCGGCCTAGGCTCGACTGCAAAACCATTTTAGGACAGGGACAGAGCGGGAAACTGCTCAACACAACCTTGTAAGGGGTTTGGCCCCTGCTCACCCTTCACAATCACGACAAGTGGACCATTGCACCATAAAGGTATTCCCGGGCTGGTAAGTGCTGCTTGTTCAACCACTTGACAGTGCGTCTTCTGTTTCTCTCCTAAGACAACTCACCATGTATGCAATATTTTCCGATACACAAGGTGGACATAGCTTGTCTGATTTTAGGAACTGTCCCACCTTGTTCTTCTCTTCCTTATTCATCCACTTCTTACCAATAACCCTTTGAATCAGTTGATGTGGCTCTCCCATCTGGTCTCAATTTCCTCCTGGATCTCCCATCTGATCTCAAGTTCATCATACTCTATAATTGTCTTTGATTGGTTGTCTGGGCTCCAAGTTCTGAAATAAATGTAGAGTCCCAGATGCACAGTCTAGAGCTGTGAGACTACAAACAAGCTGTGGATACCTCACATCCTGACATTAACGATGTGTCTGTTGCCCACACCACCTGCTCTGCCTCATTATTTTAGGTTTAATGTTGACTGTAGGTTGAGGTGAGCCAGATGTTTTGTGCAACATGTCAAACCTAGCAGAAGAAGTCACTTACCTTTATGTTTCCCAGCTGTTTGTCATGGGTTTTAAAATGTTTAGAAACATAATCAAAATGTTGCTAATGCGTTCCCTTCAATAAAGATTGGGTAGGGGTGATGGCCATGGGACTGTGTTCAAGGTCATTAATTTACTAATGAACAAGGATATAATGTGCCGCTTGAATGTAGCATACTAGAAGCAATCACAAAAGACCATAGGGAATAAATAGTGCTATGTAGAAAATAGTAAATAAATGCACTGACAGTGTGGCCTCTCTTTGGATGTGTCCGTAAAATTTACCTTTTGTCCTGAATTTTTTGTTTACAATCCTGTCCAGACTTTGTCTCATGCCAGGCGGTCACCCTACCTGATGATTGTAGGTTGGCCAATTGAAATGTCAGGTCTTCAGCTTCTTGCAGAATTCAAGAAGAGAGGAGGCGGCTTTGGTGTGATAGATGGTTCCATGCTTTAGGAGCATTGCAAGAGAATGCCTTCCCTCCTGATGTGGTTCTGTGTATCAGTAGGATGTGTGTGAGTGGGAGTCCTGTGGAGCAGGGGTGTCTGGTGGAAAGAACTGTGACTGTTCTGGAAGGTGGGATCTAAGTAGTGAAGAGCCTTATTTGTGTGCGTGTGAAGAGTTGCAAATGAGCACATTTGTTAATAATGTTTTTATCAGAAGCCTTTGGAGCTCCCAGAGTAGTGGGATGAGTTCTGTGTGAGGTGGCGATTGATGATGAGTTTGGCTGCTGAGTTCTGGATGATCTATAGTCCTACGGTGAGTTGATAGGTGATCATGGTGTAGAGGATGTTCTCGTAGTCCAACTTGTTGGTAACTAGGGCATGAAGGATGTTTTTTCTACTTTTGTTTGGGAGCCAATTGAAGATCTTTCTCAGCATCTTTAGGGTGTGAAAACAGGATGAAGTGACAGCATTGGCTTGCGCAGTCATGTCTAATTTCCTGTTTGTGATTCAAAGGGGTAACGGCATGGGTGCTGGGTGAGGGTTTGAGTTTGGCTGGTCACTAGTTGAAGTCCCATTGTGAGGCGTTCTTGCAGAAGATCACTACTTCTGTCTTGTTGGTGTTGAGTTTGAAGACAATAAGCTTTCAGTAGTTAGCGACTTCGGTCATGCAGGCAGTGCACTTGTTTCTTGTGTTGAGGGTCTTGTCCGAGAAGGAAATTATGAGTTGCGTGTCACCAACATAGGAGAGGATGTTAATGTTGTGTGTGAGGATGACGCTGGCTAGAAGGATCATGTATGTGTTGAAGAGGGTAGGGTTCATGTATGGGTTGAAGAGGGTAGAGCTTAACGATGAACCCTGAGGCACTCTGCAGATGAGTTTGTGGGCCTCCAAGGAGTAAGGTGCCAGGCTTGTATTCTATCGGCGGGTCCTTAAATGCCAATTTCCTGCCGACACCTGACCGGGATGAAGTGGGAGACCTTGGCAAATTCTGCAGAGGTGTCCAGAGGAATAAGGGCTGCTGTGTCTTTTCTTTCAAGGATCATGTTGATATTCGCTAAAGCGGCAATGAGTGTTGTTTATGTGCTGTGGTTGGGCCTGAATCCAGATTCTGTGGCGGCGAACAGTTGGTCATTACTGAGGTGGCCCTCGATGTGTTGGCTGATTAGTTTCTCTAAGACCTTTACTGGGTATGGTAGGAGAGAGATAGGTCTGTAGTTGGAAAGTGTGACTGGGTTAGCGGATTACTTCTTGAGCATGGGCGTGGCATATTTCCAGATGCACAGGCATGTAGCTGAGTCAAAATAGGTTTGAGGACGGGTGTTAGTGCTTTGCTGGTCGGCAGGTGTCCTTTGGTGAAGGCAGATGGGGAATCCTGAATGGTCTTCATGGTAGCAGCAATTTCAATGGTGGTGACAGTGGGCTACGAGGTCAGGATTTGCTCCTTGACCATGATGAGTATCTGAGCTGTGATGGTGACAGATTCTGGCTGAGGGCTGAGCTGCCATATATGTAGCTCATTTTGTTACAGAAGAATTCTGAGAGCTTGTTGCCAACGTCTTACGAAGAGATGATGTTGCCAGAGGTGCAAGAGACAGAGTGAAGTTTGATGATGGCGGAGATTCCCTTGCTCTTGTAGGAGCCGGTGTTGATGTGATCTGCAAGAGCTTAGCACTTACTCTTCTGTATCTGCTGGTGGCAGTATCTTAGGATGGATTTGAAGATGTCTTTATATGTGGTATCTTGACTTGTTCTCCATTTGCACTCCAGCTGCTCACAGTGAGGTTTGGTCAGCCTCAGTTCCTCTGTGTACCAGCTGGCCTGTGTCGGGCTCATGTCACTGAGTTAAGTTTGGAGAGAACCAAGGTGTTGATGCATGCAGTAATCCAGTTGTTGAAGGGCTTTTGCCAAGTTGCTGGTTCGCTCTGGGAATGCACAAAGAGAGTACAAGCCCACTCTCCTTCTGTGATGCTTTTCCAGCTGTGGCTGGCGGGTTCATTGGTGGAAGTTCTATGGTGGTATGGGATGGGTATGGTGAATCTGACAAGGGTGTGGTTTGTTTAGGTCACAGTTGCTAGCTAGTCGACTGTTGCTTATTGGGGAGGATATCGGGTTCAATAGATGTCTAAGAGTTTGGGTGGGTTACAAAATGCACCTAAAGGCACCTCAAGGGTTTGTTCCACCTCCTGCACCCGCTAATAGTTATCTTGAGTTTGGGAAAGGTTGAGGGCTCACATGGGCATCCCAGAGCATCTAGTGTTAGAGTATTCAACTACATCCTTTCTAAATACATCTCTTAAGCATCTTCACACCTAGAAAGTCTGATGTTCCTAATAAAAGTGTAAGAGGGCAGCATGTCATGGTATCCAATGGATGGAATTACTGTTTTCCATGGTTTCTGCAGATGGCCATGCATTACTCATCGGTAAAGCTGCAGATTTTCTATAGGTTTGATACTTTCTCATTAAAAAGTGCAGCTGCCAACCAGAAGCAAATGAAGAAATACCAACAGGAGACTGGTGGATGATAGAAGTTTTTAGGATGGTAAGCATCTGGCAGGCCAGGCAGGCATGGAAACACTACTGATGCTTTGTCCTACCATCCAGAAGGTGAGAAAGAAGCAAACAAGACTGAACAGGACCCAGGACTGTCTGATTCTGTCTTGGGTGTCATAGACGGTGTACTGTACAAAGACAGTACTCTATCGCCCTGCTAAACATCTGCTCACTAAGGCCACAGATGGGTGCTTCACAGTACATACAGGAATAATCAAAATACTGAAATGTTTACAAGATCATTTTGTTTGCCAACCTAACTAAATGCAGTGATTATTTGTGTCAATTTAATAACTGTTGTGCAGAAACAATGCTTTGTAGATGGGTATTTTTTTTTTTATTGTGATGGGTGAAGAAAATGCAGATTCACTGTGCTTTGTCTTTCACAAAGAATCCTTTCCTGGACCTAGAATATACCATCTAACGTGAATAAATGAGCAGTGTGTGCTTTATAAGCCTGATGACAATTAAGCTCTTGCAGAAAGGACAACTTTCACTCTGAGTGCCCCTGTTAATTACACCAGTTATTCGAGCATCTGACAGTTACTAACACTGTGTATCTGTGGAGGATCAGAGTTACCAGCAGATTAGGACCTTTAACAAATGAAAAATTATTTGAGGAATTGGTACATGTGGGTCCAGTTTTTCTAGTAATACCTTTTTTTTACTACAACTTTCACCAAAAAAGTAGCCACAATCTATGGGTTCAACAAAAAAAGATTCATTGTGTTCCCACAGATCTCATAATTCTGATTGTACAGGTAAAGGAAAATGTTTCTTACATGTAACAATAAGTTTGCAGCTTGCATTGCTATACATTCTCATGCCTTGTACACTGACGTCGTCTAATGTTGAGTTCAGGAGTTGTAATTTTTTATTTTTTTTAAAAAGCAGAGGTTTTGGTTTCAAGATGAGTCATAATCCCGCCCCAAAATGATTAGGTCAATCCCCTGTAGTGCCTTTAACTCCAGGCAATGTATATGTACGTTTTGTTAACAATAGCCCATTTGCTCTGAATACTGTAGGGGGCCCAAATGTGCCCTCTGCCCTGCAAGAGAGGCACTCGTGGAAATGGTTACCTGCAACTGGAGGTCGTGGAACAGCCTGCCCAGTTGTAAATTGTTGGGCCACAATTTTAGCTTGCGTTGAACTCTGAGTTCAACCACCACTAGACTAGATCCTCCCTCTGAGTCATTGCTTGTGGCCCCTGCCTGGCTGGCTAGACACTCCGGTGGAAGGTGCACATACAAGCAAGCATTTGGAATCATAGTGCTGCAAGACACCATCGTTCACAGCAGTTTGATGATCATTCTCACTGTCAGAAGTCGTGATGTCTGGTAAAGTGTAAGCAGCCAACAATCTCTCATTGTTGGGATAGGTGCTGCCTATCACTGTGTTCAGTATGGCTCCCTAGGAAGGTTACATTTGTTGGGGAGAGACTATGACTTTTTGGCATTTACAATGAAGCCTAATTTGTGGAGGTGTGACACTGCTTGCTGCGTGTGAATGAGTCACCGATGTTAGCTGCTGCCCTTTACTAGCCAGTCATCAAATATGGGAAGAAATGGACAGCAATGCGACTTGGTGCACTGTAGCCACCGCCACAGATTGTGACCTCAGTGGTTAGTACCTTGAATCAATAGTGATGTTCACTTACCACTAACGTCAGTTACTGGTGGTGGGCTGGGTGGATGGGGATGTGAAAAATATGTGCCCTCGAGATCAAGGGTCGCAGTGTAATCCCCAATGCGGAGCCGTAGAATGGTGATAAAATGTAGAGGTTATGTGCGAGTCCAAACTTTTTGGGAGATTAGGAAGTAGGAGTGTAGAGACCACTTTGTTGCAGTGGTAGTTCCATAGCCTCTTTTAGGAGCAATGCCTTTACTTCATCTTGAGCAGCCTTTGGTGTTCTAGGCTGACGGGGCTCCTCTGGCAAACCTGAAAGGATGCCAGAGATCCTAAGCTACATTTATAGTCTGAGCAAGATCCTTTAGCTTTCCTGGAAGATATGTCAGACGCATCCAGGAAACATCAGAAGTTGGCACTGGAAATTATCTTCAGCTCTTGTATCAACCCTTTGCCTCTCTTCTACTACATCTCTGGCAGGTTTTGACCCGCTGCTCCTTCTGTTCTCAGTGGTACCCGTCATACCTAGATAATGGGTCAACTGAAATTTCTGAGCGTCATTGGGTACCTACACTCACAACGGTTATTTTGCTAGATGCATCTACTTTCTGGCTTTCTTTGTCTGGTGATGCGGTGTCCCTGGTGCCCTTGGTGAAAGTGGCTGTGTGAAAAACCAGGCAGTCAGGTGGTCCTTTGATTCCTAATATGCAAAGGATCCTCAGGTGCTGCCTGTACGTATTTGCCCTTGGTACAAGGTGTTCTCCAGAGACGTTTTAAGCCATGGGCAAAGTGAGCAACTGTAAAGGGCAACCACCTTCCAGAGGCCTCCTGAGAAGGTGAACTTTCTATTTGACCTCTGTCTCTTCTAATTCTCTTTCACAACGTCTCTACTTTTTCGCTGTCTGCCTTTGTCGCTGACTCTGTCTCTCTCACTCTACCCAGTGTCACCTTAAGGATGTCTGGACTGCTGTATAAGACGGATTTCAACAGCTTTAGAATGATCCTGCTTCTAGAGTTTTAGCATACATTCAGTATTCGCTGGCATCATGTGGACTTGAAACAGGTAATAAAATGAAAAGTTGCTCTGAGAAAGGGGACCCAAAAAAAATGTCTTGCCCACGACCCCATAATACTTAAGATAACACTGGTGATCTCAGCTGTGAAATTGGTCATACTTTTTTAACTGCAGAGACCTCGGTCTTTGACAGGCTTGACTAGAAAGTCCTCGTATATGTGTAGTCTACCTCTGTGGTGGCCAGGTGTCCTTTGGATAACTGCTTGCCAGGCTGTGATGTCATTCGATAGATACGTTTTTACCTGGTACGGCTCTAAAAATTCCAGAGGGTCTCTGCTATAATCATGCAAGGGGTCTTCTCTGTCGTCCATAGCGATGTACTCTTTAAATGGGTCTGGAAGATCTTAGACATGCTCAGGATCTCAATCTGTGTGCAGTGTCAGTGACTGAGACTGCACAGGTGACTGTGCTATGGGTGCTACTGTCCATTGGCGTGTCTTTCTCCGGGATAGGGAATGTTCTGAGTTGTTCTGATTTCTCATCCTCCAGTCTTCACTTTTGAGCTGATGGCGGCTGCTGTAGGGAACAATGCTACTATGTGCGGTGTAACCAGACCAACGTAGATTTTCACCTACCTGACATCAGGCTTTTCAGCTTATACTTGTGATGGTGTAAAGTCACTCAGCGTCAAAGCTGATGCTCCGGTCTGTCCTGGCGCTGATTTCAAAATTGACCTCCGTTCCCAGGCACGTCTCGGGATCTTAGGTGGGGTCTTTCAGCTTCAAAGCTCAATGCGCTTGTGTCAAGGCCTTTTCTGAAGCCAAGAGCTGTAGAGACCAAGTTTATAACAGTAGCTGGTGGCAAATGTGAACGCATTTTTAGTAGCAGCTCCAGGCTCTCTGCAAAACTCACTTGAGGACAATGTTTGCCATGGTCTTTACATTGAGACTCCTGTTGAGATCAATCCCAGGAGAAGAGATCATGGGGCAGTATGAACATTTTAGGTGCAGTCTGTGTACTTGGTGTGGGCCTGCAGTCTGTGTACTGGGTGGGGGCTGTGCTGTGGACTCTGAAGATGACTGTCCTCCAAATTAAGAGTTCTCCGAGGACAAACATTCCAAACTTTGATCCTTCTGATCAGCTGGGATACCAGATGGGCATCCTATCTCGTCATCTGAGTATGTTTGCTCAATGCCCTCAATGTTGGGCACAGTTGATGACTCAAAAGAGCTTCACCAATGCATTTTGTAATGCACCCACCAACTTTACGTTCTCTAGCAAATAGTCTTTTTGGTTTGAAAAGTCTGGCAGGTTGAATCAGTCATGGTGCCCCTCACAACCAAAGGTTACAGACTATATATTACTCAGACAACAGAAACTTGCTATTGAATTTACAAATGGAACAGTGTGTTCTCCATAACTCACTTCCCCAGGAGTCATTCCCGTACAACCTGGGCACAAAACCCTACAGCCTGTGTCAATTCTGAAGTGGTTAACAGTAGTAAAATATTTTTGTGTCTTGGTTAAAGCGATGCTAGTCCTAGGAGTCAAACATTGCCTTTTGTAGCGTAATGGTCCGAGAACTCCAAAACATATGGTTGAAGCTGGTGGCAGAAAATAAAGAATCTAAAGTGGAGTCTTTGTCATAGTGCATGTGGGTCTTGTGAAGGAATTCTGAAACATCTTGAAATCGAAACCTCTACTTCTAGCAAAAAAACTTGCATCTTGAGCCCCCAACACTAAATGGCAGTACTGTGCAAAACGTGATGTACAGCAGCAAATGCTGCACCGCTGCAGTTACTGCCCTCATCGACATGAAAAAGACCTGTTAAATGAGGCACCATTAGAGTTGTGGATGGTCACCTTTCACACACCCGCCACTAATCAAACTTTGAGTGTGGGTCAGTAGCAATCCCATATTTAATATTTATGCTACGGGGCATGAAAAGTCACATGTTCATGATAATGGATTTGAAGGAAACGTGAATTTGTTTTTAACAAAGCAGCCTGAACATCATGTGTACTTGTCTGTTTAGTTAAGTAAAATGTTTTAGAAATTGCTATTAAAAAGAAAAAAGGTGCATCATAGCTGTGATGGACTGCTGTAAAAGAAATGGCATTTAGAAGTCTGAGCAGGAATGAAAGATGGAAACTTCACACCATCACTCAGAAACGCCCAATGGTAAGAAAAGGGAGGTGCTTGTGGAACATGGCTAGTCAATATGTCAGGAGAAAAGCCTACACCAAGCACTGTCGCCACCATTGAGTGCATTATCAGACATAAAAATAGATAAAGAACAATGGTCACTGTCGCTCCAGGTGGAAGTAGTAAAAATGCTGCGGTTTTTCCCACCAAACACATGCACGAGCACTTCTTTTAGCTGCTCCAGATAGGAATTCTGATCCCAGGTTATAACATGCAATAGCACATACAGCTTCCTCTGAGAATAGCACTACTTTCCCACCAACTGAAGGTGCACTTGCTTAGTATTACTGATTTTGCAAAGATTAACACAGTTCTCTAATGGCTGTGTTACATGACTAACTCACCTGAGAAAAATACCTCATATTTCTGAGAACATACCGCATTTTATATGATGCACTACCATAGGTGTAGATGTCACAATTTACCTCGTTCTTCTTTCCATCCGTCCTTCAGACTACCTAGGGAATGAAATACACCATATCAAAGCATGCATGAATCACACATGTTTGACTGCCACTTTGTGCTACACAAGCCATTTACAAACGTCTGCAATTCTCAAAGGAAGATTTTCGGCAGTTCACGGAGACTTGGAAGCATACCCAAGTCTCTCCCATAAATGTATTTAATAAGAAAACTTCTAAAGATAAATAAACGAGCCAAATTTATACAGACCTAAACCATTTTCAGATATTCAGATGAGATCAAAAACCAATCTGAATGATGGAATATACAATAACAGACTCAGAAGTAAATCAGAATCCCTCTCAGGAAATTTAGCTATTCGAGTGCAAACACCAATGTGGCTCCCTGCTTCCATTGAAGGTTTATATAGGCTGCAAGGGGAGCAAGGTATAGCTGATCTGTGAAACAGCAAGCTGGGCACAATAATAGGTTTTGTAGTTTTGATGTTTTAGGGGCAGTTAAGATTGTTTGAAAGGAGGGAATTTAGTACTTGAAGTTTCTTTAAGAAAAAGCTCGTTAATTTCTGTTTTGCATTCGCAGCTTTAGTTTCCTGATTTATTTTGGGCTTAAGGAGTCTGACTTTCAAGAATGTGTTAAGTTAAAACGGAGCAATCAGTGGTACAAGTGACCTCACTGAAGTACTGATTGATTGATTGACATTCAATACTTATTGTCACTGATGTTCACAGGGTGTCTCCCTGCAGAAGGTGGGTTAATTCACCAATGAGGAGGACGAGGAAAGTGCAGAGGAGTTTTCAAGGAAATGCAAGTCCTCTGTGGGGCAAGGCTGGTGGCAATAAATATAACAGTGCACCGGCTATGGTCTTCACATAGTACATACTACCATTGCTTTCCCACATTGTAGCACTGCAAAGAATAGATACTACTGCTATTCACCTTCATTTCACAGTCTTTATTGAGTGTATACAAACGAAAGGCCATGTAAGTCCTGCTGGAAAATGACCTTAAAGCTGCTGTTCTACACAGAAATTATAATAAATGCTTAATCCATCAAATGTTATGGCTTGTGCACCTTCCACACTACGGGTTATCCAGAGTAAGGGAGAGTTTTGGAGGAACCTCTGGTGCCCTCACTGGAGACTTACACCCAATGTTTACTTTAATCGGAGCGGATGCGAAACTACTTCCCCGTATGTCCCCACGTCTCCCATCCCGTCTCCCGATCATCAGTGATGTCGGAGCGAAGCACAGCGTAGGTCCCACCAGACGGCACCATGAGGAGCAGGTAAGGGTAGCTCTGCACACATCTAACCAGACCACTCCCCCCTGGGGAAACGATCAACTTTAAGAGAGGCATCACTGGAAAGGGGAAAGCCTCAGACCATCCAGCTATACCTCTCTCAAAGAGATCCCTGCAATGAGTCCCCAATCTATGAGCATGGATCTCATTAGCTACTAAAGATTCATTGTTTTGTTGGGGGAGTGTGGGGGTGGGCACTGCTTATGACGCGAGTCGACCTCCTCCCACTCATGATGGCATAAATTAATTTTGGGATTTTCCGTTCCACGTAGGAGTAGGAGGATATGGGCAAACGGCTCCCAAGAGGGGCATGATCGGCCCTCACGGAAGGAAAAATTTGGAGGTCATACTGATTTTTGCTTTTGCCACCCAGGGCCTTTCTGGCACCCCCCTCTGTCTGGGGTGGCACAATAAAAAAAATGTTTGAGGGAAGTATTGCTGGATAGGTGAGAATGCTCCCTTTGCATAAATGCCTCTCTCAAGCAGATCCTAGCTTACGGATTGTGGACTGTTGGACTTGGCCCGCTCTGCAGGGTCATCCCCAAACTTTTCACCTTCACCCTCCTACTTTTCGAACACATTTTTGTAGGCATTTAGGACTCTGTGCACTTTACCACTGTTAACCAGTGCTGACATGCATGTGCTCTCTCTTTTCAACAGGGTAAGACTGGCTTAATTGGCTTACACCCTATAGGTACATTTAATATACTTGTTACTAGTAACGTGGTACTACATGTACCCAGGGCCTGTAAATTAAATACTACTAGTGTGCCTACATAGCTAATTGTGCCACCCACTTAAATAACCTTTTGAACATGTCTTAGGCCTGTCATTGCATCCTGTGTGTGCAGTTTTAAACTGCCATTTCAACCTGGCAAAATAAACCTTGTGCCAGGCATAAATTTCCCTTTTTAATATATATATATAAAAGTCACACCTGTGTTGGGTCCTAAGTAGCCCATAGGGCACGGTGCAGTGCACTGAAAAAGTTGGGCATGTACTTTTAATTTTTACATGTCCTGATAGTGAAAAGCACCTAAATTCTTTTTCACCACTGTGAGGCCTAGCTCTACCCTACGGTACCATTGTGTTACATTATTACATTTAATAAGTGATAACTTCAATTGAGAGGAAGAAGGAAAGCAGAGTTTCGTCTCTAAAGAATTGTATTATAAAGTCTTCTAATTGTAAAGTTGGATTTTAAAATTTTAAGTCACAATTCTGAAAATGCTACTATTGGAAAGTTGGTATTCTCTTGTCCCAGTCATTTGGTGCCTGAAATCTCTATACTGGTTTACAAGGGGAAATAGGTATTGGGAAGGACCACCTCTGTCAGGATGAGGGAGAGGAGTTGTCACCTACCACACGTGCAAATCACAAAGACTCTGCCTCAGCACACGCACAAAGGGCCTCTAGTCTGTTGTACCCCCAAAGAAGCTGGATCTATGGCACAGGGGCATAAAATTCCAAACACCGCTGTAGAGGGAGGTCTCTAGAAGCTTCTCCCACTTAAAAGTGGGCACCAGGTATAAACAGAGGACCCTCAAGCCAAATGTTACAGTACACTTCTGTACCTGTGGGAGACTCAGAGGAAGGACTGCTGTGTTGCACTGCTGCAAGAAGGTCTGCTGTGCTGCCCTGTTATTCTGATGCCCTACTGCCTGCATGAGAAAGAGTGGACCTGTACCTTGCACCTAGGACCCCAACAGGACCCCAATGGCTAGACAGCTGGCCTCAGAGACCGAAAAGGTTCTAAACATCTTGGTACCCTGCACCTGGACTCTGCAGTGAGTCTTAACCCCCCCACCCCCCAAATGGTGCTCCTCCTGTCTTGGAGCCTTGGAAGTGAGGCTAAAGGTGCTCTGCCAGCTCAGATATGGTTTAATCGGAACTGAAGTAGCACTACGCAAACCTGACCCAGCACTTTGCAGTGTATCATCAGTACGGACGCAGCCTTCACACAAGCCGGCATCGCTGTTTGTCGAGCTCATTGGAACAGCTGCAGTGCAACACATCCTCAACATGGACCTTGCAGCCTCTAGTCTGGACCAACTTAGCGTGATGAAGCCTAAATGCAAGACCGTATCACAGCTCATCGGAACTGCTGCTGTGCAATGGATCCTCAGCGCAGACTTCACGTTGCTTCTTGGGACCGTTGCTCTGCGTCGCAAAGCTCCGCAAATAAGACTTAGGGTACATTTCTCTGCAGGATTAGCTTGGTCCCTTTCTCCAGCGAGCGATCCATTGCGGTCGGCCTGAACTTGTGACTGTCTGGGTCCAATGCAACAGATAACTACAGTTGCCGCTCTGTGCTTTTAAGCACTACTTTGGCCTAACCATTTAAAATTGCATATCACTGATTCTACTAACTGGATTTTGGTTGTTTTGGTGTCAAAATAGTTTACTAAATTTAATTCTATTTTTCTAAATTTGGTGTGGGATTTTTCCTGTGTTTTCACTATATTACTGTTTGTGCTGCATAAATACTTTACACGTTGCCTGTAAGATAAGCCTGCCTCCTTTTGTGTCAAGCTACCAGATGGTTAAACACAGGCTAATTTGAGGTTTGCATGCCTTTCATCCTGACAAGAATTGTGGGTGCTGCTTGAGTCAGGATCCACCTCCCCAACCAGTAACCAAATTTCCTAAATGGACAAACTGTGATCCACAAGCAGGGACCCTACCAGACATATGGCATTCAGTGTTCTTTTTTTTTTTTTTTTTTTTAAGAGTAGAGGTTGTTCAGCCACACATCCTCCTCCACAGGGTAGCATAAAGACAATTTTTTTTTTTAATGTTCCCTCACCTGCCCCCCTCCCAATTGTGGGGTGGCCACCCCACACCTCACAGGGAAGAGAGAATTTGGAACCATTTTGATTTTCACTGCTACTGCCCAGGGCTTTCTGGGCTCCCCGGGCAACACAATAACAAAAAAGGGGGAACTCGTTGCCCCATGTCATCTCATTAGTGGCTTGAAGAAAGAAATGAGTGATTGAATAACTTAACAGTGGCTGACCTAAGCGTGTCTGCTATGGTGGGTAGAAGTAAAATATTAATGGCACATTAATTGATCAATGGTTTAAGTGGCCTGACACATTGCCCCATGCTGTGGAGTGTAGAAGCAACATGAGAATGGCTGAAGTGGGCTCACCCATTGCCCTATGATGTAGGCTGTGGTGGATGGAAGCAAAATGCAAATAACACAAAAATTATCAATGGCTGAAGTGGGCTTACCCATTGCCCTTAGATGTATTCTGTGGTGGATGAAAGTGAAAATGGCTGCAGTGGTTGATAATTGACCTATGCTGTGGCGGGAGGAAGCAAAATGTGAATGGATGAATAACTGATTAATGGTTTAAGTGGGCTCACCCATTGCCACATGGAGTATGCCATGGTGGGAGGAAGTGAAATATGAAACATTAAATAACTCATCAATGGCTGAAGAAGGCTGACAGTTGCCCTATGCTCTGGTAGGCAGAAGCAGATGGGCAAATGGTGACACAGCTAACTTCATTGTGAGTCACCAATACACTGCTCTTTCTGATTCAATATGTGATTCTTGTCCTACTCCTAGGACTAAGAAATACTCTAAGAAATACCTTGGAGCATCCAAATTTGAACACTGCTTTTGATAGAATATTTTCTGCCACCCTTACTCTGACATGATGATGCTTTTTCCACTTTTTACTGGTCAAGTAGAGATCTTTGCTGCCCCTGGGTAAATCCACTATTTATTCAGATAATGCACCATATTTACAATAACTACAAATAAGCAGCAAGGAGAGCCTGAAACCCCACGTCCTAGTGGACAACTAGACTCAACATGTATTTTTCTACAAAGCTGCAACTATGGAGGATAAAATAGACTATTGAAATTCTTCCATCAGCAAAACGGATAATATAATAAAACATTATCTTGGTTAGAAGCTTCTGCCTGCTTTCTGGACACCTATCATCTTACTACTCCTTCATCTCTATAGTTGGTGACAACCTTAGCAACATCTTATGTAATACAACAAATACAACAAGGTTTCACTGCAACTGTTGAACAGTGAGGTCTGTCAAATGTGTCATCTATTTATCCTTTAGGAACCTCTTTCTATACTTAGCCAAGGGGTCTTTGAGCTGTCACCAGTGTTAGGTCGGCTTATGTTTGGGCTGACTGCCTTACCCCCAAATGTGAACATAAACTAATCTTCCCAGAAGCTTCATTTCAGTCCCCAAACTTAGGAAAGGAGGTCAGTCTAGAGCTGTTTGATCACAGTTTTCCTGTGTTTGCCACAGTAGGTTGTTTATTTCAACGTGTTTTTAATGTATGTTATCATTAGCTTAATGAATGGCACTGTCTCAGGACAGCATATGTTTGCAAACACTGGGTGCACAATCTAGCTATTTCTATGTAACTACGTGGGGCCTGATTTACAGATTGCACTTTGTAGTACATTATATAGCACTACAGAAAATACCTTAAAAACTTCTGTTTTACCTATACTTATGTGTGGAGTACTCCGCCCTGATTGCAGAGTGTCTGCACAGGTAAGTATACGATATAGGAGTAATTTAGGGAGGTAAACAAGGGAGTGGGTGGGAAAATGGACAGTCTTAAAGGGGGTGGGATTAGGGAGGAGTAATAGGGCCTTGAGGGGGGGCACCTACCCTCACAAGATGAAGCCAATTGCTTTATTCTAGGGGTGGAGACGTGTAATTTACACTTCTGTAGAAAGTATACATTTAGTTTGTGTATTTTGGAGGTAGTAAACGTACTCAAAAGTGTAGGTTACCTTTGTATATCTGACCCTTTCTGTTTCACTCCAAGTGTGTTCAGGTGTCTGCAAGCGTGCACCATGGTTCAACCCCAGCCCACCTTCTTTACGTTAAGAACTGGCCGCTCATTCACAGCTACCTAAAGAGTCGAGAAGGCAACAGAGGCTAACTTGCCATCCTACTGCTATATTTATTGGCCAACACAGGGAACCTCTTCTTTGAGATTGCTTAGTTGTTCCTATGCCTGCAAGATATGGGAAAAAGGCTAACACCTGATTGGCTTTACCAAGATAAACAAAACAAAAAACAACAATTATTTTTACATGTTTCATAAATGCCTCTGTAGACTAAACCACGGATGAGCCATGGGTCACAATTTCATATCTAGGTAGTAGTAATGTAACTTTCATCCTTTCCAGGTCAAGAAAATGTGTGATGTATTATAGAAATATTAACTGTTCAAATAACTAGGCACAGAGCAGCCTGCGGTATTGGCTATATAAAAAAATATATTAAAAAAAGAGTATATTCTTGTTTATTCCATCACATACATACAAAATATTTGGGACCGACTTTTTCCTCAGTCCCTCCAGTTCCTTCCCTCTTATCTGGCTTCTGGCTTTAACTGGGCAAGCACATTAGGTGAACTGGTGAGTGAACAGATTGGTAAAGAGCGGTCAGGACCAAACCGTATACAGACACATTCTTTCTTCCTACCAGTGGCTACCAAAATACCCAAACTTCCACCCGAGATTAGGAGCCTCTGATTTTTTTTTTTTATCTTGCCTGTAACACACTAGTCAACCGAAGCACTGATAATTCATTCTCAGGCAGTGTATGGGGGATTTAATTTCATTATTCTTCCTTTATGGAGAGTGCAGTCTTTTTTCTGAACATAGTTCAAGGAACTCACTTTGAATAGTAGTACTTGCACTTGGAGTACTTTTTTATTCATACAAAGTCGAATTCTGCAATTTGCTTTTAATCATACATTTAATTTTAAATGACGTATTACTCAATTGTATGGAAAAAGTTGATCACCAATTGTGAACAAGTTGATGGGTTGTTAGCCAGATATGAACCAAGCTTTGAGGTAAAAACAGTTTACAAAGCACTTGCTTGGTTGACTTTAATCCCTTTAATGATTATATTGTTGATTGTTCTAAACAAAGTGGTTTTAATTAACCGACAATAAAATAAACATTAAAACATTCAGGCAATCTGGTTAGTGCAAAGATCTGAGAAGCACTTCAAAGTACCAGGAAGGATCTATTTGCCCAGCACTATTAGCACAATCCATGTAATTGTGATACAAAGGAATATAGTTATTTGCTAAGGAGGAATACAACAGCCGTCTGCTTTAAAACAAAGTTTGTTTTGTCCTTAGCACTTACATTTTTTTTTTTGGGATTTCCTCCGATACCAGACCAGTAGAATTAAAAAAAAAAGTGCAAGAATGAAGAACACACAGAAAGCCACCGTCCAGGAGGAATCCTTCAAGAACACTGAATCTGCATTGGAAAAATAAAAATAAATGCAATGGATCAGAAAACTCAACTTGCAAAGAATAAAGGCGGCACACTGAAATATGCATTTAAAAGATTGGTAGAAAAATCTCTGTGCAGCTAAACTAAGAGTTACATTTGTAAATCAACCTGTGACTTTACTCAACTGCCTCTACATCATCATCAATATTCTTCAAAGTAAAATCTCAGGAGTCTGTATTTTATCAATACCTAAATATACTAGCCAGTGATTTTAATATGATTGGAGCCCGTTTTCGCACAGATTTGACTATAAGCTATTCTACAATGTGTGACTGTTGATTGAAGTAGGTAAAATCTACGTAAAGGTATGATTTAAGAAACTTTACTGATAGATTCTTGAATGATCACCATCTAATCCCACTTCTGTTAGTCATACAGTGAACGGTCTTATGGATCACATACTGGTTCACGTCTCCAATTTTCTTTTATTGAAGATTTTAAGATTACAAGAGGGGAAAGTGATCCTAACACCTGTATTTTAATTTTTACTCTAACCTCACCTACTACAGGTGATGTTAAGTATAATGATAACTACTATCCCTTCTTACAACTTTCTGAACCTACTACCATCTATCACGGCATGGTAAACCTTGGATCCCTTAAAGAATGTGTTGCATTTTAGAATACTCTATACCAAATGAGACATGAATATATTCACATCTACAGCTTTCCATATAGGCTGAAGAGGTAATATTTGTTTTATTGTAAGCGTAGTTACAAAAGGAGTTTAAATGCTGCCCTGAACTGTGAAGAGAGTAACAGGGAAAAAGTTATCCTACAAAAGAAAATTACACTTGATAAAAGCAAAAGAAGCATATCAATTTTGGATTAATTAAAAAGGTAACTCAAAAGATGAGAGAGGAGTAAACTGCCCTTGCTACAGTTTGGATCTAATAGTAATTTTACTTTTATATGCCACAGTATCCTATACCAGAATATAAGTTTACCAAAATTACAATAACAGTCCAGAAGAATAAGTTACTTACCTTCGGTAACGATTTATCTGGCATATTCTAGTTGCAGATTCCTTACCTTAGATCCGGAGATTTTTCTTCGAGCAGTACCCTTGCGCACAGTCAGGTGGCATCAGTTGACTCCGCGTCTGTCGTAGGTGTTGTGGTCGCCGCAATGAAGTCAGGATCGTATATAGGCGCCACCTTTTGCGTTCTGATGTCAGTTTCTTTTCACAACTTTCCACGCCAAAGCGCAGAGCCAGAAACAACACTGAGAATGCTGCATCAAAACTAAGGTCCTGAAAGGTTAATCCGTAGGTCATCCCTGTCCCTAGAAATCAGTTTGAAAGAGGGGAGGATTGGTGGGTCGTTAAGGAATTTGCAACTAGAATATGTCTCTACCAGATAAATCGTTACCGAAGGTAAGTAACTTGTTCATCTGATAGAGACTTCTAGTTGCAGATTCCTTACCTTAGAATAGATACCCAAGCAATACCATCCTCGGTGGTGGGCTGCAAACCAAGATCATACTAGAAAGTCCTGCAGGACCGGACGACCAAAGTAGCCCTCTCTGCGGACCTAACTGTCTAGACAGTTATGCTTTGTAAACATGTGCAGAGATGCTCATGTTGCTGCCTGACCAATATCCAGGACAGGAACTCCGCATGCTAACACTGTGGTAGCAGTAGTTGCTCTGGTGGAGTGAGCGTGCAAACCCTCAGGGGGTTGCTTCTTAGCGGAAGTGTAGCGCATTTTGATGCAAAGAAGCACCCATTGTGAGATGGTACGCTCCTGCATCACCTTCCATTTCTTCATACCCACATTACCAACAAAGAGTTGATCGGCCACCCAGAAATCTTTGGTACAATTGAGGTAGAACACCAATGCTCTTTTTCGATCCAGACAGTGGAGTCTCTTCTTCATGAGAAGGATGTGGGGGTGTGTAAAAAGTAGGCAAAGTGATGGATTGACCTACATGAAAGGGTGTGACAACTTGGGAAGGGAGGAGGCCCTTGTACGAGGAACCACCTTGTCAGGGAAAATGACAAGAATGGGGGCTTAGCAGAAAGAGCCTGAAGCTCACTCACCCTGAGAGCAGAGGTGATGGCAATAAGAAATGCAGTTTTAAGAGTGAGGAGCCGCAAAGGACAGTTGTGTAACTGCTCAAAGGGAGCACACATCAGATAAGTAGGAACAAGATTGAGGTCCCACTGAGGCATGATAAATCGAGCGGGAGGAAACAAATGGGTAAGGCCCTTAAGGAATCTACCCACAAGAGAGGACTTAAAAAGAGAAGGTTGATCTGGCAACCTTAGGAATGCTGAGAAAGCCGACAAGTAACCTTTAAGAGTTCCCAATGCAGAGCCCTGCTGGGCTAAAGATAGGATGAACAAAAGAACCTGAGAGAGAGGAGCAGAGAGGGGATCCAGAAACATTTTTGTACACTATGCCACAAATTTATGCCAACGACAGGCATATACCGTTTTGGTGGAGAGACGTCTGGCTGCCAAGATAACCTCACAGACTTCAGGCGGAAGGTCAAAAGCTGTCAACTGCGGCCGCTCAATCTCCACGCATGAAGGCAAAGATTGGACTGGTTCGGATGGAGAACGCTCCCCTGTTGCCGTGACAGAAGACCCTCCCAAAGAGGCAGTCTGACTGGAGGATCGGTGACCATGTTCAATAGCTCTGGATACCATACTCTCTGTGCCCAATCCTGAGACGTGATATTGGTGGGAAGGCGTAAAGGAGGCCTGAGTTCCACTCAAGATGAAAAGTGATGCGAGCAAATGCCGCCTTGGAAACTAACACGCAAAACAGCTGACATTGTGCGTTCTCTACAGAGGCGAACAGATCTAACCAAGGCTCTCCCCATTTGTGAGAGAGACCTTGCGCCACCTCCGGATGGGGCCGCTATTCGTGATCGACTATGCATCGACGGCTGAGTTTGTCTCCTCTGGCGTTCAGAGAGCCCACCAGATGTTGAACCAACTGGGAAATGCCCTGATGTGCCAGCCATGTCCAGAGGCACAGAGCCTCTTAACAAAAGGTCCAGGACCCTACTCCTCTCTGTTTGTTGCAGTACCACATGGCGGTAGTGCTGTCTGTGAACACCTGCACTACTTTGCCTTTGAGAGAGGGAAGGAATTCTTTCAATACAAGCCTGACTGCCCGGACCTCCATAAGTTTGATGTGGAGCCCAGATTCTGCCAGAAACCAGAGGCCTCTGATCTTCGCCCCTCCCATGTGGCTTAGAACTTCAGGTCCCACTGCAGAGCCCGCATATGCCATCTGGCATGTGTCACTAGCAGGATGCTGGAGGCAATGAGGCCCAGCAGCCTCAGAGTCGTTCTCACCGAAGTCCAGGATAGAGGCTGAAACACTGGAATCATAGCCTGAATATCCTGGACTCGCTTTTCGGGAGGATAGACCTGAAACTGCACTGTGTCCAGAACCGCCCCGATGAAAGGGAGCATCTGAGAGGGAGTCAGGTGTGACTTCGGCATGCTTATAGTGAACCCTAGCGTGTGCAGGAGGTTCACCGTAGCCTGAAGGTGGGAGGCGACTTTCTTGGGCCTATCTGCCTTCAACAGCCAGTCATCAAGGTAGGGGAAGATTGAAACCCCTAACCTGAGCAGATGAGCTGCAACCACCCCCATCACTTTCGTGAACACCCGAGGGACGCTGGTAAGGCCAAAAGGAAGCATGGTCAATTGAAAGTGCTTGTGACCTACCATGAATCGTCAGCGATAGCGTCTGTGGGCAGGTAGGACAGGAATATGGAAATAAGTATCCTGCAACTCCAACGCCACCATCCAGTCTCCTGGGTCCAAGGCAGACCAGACCGGAGCCAGAGTAAGCATTTTGAACTTCTTCTTGAGGAAGAGACTGAGGGCCCGAAAATCTAGGATGGGATGTAATTCCGTGCCCTTTTTGGGCACCAGAAAGTAGCACGAATAACAACCACAACCTACTTCTGGCACAGGAACCCTCTCTATGGCCCCCTTGGCCAAGAGAGCTGTGACTTCCTCACGGAGAAGTGCCAAATGGTCTTCCAGTAAGGGACCGTAGGATGGAGGCATGGCCGGTGGGGTAGTCTCGAAGGGGAGTAGCCCCTTTGGACGATCTGCAAAACACACCTATCCGTCGTGATATTCTCCCAGTGCGGCAGGTGATGGTGAGTCCTGCCACCCACTGGTAAGTGAGGTTGGAAGGTTTGGAGACTGCAGTAGGGGGTGGGGGTGGACTGGGCAGACCTCTGGTTCCCTGTCCCACGAGCCCGTAGGGTTCCCCTTCCCCTGCCACGCAAGGGCTCAACAGCATGGGTGGCATGGTGGCAGGAAATGGGACCCGACAGGGAACCCCTTACGTGGTCACGAAAGGGGCAAAAGGCTGACTGTTGAGGGCGAGGGGCAACCGAAAGGCCAAGAGACCGGGCTGTAGCCTGGGACTCCTTAAACCTCTCAAGTGCCAAGTCCTCCTGGTCTCCAAAGAGATGGGTGCCATGATTGGTATGTCCATGAGGGTCTGTTGGACAATCCCCTGAAAAATCAGATGTCCCCAACCAGGTGTGGCGCCTCAAGGCCACCTTCGACGCAACCGATCTACCTAGATAGTAGGTCGTGTCCAGTCCACATCGAATGGTGAACTTGGCCACATCTCTCCCATCAGCAACAGCTTGATAGACGATAGCCTGGGCCTCCTCCGGGATCTGCGGCAGAACTTGCGCAACTATATTCCACAAAAGGCATGCAGTGTTTACCGACTGCAGCACCAGACTTGAGGAACAAAACGTCATCTTCCCAAGCTGGTCCAGTCTCTTTTATTCCCAATCCTGGGGAGCTGAAGAGAATGTGCCAGATGACAAGGATGCCTGGATGACAAGGCTCTTAAGTGTGGGGTGTTGGGACAGGAATTTAGGGTCGTTCAGGGCAGGCCGATGGTGGCGAGTGATTGTCCTGTTCATAGGAGCCCCTGAGCTGGGTCTGGAACAATTACCCAGAAGGACATCAGTGAGGGCTTCATTGAAGGGATGGAGAGGCTCTGAGTTGGAAGCCCCAGGTTGATGCACCTCCATCAGGAGATTGGCCTTGACCGCTACAGTGGGCAGCTCTAGGCTAAGGGCCTCAGCCTCCCTACTGACCACCATAGAATAAGAGCCACAGTAGGAGGAGAAAGCATGCCAGCGTCTGGAGAAGTATCCAGACCACTAGCCTCGCCCAAGTCCTGTGCCCAGTCCAAAATCGGGGCTATCTAGCTGGTATTCTAAAGCGTCCCCTCCAAACCTTCCTCGTATTCGTACCCAGTGTAATAAGGGTCCCAATCCTATCTGGGTTGAGAAGGCCACATCTAAGTCGTAAGTGGCGTCGGCTGACGCCGTTCCAGCTCTGGGTTGTCGGGGATAAGGTTAGGGCTGAGGTCTATCATGGGCACAACCGGGGAAGGTTGCGATGGTACAACCGGTGTCAGCACGGATCCGATAGCGGATCTGGAGGGACTCTCGGAGGCAGAGGCCAAAGCAGCTGGTGCAGAACCCGAATGGCCCCCATCCCCAGGCCCCAAAGGCATCGCCGAGGGGTCAGACTGCTCAAATATGAGGCACATGGCCTTATTAAAACTCCTTGAGTTGGGAAGGGGTCGCTCTGGCTCCCGGAAACTCAGGGGAGGTGCGGAGCAGACCCAGAAGTAGGCTGCCCGGACAGAGGCCTGGAGCGTCGAAGCTCCTCTCATGTCGCATCAGCCAAGTGACACGGTGAAGTCGAAGAATGGCTGGCCTTCTTAAACTTCTTCTTTTTCTTATGCGAATGACCCGAAGATTTTGATGAGTGGTCGTGACTCTCTGAACGGTTTTGAAACCTTCCTCTTGAGTGAGACCGTGAATGATGTGGACTCGAGCACCAGACTGCCATGAGCTTTAGGGACTGCTCCCTCAAAGCCTTTGGGTGCATGGCCCGGCACTCAGTGCACGACTTCGGGTTGTGGTTGCGCTCCAGATACCACAAACAGACCTGATGCAGATCCATCACCGACATCATACAGTGAAAGGCCTCGCAAGGCTTGAAACCGGTCTTCGGGGACATCCTAGACGCGCCAAGGGTCACCATAAAAACTCGAAAAAAGGTTTGAATTTGGTCAAAAAATGACCAGAGTAGCTCTTCTCCGGATCATCGCATGGCACGGAAAGAATGGAATGGAGATCACTACACCGAGGCAGCGCCTATATACAACCCCAACGTCATCATGGTGACCACGACGCCAATGATGGACGCGGAGCGAATCAACGACATCTGATAATGCGTAAGGATACTGCTGAAAGAAAAATCTCCAGATCCAGTCTGACACCTAGGGGAAATTCTAAGGTAAGGAATCTGTAGCTAGAAGTCTCTATCAGATAGTTTTTTTCTATATTATTTATTTTGAGTTTTTTTTTTTTTAGTGCTTAAAGCTTATAATACTGACTGAATCAGCACTGCAAAAATGGTGCAAGGAAGAAATTATAACTGAAAGAAAAGGCTTAAAAAGAAGTGACAAAACAACAACCAGTCTTCAAAAGGTTCAACCAGCAAAATATTTCATTAAGGTGAGACCAGGTTTGAACAGTGTGGACTGAAGTATGATTGTTTGAACCCAACTTGCTGATGTGCCTTTCGACCAATGTGTTTAACAGCATCCTGGTGAGTGCTTTGATACCAAAGGTTTCATTAAGTTTGTTAATAATTAGATTTTTACAAGAAGTGTAGAACGCTCCATGCACCTCTAAAACTGTGGAGAAATGTGTTTTTTTTTGTCATAAAACATGAACGTTTCGAAGTGAAGATAATGCAGTTCATACAAAGTATACATAGGAATTCAATAGCATGTGTGAGATCTGTGAACCAGAGGAAGTCTTAATTTTTTTCCAAACTCTCTAAAGGTGTCAGAAAAGGAGGCATATTGGCAAACCCCGTTTAATTTGTACACCAATATGTTTAGCCACAACTTATTGCTGTTGATAATTATTAGTAACTGGTTCAATATTATTATCTTATATTCTATGCAATATGGTTATCTCAAACACCCGGAAAGGGTTACAGAAATGAGTAGATGCAATGACAGTTACATGGCCTTTTCTGAGCTGTGTATAAATACTGAGAAGCATCATTTTGTATGGCAGTTATTAACAGCCCATTCGTGATGTGTGGAATATTTGTGGGCGCCCAAAGGTAGAAACTAGTAAAATATTTTGCACATTTATGTACAAATCAAATGATTAAATGGGTAATCACCACAGCTAGTAAATTATATGTGTGTGGCACAAATAGTGTGACAATGACCTTTGCAAAGAAATTGCGAGAACCAGATATACACGCAAACAAGGAATTAAGAAAATATGCATCATCCAAAAGGATGTTATGGGATCAGCATGCTGCATGTAGATTATGGAGGACTTGCTCTTACTGGGTGGAGTACCCAAGCAGGAAGAATGAAGCACTTTCGTGGGGGGCATGCTGGGGAAGAGAGGCGCACACTGCTTCCAGTACTCTACAGAAGAGACACTAGCAGTGAGTGACATCTAGCAACATCCGTTTGTTGCATGGCTCCCATTTGCGTGCACTTATTTGCCAATTTAGAGTACTCCACCTTTGTTTTTTCCCATTCTCATTTTTGAGTTTTATTCCTTGCTGCTGATTAGGTTTCTAAGTCTATCCTGAAATTCTTACCCTGCGTTTCATGATATGCTTCCTTCGGGGACATATGCAGGGCCCGCACAGGCTTTTTTACTACCTGGTCAGTGAAGGAGTAAAACAGCACTATGGTCATATCCTTGAATCATATTAGGTCTCTCTTGGTTAACAATGAACTTCCTTCTAATCTGTTACTTGTACAGATTTGTTAGGAAGATGACCCTGGGGTGTCTTTTTTGGGTGAAATTAGGGGGTTTTACTCGGGATCCAGCTATTCTAACAATGCCAACAGGAGCTGGGATATACATATGTGGGTGTCATGCACAAAACGTTTAATTTTTAAATCAATCCTTATACGTACCCGTTAAATACGGAAGGAACTCCATTCATATGGTTAATATAGGGTGTCACTTAGGGCCAGATGTAGGAAGCCTTTTGCATGTCGGAAACTGTGAAAAACGCAGTTTGCGGCATGCAAAAGGCCGAACGCGATGTACATCCTCAAATTGCGAGTCGGTACCGACTCGCAATTTGAGCATGCGACTCGCAAATAGGAAGGGGTGTTCCCTTCCTATTTGCGACCGCATCGCCATGCTGAGTTGTTTTGTTTCCTCGAATGCGGTCGCAAACCAACTCGCAGTTACCACCCACTTGAAGTGGGTGGTAACGCATCCGCAAACGGGAAGGGGTCCCCATGGGACCCCGTTACCTTTGTGAATGTCGCTGAAAATATTTTTTCAGAGCAGGCAGTGGTCCAATGGACCACTGCCTGCTCTGAAAAAATGAAACCAAATGGTTTCATTATTTTTTTGAATTGCAACTCGTTTTCCTTTAAGGAAAACGGGCTGCAATTAAAAAAAAAAAAACTGCTTTATTAAAAAAAGCAGTCACAGACATGGAGGTCTGCTGTCTCCAGCAGGCCACCATCCCTGTGAGTGCCAGGACTCGCTATGGAGTCGCAATTTGCGACCCACCTCATTAATATTCATGAGGTGGGTCTTTGCGACCCCATAGCGAGTCGCAGAAGGTGTCTGAGACACCGTTCTGCATGTAATTTTGCGAGTTGCAATTTGCGAGTCGGACATTCACTGAGTGTTAGAAATGGGGTCTCTGGTTGGCAGTCAGTTTTTACTCTGTCCAAGAAGGACCCTCACTCTAGTCAGGGTAAGGGAGATACACACCTAGGATAACCCCTGCTCACCCTCTTAGTAGCTTGGCACAAGCAGTCAGGCTTATCTCGGAGGCAATGTGTAAAGTATTTGTACAAACACACACAGTAACAGTGAAAACACCACAAAATCACTCAACACCAGTTTACAAAAATAGACAATATTTAAACAAGCCTAAAATGACAAAAAGCCAATACACACCAGTAAAGTTATGAATTTTCCAAGATTAAACTTCAATTTAGCGAATAGAAACACAAAAGCTTCAACTTGGTGTTATCACAGCGTTGTGACGGAGTCGTTACCAACAATCCGACGACAATGGCCCCGGTAACTGTGTCACATGGACTCCAAGGTACAGTACCTTTAGCGATGAAGAAACAAGCCGGTGCATGGAGTAGGGAAGGTGAGGGGTCGCTGGATCCGGTGCGCCGTCGATTGCTTACTGTAGGGGAGGAATTGCATCGGTGGAAAGCGTTAGTTCCTTACGCTTCGGCAGAGTCGATTAATCCAGCAGGTCAAGGCTTGATGGGTGACCTCTTGGGGTAGCGGTCTTGCCACAGGGCTCCAGGTGCCACGGTTGTGTCGGGGGCTCAAAGACGTCAGCGGCATGGCACTCAGGACTCACAAAGATGCAGGGTCATCAGCAGGGCTGTGGCGGCATCAGGCCTGCAGAGTCAGTCACGGTCGTTGCACGCCAGCGGGGACGACAACTTCAGGTTCAGGCAGCGGCGCAGAGTAAAGCAGCAGCGCTGGTCCTGGCATTGTACACAGTCAGTGTACCTGGTTTGTCTTGTTTTTAGGCCAGCGTTCGCTCCAAAGAGCCCAGAAACTTGAACAGGCACCACCTGGCAAGTTAGGGTCCGCAGCAAATGAACCCAGAGGCTGGTAGGTGAAGTCTTGGCTGTCGCAGAGACTTCTTAACACGAGGCAAGCTTAGTCCAAGCCCTTGGAGAAACTTCACAAGCAGGATTTCAGAAAGCATATCCAGTCCTTTCCCTCTGAAGACAGAAGCAGCAGCAGCAGCAGGCCAGCACAGCAAAGCAACAGGCAGAGTGGCAGGTCGTTCTCAAGCATCAAGCTCTTCTCCTTGGCAAAGGTTCCTCTTGATCCAGAAGTAATCTGATTTACAGCTAATTCACAGCTACCCTCAAGGAACCTGGGACCCTCTCAATCCCTCCCACATTCAAAGGGAACCTGAGCTACCAAGCATTGGAGCTCACTGTTGTTTACTGCTACAACTTGGTGGACCACTTTAGGGATTACCTGCTGTTGAGAGACCCAATGACAGAAGACTATTGTCATACTGGCTCCTGTGTCTCTATGAGCCTCTACCCGCCTCCCATTAATGGTCATCCACTGCTTGTACTTCTTTGTATTATCAGGCATGAGAGTTCTCTGGACCACCTCACCCTCACCCAGGGAGACTATGGTTAACTCAGCTCACCACTAACTGGGGCCAACACCTCGCCAAGCACTACACTGGCCACTCCAAGTGACTGCCCACCGGTAGGGGGGCTGTGCCCTTTCTTGACTGCAGCCAAAGCACTGGATGGGTACCTTCCCTGCATGCTTACCTGAAGGGAACCAACTCTTCTTCTCAACAGGGGGATGGGAATCTTTACCCTGGGAACTAGTTTGGGACCCTTTAGAGAACTCCTTACTTTGATCCAATCAAGTCCTGACGCAGTTCTTGAAAACACAGACTAGACAAGTGCTGCCATACAAACAAATTGTACAGACCCTGGTAATCTGTTACCTCAGTTTCCTTCACCCAGCCATCAAGTGCTCTGCAAAATGAATCCACACATACAAGCCAGGTCTGGGAATCAAGTTTCCTACCCCTTGAACTTCTTTTTGTATATGTCTGGTGTCAGGCCATTCTAGTGATGAAGGCATCCGCCATGTTAGTGTAGGTGAGCTCACTAGCTGCCCCTAGTGCAAACAAGGTGTTCATCCCCTCTACTATGACATAGTTTCACAAGCCCGCCCCCGAATCTCTCCTAAGTATCCTGTGCATGTGGAGGGCAGCCTAATAGCCCTGAAACCACCTTTGGATGTCATCCTCATTGGTGTACTCTTTCCCTATGCTCTTGGAAAGGTACACCCCCCTCCCATATTGCACTGAAGAAATGCTGCCACCATCTGCGCTGGACCTCCTCCTACAATCCAACTCCTTCAAGTTCAGCTCCTGAGCTAAATGCATTTTCTCTTTCTCCATAGCAATTCTCTCTTTTTCCTTAGCAATTTTTTATTTCTCTTCCTCCCTTCTCAACCTTGCCAGGTCTAGCTAAAGCTCCCTTTCATGCTGCAACTTGAGCTTCTCCATTTACAATTGATGCCTCCTGGTTTCCCACCTGTCCTCCCGTTCTTCCTAGGTCAGGCCTTTTGAAGGAACATTGCTGCCTGCTGTGGAGGCCCTCCCTCCAGGCAGGCCTTGGTTATCCAAGAAAACATCCTGGATACTCTGCACCTCCACATCCACAACAACACTCCCATCAGCCTCCTTTTCTGCCAACCTGGCCTTCAGCACCTTTTGCAGCTCCATCTTTTTAGCAAGGTTTCTAATGGGACATTTAAACTCTCTGCAGGACTAATTAAGCTGAGGCACCCTATAGGTCTCCAACCTCTCCTGCTCAAGCACTACTGCAGCTCCAACTGATGGCTTGAGAGATGACTGTGAGAAGGCTCTACAAAGGTGTAGAGTTTCAGAAGGCAAGGGCAATTAAAAAAGGAAAAAGCAAAAATGCAATAGAAAAAACAGCATGTGGTTGTGTAATGGCCTGCAATAAAATAGTAGTGTACAACTGTATGTCAAGTACAAATACAAGGTCTGCCCTCACCACTGATCACCAATGTTAGAAATGGGGTCTCTGGTTGGCAGTCAATTTGCACTCTGTCCAAGCAGGGATCCTCACTCTAGTCAGGGTAAGGGAGATACACACCTAGGATAGCCCCTGTTCACCCCCTTTGTAGTTTGGCACAAGCAGACAGGCAGTGTGTAAAGTATTTGAACAAACACACACAGTAACACAGTGAGTAAAACAAGACCAAAACGACAACAATCCAACATACACAAGCAAAGGTATGAAGGGATTAAACTTCAATATACCGCTTAGAAACACAGATGCTTCACTTTGGTGCTATCAAGGACTTCGTGACGGAGTCGTTCCCAACAATCCGACGCCAATGATGCTGGTCACGGAGTCACACTGACCTCCAGGTACAGTACCTTTGGTGAAGAAGAAACAAGCTGGTGCACGGAATTGGGAAGGTGAGGCGTGTCGGTTCCTTACGCTCGGGCAGAGTAGATGAATCGGGTGGGTCAAAACGCGATGGGTGACCTCTGCGGGTCACGGTCGCGCCACAGTGCTCCAGGCGTCATGGCAGTGTCGGGTGTCACGAACGTCAGTAACACAGCACTCAGGACTCTCGAAGTCATGGTATGTCAGCAGGGCTGTGGTGGCATTGGGTCTGAGGAGTCAGTTATGGTCATCGCACTCTAGCGGGGACCACGACTTTAGGTGCAGGCAGTGTCGCTGAGTCAGGCAGAGGTGCCATTCCTGATGTAATCTTGAGTCGGTATACCTGGCTCTTCTTGTTCTTAGGCCAACCTTTACTCCCAAGTGCCCAGAAAATGTAATAGGCACCACCTGATGAGTTTGAGTCCACAGCAAATGAACCCAGAGGCTGGTAGGGGAAGTCTTTGGTGTCCCAGAGACTTAACAGGAGGCAAGCAAAGTCCAAGCCCTTGGAGAAACTTCACAAGCAGAATTTCAGAAAGCAAAGCCTGCTTTCCCTTTTAAGGTGGAAGCAGGCCTGCAAAGCAACAGGTCCTCCTCAAGCATCAAACTCTTCTCCTTGGCAGAGGTTCCTCTTGATCCAGAAGTAATCTAAAATAAAATCTGGGGTTTTGGGTCCACGAGGTATACTCATTTCTGCCTTTCAAGTAGGCAGACTTCAAAGGAAAGTCTCTGTCGTTCACAAGGTCCTTCCGTGCCCAGGACTGGCCCCAGACACACACCAGGGGTTTAGAGACTGCATTGTGTGAGGACAGGCAGGTGCAGGTGACAGTTCCTCCCTTACACTCTAGCTCAGTGGGACTCATCATAATATGTAGGACACACCTCAGCTCCCTTTCTGTCTGGGGAAATTCACAAACAGCCCAACTGGCAGTCTGACCCAGATGCGGATTCCACAGGCAGGCAGAGGCACATAATGGTTAAGTGAAAAAATGGGCACTTTCTAAAAGTGGCATTTTCAAACAGACACTCTAAAAATACATCTTTTGGTGAAGTGTTTTTTTTAAAATTGTGAGTTCAAAGACCCCAAACTCCAGATCGCTATCTGTTCCCAATGCAAAAATGCACTTAAAAGATATTCAAAGGCAATCCCGATGTTAACCTATGAGGGAGATAGGCCTTGACATAGTGAAAAACAAATTTGGAAGTATTTCACTATCAGGACATGTAAGACATATCAGTAATTGTCCTACCTCTTAAATACACTGTGCCCAGCCCCTGGGGCTACCTAGGGCCTACTGTAGGAATCACACAGTAATCCAAATTCGTTTTCTTTGTCTTTATTTCGATGTTGATGGTACAACAGCATACATAACCCCCAGCAACGGATCAAGCCTCCATCTCTGCTCAGCACCTTACTCCTTCTCCACTCACCACTTCTGGAATCCCCAGATCCTAAGATTCCACCTTCTCAACATTCCCTCACTATGAGGCATGATCCTACACATCTTCCCCCTTATGAATTACAACAATTATAACCACAATAAATATTACAATAATTGGAAAAGGAAAGAAGGAAAAAATAATATGAATTAGAATGGAAAGAAATGCAGACAAGAATAAGCATATAGTATACTCCAAAGCAATACTTTTTTTTTTTTTTTTTTTAAACATGCAACAGTGTATAATTTCCATCACATATAATTCCCACTACTGGCACATCGTAAGATGACATCATTATAGTCAGTGCAAATTGGATGGAATAAAGCAAATAACCATTACTTCTGTTTGACTATGCACAGATTCCCCATACTCCATTCTCTTCCATCTTCCAATTTGACTACAGAATTCTTTACAGAAATTACTTTCTGTGGCATGTGAAATTTGCTATCACCCTTTCTTACCATTCCTACCTTCTTAACCGCTACGAGATCCCCACACTTCACTTCAGTAAATTTAACTCCTTTTCTTCTGTCGTAACTCATTTTATTCCTTTTCTGAGAATACATAACTCTTGTCTGCAATTTCTTCTGATCAACACACACTTGCTGTTTCTCACTGATCCACCAGGGAGATTCCTTAGTACCCGGCTCTCTCCCTTTAAGAGCAATGAAAGGTGACACACCTGTCACAGAATGAGGTGTAATCCTGTGCGCCCATAACATATTATTCAGCTCATGTCTCCAATTCAATCCATTAGCTAAGGACAATTGAATATTCCCCATTATGATTCTGTTCACCCTTTCTACAAGACCATTAACCTGGGGCCGACCCAACGCAACTTTCTCATGTTTAATTCTCAACCCATCCAGAAACGTGGTCATGGCAACTGAAACCAATTGTACACTGTTGTCTGTTACCAAAATTTTTGGAACCCCTTCCTCTAAAAATGAATCTCTAAGAAATTCAATTACTTTATCTGTAGTAACCTGCTCAGTGCACTTAATACGGAACCATTTACTGTAGTAATCCACAAGGACCATGAGGAAGCGATTATTTTTTCCTAATTTTTCAATTGGCCCCACTAAATCCAAAGCTAGCTTCTCCCATGGCGCCTTGGGAAATTGCAATTCACCTAAAGGAGGTTCCCTCACAATCTTCGACTTATCACTATTCCTACATGCCTGGCACTCTTCAACCACCTTCTCAACATCCCTGTCCATCCCAGGCCACCAGTAGAATTGCTGCAACCTTCTTTTTGTTGCACTCTTACCCAAATGTCCCTCATGCACAATTGTTATCAATCTCTTCCTCAATTTCAATGGTGGTACTATTCTATTCCTTCTCAAAATCTTTTCTCCTTGTAGACTTAATTCATCCTTTACCGCAAAAATAATTCTTCAAATCTTCTTCCACCCGAAAATTTTGATCCATTACAAGCTCTTTTAACTTATTATATTCTGGGTCGTCTTTCACAGCTTCATCCCATTCCTCCTTACTTAGAGCCAATTCTCCATCAATCAAGAAGGCCTCCAAATGCACACTGCACATTTCTTCACTTCCATTTTCACACCCCTCAATAGGTAGTCTAGACAGGCAATCTGCAACCACATTCTTCTTTCCCTTTACATATTCCACCTTAAAATTGAACTCCATAACAGACAATAACCATCTAGAAATTCTTGGAGTTAAACTACCTTCTAATCCTTGTCCACACTTGAAAATTTGCAATAAGGGTTTGTGATCAGTTCTTAAAGTGAAAGGTAACCCCCATAAATAATACTTAAAATGGTTAATTCCTCAGCAACAAGCCAAAGTTTCTTTTTCGTTCTGCCCCCTGCAATCTCCGTGAGGCGAAGCCAATGATTTTTTCATCATTATCATCAATCTGAATTAAAACTGCCCCCAATCCTACATTACTGGCACCGGTAAATATAACTGTCTTCTTCATCACATTAAAATGACCTAAAGTTGGAGATCCCGCGATGGACATCTTAATCCGTTCAAATGCCTTTACACAATCTTCATTCCACTCAAACACTGCTCCTTTTTTTAATAAGATCCTCATGGGTTCTACACATTCCGCAAAATTGTATACAAATTTTGAGCAATATTCTGCTAGCCCTAAAAATGACTTCAACTGGTATTTACTGGTAGGACATGGGGCATTTTTGATTGCCTCCACTATGCTTTTCTTTGGTTTAATGCCATCAGCTGAAATCTCATGTCCCAAGTAATTCACACAACTTTTCCTTAGTTGACATTTCTCTTTTTTTACCGTCAAACCATAATCTTCAATTCTCTTCAACACTACCAACAGTAACTCATCATGATGCTCTAGTGACCTTCCTATCACAATTACATCATCTTGAAAACATAAAACATTATCGAGGTTTTTAAAAATATTCTGCATTATTCGTTGGAAGACAGCAGAAGCTGATGCCAAACCGAAAGGCATCCTACAATACCTATATGCTCCAAGAGGGGTTACAAAAGAAGTCAGAGGTCTAGATTCTGGATGTAAGTTGACCTGGTGATATGCAGCTGACATGTCTAATACATAAATACCCTTCCACTACTCATTACGCTCAACATTTCGTTAATATTCGGAAGGGGCTGTCTATCTACCCATATATTCTTGTTGAGGTCTTTCAAATCGATGCACAACCGCACCTTGTTCCCATCCTTGGGTGCCAAAACTATTGGTGCCAACCACTCGGACGACTCAATTGGCTCTATTATCTTCTGTTGAAGAAGTTTATCTAATTCATGTTGTAATGGTTCTCTCATCAAAAAGGGGACTGGTCTTACTTTGTGCACTATTGGGATCGCATTGCTTTTCAAAATTATACGATGTGTAAATCCCTTCAATTTTCCAAGCTTGTCAGTGAAAATTTTTGAAAACGTAGACATTAAATCTTCAGACCATTGTTCATTGGAAACCAAATTATCCACATTGGCCGCTTGCTCCATAATCATAACTGGATTAGGAGCATTCGGGTCAAGCACTATATTCAAATCTTTTTGATGTCTCCATCCCAGAAGATCTGATCCCTCGTTCGTGATATAAACCTTACCATAAACTCCATTCCCTTCAAACACAATATCCATCCATTCCATTCCTATGATTTCTATTCTCCTGCCTCCATAGCCAACCGCCTTCACATCAGTTTTAAACAAATCATCAACCCTTTTTTTTAGTGTGCCTTCAAAAGTCTCCCTAGAAATCAATGTGAACAGACTACCCGAATCCACTAATACTTTCACCATTACAGAATCCATAAGCACATGGCAATGTGGTTTTTCTAATTTGTAGGAACCTTCACTCTTCCACCTTTCCACACCTTTAGGTTCTGCTATGGATTGCTTTGTTTCACCAATTTGATATATGGGTAAAATGATTTCTTGGTTATTCTCATCTAAATTGTCAATAGATTTCACACTATTCATCGCCTTCCCTTTGGATCTGCAAACTTTAGCTAAGTGTCCCTTTCTCCCACAGGACCTACACACTAAGTTACGAGCAGTACACTTAGAACTAGATGCAATGTGACCTGAACAGCCACATCTAAAACATATTATGTTAAGTCTTTCTTTCATCCATTTTCCTTTCTGTATTATCAACTGAAAATCCCAGTTTTTTCCATTTTACTTCCTTCACCTCTATCGTACATTTATCATCAGTATCTCTTAACTGAGTGCTGGACTTTTCTATCTCCTTCATCCAAGTAGCCGTGTGTTCCATACTTCTGGCTACTTGAATACTTTCCTCCAACGTAGGGTCCATTGATAATAACTTTTCCTTTACTTTCTTATCATTTGTGCAACGCACTATTTGGTCCCGAATCAAGGAGTCAGATAAATCGTGAAAGTCACACGTGACCGCCAACCCTCTAAGAGTTGCCACAAATGAAATAATGTCTTCATCTTGGCCTTGAACACGGGAGAAGAATTTATGACGCTCAAACACTGTGCTCAATTTGGGAGTGAAATGTTTCTCTAGCATCAACAAAGACATTTCATAAACATTAGTAGGATGACCATCTCCAGAGCCCAAAGGTATTTCAGGCAGGTCATCATAAATTCTTCTCCCCTCCGCTCCAAGATGATGAAGCAGTATTGCTTGTTTCCTAACAGGGGTATATCTATCCCCCGCAATAGCCAATAAATAGGTGGAAAACATATTTCGCCACCGTTTCCACGAAATTGAAGGTTCACCAGGTACAGGTAGGAAACATGGTGGTGAAGACATATTTTGTTCTGCCATCCTGAAGGAGAAAAACAATAAACTACAATATTATACTAAAATAATAAATTAAAGTAAAAAGTTAAAATAATAATCTAAAATAATAATTTAATATACAACACATTAGTTCAAATGTTCATATTGGTTCATAAAAGAATCCTTCTCCAGCACTGTATGCAGGTAATAGTCCTCTTTTTGTTTCTATTCTTTTCTCTTCTGCCCAATAGTCCTTTCACAGTGTTCACTATTCCATTTCATCCAATCTGTGTAGACACGACTCTCACAGATAAATTGAATTCCTCAAAGGAAGAAGCTTGCCGGATAACTATGCTCCGAAAATAAAAATGTAAGTCTTTTCTTTTAAATAATACACGTTAGTCGCTATCAATGTTCATGTAGCACTCGCGCTACACGCTTCCAGCGTTGTGCTCATTGCAGTGCGCGTGTGCTCAACGCGTGCACTGTTTATGTTTGAATAGATCCGTTTTACGCGCTCGTTTATACACGCGCGCGCCGCATCTCAGCTGGAAAACGATTTTGGTTTAGAAACCAAATCTACCTGGTCACGCCGCACAAAATTAATGATCAATCGTATTTTTTTCCTTTATGCAGTTATACCGATCATTTTTAACTCCAATGTTGTTACTTCAGATTAAAGTTCATTTAAACATACAAGTTCCATCAAATAACATTTATAGTCATTTATAGTCTTTAAAGTCTTTCCTTTGGAATATTGTGCTGCAGAAAAATGAGAAGGAAAACTTACTTAGGCAGCAGATACTTGTTTGCAGTCAATAATTAAAGTCTTGACAGAATTTGAAGATATCCAGGGGTTGGGGGTTACAGTAATTTCTGCCCCTTGCGCAGAACCACCCTCGTCGCCAAATTATGTAGGAATCACACGGTAATCCAAGTTTGTTTCCTTTGTCTTTATTTCGATGTTGATGGTACAACAGCATACATAACCCCCAGCAACGGATCAAGCCTCCATCTCTGCTCAGCACCTTACTCCTTCTCCACTCATCACTTCTGGAATCCCCAGATCCTAAGATTCCACCTTCTCAACATTCCCTCACTATGAGGCACTGGTCAAATTGGCAGTGGAAAACTGCACCCATAGACACTGCAGTGGCAGGTCTGAGACATGTTTACAGGGCTTATCATGTGGGTGGCACAATTAATGCTGCAGGCCGACTAGTAGCATTTGATTTACAAGCCCTGGGCACTCACAGTGCACTTTACTAGGGACTTACCAGTAAATCAAATGTGCTAATCATGGAAAACCAATTACCAATATCTCTTAGACAGAGAGCACTTATACTTTAGCACAGGCTAACAGTAGTAAAGTGTCCAGAGTATCAAAACCAGCAAAAACGAATTACAACACAGGGTCCAAAAACACAAGGTCAGAAGCAAAAAGTACAGGAAACCTCCCAAGAGCTGCCAGGTCTAACATTGAGCATACAGAGGCATGGCTTTCATCTGTGCTCTCTTCTGGAAGGCATTATGAAGCATTCTCTTGCAAATCTAACTTCTTTGATACATCTAAATCGGAAACTGGGGAGAGCACAGAGGTTTTAATGGTGTTATAAATCACGTATGTAAAGACACTTATAAACAAACTCTTAACCTATCCCAAACATTACTATAGCTCAGCTGAGCATGATGCACTCCACCAAGAGGGTTCATTTAGATAGGGGCCGAAATTTTGCAAATGTCCCATTCACCCAGCTCCCTGCTTCCCTGATTTATTTAGAGGCTGGGTGAATATGGTTATCACAAAGCACAGCACCAACTCTAGTACTTAGGAAAACATTTTAAGTACCAGACACTGATGCAAATCTTTTTAGAAGGGTTGCTTTAGTTAGGACTTCTGTGATGCCATTTTCACCAGCATCTATAATCAAACAAATCGTGGCAGTTCTAGAACTCTGCACTCACTAGGGAAAGAATCTCAGCGTATTTTTGATGCGCCTCTACTTTAGGGATCCACTTCATGGGGATCCCTTTCCGCCTGGCTCGCAATATTCCCTCCAATTTTTGTTTCTTGTGTGCGGCAATAAAGGGTCTCTGTGCATTGCAGCCAAAGCCACGTAAGTTGAAGACGTGACACAATTAGGGGCCAGAGCACATGTAAATGGGACCTAGTTAGCAGGGTTGCAGTGTAGAGAGTCCAAAAACCAACAGATCTGTCCAAAAGAAATGGGGGTGGTCAAGCAAAATGTGGCAGACGCATCAAGGGTGATTTGTGTGAAGTTATTCATATTTTTCATTTTTGTCACAGCATTGGGACCCGTTCCTATTTCCAAACGTATTGGTGATGAAACGCAAACGTGCACATGGAAATGTCGGTCTTCCCAAATAGCAATCATGATACAATGGAACACTGAGTTGCAGTAGAAGACATGCGTGTGTAGCCTGAATTCCAAAAGCATTGCTGCTACAAAGGAAGACCTAAAGTGCATCAGCAACACTTACACATGAGGGTCTCAATCTCAGAAAACCCAAAATGAACCCTCTGAAAGAGAGGCAATGGCAATGAGGGTATGATGAAAAGAAAGAGAAATGCTGAACTAACCACTGGAACAGTAATACTAAGGATGAGCAAGAGTAACATTAGAGGCAGAGGGGGATGAAGAGACACCGGTGAGAGGAGGAAGACAGGAGATCACCACTGTATGTATTTAGCACAGATGCTTATCCTATAAGTTTAAGATTGACGGTAAATGCAATTCTCTCATCTTTGAGAGTGCATCAAGTGCTCATGTCCTGAGTATGTAATAGGCAGTTAAGCACTGGACAGATAGGGCCCCAGATTTCTGTGTTATGCACAATATTAAAGCTTTCAGGACTGTTTCAATCGTGCCCTCCCAACTGAAAGCAATAGTACTGCAACACATGGATATAGACAGTTGGCTCAGCTTTATGTGAAGTATCACTAATAAGGTCACACATGAGACCTAGAAACAACACTCATAGGTTTGCAAATATCACACATAGGCAAACTGGCAACTTGCCTGCTCCGCACCTTGCCATCCCGCTTCCATGGTATCTGCTCATGTGAGTGGTAGCTTGGTCCCCCCAACAGTCAAGTGAACCTGGCTGCCATGGAAATGGGAGTGCACCAAAAGGGGGGTTTACCAAATTATTGGTAGGAGACAGGCCACTTCATAAGAGCTATACTGATGGCAAACACCTGTGTAATGCGCTGAACCATGGGCTCAATTTTCAATTGAAAAGTCTTGTAAATGTCTCATGCATAACTCACTCACCACAACATCAACCCAATTCTGACACACGGAACATAGAATTCAGGAAACAAATCCTATAACATATAGGTGGGGTGCTTGCCGTGCAATAAAATAAACATAAGTAATAGAAAGGTTAATTACATAAGCTAAACGTAGCTGTGCTAGCATTTATAGTACATACATCTCGTAGTAGTTTATTAGCTTTTGAGCTGGAATACAAGTTGCATTGCACTAATAGAATGATAAAATGACATGAAACTTTACTGTTACTGTGCAGTTAATCTACAACTCGACCGAAAAATCACAAGAAAAAACCCACAGAATGGGGAATTACTGTGTGGGACCAATGTTTTCAGTTATAAAGCCACACGGAATTCCCAATTCCATGGGGTTTTAACACATACATTTACCACCTGCTTTTGGTAGGTGGTAAATGTATGTGCGGACCTGTTAGTGGGGAGAGTAGGCGAGGCAAGGGGAAGGTGATTTTTTCCTGGCGGGGGGGGACATTTGTAAGCTCATCAAAAAAAAACTGGAGAAAGAGGCTTGGCTGCTGCAAATGGTGAAAACGATTTATCCGGCTAGTATTACCGGCCATAACAAAATAGGGTATGGTTCTCCTACACAAGATAAAACTGGATGTGGAAAATCCTACACACACTGAATCAGACCGCAGGTAGATCACAGTGTCATGCTGCCAATCGTCCAGAGCTGCAGTCTTGAAAACTGTGGAGGCAGATTAGAGTTACAGCCTAGGCTCAACATCCGGGGATCTTGGACAAATACAATCTCCAGGTGCTAAAAAAAATAAAGCGTAATGTAATCTGGTACTCATGTAAACGTGTGCTAATGTAAAGTGCTTTAATGCTCTTGGGCCTAGTTTGCCTTCTATTAAACTGCAAAAAAGGCAATGAAATAGATATTAAAGAATAAAAAAAACTGCCTTAACAAGCTATGCCACCATTCATTACGAATCTCATCAAATTAATATAACTGATGAAGTGTCCTGTCAAATGCATGCATATGTGACACACAAGACAGTATGCCATGATGGACTTTTACATCCAGGGAAATCTGAGCTCTGTGGTCATGTTCTGTTTTAATAGTGCTCTGAAGCACGCTCTTACTTGTCGGTGTGCTATATAAAAACAACACACATGCTCGCATAGAATTGCTAGAAGAAATTGAAAAAATAACTGTCCCTTGAGGCAAGCTGGTAGAGTGGGGCAATAGTGAGAGGAGATAGAGGTGAAAGAACTTGTAAGAACCACGTGGTAAGTGCATTAGTATAGAAACCCCTTGCACTTAACTCCGGCAGGTGCTGTTTGAAACAGCAATCTGGTCTCACTGCACCTGTGTAACAGCTTTACCCGAATAGATGTGGGACCAAACAAGATCTCCTTTCTACTGGATTTCCTTCTGCCTCACAGTGGTTAGCAAGGGAATCCTTTGTTTCATGCTACTACATTTTTAAGTCTCTCCGAGACAGCGCATGAGCTGTCTGAGATCTTTTGTTTTCTATCAGTGGGCTTAGAAACCGCCCATTCCTTACCATTGGTTGGCTTCACTGTCACTCTTATTTGCTTGTTTCTTACTGGTCAGCTGCCATAGGCTTCCTATGTCTTTGTGTGTTATCCCTCCCAGGGTGCATGAATGCCTTTTTTTGTGTCCTTCTATTGCTCATTTTTGTAGGTGTTGTTTGAGGCACTATACCAGAGCCTGTCTTTATCAGCTGGCTCCCTTGTGTACTTCTCCACCATGCGCTATCAGTCTTCTTGTTCCCACTGTCCCCTCATCCAATGTTGCTTGCCACACGAACTCCCTCCTTCATTCTGTTTTTACTTGACCCCACCTGCCCCTGCTCTTCCTTCTTCCATTGTTGCTTGCCTCCCAACCACCCTTTCTATTTTCCTTGTTGCCTGCTCCCAACTGCCCTTCCTCATTCTGTTGTGGCTTGCCCCTAATATTCGTTTTTGCTTGGTCCCTCCATAATAACATAAAAAATGCACTGTGGCATGCACACTGGAGACTGCACCAACTCACTTTTTTATCATCCTTTCATTGTTGCTTGCTCTTTCCTTTCCATTGTTGCTTGCCCCTCACCCACCCACCACCACAAAACAAAAGGCTATGATGCAGACACCACTGACCACATCATAGCGCCTTTTTACGGTTCACTCGTCGTTCCTCCTTCCATAGCTGCTTAAACTTTAACTTTTAACTTTCTGCCATGCTCCATGGCTAAAACACTGACAAAGCCATTGCCTCGTGTAGGCGAGAACTACTAGTTTTGCTAATAAGTCTTTTCTCTTCATGACTAGAATGAGATGTGCTTTCTTGGAAAGGCTCTGGGAAAGTGCATGGTGCATTCACATGTGCACCCCAGAGAGACAGAGAAATAGCTTCTGAGAACTACCCACTGTGATGAGGTCAGATAAGCTTAACTTGTACCTAATTAATTTCTTCCTCACCACTACCATTATATGAATAAGAATGAGTCTAACCTACCAGATCACAACTTATAAAATATTTACTGTGGTCCTCACATCTCCCTCAACTGTTTCCTGAAATTACATTTTTCTTGTTTGTAAAGATTCCATTTCATTTTACAGATACATCTTGCAGGTCCACAGTGCTGGTAAAGGGATAGGGAAATGTAAAAGGAGGACACACCCGAGAGGTTTAAGGCGGTGAGTGTAAAGGGTGGGGTACTGGATGTTGAAAACTTCATGACCCTACTACAGTGCAGTCTTAGATTGAGAAAAGAAACCAAACTGCCCGTCTTCGTGACAGCTCACCTCATACTGAAGTCGATATATCAGCGATGAAGAAGAACCACCAGGAATATCCAACCCTATAACTGTCACCAAGATATACGATACTGTTGGGGTCATAATACCGTTGGGGTCAGGATCGCCTGCTATTCTTGGTGGGAATTCTGTTTAATAACTGTCAAAACGTTCTTGATGATGTACTGCTGTGTTTTTTGTTTTTAAGAAAAGCATATTTTGCACAATTGCTGGTGCTCCATTTTTTAAAAGGAGCCACCATTTTTTCTTCAGCTGCACCACCACTGAGACACCATTTCCTTGTTAGCGTTCTGGTGGTGGGGCAGGTTTGGCATTCCTCCTGCTCTTTCCCCGCTGGGGCTTCTATATCACCTGCTCATGCCGCTGACGTGCAGCTGTTAATGACAGCCCGTTATTTTTAAATTGTGACTGCCTAGATACAAAATACTGTTGAGGTCAGAATCGCCATGTATTCTTGGGGGGAGAATTCTGTTCAAAATCTGTCTGAACCTTTTTAATGATTTATTGCTATGTTTCGTTTTTTTGAGAAAAGCATCTTTTGCACATTGGTCGGTACTTCGTTTGTAAAAGGGACTGCCATTTTTCTTTCAGCTGCACCAGCACTGAGTTGACATTTTCCTTGTTAGCGCTCTAGTAGTTGGGTAGTTTTGGCATTCCTCCTCCTCTTTCCCCGCTGGGGTTCCAATGTCAGTTGCTCATGCTGTGGACACGCGCAGCAGGCACGCCAAAGGCAAGCCCATCTGTGCCTGGACGACGCAAGGACCCCGGCCGTTTTCCCCCAAAAATTTCTCAAGGGAAATGTGTTGGAACTAGGCCTCCCAGGTAGGTGTAAGCCCTGCAAAGCTTTTAAATGTGATGCCTATTTTGACTGCTTTTGATGTGAGAATTGTAACTTTACATTCACGTCTAATAGAGCTTTCCCTATGGATGGGAGTACTTGATTATCAATACCCAACTCATTGTCTGATCCACTCTCATGTATCTTTCTTAATACGTGTTCTCTCATTCAAAACAAATGTAAATTCACAGAGTTGGTAGACTGTCACTCTCCAGACATTATCTTTGTTAATGAAACTTGGGCCGATTCTACATTGGACCTGCTGAAGCAGATGTCCTAATTAGAAATTATTAATGGGTGTTCATGTATCTTGAATAAGGACTTATGTTGAAAATGAATAACGTAGAGAAAATAATGTACACGTTTGAAATTGTGACCTTGGAGAGTGGCCACTAGTATCCACGAACTGTACTAATTAAGGAATAATATTTATGAAAAATTTAAAATGTATTAGATTAATGTAGTATTAGGTTATATTAAGGGTTGTGAAGTATGTTCTTGCTTATTAATTGTAGGCCTCAACTTAGCGAGTGCCTTGGCCTAGTGTTGCCAGACCTCATGCAGAAGCTGTATTTTTAGCACTTAAGAGACAATGCTGACAGAGTAAACTGACTGAAATGTTCATTGTTTTAATAAAGTGCTTAGCAGACGCTTGCCATGAGAACCAACTAACAGGAGACAGTATCCTAAAATTTGTAATGACTTATGTGTAATATGTGTGAGAAGTACTTTCCAAGGACGCGAACAATGAAGACACTGACTGGAGAAGAAGATGCAACAAATTCGATACTTGACGAGCTGGATGATGAGAACATCGTAAAGCAGGCCAATCAAAGTCGTGTGAAGGGCGAAATATTAAAATTCATAGATTTGGTATGGAAATATTATTGGGTAGAGTAATAATGTTGACCAATTGGGAATTAGGGGATAGTTTAGGTGACTTTGATATAACAATGTGACAGAGGGAAAAGACTTACGCAGACTAGAGAGAGATTTCCAGACGATGAGACCAGAGATCTAGAGGGACTTTGGGAGAAGAGATTTGAGATTCTGTCACTGGGCTCATACTTTATGACTGAGAGCCTGATGATTGCTGATTGATTGATGACCTGAGGACGAAGACTGATTCTGTTTGCTGACTCATACCGGGGATAGGTAGAATGACAATATGACTGAAATGTATTTTTATGCCTTTTCTTTCTAGGTACCAACTGCGCTGGCTTGATAGTTTTCCTAGCTAGATGTTTTCTAAAACTGGGTTCTAAATTGTTTTGCATGAAGCCGCACATGCTGATGCTAATCCAAGTTGACGACTGACGGTTTGCAGGGACAGATGTTTGACAAGCTATCTTGCGGAATTCTATGTATGATATAACACTATCGCAGCTGACTTTGCTATTGATTTGCACCGTTGCCTTAGAATGTATTGTGATTCAAGCTTTGATTAGATTGCATTTCTTTCATCGCTTTGGTCAACCAGTACTGTTCTTATATGCGTTTCATTTGATTTTGAGATTAATCTACATGACTTTAGCATTGTTCATATAAGGGAAATAAAATTACTAAACTTTACCAAAGGTGTGGTTATTCATGACCTTTCAGTCATGGTGTGTGATAATTACTGACTCCATTGATTTTTGATTATTGATTTGACTAATGATTATTGATTATTGTGTATTCATTATTGTTTCTGTTCTGGAGCTATGGTAAGAACATCTTAAATGATTCAAAAGGTTCATCGACCTATACGCGTCCCCTTGTAAGCTTACCTATTAAAGACCAACGCACCAAAAGACCCGAACTTAGGAATTGCCATCCTAGAGGCGTATAATATCTGCAGACTGGACAAGGTCAGTGAAACGCACCGGTGGGCCTGCAATAATTTAGCGCGATGATCTTGACAGTATGCTCACTTTTGACTTACTTCAAATACTACATTTGGCTACCCATTTGGAAAATCACCCTATTGATGGCATTTTTACTAGTAATCAAGAATTGTGCTTTGAAAAAATCTTGCCCCCGACTTGGCCTGACCATAAAGCAATGTTTATTTGGCTTAAAGCTCCTATCAACAAGGACTTCAGCCATCCAGTGCCAACCTTAGTTAAATATCGTCACTGATTATTTTTTTGGACAAAACCAAATTAAATAATATTCTTTTGAAGTCTCAACCCACTTTCATAACATAGATACAGCGCCACTAACTTTGCAAACTGGATTGATTCTGCAGTTTCTCAGTTAGCCTCTGTAAAGACAATAAAAAAAAACACAGAATTAAGCACTCTGTGCTACGGTACTCACAAGATCTAAGCATATTAAAATTAAAATGCAGCAGATGTCAGGAAACAAAATTTGAGGAAAAACTACTGCCCTGAGGAAAGGAGCAAATATACACAACTTAACAATAGGTATAAAGCTTTAATCGTAGCAGATAAATCCAGATATTTCACAGAGAAAAGTAACACCACAAAAAACTCCTCCAAAAAAATATTTAAAACAGTAAAAATGTTGGCTAACTGTAATTCAAAATTCATTGTAAAATCTGATTGAACTCTGTGCAATAAATTAGCTATTTCCAAATGAAGGTCAACGCAATGTTTAATGAATTCTCCTCCAATTTGAATAACAACTTCACCGAGGTTAAGATGGACAGTATTAATGCAACATCTAACACCTTTTCAGTCTTCTCTCCCCTTACCAGTGGAAAAAGTTGCCACCCTCACTACGAAACCAGGGTCCCCTACAGATCTTCGTTCCCCAAATGTCCTTCAATGCATGTCTGAAATGGTAGCACGTCTGTTATATGACTTGCTAAACAAGATTTTAATCTCAGGACATTTCCCTTCTACGTGGACGGAAGCATTGGTGCTTTCCCTACTGAAAAAACCCTCTTAATCCTCCAGATGTGAATAATTATTAGTCCATTTCTTGCCTCCCTCTGCCGGGTAAGATCCTTGAAAGAAGACTGAATATGTACCTAATGGCTTTCTTCGATAAACACCACATTCTAAATAGCTCCCAGTACGCGTTTAGGCCCAATCACTACACTGAGTCAGCCCTAGAGGTAGCCACACAAGAAATCAGATCCTTAGTTGATAACTGTGGCAATGCTGCTTTGATTCTTCTAGATTTTTCGGCTGTGTCTGATACCGTCAACCAACGTCTGCTAATTGACCGGTTCGAGTCCATAGTTATCAGAGATTCCGTCATTTCCTTCTAAAAAAAATTCTGCTGCATAGAAAACAAATGATATCGCTGGGAAATTTTAGATCTGAGTCTTTCTCCCTCCCATGTGGATTCCCTCAGGGGTCATCTTTGAGCCCCACTCTTTTCAATTTATATTTGACTCCATTGGCGGACCTGATTCGATCTTTTGTTTTTTCTGTAATCTCATATGCTGACGTCAAACAGAGTAGTCTCAGTCTTGTGTGATGTTTAAGTGGTGGCCAAACAGTTTCATAAATGTATGGAACAAACTGTGATCTGGATGAGGGAAAACTGTCGTAAGTTGAATTCAGACAAGACAGAGGTACTTTTATTTGGCAAGGATGCTTCCTTCCAGTTTGATGTACGATGGCCTCAGAACCTGGGTCCGTTCCCCTGCCCAGTTGATAAAGCCAAAAATGTAGGGGCCCTCTTTGACAGAAAACTATAATTTTCACAACATATAAATCAGGTCACCTCATCCTGCTTTTTCCTGTTGACAATCTAGAGGAATATTTTACCATCCCACTAGATCTCCATAAATCTGTTATAATTGCCTTAGTTATCTCTAGGCTTGACTATTGCAGTGCTTTTTATGTGGGTATTCAACAACGTCTGCTGAATAAACTCCAAATTCTACAGAATGCCACAGCCTGATTGATTATGAAAATTCTGAAATTCAGTCTGATTACCAAAATCATTGTCAACCTTCATTGGCTTCCAATAAGTGAATGGGTCCAATTCAAGTCCCTCTGCGTGGCACATAAAGCCCATCATAATGCCGAGCCAGAATCTTCCAGTGGTACTCCTCTAAGTGCATGCGCTGCTCTTCTGCAGCCAAAATGGTGGCCATCCCCAGATTTAATAAGGTCCGTTGGGATGGTAGAAGTTTCTCTTTTTCTACATGTGAACTATGGAACTTCCTGCCCTTCCAATTTACAGCTCAATCAGATCTGTCACAATTCAGGAAAATGCTAAAACCTTCACTCTTCACGCGTTCCCCCTCACATTAGGTTCCGTTATTGGGCTTGTTCTGATGCTAGCACCTAGACGCCTCTGGGCCTCCATGCAGTTTGTAAGTCTCTAACGTACTCAAATCTGAACTCTATTCCTAAAATGAGATAGATTCTGAAATAAACAGTGCATTCTGTTTTATTCAGATTTGTATAAGAAAACTGGGAGTTGGTAGCTGTTGTAGATAACAGATTCCTAATTCAATGTGTAATTCTGATTTCCATTGATCCTTAAAATGATTTGCGTTCTTTTCTCCTCTTGCATAGTGACCTGCTTCACCATGACATCCTCAGTTTCAGCATTTTAGAGGAATACTTTAAGTTCCTTGGCCTTTCCTTTGATTTGCTTCCAGCACCATGAGAAGGTTCCTGTTCTGCTGGTAGTGTTGGGTAGTCAAAGCCCAGCCCTGCTCCATCCACAGACATAATCTTGTACAGTGAGTTCAGAACATATATGGATCCATTTTACATTTCAGGAATCTACATTTTACTCCTTCACAATGTCTGCTCAGTATAATTATTTTTTTCTGCAAAGACTTGGGTCACGTTTTCTTTCTTTGCAAGTTAAAACAGTCTGGACAAGTGTTTCACGAGTCTTGCCCTCAGGACCAGTCCTGTTGCTCATTGATGGTGCAGGTGGATGAGAAAGCATGTATGATCGAAAATACTTGGGCTCATCTTCACTTGTGACCTCTCAGTGCTTTGAGAAACTTTGTACTATTCCGTCACACGGGACTACAGCTCCTAGTCTGTTTTAAGGTCTTCAGTTTGACATGTCCAAGATACCCAGAGCAGCAGAAATTTGCCTTCACATCAATCTTCACATCACCCAGTCAAGTGTGCCCCAAGCAGAAGCTATGAACTTTGGTGCACTGTCACATTCCTCAGATTAAGTACCTCCATCTAGATTGTAAGCAATGTCCTATCATATGAAACTCCTTTGCCACCTTTCCATTTACCCCTTTTGAGACACTGTTTTTCCTCTTCCTCCCTTGGATCTTCTCTGCTCGCCGTTTTCCATGCTATGTTATACATGTTGCTTGCATATCAGTTGGGTTATAAAGACAGTGTTCCAATACCATTCTGATGACTATGCACTACATAAAAGTATAAATAAAAACTGTAACACCAAACCATTCCTTGTTTCTTGATTATGTGGAGTGAGCAACTTTGGTTTGGATTTTGGTCAATTTATATGATGTCTGTTACGCTAAACGCCACTCTTGATCCTGCTAAAACCTAGATTATAATCACTCTGCCTATGACTTTATGAATTCCCTTCCCTACCTTTTTTGGACATTCTCTCTGTTCGCTCATTCCACTGAATGCCACAAAATACAATTTCATTTGTGGCTTAGGTTCCGATTATGTCTTATTTCTGCCTTTAGATTTATTGAAAATACAAAAAACAAATGTAATAAACAACATCCAGATGAGTTATACGCCTAGTAATAAGGCTAGCGTTTTAAAAGTATTTCACATAATGTGGATGATATGAGGTCAGAGATCTGTCAGACCGGCGTAGGGTAAGCATCATGCCACAGGCCAGAGCATATGTTCAGTAGCACACGATTCCCATGTGCTAGAATGTTGTGAAGCAGTGCATTCCAAAGATAATTAAATGTGCCCAAGCCTAAAAATACTGATACACCCAGTCTTCAGAATATTGTCAGAGCAAATGTCACGTCTCCAGTCTATTCACCCTGAGATATGCTTAGCAGTATTTGGTTTGCCAGAGATGTCAAAACCTCATAAAAGTATGTAAAAAAGATGCCAGCGTTGTACCTATCACGCCAGAAATAAGCATCATGATGCTACTAGATCAATTTGTTTAAGCTTCAAAATATGCCTAGACTTCATAATTATTCAAACCCAATAGCTGCTAAACCTTCCAAATATTATAGCCTACTCGGTTCTCAGATTTACAACTCTGGGCCTGTACTGAAAAGGTTCACATTACCCGTATCCAGGCTGCTGTTGCCAATGTTCTTGTATCTGCTGTGCTCTCATTAACAAAATACACATTTAGCTAGTTATTTTCAGAATCTGCTACTAGTACAGTATGTGTTCTGCAACAAGTCATGGGCTGGACGGCTGTACTGGGGCAGCAGTCATTGTAAAGTGATCATCAGCTAAGACTTTGTATGGCTTGCACATTGGTTCCGGAGGATTGTCTGAGAGGGAGTTACACGGGCTTTCTCGAATACTCTACTGAACCTCTGCTGCTCAACCAACTACTCTAGAAAGTCATGATATGGTCTCAGATTCACAGGCGTGTTCCCTCCAACAGTAATGCTTGAAGGTTAGAGTCAACCACCTCCGCTGTCAAGCATCCCTTTACTCTAATGGTAACACCACCAGGTTCTTGATGTATAACCTCTCATGCTGCCCCCTATAAGACTCCCAAAATCCCAAGAAGCCATCACCTACAGACCAGCAGCTTGATGGTTTAGCCTACTGCTACTCCATTTTCACGCATGCATGTGCATGTGAATGACAATCCTAATGTGCTCACCATCCCAAAGAATGCAGTTATGCGTCTTGATAACATTCTTCATTGTTTACATCTATGTCACTTTAAATACAGGAGTCCTTTGGGATTATCCCATTAGGCATGATTGTCAAGATCCCATGACCTGGTGCTCAGAAAAGCTTTGCAGTACTGACAAATATTATGCAAGATCAAGACATCCGGTGGGAAGTACGGTCACAATATTGCAACGTAGGTTCCGATATGACAATTACATACCTGAGAAAAACATTTTTGACACTCTCCTTTGGTTTCTTGAAACATTACTTATGTGGCAGGATACATTCTGGTTCACATTTCTGTTCACAGGAATGGCACTTTTGATGTTGTACAGCCCATTGTCATCTTTTCCTACATTCGAGAAACTTGAAGAAAGCACCTTTCCGTTATCTCCTTTCCATAAGACTTCGGGTTGAGGATACCACCCTTCAGCTCTGCACTCAACTTGCATTCCACCACCTTGAAGGACATCAACTTGAATGACTGGATCACTCTCTGACCCTAAATTAAATAAAAAAATCATCATGAAATTCAACATGTTGAAGTGCTCAAGAAAAAGGATCTAGTAAAGTTAACATAATTTTTGCAGAAGAGTAGATTTTCATTTAACTGCACACTTCTAATGTTTATCTAATCCGCTCTTAGCCCAGACAGCCTTTAGGTGCAGGATCACATCCCACAGTAACTATTATAGCAACTTATAACCAACAGTGATCACTGACCCAGTGACAAGCCTCTAAGTTAACATGATTCGCACAGTCAATGCCCTCAATGAAATACTGAGACTCCTCATCACTCGCATTGGAAATGCCCCATATTACAGAATCACCATCAACTATGCAAATGTGTCCAGCACACTATATGTAAGTTATACAACAAAGACCAACACAATAATGCCTACCATGATGTGGGGGATAGAGGGAAGGTGTGTGCAAATTGCGTGCAGTGTGCTGTATGTGGTGTGTGTATTTAAAGAACAATGGTTCTGTGGGACTCTTTCCCCAAAATCAAAGACTTTTGTATTTGCATCAGCGGTAACTTTAATCTACCCATTCAATAACAACAGTTAATACAAGATAGTTTATATTAATTGTAGGAAGCTGGCTCTGTATTTGCTATATCAAAATTAAATATAGTGTGCGCAGAGTCCAGGGGTTCCCCAGAGGCTTAACAGAGGCTAAAGTAGATAATACTAATGCTCTCTTTTGTGGTAGTGTGGTCCTGCAGTTAGGCTTATCAGAGGGTAGTGCAAAGCATTTGTTGTAAACACACAGCAAAGAAATGAGGCACACAATCAATGACTTACTGCAGGCCAATTGCTTTTATATAGAAACATTTTATTTGTTACTTTATTTCTACAACCAAAAGATTCTCATTGCAGGTAAATACAGTTGTAAGTATGTTTCACGCATATGTATCTAATGTATTTTGTTTACGTTTGGCAAATAAAACAGTTTTCAGGCAAGTAACACTTTTCACTTTCAAAAGCTGACACAGAGGAAAAGTGTTAGTGCAGTCTTGGGGTGAGTACTCGACTTGCAGTTCGAGTCTACAGGGGTTTGGATGTCCACACGTCAAGGTTCAAGATAACCCCAAATAGACACCACCAGCAACACGGGGCCAGTCAGTTGCAGAGGTCAAAGCTGCCATTGGATTTGAATGGGATCCTATGGAGACTTTGGGCACTCAGAAACAGATCTGCTGGCAGGTAAGGACCCACAACTACGGTTAGGTGAGCACCTGGGGGCGGCAGGCACAGGTTAGCTCCAAAGCTCCAAGGGGCGGATGGGTCAGGGTACAAACACAGCATCGGGCTTTCAATGCTTTTCATTAGGGGGGTCACGGGGGTCACAAAGATGCTGCAGGCGGGGTCAGCTCTGGAAAACCAAAGGCTGGACAAGGAGGAGGGCTGCCTGCTGAACGTTGCTGAACCGTCCATCGGATTCCCCAAGGCCAGGGGGCTGCAGGTGCAGGGGCACCTTTGGGCGTCCGGTATCTTTGTCAGGTTCTGTCACTTTCAGGAGGTCCTCTGGATTTAGGCTGCAGGCGTCATTGTGTTGGCCAGGAGAGGACAACCCAGGGTGGAAACAAGGTCGGAATAGCCTAGGGAACTGATCTGGACCGGTGGGTGACCTGTACACGGGCCGTGGGCGTTGGGTGCAGAGTGGGCAGGACTCGCAGACCCAGCACGGTTCTGGAGTCCATCTTGGAGTTTGTTGTGGACAGGGCCGCTATCCTCTGGAGTTCATGGTCCTCTGGTGGACAGGCAGTCCTTTGGGGGTTTGTAGAGGTTGCTGGTCCTGCAGGATGCGTCGCATGATGTGTTTTGTAGCAGAGTCCTTCAAGCTGCAGACAGGCTGGTAGGTCTGGGGACAAGTCAGTTGTGTCTGGAGTCTTCACTGCTGGAGGGCCGGCTTAGCAGTCCATTTTCTTTCTTATGGTCTTGAGGTCACCAGGAATCTGTTGAGCTAGGTTCAGGGATGCCCTTCAATCCTAGGAGTATTACAGGGGTCAGAGGGCAGTAGCCAATGGATACTGTCCTTGAGGGTGGCTCCACCCTTCCTGTGCCCACTCCCTTTGGGGAGGGGAGTACATTCCTAATCCTACTGGTCCCTGTCCTCCAAACCAAGATGGAGGATTCTTCAAGGAGGGGATCACCTCAGCTCTGGACACCTTAGGGATGGTCCTAGCTGGAGTGGTCACTCCTCCCTGTTTTACCTCATTTTCCCACTGGTCTTGATGCCAAAAGTGGGGTTTCGCCCAGGGGCCGGGCATCTCCATAGCTAGAGTGCCCTGGGGTACTGTAACAGGAGGCCTGATCCTTCGAGTCTCACTGCCAAATCTTGCAGTTCCTGCAGGGGTAGGTGTGAAGCATCTCCACCCAGAGCAGGCTTTGTTTCTGGCTCCAGAGACCACACAGGCTCTCACCCCATGGGGTCAGAAACTTGTCTTTTAGTGGCAGGCTGGCACAGACTGGTCAGCCTTACACTAAAGGGTTGGTTAAAATACAGGGGACATCTCTAAGATGCCCTATATGTGCATTTTACAATAAATCCAACACTGGCATCAGTGTGGGTTTATTGTGCTGAGAGGTTTGATACCAAACTTCTCAGCCTTCAGTGAAGCCATCATGGACCTGTGGAGTTTGCAATAACAAACTCCCAGCAAAAGGACCTAATATGGCCACACTGCACTTACAATGTCCAGGAATGGTGGGCATGGCACCCTGAGAGGGATACCATGTGTTGACTTTACATTTTTTTCCCCACCCGCACACACAATATGCAATGGCAGTGTGCATGTGCTTGCTGAGGGGTCCCTTAGGGTGGCACAATACATGCTGCAGTCCTTAGGGACCCTCCCTTCTCACAGCGCCCTTGGTACCACCGGTACCTTTTACAAGGGACTTAGCTGTGTGCCAGGGGAGTGGCAATTGTGGAAACAATGGTACAGTTAAGGGAAAGAACACTGGTGCTGGGGCCCGGTTAGCAGGATCCCAGCACACACTCAGTCAAGTTTGCATCGGATATCAGGTAAAAGGGTACTGCACACAAGGGGACAGTTTCTCTACATTCATATTCACATTGTATAATTACGTATGTACAGAACGATAGTGGTGGCGACAATAGTGCAGATGACACACTGTGTAAAGGTGCATAAAGTGACCACATACAAGTAAAAACAACAGATAAAAAAATATCATTATTACAATCCCTGGTCTTTACACCAATCTAAATGGAGCCTGCTACAATTTACATTATTTCCATCTACACAATCACACAAATGGATTACACAATCAGACCAAGGGATTGTGTTGTCGATGTTTTGACCCTAAAAGATATTTAAAGGGCCCATCAGAACAATTTGTCTGACTATTGTAATCATCATACCACTACCTTTATTAACCTTTAGGTTTCACTTGAGTTCAAAATGAGGAATGTTCAATCAAGGATGTGCATAGGTCAGATCCAACTAGTTCAGCGTGGCTTGCCAGTTGTAATGTTCAACTGGGTACTCCAAATTAAGGTTTGACTCTAGTTACACGGCCGGGTGAGCCTCCAATCTCCACCGCTGTGTCTAGTAGAAGGTTCCATTTAGAGTGAAGTTGTCACTTTGTGCACCTTCACACACTGCTATCTCCGCACTATTGTCACCAAGAATGTTTCTTGTTTTGTACTTACATGATGATACAATGTAAATATGAATGTAAACAATGAATGGTTTATAAAGAAAGCCTGCAACTACGGCTAATGAATGTCTAGATTATTTCAGGTTACTGCTGATATTTACACAACTGTTTCCAATTTGGAGAAAGAGTCCCACAGGACCGTTGTTTTGTAAATAGACACCATAAGAATATCCTTAACAGTGCTCACAGACACCCTGTATAAAGATAATGTATTTATTTATTTGACATAGTAAATACAATGTTAATGTTGGACAGTTCACATAACACCTTCTAAAATCTGAATATACGAGGGAAAGAGTCGCACAGGGCCATTGTACTGTAAATAAGCATACTATAAGACAATCAGTAGCAGTGTTCGCCTCCACCCTTCTAACAGTACCTCACCTACCATATAATTTCACCAGTAAAGGGGTTCTGGTTAATGCTCAGTAGTCAGATGCACAGTAAAGGTATGTATTTATTTACCATATTGAATACTCTGGTCACATGTGTATGTTGGGCAGTTTGCAGAACACTTTTCAATAGTTGAATGCACTAGGGAAAATGAGGCGAAAAATGTACCCTGATGGGGTTAAGACCAGAAAGCAAGACACCATCAAGTGATTACACTTAAAATCAACAGTAATACAGCATTCAGGATTTACCCTACATGAAATCGGCTGGAAGTAGGTCCAACTTTTTACACCGATTTGAGTTCTATATAAGGCTCACGGTTTTCCGTTTTTACTGATTTTTACACATAAATACAGACAGAAAATAACGAGTTTCCTGTGTGTATTTATTTTTAAAAGTATAAAAATACTGAAAATGGTGGTTCTTGTTAGAGACTCTCCATGCTGTCTTTTGTGAATTTCAGGCTAACAGCTAGGTAGATAGACAGCATGGGGAGCTTAAAACAGGGTGAGATTTCCTTAAGTACATGCATATGGTAACATATATTGGTATTACAATGCTAAATGCTATTAGTTACCTGCGGTTGTAGTGTTTTGCAGGATTTTGGCTGCTCAATTTGCTACAATGCGACAGGCATCAATTAAAGTGGAAATATAGTATATAGCATTTTACAAGTGGAAAAATATGGATAAATACAGACGGAAATGTTAAAATAAACACCATAAAAATAGAAGCTCTAGTTATATACTGCATGCTAGAAGGTCTCCAAATATGAACATTTTGGATTTTGTGCTGTGTATTCCTCTCAAGCAAGTGCTGACATTCTTCTACTAAGCTTTGTGGCTGCGGTGGATGTGGAGTTGTCAGTACTCTGGGAGGGGTACAGCCTCTTAGCACAGACTGTGAAAAAAGTTGGATTAGATAAGAAGGGAGCCTTGAGAGCAGACGGCAGGTTGGTCAGGTAGGGTTGGAGCAGGAGCAATGACTGCCTTGATTATTCTATGGCCATCACCAGGTTTTTAGAGGGCCTCAATGGACCTAGCTAACTGCAGGGCCGTATGCAGTATAAAGTATGCTGCACTGAATTATGGGTAAGCTTGGGATGGAATGAATATTCACTAGCTAGATTATTGGATAGCGCATGCTTAGATCCTCAAGATGCTTCATTACATAACTGTTGGATGACAAACATTTGTTGTTCAGTTGTATATATGGTTGACCTGTGATGAGGAGCGTTGTGAGGGTGCTTTATAAGCATTCACCCCCTTGTATTAGTTTGCGGGATCAGCGCCATGTTGAAAGAATAATTCTACCAATGGTATGCTTGCTAAATTGATACCCGCGTACACCAGGAAATGGTGAAGTAGGATCAAGTACACAATATGTTGTAAGCCAGTAATAGGTCAGTTAATATTAAGGAAGCAGGATGGTTCTCATCAACAGCTCTTTTCTCACGTATGTCAAAAATAAAAATAAAATAAAAAAAGAGTCAATTGTGGCCTAAACCATGATTGCTGATCATGTCGGAAGGATATGTTTTGACTATATTGCCGCAGCTTTCTGGTCACCTGATTTTCTAGTACCTTTCCTTCAGCCAGAAGGTTGCAGAAGTGCTAAACACGTCCTTTGCTTCGTATAGCACTTTTTTTTTAAAGAAAGGAGCGAAGAGGTATTTTTAGTGTAACTCGCAAAGGATCCCACTGTGGTAAAGTGAAAATATTAGGTTATCAACTGGAGGATGGCAAGTGGTTAATTTGTGCCATAGGAGGGCTCTAACTGCACTCATTTTAAAGCAACAGGACTCTTTTGTTCCTTCTCGTGGGCAGAGGGATCACTGGTCTGCAAGCCTGTTGAAATTATCATTGAGCAGTCAGACACCTGCCTGTCCGTGCAGGCCTGCACAGGCATTAACAGTGTACCGTCGGTGATGTCACACCATTAGGGGAGGATCACCGGTGATCCATGAAACTGATGAGCCTATGCTGATGATGGTCAATGGCAAGAGATGTGGCCTGCCCGTCACACGGACCAGCAAGCACCCAATTTTTTTGAAGCTGGGGTGCATCAGATAGGATGGGAATGGAACAAGGTGTGGCCCATGCCCAGTACTGTTTCCTGAATACAGGACTACAAATGCCAGTTCCACTGGTTTATGAACCGATTCTGCGTCAGGAGGAGCTGAGCCAAAATGCCTTGCTGCCCTTTACCTGCGCATCCTGCAGCATCTGACTGATCTCACACTGAAAGGCGAGCCTGCACCCTAACCCCATCACCAGAGCCCGAACTTGGCTGAACATGTGAATCTCATATTTTCCCCACAAGCTGAGTAAGGGTTGTTAGAGAAGCGAGACACAGCTGTGGAAGAGGCTGGGATGAGTGAGCGAGACACAGACTGTGGAGGGGCCTACAGCAAAGGGCCAAGCCTGTGGATGATGCCGAGGTAAAGGAACATGTTACACATGGAATGTGGAGGAGGCTGGGCAATAGAGCAAGGCACTGGCAAACTATGGCAGGGCCAGATCTAATCTGCTAAGGAGACAAACTAGTTTATGCATATCAATTGCAGTGTATAGACATATGTTTTTTTAATGGGAGTTCTTTACCAAGGACTGCTTCCGCACATTGAGGTATGCTAATTGTGCTTGCATCTTGATTCTGTCATCTCAATCGTTTTATATATAACTCCCGTGAGTATCCGGCCTGTCTGTAACTAGGCCTGTAACAAAACTCTGTGAACTGAACTGTCTGTCTATACTTGGTGTTGTCTGTGCACTTAACCACTTCTATCTAGTGCTAAAGTGCAGGTGTCCTGTGCTCTAAAACATGGCAATATTTGCCTAACCACAATTGGCATATTTAATTTACGTGCAAGTCCCTTGTAAAGCACACTATATGTGCACACGGCCTCTAAATGAAATGCTACTAGTGGGCCTCCAGCACTCATTGTGACGCCCACTACAGTAGCCCTTTAAACATCTCAGGCCTGCCGCTGCAGATCCTGTTTGTGAAGTTTTAAACTGCCATTTCGATCTGGCAAGTGCATCCACTTGCTAGGCCGAAACCTTCCTTTTTATTACAATTAAGTCACCCCTAAGGTAGGCCATGGTTAGCCCCAAGGGCAGGATGCAGTGTATTTAAAACAATGGACATGTATTTTTAAGTTTAACATGTCCCAGTAGGGAAAAACGATTAAATTAGTTTTTCATTACTGCAAGGCCTACCTCTCCCATATACGTTAACATTGGGGTTACCTTGAAGCAACCTTTAAGTGTAACTTCCAATTGGGAAAAGATAGAAACTTGGAGTTTGGTGTTTCTGGTCTCACAATTTCAAATCACAATTTATGGTGAAGTTGGATGTTAAATTGTAAGCCTGAAAATGCCACGTTTAGGAAGTTGGCATTTTCTTACTTTAACCGATCTGTGCCTCTGCCTGTCTTAGAATACGTGTCTGGGGTGGGTGACAGTTGGGCTTTGTGCATGCCCCCTACAGTCATAAACAAAGGGTGCTGAGGGGTGACATTTGCATTACGATGACCCATCACCAGGCTGATGGGTCTTCCTGGGTTAGATGGGGAGGGAGGAGCTGACACAAGTGAATAGAGCTGTGCCTTTCCCCCCACAAACGGCTGCATAACCCCCTGTAGTGTTTCTGGAGTCAGGGAAGGAAGGGCAGGACTCCTGTGCACTTCAAAGGCATTTATTTGAAGCCCCCCGCCTCCCCCCACTCCCCACACACACTTAAAAGGCTCAATTTGGTATACGTACTGGCCCCCAAACCTCACCAAATGAAAAGTCTGCAGGAACCAAGAACATTATCCCTGGAAGGAGATTGCTGTGCTGTTGGAGGGACTGCCACTCTGATACCTGCTTTGCTGTGTTGGCCTGCTGCCTCTTGCCCGGGAGTGAGAAGGACTGGACCTGCTCTCTACATCCTTGAACCCAAGTTTCTTTTAGGGCATGCTGGCTTGCCTCCTGTTCTTGATGTCAGGGGCATCAAGGACTTCCATCAACTTTGCCGCTCTGAACAGATGCAATGCCCTCCAATGCATTGCCGATTTGATGACGAATAAGGACCCAAATGAGAGGTTTGACAGAGAAGCATTGCTGTTCCGAGAACATCGCTGTGTGGCTCAACGGTGACGCATCGCCAACATCAAAAGGGCAAGCCAATGCAGAACCTGACTGCGGAGCTCGATTACTACACATCTACCCAACTGCATGGATCATAACAGACACATCAAGTCTGTGACGCCCTGAGTGGGTCTTGTAGCCAGCCTGCCCTCCATCGTAGCCGACCTGAACTCTGGATTTACCCCAGTCTAGTGTGACCTCAAGTAACCTTTTAGCGCTATTGACTTTCAAGCACTAAATTGCAGTTTATGCTTTAAAAATTCATATCTTGAGTTCTACATATTGGGTTTTGGTCTTGTTTTACTCGGGTGGGGGGGGGGGCTACTTGGAGAATCTGGCCAATCAAATAGCAAACCAACGAGGGCAAGACTTCTGGGCAATGTCCTTGGTTATATGGTTTCCACTGATGTTAGTTTTTTTCACAGTTCAGTTCCTGCACCTGAATTGTTTTCCATTCATTCACTCACTTGCATTTTCCTTCCTGTATTCTCCTCTGACACTGCACCCTCATCTGTGTTATTTGTGTTTGAAGAATTATGTTACTTTTGACTCGTAGCAGTTGCTAGACTTTGGCGTCTTGGTGCTCCTGATCCTGGCTGGTTGTTCCGGTACTTTCTGGAATCATTTTGGGTTATTGTCATCGGAGCACTGGGTAAAACTTACTCATGCGAAAGGGGATTGGGGCATATTTATGGTCAATTCCCATATTCACAGTTTTCCTTTGTGTATTTTCCACAGTCAAACCACCATACAAACCTATATTACTGAGAGACATAGTATATGGCTTATGAAAGGCGGGCAGTGACCCTTGTGTTTCGCTCTCTCCTTCATACTAACATATTCCCCATTTCCCCCTTGAACCACTGCCATAATTATGTTATCGCAGTGGTACTTTCCACCCTGCTTCAGGCCTTTTCATTGTTGTAGATTGGAGAATTATGGTCGATTTTTCTGTGCCCATATCCATATTCTCCTTACGAGAATGGATAAGCGTCAAGTCAGCTACAAAATATGAAAGGACAGTTGTGTTTCTGGGAGATAGGAAACCAAAATAAAATAGGCTAGCAGAAAGGCAGTTTTGGATGAAAAACACAACAGATTTAACAATAAGTATTTACATGTTTCATCACCACATTTACAAACAGAAGTATGATCTTGAGAGGGATATCTGAAAGATGTACAAACTAAATCTATGAGCAAGAAATTAGTCTTCAACTAGGTACGACTGAGTGATACATGTGAAATTCAAAGCTTCTCCCATGATGTGGGTTCTATCTAGAGATATATAATAGTGCTTTCATAGAAACAGAGGGCTGCACTGGAACACGTCCAGACTCTTAAGGAAGTCTTACTGAATATAGCTTTCTCACTGTGAAGTAGATCATAATTTCTTCTAGCAGATACTGCTGAGGAATGCACACAGTAGTTTGGAAAAAAATTCCATAATGCTTTGCATGATACTTGATGAGGGGGTTAGTGTTGTATTTGGCAGGATCATTGGCAATTGGGCATGGCTGTATGCAGCTGTGCACAGATTTCCTTGAAATAAACTCAAACTGAACTGAATTTATAAACTTCTCCAGCTACCTGGAGATTCAACTAGAAATTGCAATATTTTAGTTAGAAACACTTCCACTCTGTGGACTTCAGAATAACAGCCCTGCTTCGAGATGGTCTTAAAGCATTTCCTCCAACCTACAAGGTTTTTTGTCAATACTATAATAATGCAGAGAGGGGGCATAACCTAAAGTCATATTTGCATAAATCTTCTGCTTCAACTAATCCAACAATAATCAGCATGTAGCTCTCTCTCACACACACATCTCTGCTTTTCCAAGAGGTGAAAATTAACGCTTACTCTAGATTTTAACAAAAAGTGTCTGAAATGTTTGATCAGTTATGTTTTTCAATTGAAATTCTTCGTTTAAAGCAATGTCAACAGCTTCTTCTGTCCTTGTGCACCAAGAACTTTATCTGTAGTGGATGAAGTGGTTTGTAAATCAGCATGTATGTAATTAAGCAATGTTGTTCTACAGATGTATGAAATGATGTCGTCAGTATTTATAGAAACATAAAACATATCGACGTGTTGGAGAGCTTCATGGAATGTACACGGTATAGAGATACACATTTTGAGTTCGCTTAAAGTCAAAATTAACAAAGAAATGCAAAACTAATGCAGCACGAGAGATCAACCAACAAATGAAGGCACGTCAACACTGAATAAAGTAGTCAACCATAATCCTCCCTTCACTTACTGCGCAATGTTTAAAAGTATGAACATAGCAATGGACTCACCAGTTACATTCATTTTCATAACTGCTGAATTAAAACATGTATCTGATTTAAAGAAGCAGCTGTACTGGCCTTCATCAGACACTCGGACTTGGCGTATTTTCAAGGCGACGCTACCATTCATAATGCCGTCTTTAATTAGCTCAGTCCTTCCCAGATATGCTGGATCTTTTCCTTCATCCACGTCAATCCCATCGCGATACGTGTGCACGGCCAAAGAGGCCTCGGTCTTATGCCAGGTCACCAACATGTGTTCAGCGCTCATCCTGGGGGAGAGGTCACAGCGTAACAAAGCATCTTCGCCAACAGTGGAGTCGATGATCTGGTCGGGTCCAATCACTGAAAACATCTGTTAGAAATAACAGACAAAACAAAAGAAGACGATAAAGAGGACATAGTTCATACATAATGTATCTGTACATCACGTTTGCCGCTGAGGAACCTAAATGGTACTACCCGCTTTTCTGACGGACAGAGTTTATGCGTAGCAATGTGCACTGGGGAAGTGTGTCCTTTATGGTAAAGAGGGAGGCAGAGGTGAGCTCTGGTCCTGTGGTAGGGGCCTAGACACTCAACTATTCACACCTTCATGTATCTGTGCAACACACGTGCATTTAGTGAGATGTGTTGAGCGTGGAGCCAGTTAGGTAGCGTGCATGAGAGCCACAGCGTGGGGCAAGCTGGGTAGCATGCACGAGAGCCAAAGCGTGGGGCAAGCTGGGCAGCATGCACAAGAGCCACAGCGTGGCACGAGAGCTACAGCGTGGGGCAAGTTGGGTAGCATGCACGAGAGCCACAGCGTGGGGCAAGCTGGGTAGCATGCACGAGAGCCAAAGCGTGGGGCAAGCTGGGTAGCATGCACGAGAGCCACAGCGTGGGGCAAGCTGGGTAGCATGCACGAGAGCCACAGCGTGGGGCAAGCTGGGTAGCATGCACGAGAGCCACAGCGTGGGACAAGCTGGGTAGGATGCAAGAGAGCCACAGCGTGGAACAAGTTTGGTAGCATGCACGAGAGGCACAGCGTGGTGCAAGTTAGGTAGCATGCACGAGAGGCACAGCGTGGTGCAAGATGGTAGCATGCATGAGAGCCACAACATGGAGCAAGTTTGGTAGCATGCACGAGAGGCACAGCGTGGGGCAAGTTGGGTAGCATGCATGAGAGCCAATAATTTGCTCTGTGTTTCTGAAATGCTGGAGCTTTGGGTAGCATGCATGAGAGCCACAGCGTGGCACGAGAGCCACAGCGTGGGGCAAGCTGGGTAGCATGCACGAGAGCCACAGCGTGGGGCAAGTCGGTAGCATGCATGAGAGCCACAGCATGGAGCAAGTTTGGTAGCATGCACGAGAGGCACAGCGTGGGGCAAGCTGGGTAGCATGCACGAGAGGCACAGAGTGGTGCAAGTTAGGTAGCATGCATGAGAGCCAATAATGTGCTCTGTGTTTCTGAAATGCTGGAGCTTTGCCCCTGAGACTGGGTATGCTGGCGCCGCAGAAATGGCCAGTGGACAGGACAACAATACACTTTCAACCTGTTGAAGGCTGAATAAGTGTACAAATAAAAATTAAGTGCTGAAGGCTAATTTTGTGGGGGCAAAGGAAGGCTAAAGCATATATTTTTGTCAGAAGAGATCTGCGAGGGTGATAGAATCGAAGGGGAACAGACGGTATGCCTGGAAGAGGCAAGACCACTTGTTTGTCAATACAGAATAAACCCACAGAAACACTCTCTGGCTCACACCCACAGAAACACTTCCGCTTTAATACACACAAACACAAGGAGGCAAACTCATCGAAACACACCTATGTCTGGATAGTAGTACTATGTCAAACATACGGAAACACACAAAACCGGCACTGCATTACCAGCCCCCTCCACGTGTCACTTAATTTGTGGGCGAGTGGCATCAGCTCATTCTTGCCGGCAGCAGAACACCTGCTATTCCAATCCTGAACTGGTATGGGATAATGGGCATCCTTTGGTCCAAAGACCAAAAGGATGATGGGCCTGGAAGGCGACTAAGAATGACTCCTGGCTTCCATGAAGGTATGCTACAAGCAATGCCCCCAAGGGAGAGCGAATAACCCATGGACAGCAGCAAGCAGGAGCAGGCGGCCTTGATTTTGCTCTGCCTCACCCCCCACCTTCTAAAGTCACTGTCCTACCACGTGCTCTATGAGATATTAGCAGCCATCCAATGAGTGGAGAAGGCTGGGACCTGGAGTGGTTTGATGTGTGATGAGGACCCGCTCATAAAGCATTATTATTAGAGGTAAAAACGCTGTCCATGGGAAGCAGGGTAAGAGACCCAGTGCACCATCTATCAACGCGCAAGTAAACACAAGACACCAAGCGGATGGCCATAAAAGTCACCTTTCACACTCAGCTATTCCCCTTACAATTCAAAGACCCAGATATTAGTATCTTCTTGATAATGCAAAACACCACGGCTTCTTCGACATCTGGATCTCGCCCTCATTCGTCCTCTCAAGAGCAACAACTGTAACCAACATAGCCTTGTTCCTGTGACAAACACAGCAAAGAAGCTCCAAGACTGCCTGCTGCACTATACACAATTCTGTAAGTAACTGTAATAGGGACGAGGCCTGGGGACGTTTATCTCTTGGGTGTATTTTTGAAGTGAACTTCAAAAGCAAGAGGCTTCCTAGGTCTGATTGGAGGAAACAGCCTTCTGTATTTAATGAGTGGTAAGAAGAAAAGAGAGGGGAAGGTACTTGTTATACAATACACATGTGAAGTGTTCTAGGTTTCGAAGCAGGGGCAGTGCTACAGCCCCTGGCACCCTGACTGCAGTATTCACTGCTGAGCATCTGAGCATTTAAGGCAGCACAAAAGCTGAAGACACCGCACAGGAAGAATCCGGGGGAATATGTAGCTCGTACACAGATCTTTCCAGTGGTCTTTTCATTTCTGTGGGCAGGGAGCATTGTGCTCTGCGTTAAGAACTCTGCACATGTGCTCCCTTTTCCCCTCTTCCCATCCGTGCAAGTCCGCCTCGTCCCTCTTTAGCTTTCTGATGGGTGGAAGTGGCTATATGGAAGAAATGAGCAGCAGATAAGAAATTAACATGAATTAACTTCATGCTACCTTAGTCCCTCTAGCCCGTATCCTCTCACTTTGTCTTGTACCATCACCCACTTTAATGCGCCCTTCCATATTCTCGTTTAGAATGTAATTTAGCTATATACTAGCAAATAACATGGCGTAGAATTACCTATAGCAGCTGAACACACAACTTAGAAGTAGAAGGTCCAATTTCTTCTTGGGTAACTTCTTTGCAGATCTCCAATCCGATCCACTTTCAATCAGTTAGCTGATTTATTAGAATTATTTTACAGTTTTATATAGCTTGAACTAGACCCAGTCGGGCATCAGAGCGTTTTACAAAGAAGTATGAGGTAAGTTCTATACACCAAAAGAAAATGCTATCGAAAAGTATGGAACTGACCAGGATACGCATAAGTCTCAGCTGCGCGTATAAATAGAAAAGACAAAGCATCTTAAGACCAAAACAGAAAATAAGATAAATATTGTTAACTTCTATATGAGATGGAGTAAGAGAAGTAATGGTTATACAACCTACATATGTTAAATGAATGTGGCACATAAATTAGCCTTAAAAATAGGACGACCATTCAGTTGCAGATAGGTACTGAAACAGCAATTTTTTAAGTTCTTTGGCTTCCTCCCTCCACCTCCACAAAACCTGTATGCCCACACCTCTTGTTGACCCGGTTTCCTAAAAACGCATGGAAAAGAGCCTCCTGGTCTGTTAGCAAAATAGAGAAAACCATGGAATCCCAGGGGGTTGGACACACAAGTTGGCTGACTAGACGTGCAGATACCTGGATCGCATAGACCTGATTGAATTCTGTCACATCCTGTGTCTCAGAATTGCCTGGAACCTGCATCTTGTGTAAAATGATGTCAGAAGATGAGCAGAATTTCAGGAACTTTTGTCGAACCTGGTGGTCTGCTTTGGCGTTTGCGGGTGGTGGAGCGGTATAGCCTACCAGCGTTTTCACACCTGAATTCGAGGATTGCATGGAACAGATAAATGAGAAGGCCTGCTGTTAGATGTGGAGATGAAATGATAACATGGCCAGGGGTGACTGATGTGAGTTCGACCGGGGATTATTGGTGACGTCCTTGCTGCAGCACCATAATGTGGACAGCAATGGCATCGGTGCACATCCTTGGCTGCAAAGGAAGAAACAATTGCCTGTGCAAAGTGCAACAGGCAGCTGAGATGGCAACTGTGGAGCAGGAATCCTCGTGGGTGGGTTGAAGCAGTGATTGGGATCAGGCCCACTTTGACTCTCAGTGGATGTGTCCCCGGGTGACTCCGGCCTGCAAGTGGTGATGGAACCCTGTAACTGTGGAGAGGCTTCCCAACCACAGTCACAATCTACGTGGGTGGAACCAGGGGGGTGAGTTACCCAGAGAGGAGGGCCTCATTCATGTAACAAATTTGCATAAAGGTTCCTCGATGTGGACGGAAAACAAAAAAAAGGGGAAGAGTCACTTTCCAGACATGAGACACTGCGTAATATTATTAGCAGGCTGGGACTCCTCTGCTGTGACTTGCACTGTCGCTCTCCTCTGCTGGCTGGACTCAAACCTCCTCCTTTAAGGCATGGTATCAATCAAAGTTCTCAGGGAGCTCAATCATGCTCAAACTCAAGCTGGTTTAGCACTTGACCTCATAAACTGGTAAACAGGAAATTATGGAACATGGAGACACGAGAGCCACTAGTTTGCAGCACAAGACTGATAGGAGCAGCCTTACACAGGCAGATAAGCAGACTGCTGTGCTGTCTGCCGTAGGTCAGTCGAGTGAGGTCGTGGAGCTCACAACTGATACTGTAGCCATGGATCTGGATTAGGGCAGACCAGACTGATTTAGAGTTTGACAGACTGGATACTCTGTCCACCCAACTCTCAGTCTGTGCACCCAATTTATAGTTGGGCGGATCGTCAGCTTTCCACTGGCGGTGCCCCAGTCGGCTCTATCAGATCGCCTCCCCACTCTATTTACGGCTGACAGCCTGATGTCCTTTTTTTCTCTCCTTCACTGCCTGGGAAAACTGGTGGATGTGACAAACAGAAAAATTAAAATAATGTCCCCCCACCCCCTGCCCCCATACCCACGTAAAAAGCTCCCTGGGTTTGGGAGTCATTAGTTATTTGTTTTTCAAAAATAAACTCCCAAATTGGGAGTTTTTTTTTGTTTTCAATAAGAACGCTTGTTACCTTCAGACACTGCACCATGACAGCGGTTCCTCTGAAGGTACAGAGATTTATATGGGTATGATCATGTGGACTGCTTTCGGCCCACCAATCCAGGCCGGATCCAGAAGGCAGATATGTGACAGCTGATCGATATGCTGGTATGTGAATATACCTTCAACATTTTGCAGACTGACTTCTTTCAGTCATTACAGGCTCACCCTCTCCCACAAGCATTGAACAGTTCTTCCTCCACACTACCATACGCTCACAATAATGCTGCAACTGCAGCTTTTCTGCAAAGACTCAGAAACTAGAAGTTAACCAACACATGGAGTGTACTTCATCTGGAAACACTAGACTACTCCTGCTATTCCCCCACAAATGACCTTCAATGCAGACTAGACATAGTACTGGATTCTAAACATACACTGAGGCAAAAGCCTTGTGCTGCATAACTCACCCGCTTACTGCCAGATCACTGCCCTTTGCTTACACCTGGCATGGGGTAGCACCTGTTCCACATTCCAACATGAAGACTGCAAATAGCCCTGTTGACAAACACAGTTTCTCTCCATACTGTGAGTGTGACGGGAGATGTTACTGAATAAGGATGCCTTCAAGGCTTTCACACAGGGTCTATATATAACAATTATTCGTGGGGTTAAATCTCTTCTCAACTGAGATATCATGAGTTTGATGGAGGAGTAGAAACTGAGGCTGCAAGTGGGACCCATCGGCAGAGACAATATTGCAGCCATTAGTTACACAAAAGGAAGGATTCAAACAACTCAGGCTGTTGACACAGCACACACAGACAAACAGCACAATGAGGTAAACAAATCGGGCTGGCTCTTGGCCTGGCTGACAGTTACTAATGACACACCGAGTCCTATTATTACTCTCTGAACCTCTGACGGTCTCTTTCTTAATGCATGAACGCAGATTAATGATGAGATGTCGTAGTACAGTAAACTTTACAATGCTCCCCAAGTCCCAGAAGGAACTGGTAGTGACATGCGTCCACTCCGTAAATTTAAGATCTCAATACTACACACTGAAAAGTTAATGCCCCTCTTTTATTAGAGGAAAGCCAGGAAGCAATTAAAGATTTAGCATCTGAAAAAAACTCCAAGATACATTGAGCATCCTACAGAACTGTAGGTGACTTTCAGCATTTCTCTGGACCCCAAACTCATGTGTGTGTATTTAGAAACTATGAGAGAAACCCTCCCAAAAGAGGCCATAATGATGTCATTACCCAACCCTACCAAGATCATCTAGATTTGTTATCTACCAATGCCTCGCAATCCTCAATCTGGATTGTAAGAGTCTGTGCAAAATACTAACCAACAGGATCTCCTTGGTTTTCTCTGACTTGATTCATAGAGATCAGTCATGCTTTACAGTGTCCAAAAATACTGTGGTAAGTGGTCAGCATCTCATCCAGGTCTTGAAAGAAGATCTGCCACAGACAGCATTTCCTACAGAGTCCTCAGTAGACCTAGAGCGGATATTTAATATCCTTAACTGGGTGTATCTTTTTGTAGTGCTGGAAGAGGGAGAGTGTGGGATAGCTGTTTTACGGTGAATTGGGCAACTGTACTCGCACCCAACGGTAAGGATCAGAATGGGGAAAATAGTGTCTCAATCTTGGGTTGGAAAGGTTTAGGGCCGGATTTAGGTATTGGTGGACGAGTTACTCCATCACAACGGTGACAGATATCCCATTCGCCAAGATCTGAATCCTTTTATAACCTATGGGATTTAGATTTCGGTGGACAGGATATCCATCACCGTCTAACAGAGTAACTCATCGGCCAATAACTAAATCAGGCCCTTAGTAATGAAAAAGGGGTGAACAAAACCAAATCTTGTTTGTTCCCCTTTCAACAGGCAGACAACCACAGGAATGCAACTCTACCAGAGTTGTCATTGTCCTGAGAACATATTGCCTTCCTTTGCCTGGGCATCAAGATGTATAATGCTGATTGTAGATGTTATAGCAGGTAATTTAACCAGCGTGGTGATGAATGTTAGTCAGTCATCCATATGCTGGAAGTGCCTACCGCTATTAGCAATAGCCTTGCTCAAAATAATAGGTTTTCTGCGTTTTTTGCAATTCCTCATGACTCTTCCATTAGGTTTGCATAAAAGCATCTTTGGTGAATTTATTAGTATACTATTGGATTTTATCAGGAAGGAAGTAGACAAGGCCTCGGTGCAGATTCCCATTTCTCGGAGTGGACGGAGTGCTCCAGAACTGGGATTTTATTACTTAGCTGCCAGGTTGGAGCGGTGGGATAGTGGTTGAGTGAACCAAATTCCTTAGATGCACTTATGTCCAAAATATGTCCAGCAGCACTGGAACTCTGGTGTTATTATTTGCGCCTCAATTAATGTATTATAGCTTTCCTGCATTGGTAGATGTGGCCAGCAACTGCTTGCATGGTCATTTACTCACACACAAACACAGGAGTGCCCGATGCACTACACCTACCACTCTGGTCCCTACCCCCTGTTACAGCACGGGGAGGGTGAGCTGACAGAGATTTGGTTAGGTGTGGGTTTGCCGGGGAACTTACTCGACAGGGATAAGCGGGCATATATTATGTAGACTCCAATAGATGCACCCAGACCTTGTGGGAACATTTCTGACATTCACCGCACCTGCACATACATTTAAAAAGACCTGGGACATCACTCTACCTATTAAACAGGCACATGCAGTATTATCCATGCTGTTGATGTTGGGGCATGGCAGGAAAGCTACTACACTAGACACCACTTGGCATGAATTGACTAAAACTACTATAACTGCACTGAGAACCTATTAGACGGAAGACCTTGGTGAGGTCCTAACTGATAAGGTCTTGTAGTCTGCAATGGGGCATGTAAAGCTGCTTTCCAGGAACAATACCTTAAATTGATACACTACACAATACTACAACCTAAGTAGACCTAGCGGCCCACACAAAATATGTGCTACAGTGCCAGATATGTATTCAAGTTGGAAGACCACTGATGTTGACCTTATGTTCTGGTCATGCCTTTAAATATATATATTCTAGTTTCACTGACATTTTCACAGGACAGCTCCCCTTGGGATACAAGTCACCCGAGCACAGAATTAAGCAAAAAGGCGATTACAAAATACTGGTTCTTTGAATTTTAAACCTCACTGGGAACAACCGAAGTCAACAACATATTGTTTCTGTATAGGAGGCCTTTAAGAGGTACACTTTTATCAGCACAAAAAAACAGATGTGTGGCATGAGTCATCATCTATATATTTAATACATGTAACCTACGTATGGTGTCGAGCTGGGAGGTGTATATATATACTATTTTTGTCACCATGCTGCGGTGAGTAGTCATAGGGGTGATACACTACAGCCATATTTTCAACTGCTTGAATTATGTATGTCTTTGAAATGGCTGAAAGTTTTTCTGCCAATTGTTTAACTTTGATTAAGAAAAAGAAAAATACTAATAAAAGCATTAACAAAACTGGAAATACAAATTAGCTCTGATTTCGAAAATTGTATTGCACATGAATTATGTCATTTTGCTGAAATTTTTCCAGTTATTCCCGGACTTTTGTGAATTACTCATTCCAACCTGTGTTAAGCCTAAAAACCACAGCTCGCGTTTAGGATTTCCTTCTCTTGCAGTCACTCAAAAGTGCAGGTGTATTTTGCAAATCATATGAGTCCAGCGACTTGATGCTTACTTACACACTCCTTGGCAATCTTGACTGGGGACATTTTGCGTCTGTACTTATGCAGCTTTTGAAGGCAGGTGCTTACATCCAGCACTGGCAACAACATGATTTTATATAACCGCGATCTGCTACTCTTCCAGGCTGAGATTAGAGGACATTATGGGCTTGATGTATCAAAGGGTTTTACCCATTCCGTGTCTATGGGGAAATGCTTTCATACATATGGCCCTAGATTCTTCAAAGTTATTTCTCTTTTTATTACGGTCTTTCATACAAATGTGGCAGTTACATACGCCCCCGTGCCTTTTGCATAGATGTCACATACACACATTCTGCCATAACAAGTGTCTATTTTGAGACTGTTCAAGTATCCTAGATTTATACTTTATTTTTCACACCAAGAGTTCTACAGGAGTTGTCGCATCCACAATATCCCAAGGGGCACTTGCCTGAATCTAGGAGGGTAAGTTTGCTGAACATGCTTTGCACTACTGTGCTATATGACATATATTGGTAAGATATGCATGATGTGACACCCCTCAAGTTATTTGATGTGAAGACATGAGTTTGGCATATTTTTCTCACAACCTGTTTGATTCATTAGTTTGTACATGTGGACACCCTTCGTGAACTTTCATAAAGAGTCCATTTTACCAAAGTATTGTTGTTTCTCCATGCTTTCATTTTTCACAGGTTACCCAATTAGGCAATACCAACACCTATGTAAGTGCGATAGGTCGTAGGCACACATTACTATGAGAGCACTCTTACTCTCTTAGTAAGGACTAGGTTATTTAATGTCCTGATGAAATGCCATTAGATCCTTTGTGACTAGTGTGTGAAACATGTCGACCACACCACTGTAATAATGTAGGTAATTCAACACACAACTGATTTACCTGTATCCCTGTAGCATAGGGACTCCACAATGATACTCCTAATTAGGGAATACCAGATCATCATCTATGTCAAGTCCCATCCCTTGTTTCTAACCCTGACATAGGTCCCACCGCTTACAGTAAAGTTACAGTACCAGAACCTATAGTCAATTTTAAACACACACTTCTTCACCAATCACAGACCAGGGATTACTCAGCACCCCTGGTACTTTTTCTGGCACCTCTCATCAAAAAGATCTCAGGCAAAGAGCTGTCTCGCGGGACCCATTGGGCATCGCAGCACTGGCCCGACGAGAAGCAAGTCCGATGATGAAGCATGCCACCTAATGGTGGGTGATGGATCTTGCTCCTAATAAGCAAATGCTTTGGGTGACCCCCCTCCCACTTCTCTTTCGAATTGGCATTGAGGAGTTGTTACTTCGGAACAGCGTACCTATTTTATATCATTACTATCACAGTGGGAGAAGGTACACTGGTCCATCCAAAATCTCCCTTTTTACCCCCTCCCCCTCTTTAACCATTTGAATGTACAGTGGGTCAGCTGTGGGACATACTTCTAGGGCCATGGTTAAATTGTTTCTGACATCATGTCAGACCTCTAGCTTTGAAGACGATGTCGTCCATGGAATACTTCAGACTCCTTTCACCTTGGGAATGATAGTTGCAGACCTTCAGGCAGCCTAAAGGAAGACTTGGATAAGTTATCATCTCTGAAAAAAGAACTTATTAAGACTGTCTTACACAGCACTATCACAACGGTGTACTTAAGAGCCAATATAGTACCTAATGGGCTTCTCGTCATCAACTTTCCACACATCTTTCTCAATGACTCGGCATTCAGAAAGGACTGGGATGTGTGCTTAGAAGTGCACAAATTATCAACACATCCAAACGTTTAGCTGAAGCTACAACCATACAGATTACTATGGATGAGAAAACAATGAAGACAACTATTCACTTATCCCTGTTTAAGACACGTCTAGCAGAAATTAATGGTGAAATAAATGAGAGCAAGGAATATCTAACCCGCAGAAGATTTCAAAGATGAAAAATGACATCAAGAAATTCAGTAGGGAGAAGGTTTTCCCCTACACTAAGGACGAATACCAAGACAAAGCCATGTCAAGATCCTCAGATGAATCAACAGGCTTCAAGAGAAAACCAAGGAACTACAGTAGCAGTTCAGCCTCAGAAGGCTGGAGCAGCGATGAGAAGTGGAGAAAAATTCCAAACCAACACTATGCCATGGCTCTCTTTCCCTTCCAGCAACCACCATATCCTTTCTACCAGCCTCATTCCTCTTTGCCATACAATCCTTTTTTAGCAAGAGGCCTGGGCAGAGAAAGAGGGAGAAACAGAGGAAGAGGGAAACAAGTTCAATGGGAGATAGAGGAACCCTAAATGGTGACCAGGAGTCATGGACAGACAACAATATGACTTAGTGGGTAACCTATTCACAAGACCTCTTACCAGTACTGAACTACAAGCACTGACCAAAGTATTAGGCTTTATACCCACTTTGAAGGTAACGTTTTTTCAGACTCAATTGCGAACTTGCACAGTTCTTCAGAAAGATCCATCTACGATCCTTTTTTTTTTAGAACCAACATTTATGAAGACTGAGGAATCCATCTAATTTCACCACTCCTTCAAACGTGGTATTTTGCAAGATGCTTTACTTTGAGAAAGCTGTTTTGAATGATATTCAAAAGATGCAACCCAAATGACCCTTTCCCAGCCGCTCCAAAAAAGAAAAATAAACTATTGATGCCTTGGCAAACAACAAAGAAATTACCTTCAAACCAGAAGATAAGGGAGGGCACATAGTTATACTTGATACCCAAGTCTACAGACAGAAATGCTCCAGGCTTTTGAGTGATACCACCTACTAAGAAGCCAAACAGAGGGACCCTACCCTTCTTCAACAAAGAATTCAGACCATGGGTGAGGAAGCAGAACTGGATCACCAAAAAAAGAGACTGACTTCCTATATAACCAACAACCTTGAATACCTTATTTCTACTGCCTTCCCAAAATCCACATTGGGAAACTTCCTAGCTCCCCTCACCCCGATCATCCAATAGTTCCTGGCATTGGATCTTTGTTAGGACCTCTATCCAAGTTTTGTGATTATTTCTTGCAACCCATCGCACAACATACTTCCACCTTCCTAAAAGACACTAAGGATATCTTGATTTTGATTTATCAGATAAATTCTGAAGGGCCTACTAACCTTCAAATCAGTCTGGTTGGTGAAGCCCTTTATACCAACATCCTGGTGTTGTTGAAGACATGCTCCATGCAGAAGTGTAGAATTTTCATACTCCTGCACGTTTGGTAGTAGAGTGTCCCACTACAGCCTTGAAAGAAAACATTTTGCAGTTTGAAGGCCAAATGTTCCATCAGATCTGCAGGACTAGCCTGCCTGTATATGTACCAATTTGCACAACAGTTCATCCTTGACTCCAATAATCTGTTTACTCAAAGCATCAAGTTATGGCCTTGGTACATAGTGTCAAAGCAAATTTAGTCTGAAAGAGAAATAACAGACAATACACAGTCATCGATGATGAAGCAAATGTCTATTTTCTTAAGCCCAAGGGAGAAGACGCACAAAGGGGCGCACTGTGGGATACTTTAAGCTTATCAAGTTGGGAGGAACCTTTTAAAGGTTTCAACACTCATTGGTTTGCATTACAAGCACTATTTAATCATCTACGAGATGCTGCAAGGCCTATAACTGACAGAAAAATAATTACATTTTAAAGAAAAACAAGCTTGCCAGTAGAGTATTTTATGACAGTTTTGACATCTCAAGTCTGCCTGTACTCGTCTCTTATACCAGTTTCAATACCTCTGTTTGGGGCAAATTGCATTTCTTATGTAAGAACCTGGCTACGTGGTGTAAAAAGCTATAATTGTGGCACATGTCACCTTTATCTTAACTAAAAAATACTATTCTCACAAGTGAGTGCTCTGGCAAGATGTTAATTGCAAGGTAGCCAATTATTTTCTCTGGTTTCTCAGACTTCAGGGTTACCAAGCATACGCAGAGTTGAGATAAGATGGCCTTGTCTGCCTACACTCTTGCACCTGCACTTTATAATTAATTCATCAAGACTAAAGCTGTACCTTATCCAAAGTGGTCTTTTTCACAAGAATTTGAGCATGTCTTTGGAAACTATTCTAAAAGCACAATTCAAAATGGAGAATCTATTGCTAATGTTTGAACAATGGTTCAAATCTATAGGTCTATATTTTTTCTTCTTTCACAATAGATGACATGCTTGTCATCTGGACAGGAAGCGTGGGCGACGTCCCGTAATTCATCAAGTGGATAAACAGCCCGGATCAATACCTGAAGTTCACTGCCACGAAATTCCATTTCTGGTCCTCCTTATCTCTATCCATGAAGGGAGGCTACACACTTCCACCTTTCCCAAAAAAAGTGATCGAAATAGCCTTCTTGTTTTTGACAGCCACCATTGCTAAGCACTCAGGACCAATCTACCTTATGGTCAATGCTTACGACTGAGGCGTAATTGCAGCAAACTCCACAATTCTGAAATTCTGGTGGAAGAACTTACACAGAAGCTGATGAACATCACTACCCCTCATGTGTAATTTACATGGTGAAAAAAGAGCGCACATGAGCCATAGAGAAGCCTTGTTAACTACATACCAAACCCTGAAAAAACAAGACTGACTTGTGTGACTATATTCACACCCGTCTTCCAATGAAGTCAAGAAGATTATGAATAAACAATGGGCCATATTGGCAAGTGCAAGTGTCACTACAGAGAAACCCCACTTCTCCTTTAAAAGATCCAGCAATATCCGGGACCTTATAGTCCACACTACACCATGGCAGAAGGCACTAACTAGATTAGTGGTCAGACCTGATAACTGGACATGTATGCCCCCCCTATCAATGAAAACTATTTTGATTGTCTTGGGACTATCGGGGTCTTGGCACTTTAACAAACATACAAATTGCAAGTCCAAAAATTGCACTTAGCTTATCACTTGCCCATGTGGATTCTGATAAAATTGACAGGACCACCAGACAAAACAAAATCCGGATTACTGAACATCACAGTACCATCAAATGTCAACGGACAGCAACTAAATTGAGCACACACTTTATTGAGAATTGCCACACCCATGACAATCTCCAATAGGTAATTCTTGAAACCATGATGGATACATATAACATTGCCAAGAAACTCTTTGAGAACGAACAGAGATAGGTTTTGAAGTTACAAACCCATATTGTGGGATTTAAACAATGACATACCATGTGTTAGACCTAGCATTCTTGGCGTGGTTTCCCCTGTCTTTTTGCCTTGTCTTTTTGCCTGTATTTTTGCCTGTGTGCTGGACTTCGTTTTTGCTACTCTGGGCTTTTTACCTCTGCTGACCAATGTTAAAGTGCAAGTGCAAGTGCTCCCTGTGTAAAGTGTGTTTATGTCTGGTTATCCCGGATTGTCATATTTGATTTACTGGTAAGTCCCTAGTAAAGTGCACTAGAGGTGCCCAGGGCCTTTAACTCAAATGCTACTAGTGGGCCTGCAGGGCTGATTGTGCCACCCACATAAGTAGCCCTGTAATCATGTCTCAGACCTGCCGCTGCAGTGTCCGTGTGTGCAGTTTTGCATTGTCAACTCAACCTGAGAAGTGTACCCATTTGCCTGGCCCAAACCTTCCTTTTTAAGTCGAGCGCGCAAGCGCTCTGATTTGTTGTAATCTATCTGAAGGCTTTTAACCACGCCCACCTCACGCCCATCACTATAACTTGTTCGTGGGTCTGCCTTTCAAAAATCCTTTGTTATCGTTGGTAACTGTTTTACGTTTGTCCCTACTTGGGGCAGTTTTGTTACTGCCTTGGCCATCGACCCAGTTACATGGATAATTGCACTTTTGCCGATACATTTGACTGCGAGCAAACTTCTTTTTCCCGCTCATGGCAGACGTGGTGCTTTGAATTGGCTTGCTTATGTCAACTGTTTTACTTTCATTTTCAATTTATGTGGCAAGAAAAGTCCAATTAGGAATTTACAACACTACTAGTTCTAACTCGACCAAACATAAGACCCACTGCATTGCAAATGCTTGTTACTTCATATAAGTCTACCCTAAGGTAGGCCCTGGTTAGCCCCATGGGCAGGGCACAGTGTATTTAAAAGGTAGGACATATACTGGTGTGTTGTACATGTCCTGATAGTGAAATACTGCCAAATTAATTTTTCACTATTGTAAGGCCTATCTTTTTAAGGTTAACATGGGGACTGCCTTTAAATATCTTTTAAGTGCAGTTTCCCACTGGGAGCAGACAGATATAATATAGAGTTTGGGGTCTCTGAACTCACAATTTAAAAATACATCTTTGGTAGAGTTGTTTTTTAAATTGTCTGTTTGAAATATGTTACTTTTAGAAAGTAAGCATTTTCTTGCTTAACCATTCTGTGCGTCTGCCTGCTTGTGGAATTCCTGTCTGGGTCAGACTAACAGTTGGGCTGTTTGTGAATTCCCTCTTGACAGTGATACAAAGGGAGCTGAGGTGTGTCATGCATATCCTGATGAGCCTCCTGAGCAAGAGTGGAGAGGGAGGAGCGGACACCTGCACCTGAAAGGGCTGTGCCTGTCCTCCAACAATGCTGGAGTGAGTCTGGGGCCAGGCCTGGGCAAGGCAGGATGTTGTGAACAACAGAGACTTTCCTTTGAAGTTTGTCTACTTCAAAGGCAGAAACGAGTATAAAGTAGTGGACCCCAAACCCCAGACTTTTAGAACACTTCTGGATCAAGAGGAACTTCTGCCAAGGAGAAGAGCTGAAGAGCTGGAGGAGGAGTACTGCCCCTTTGCTGTGTGTGCTTTGCTGGGTTGGCCTGTAGTTGCTGCTTCTGCCTAAAAGAGGAGCTTCTCCAATGGCTTGTACTGAGCTTGCCTCTTGTTAAGAAGTCTCAGGGACATCAAAGACTTCATCTGCTAACACCTGAACTTTCTTGCTGTGACCCCCTAACTTTCCAAGTGGTGCCATGTTCAGTCCCTGGGCCCCTTGAAAGAGAAGTTGGAAGAACCGGAGTGAAAATCCATGCAACAAAATAAAAAAAAGAAAATAGACGCATCGCCTGCACCACGGCTTAAAAATCAGCAAAAGCATAGCCAGCTCAGCGTGGATTCATCGCTGTTGTGAGTCTGGATTTTCCACGCATCGTCTCTAGGCATTGAATTCCTCACCATCACCACACGGACATGAGGCTGCTGGTCTGGAATCTGACGCATTGCTTGCCCGGCGGAAAAAGTATCAACGCCCGGCCTCACTTGTAAGTAAGTAATCAACACATTGCTTGCTTTTCTAACGCACGCTCACTCATGCAGCATTATTTTTAACGTATACCGGGTACTTTGTGCTAAAACAACGCATCCATTGATTTCTATGGACTAAGATCATGCTCTTGGCCACAGATGATGGGATGGAGGAGGAGAGTGAGCCTCGTCCTGACCTCCTGTCTGCCCAAAGATGGGTCTGTGGAGGGTGTGAACCTCTCCCCCACACTGACCCTGGACCAGCAGAGGGAGTGTTACCTGTTGCTGAAGCAGTTTGCCTCTCTGTATTCCTTGACCCCAGGGGTCACTCATTTCAGTACACATGATGTGGACACTGGGGACAGTCCACCTGTGAAGCATAAGAGCTACAGGGTGACTGACGTTAGAGCCAGCACCAAGGATGAGGTTTCCAATATGCTAGCTTTAGGGGTAGTTCTCCAGCAGTCCTTGGTCCAGCCCAGTGGTCTTGGTTTCAAAGGCTGCTGCCCCCGATACCACCCCTGAACTTAGGTTCTACGTGGACTACCGTGGCCTCAACGCAGACATGAAGACAGACATGCACCCCGATACAACGAGCTGATGAACTCATAGATTGCCTAGGAGCTGCCAAGTTCCTCAGCTCACTTGCTCGGCAGAGAAAGAATCGATGCATGGCTTCACTTGCGAGTGAGGAATCAACGCATCGCTTGCTTTTCCGACGCACACTTGCCCATGCAGCATTATTTTTCACGCATACCAGGTACTTTGTGCTAAAACAACGCATCCATTGATTTATATGTATTAAGACTCTTTTTCTTACTTTAAAAATTCTTTGCTTGTGTATGTTGGATTTTTGTCATTTTAGTCTTGTTTGATTTAGATAAATATTGGCTATTTTTCTAAACTGGTGTGGGGTCCTTTTGTGGTGTTTTCACCAAGTTACTGTGTGTGTTAATACCAATACTTTACACACTGCCTCCGAGATAAGCCTGACTGCTTGTGCCAAGCTATCAAGGGGGTGAGCAGTGGTTAGCCTAGGTATTTATCTTCCTACCGTGACTAGAGTGAGGGTCCGTGCTTGAACAGAGGGCAAACTGACAGCCAACTAGAGACCCCATTTCTAACCCCATGGTTGGAGTTTTCCACTCAATAGACCAACCCTTGGTTGTTTAACGTTGAGATACTTTTCCCTTGGATATGCACCATCTATTTCTTACATGCAATTCCATTAATGTGAACCTCAGATGTACTGATAGCCATCATGGAGACCGTGCGAGGTTATCAAAAACTTTAGTGACTTCTCAGCAAAGCCCATTAGCCTGCGTTTTACCCATAGTAATTGTTAATATCAACACTTTTTACATGAAGCTCTTCTTTTGTTACAGTAATGTGTTTTCCAGTTATGCCTATATGTAATCCTGGGACATCTACTCCTGTCCCACACACTATACTCCCGTTATCATTCAGCCATTCCCTATAACGGCGACTTTATTATGTGGCTATTCACTAAGTTTTCACCCCCCCAATACTTCTTCAAAGACAACTCCCACCTCTAGAACTTGTTTGAGTGCTTTTCAACCAGGCTCCCTAGCCCGTTTTCGTTCCTCTCTGGTTTGTTAATATCACGTTTGTTAACATGGAGCATTCTATTTTGATATTTAAATTTTTTTTTGTCAGACATTATTTTAAGCATTTACGAAACATTTATCTCTTCCGTTAGTTACTTCGACACCACTGAGTTATAGCCGATATATTATAAAGCGGAGAGTTCTCCGCAGTGTAGCCTCTCTTTTGTGTCTTCAAGGGACTCTGTCCAATCATAATGAAAGACCCGTCATGGTCTCCGCCTTTAAAATATGCTACCACCCGAGCCTGGATACTTCCGGGTCCGAGTACGATTGGTAGGCCAATGATACTCAACCTTTGGATACTTAGTAAGTTGCCCTCCTGGGCCCTTTTTGACTTTTAATTTTATTTTGGGGCAGGGACATTCCTAATAATAATTCTACTACTCAGAATCTTTATTTTCACCATTATTTCTGCCACTGGCAGGAGTGTGTTTACGGGTGCACTTGTACAGCACATCCCGCTATCATACCTAATTAGGGTTATTTTGGGGCAGGGTGGAGCCTTGCAGATGTCTACACTTCCTCCACTGGAACTTCTGGCATTTGGTCCTCATTCCAGGGTGGGGATTACTTTTGACAGCAACCTGCCTCTTTAGTACTGCTTTCTGTTAGTATTATGTCCTCCACCGGCAGGGACATTTTTATGGAGGCACATTTTTAGTACAGGATGTTTTCATACTTCATTGGGGTTAACCTAGAGGGAGGGTGGTGCTTTGCCAGCGACCATAATTCTTCAGCCCACATAAAGATTCAGGAATTCTTCACAATGCATGAAGTCATTGATCTCTGAACTCCGGAGGCTTTGTCAGTATTATGGTTGAAATACCTTATTAACACCCCACCAAGGTTCAAACGTAATGTCATTTGTTATAAATACATTTATTATTCCAGGCTGGTGTATTGTTCTATGTCAATTGTACCTACTTCATATGTGCTTTATACCGCGTCTGAGGCGTGGGTTATTTACCCACTACACTGCACATCAATTATGAAATGCCCCATGCCCTTGACAAATCATGTGACTCCAACCTCTTGATGCTTACCTACACACTCCTTGGCAATCTTGAATGGAAACATTTTGTGTCTGTACTTACTCAGCTTCTGAAGGCGGATGCTTACCAGCAACACTGGCAACAACATGGTTTCACTTAAACCACAATATGCTACTCTTACATGTGGATTTTGGAGGACATTATATTCTTCCCAGTTATTTCTCTCTTTCTATTAGGGCCCTGCATACTAATGTGGCAGTCACATACGCCCTCCTGCACCTTTTGAATAAATAAATAAATAAATAATGTCACATATACACACACACTTTGCCTTAACAAGTGACTGTTGCAGTATCCTAGATTTATAGGCAACAAAAGTATCTCCAAAAGGGAACACTACAATCCAAAACAGAAATTCTTGCTCTAGACATTCAGCATATTTAAATGTTCATCCATGCAAGAACAGAGAGTAGTTCTTCCTTTAGTCCATTATTGTACAGGAACCATACTTTAATATCAGAAGCAATTTTATTGGTAACAAAATCCACCCCAGCCAACTCGTTTCGTCCTAAGAGGCCTTCATCAGGGCTGTAATTAAAACATCTACAAATATTCTTAATACAATGCATAATGGAATCAGCTAGATCAATAACAAAAAGAAAATACAAATACAGAAATATAAACCATGATACATACGTGAAACACATTGGCTGGGCTGGATTTTGTGACCAACTTAAATTTGCTGAACGTCTAGAGCAAACATTTCTCTTTTGGATTGTGGTGTTTCCCTTTCGGAAATAGTTTTGTTGCCTGTGGGAAGTGACTCTTGAACAGTGGAGTCATAAGAGGTTAAGCGCTAAGATATGTACTCACAAACACTGACACCTGTACGATCCTTTAGGGTCTACACTATTTTTATCTGTTGTGAACACTTTTCAAGTTGGGTGGCAGGTTAAGCACGGTGTGTGTTTATAGTGTATAACACAATGTCCCATACAGATAATAACCGCAAGAAATTGGCAGGGGACCTATTTAAACAGAGTAAGGGTCCAAGGTAAGGCTCCAACAGGGCACTAGTCATGGACAGTCTCGTCTTCTTGCTTCCACACCCTTCGCATGCTCCGAAAACTCTTCAGATGGATCCCCGCCGAAACTAGAAAAACAGTTACCCACGTCCTCGTCACAAGCCACCTGGACTACAGAAACACCCTATACGGAGGAACCACCGCAAAGCTACAGAAACGACTTCAACGCATACAGAACGCCTCCGAACGCCTCATCCTCGACATACCACGCCACAGCCACATATCCGCCCACCTGAAACACCTGCACTGGCTCCCCGTCAACAAAAGGATCACCTTCAGGCTCCTCACCCACGCACACAAAGCCCTCCACAACATGGGCCACGAATACCTCAACGGACGCCTCTCTTTCTACACGCCCACCCGTCAGCTTCGCTCAGCCAGCCTCGCCACCGTCCCACGTATCCGCAGAACCACCGCTGGATGTAAATCCTTCTCCTACCTGGCAACCAAGACATGGAACTCCCTCCCGGACCACCTAAGAACCACCCAGGACCATCTCGCCTTCAGGAAGCGCCTCAAGACATGGCTTTTTGAGCAGCAGTAACCCTCCCCCACACCCCCCCCCAGCGCCTTGAGACCCTTACGGCTGAGTAGCGCGCTCTATAAATGCATTGATTGATTGATTGACAGTCTTATGATGAAATTCTTAAAACTAGAGAAACTAAGAAAGTAGAGTTATCTAAGTGGTAGGATGGTGGAAAAGCTATATTGAGAATAAACGTATCCCTATATGGAGCCGCAATCTTATTTGCCCAACTTTTGATGACTTGCAAGATGGTCATCTAAAAGAATGGGAGGAAAATCAGCATTCATTATTTTTGTGCATGAGGTGAATACTTATTAAAAATGCTGAAAGGAAGGTAGAGAAACTAAAGGCTCAGGTTTAGAGTTGGAAAAAGAGATTAGAGATATGAATTTGAAGGAGCTTACAGGAAAAAACAGATTCTGAACGGGGTGTTTAAAAATCACCAGCTGCAGTTTAAAGAGAGAAAACTTGGAAAGATTAAAAGGGGATGAAACTGATTGAATTTTTACATTTGTCAAAAAATTTGATGAAGCTCTGAAAACCAAAAATGTACAGGAAAGCAATCAGGCAGCAGAACCGAGTTCAGTAAACTATAGTAGTTCAGATTTATCCTCCAGTGATGAGCCTGGTCTCAGTAATGGTATGGGGCGTAAACCCCCCTCACTGTTCTTTTTCCGAGGATGTACAATGAAAATGGATGCATTTGAGAAAGACTGCAGAAGGGGAGGAGGTACATGAATTGTAACCCGCAATCAGAGCAAGTCTTGAATTTGAGTGACAAGGAAATTCGGACAAGGTCGGACAGTGGGAATATGCTACAAGTAATTAATTTATCGGTAGCGATTTGAGTGTAACAGAACTAAATATTTTACAGTGTGGGCTTTTTATCTCAATACTAGCTGCAATGTCACAGAGTTACAAACTGATTTGTATAAATTTGCTAGGCGTCTCAAACTCAAGAGTTGTTTGCAACTATTGACAAACATGATGTTACTAAGACAAAAGAAATAAAAAGATTGAGTCTTACTATTTCTGATGTCTGGGATTTACATACTCTTTTATCTTTGAACAACAACTGTGAGTTAAAAGTTGATGTGTGCACTATGCTTGATGTGGAAATGGATTATAACTGTGAAAGTGGTTTGTCAATACCTTTTAAGTTTATACCACAGGGTAGTCAATTTTGGGCTAGAGATCTATTCGTAAAGAGGACAGTTGAGGAACTACACAGAATGGAAGATAGTCACTCCAAACAAGGACAAACTATTTATTATATGCAATATTTTGCCAGATGAGGAAAGAAAAGCTTTGATTGATCTTGGCTCTGGCAACACTATAGTCATACGAGAGGCTGACAAGGAGGGAAATATTGTCATCCTGCGAAAGAGTGATTATGATAAAGAAATCAGGAGGCAAGTGAGTGAAGTCCAAGGTTATAGGAAAAAACACAATAGTCCGGCTGTAAAGGCCAGTAGACAGATCTCAGATTAATTGTAAACCCAAAATATCCTTTTATATATGTTTTACCTAAAACCCGTAAATCAAAGGATTGTCCTCCAGGAGGCCAATAATTTCCGGCACAGGAAGTCTTACTGAACAACTGAGTATGTGGACATTTTTTGGCAAAATTGCCCTCGTACATAAGAGACACAATGGATGTGTTGAACAAATTGAATGATGTAATATAGGAACAGAGTATGATTTTTGTGTCATTGGAACACCTAAAGATGCTGACAAAAATGTCAGAACTTATCTTGACTTATAATTTTGTTTTGTGGCGACTGGTACCACCTAGTCCAGGGAACTGCGATGGGTCCCAGGTTTGTACCCCCTTACATCAACCTATTTATGGGGTGGTTTGAGAGGGAGCATATCTGGTCCTCATCTGTTGGTCAACAGATAGAGTACATACACTTTTGGGGTTGGTTCATTGGCAACATACTAATGATGTGGACGGGCATTAATGAAAGTCTAAATGAATATGTGAGGTATCTTAATGAGAATATGTACACAATATGTCATAGTCCACATAGGATACATTTCCTGGATGTTCAACTTTATGTCACAGATGATACCATAAAAAGTAGATGGTACCGTAAAGAGACGGCTACTAATTCCATCTCAAGGGCGGGCAGTGCACACCCTTTCTCAGTAATTCGTGAAATACCTTATGGAGAGACAATTAGATTGCACATAAATTGCAACCAGGAACATGAGTTTGAGGAGTGTATAGGTGATTTGAAAAACAGATTGAGAACATGTGGGAATAATGATAGTTTACTCAATAGAGCAAAAAAGATGGCTCCTAACATTGAAAGACCTACTACCCTTGTTCAGAAACCAAACAGGAAAAAATGTGAGAACAGACTAGCTTTAGTGACAACTTACCATCAAGATCATAAGAAGATTTATAAAATATTACAAAAGAAAATAACTGTTAATGGGTATGCTGGATTTGACTAATACAATTTCAGCAAAACCCACTAAGGGCCAGAGGGTAATTGGTTACCTGCTCCAACCAAAGGATTTTACACCTGCAGGGTTGTAGTTTTTGTTATTATGGTGTAAATATACTTGAGCAGTTTAGGTATAATACTCAAATAACTTATTTTCTACAGTAGTTCCTTAATTGTAACAGTGTTTTTGTGGTCTCCACCATTGTTTGCGATTGCTCAAAATTATATATTGAGAGCACCAAAAGGCCTCTAAAACTAAGGACGCAGGAACCTCAAAGGGCAGGCCAGAATTGTGATTTGTGATCACCCTTGGCACAACACATCAAGGAATACCATCCTGAGAAAACAGATTTTAGGTTCCATGGTATACAAAGGATAGAGAAAGACTAGAGGGGAGGAAACAGGGAATTTAAACTCTGTCAGGAGGAGGTGGATTTACAGATTTAAGACAGTTGTTAGGGGATTAAACCTGGAAAGTAAACTGCACTCTTTTTTTATGAAGCACTTTTTAGGCTGAGCGTAAGCGTTTAATCTTGTGTATACTTTTAGTATACTTCTTATGGCTTAAAGCGATTTCATTTGTTGGTTGCAGTGTCCTTTTAAAATCCTTGCTCACTAGTGAGTGGTCAGTTCTGGTTTCTTTTCCTTCCCTTTTCTGTTTCAGAGCAGTGACCAACTACTGTGTTATTCCACTTTGGTTTCTTTATCAGTTGCTATGACGGATTATTTTTTTATTTCTTTGTTGCTGCATTTTCACTATGGGTGTTTTAGGCTGATTGCTGCCTGTATAATTGCAGCATTCTGTTCCTCTCATGTCGCTGACATTTGTTTTGGCTTTGTTCCCATACTGTCCTCTTTTACCTCTGGCTCCTAATATAAGCTTATTTTGCAAAAGAAACACCTGGTTGTTTAGCTCACTGCTCACGAAAGCCACAAAACTGAATAGAATGTAGCTAAACCTAGAAGCAATTATGTGAAACTTGCTTAGCCTCGCAAAGTCTCTCTCTCTCTCTTCAGGGCCCCTCCCTGCCAACAGTCAGGACATCGCACAACTTTATTGGGACCATATATCTTCTCAGGCTGCTCTGCTATTGGTAACTTCATTAGCGCTTGGTTGAAATGTGAGGCAAGAAGTCTTGCAAGAATTTTCATTCTGTTAAAATAAAAAGAAAACACTTTTCTAGTCTTATTTTCCGATTTCTGTTCATACGTTTACACAACTGGAGGTAGTGCAGTCATCTTCTCATCTCTCCTCAAGGGCTTCTGATTTCTGATGTCAGTAGCTGCCAGTGACCACCAAAACATGGCAGGAAAAGATAAAATTATGAGACAAGATTGAACAATTTATGTGGCAAGAAACATCCAGTTCTGAATTTACAATGCCAAAAGCACTAACTCAAGAAAATGCTAGACCTATTGCATTGCATTAAGCAAAACCTGAATCTGGCTGTCTGAATAAGCAAATTGGCAGATAACACAGACTTGCTGTGGAGAACAAATCTTTCCTCCTCCGTCACCCTACTCCTGAGTTTCTTTTGAAGCAAGCTTCTACAAGTAGGTAGAAATCTAAACCTTTCCCTACTATGCTCCCCAAATAAGGAGTCCAAATACATTGAGGCCTATAGGAAGAGAAGGTTCTCATCTGCTAGCCTTGCTGTCAGATCAGTCAATTCCAGTTCTCTCTTAGGACGTTACTCACATGCGTTATAGCACGTGGTACAGGGTGAGTGAAATATTTCCCGTGGTCAGGCATTGGTCATCACAAGGAAAATCACCTTTCTCGAACTGTTCCCCATAGTGGTGGCCCGGACAGTATGGAAAGGAGGGCTGAGGGACATGAAACTACCAGTAGTCAGAAAATCAGGGGTTGGTGCAGCCAGTGACTAACAGGAGAGCAAGGTGCCCAAACATATTAAGGCTAATGGGCGTATGGTAAAATTACAGCTAGAGAGAAACATCAACATGAAGGCAAGGCACATCCCCAGGGGTTGAACTCACTGGCAGATGTGCTCTCTCCTTCCCTAATGAGCAAGTTCAGGAGGCTAGTGCCAGAAGCAGAGCAGCTGATGACCCTTTCCCTGAGGATTTGTGGGAGCTGGAGGAACAGACTTGTCAAGTCTGACTGAGCACACACTCACACCCGGCGCAGTAAGATGATATAAAAAATATGAGAGCACAGTGATGTGGGGGGAGGGGTGGAAGAGGGCTCAAGACACTGGGGCTCCCGGAGTCACAGCAAGGGTGGAGGAATGCTTAATTGAATGGGCATACCTACATAAGAAAGAACAATCTTGGCCACAGGGCACTTACCGGCAGTGACTCACTTCTTAAAACTAAGCACAGGAAAAGACCCCATGGCCTCGCACTATATTAGAGCAGCCCTGAAAGACTGAAAGCACCTGGTAAAAACAGGGCGATGTGACCCACTGACTTTATAAAGCTGACCCAGATAATTGATGCACTAGAGGGGGTGGCGCTTTTTGAGATATTCCTATTTAAGGCACCTTTCATAAAAGCATTTTGGGGCATTCAGGATGAGCGAGCTTGTGGCTCCAACGAGAAAGGAGGTGGGCACAGCATGCCTGCAAGCAGCAGATATCAAGCCAGGTGCGTCGAGGGTGGAGCTGCTACTGAGAAAGTAAAAAATAGACCAACCAAGCAAAGGGTCCCGAGTACAGAGGCACTGCTTAGACGACCCCAGTTACAGCCCAGTGTGTTGCTTGTACACCTACATAGAAGTGCGAGCTGCAGTGGAGGCCCCACTTTCAAGCAGAAGAATTACCTACTGAGCAAATACCAGTTCTCAGTGGTCATGTGCAAAGCCTTTGGAACACACTCATTCATGATAGGGGCGTCAACAACGGCCACATAACAAGGGATGCCAGAGGCTGTGATCAAGGTGGTGGGCAGGTGGCGTTCAAACGTTTATAAAAAACATATGTAAGGTCCCAACTGTCATGAACACGTGAGGGGCCGCACCGCAAACAAATTGACAAATGTTCTTTTTGCCTTGGCGGGGGCCTGGCCGAGAACAGTAGGGTGGTTGGGCACTCGTTTATTCAGCGGATGCAGACATGGTGGACCCGCGGCAGCAGCAGGTGGGTCAGAAGCCACAAATGATAGGTGGTGGGGCACCCCAGGGAATGAGATGGGGGCAACCATCAGCAACCGTAGCAAACTACAGTCAACAGCCACCAGATTCCCAAATGTCCTGATAAGACACCTGGTCAGCAACAAACTCACTCAGCTTAGGAGGAAGGACCTCCTCCATGACATCCGGCTAGGGCTGACAAAGGTGGCAATGTGCTTGGCAGCACCACCATCATATATTCTCAAACCATCCCCAGGCTAATATGGGGTAGGGCCCTATCAAATGTGGCGTTGAGTACCTGCAAGGCAAATGGCTATGAGTGTGTCAGACATGGCCTGATCAACCCAAGTCACCCAGAACTGTACGCGGCCGATGGGGTGTACCTGTCAGAAGAAGGAATGAAGGTGTTCTGGGCCAACCTAAGGGCACCCATAGTAATGGCAGGCTGCATCAAAAGGAGTCAGGAGCTTAGTGAGAAGTGGGAGCTGCCTGGAGACGTGAGCACTACAGACTGCGTGGTGAAAAAAGGGAAACATTTGTTGGTAAAGGATGCACACCGGCAGAGTGGTGTTCCAGAGGAAGGCCACTTACCTCGGGCTGCCTTACGGCAGGGTGATTTGTCAGAGGAGGGAGGGAGTGAGTGGAGAACAGCACTCACAGCCTAGACCTGCCAGAAGGTAGGGAACAAAATGGACTGACAACGTAAAGAGTTGAGCCTAGCAGCAGTGAGAGGCTACCCTCCTCCTCACAGTCTGCAAAAAAGCCAACGCAAAACTTTATTACCCCATAAAAGAGGCGTGTATAATTGTTGGCATGTCAACAAGTAAAACATGTCAAACTATGGCAGGTAAATGGCAAGAAGTGATTGATTTATGGCAGATATGATTTAGTACCGGTCACCTGTTTATGATCCTGTCATTCTCATTTGTGACTGGTCAACGTGATTTATGAATGCAGTGACAGTGCCAATCATACATAGTAATAAAACTGCAGCCAAGAGCTCCCATGAAAAAACACATGCCTGGTGTATTTTTATGCATGAGTATTATATGTGTAGAGGGCCATCCAGCCTCTAGTATAAAATGCAGCCACTTTTCACTCTGAGGGTCAGGCGCGGTCGAGGATATAAATAAAAGTGCATATGGTCACTCGGGCCATTGCCGACAAATCTAATGAGTGTGCAAGGTTTTGTGTGTCGAACACTGTGTTGCTTGACCTAGTCATCACCGTCACTGGACCCCGCTACATTGGTGATGAGGTCAGCGCAACCCTGCCCGATCGGCAGTACAACCTGAAGCCCTTCACTGGCGCCAGCGACGGCTGAACTGCCGCAACGGATGAGTGCTGCATACTGAGCTGCCTGTCTGCGCAGTGTACTGGCCCCTGCGGCGGAGTGCTGCCTTGATGCGTAGTGCCTATTGGGACCTGTAAGTCTCTCCAAGTTTGTCCAGGACACCCTGTGTGCCAGCACTCTCACCTGCTGTCCTGCCACGCCACACCTGCTCAACGTTTGCAGAGGCCTCAGCAATTCCAGCGCAACGCACCCGTCTAGTCATGGTCGGAAGAGGACTTTTTGTGTGGTTGTGCGTCCCGCGCAGAGCGCAGCCACACATCACATGCCCTCACCTGCCACCTGTGCTACAGCCCCTGAGCAACTACAGGGCCGCCTGTGTGCCTGACAGAGCCATGCCTCACATCCACTTCAACCGCCAGGCCCGAGACGGCACACTGATGACCACTTGGTTTTTCCCCTACAGCATCAGCTGGTCAGACAAAAGGGGAACAGCGCTTTCTGCCATACCACGCTGATCAAGTCAGCCAGATAAGAAAAGGCATAACAGTTTTATGGCATTTAGTGGACTACTTGGCTGGAGGACTGTTGTCAGTGTTTGGCTGCCATCATTCTGGGGAGGGTGATAATATTTAAAACCCTGCCGCAAAATAAGGAAGAAAGAAAAGGGACAGCTACAATGAAAAAAAATATAGAGACGGAGGAAAGGGAGGAAAAGACACGCAGCGTGCCTGAAAGGAAACCTGCCCACAACATTTACAAAAGAACACGTCCGACTACCAGTACCCACGGATTGCCAAAAAGAGTGTGGTAGGAACATGGAGGTGGCCACACACAAGGAGAGCCACACGTCCACAAAAATTCCAGCACAATTACAAGAGGATTCTGCGAGCTCCTGGCAACCATGAGCGAACAGCAACAAAATCAACTCTGTCCCACTACAGGCCCCTATGCACATGCCTCAGTGACACCACTGCCTCCATTTATCCAACTGTTGGGCCACGGCAGCACCCAGGTGGAGATCACGAATACAGCATTACTCCGTGCCACTCGGGAAACGGATGGAGCTGTAATGAGATCCTTGTTGATGCATTTTGAAGGTGTTGAGTTATTTGAGCTGTTCGAAATCCTACCAAACACAGGGGACGACACTGATTATGACAGAGCCATTGCAGCCTTAAACAGAAACTTTAATCTGCAGCTCAGTCTGGAATACAAATGCTTTCATCTGCACCAGGCCAAACAGACAGACACTGAATCAGTAGATATGTTTTATGCCCGACAGAGGAAGCTAGCTAACACAAGTATCGGCATCAACCAGCATGAGGGGATACGTGCACAAATCATACAAGGCTGCAAATAAACAATGCAGCAACAACTCACTCTCAGACAATCAGGCATCTCGCTGGATGAGATCCTGATCCTAGGTCCATCACACAAACTGTTGGATAGCCGTGCGGAGGACATGGAAGCGGCCCTGAGCAAGTCCGCATCCACACTTGGGTCTCAGAAGGAGTTTGGTATGAAAGAAGAACAAGTTGATGTATGCAGAGGCGCCGGGGCCCAACATGGCTAGCAGGGAACACCAGACCACTGAGTGGAAATTGTTGCAACTGTGGCCTGGAACACAAGACCCCCGGGTTGAGCCCAGCCATGGGAAAGACCTGCTCGAAGGGCAGGAAGCCCAAGGCAAAGGCCAAATGCAGAACATCCCAAAACTGCGGCCCTGCATTAGCTCGTACTCAAAGACACCTCAGAAGCTGAAACACCTGCCAGCAGTGGAGCTGGTGCTCACCACGATGACATCTGTGTAATTTCATTTGGTGGGCAATCAGGCCATAAGCGACGACCCGCACCCATAAGCACAGTAGAGATTAGGGGCACAACTGTGACCGCCTTCATCATCACAGGGGTGTCCGTCAATGTAATGGACTCGGAGCAATATTAAGAGCTAACGCTGCTCCCTTCGCCATCATTCAGCCAGGCATAAATCTACAGTTATGGCGGGACGGAACCGCTACACCTCTGAGGAGCTATAGAGGTGGACATCAAGGGGGTCAAAAGACCGCGGCGGTCATTCTGGCTTTCCCACTGGGCCGGCGGGCGACCGCCGAAAGTCCGCCCGCCAGCCCAGCGGGAAACACCCTTCCCACGAGGACGCCGGCTCAGAATGGAGCCGGCGGAGTGGGAAGGTGCGACGGGTGCAGTTGCACCCGTCGCAAATTTCAGTGTCTGCAAAGCAGACACTGAAATTCTTCGTGGGGCCCTCTTACGGGGGCCCCCGGAGTGCCCATGCCATTGGCATGGGCACTGCAGGGGCCCCCAGGGGCCCCGCGGCACCCCCTACCGCCATCCTGTTCCTGGCGGGAGAACCACCAGGAACCGGATGGCGGTAGGGGGTGTCAGAATCCCCATGGCGGCGGAGCGCGCTCCGCCGCCATGGAGGATTCTCAAGGGCAGCGGGAAGTCGGCGGTACACCGCCGACTTTCCGTTTCTGGCCGCGGCTGAACCGCCGCGGTCAGAATGCCCAGCGGTGCACCGCCAGCCTGTTGGCGGTGCTACCGCCGACCTCCGCCATGGCGGTAATTACCGCCAGGGTCAGAATGACCCCCCAAGTGTGATGACCACTCAAATAGAGCAAAATTCCATGTCACAGAAGGAGGGAAAGGTACACTGCTCGGCGGCCACACGGCTGAAGATTTGGAGCCACTCTTTTTTACAAAACAAATACGTGAGTCGCATGCATAGACCGTGTTTATAGAATTGCCACACCTGTTCAGTCGTCTGGGGAAGCTGAAAGGCAAGCAAGTCAAATTGTATATTGATGACCAGGGCCCCGAGGCACCAACGGGCCTTCCTTCATCTGCAGATGCAGGTAGAGCGTGTATTGCAAGCGTTGCATAAACAGGGAGTCATGGAGGTTCTATGTCCCACGCCGTGGGTGTCGCCACTTGTCATCACACCTAAGCCAAAACAGCCAGGGGCTATAAGGCTATGTGTAGATATAAGGCTCCTGAACAAAGCCATTTGAATAGAGAGATACATAACACTGACAATGGAATACATTGTGGTGGACTTCAATGGGGCCAAGTGGATTTCAAAACTGGATCTCAATTCAGGCTAACACCAACTGGAGCTTGCCTAGAAAGATGCTACATCATGACCTTTTCAACACACATGGTCCCAGTTGCTACCAAAGACTGAGTTTCAGTATCTTGCCTGCAGAAGACGTCTTTCAGAATGACATTAAAGGAACCCTCTCCGGACTGACGGAAGTGATCAGTTTAAATGATGGTATCTTAATCTTTTCAGAAAGCCCGGAGGAACATCATGTACGACTAAGCGATACATTACAACAACTTGCAGATTGTGGCCCACCGTTGCACAAGAAGAAGTGCTCTTTCTACCAAGATTCCATCAAATTCTTTGGTTATATCTTTTCAAGGGATGGGCTTAAAGTGAATCAGAGGAAGGCTAAAGCAATTCAGAATGTGTCGGTACCACAGAATCCAACCAAAGTGTACAGTTTTCTCAGTGAATGGCGACGTACTGCAGGAGTTTCATCTTGAACTTCGCCACGATGTCAGACCTCCTACGATTCCTCACGTTAACAGGCGTTCCATAGGCCTGGAGCCCAGAAGCAGAGAAGGCATTCTGGCCAAGAAAAGAAGTTCTTCTTGACAAAGCCACCATGGCCTATTTCCATCCACAGCAGAAGACATAACTAGTGATCGATGCTAGACCAGTGGGACTAGTTGCAGTGCTTTTGCAAGGGAGAAGCCTGGGAGTGGGTACCGTGGTATTCGCTAGCCAAGCGCTCTTGAACACCGAGACTCGCTAAGCTCAAATTGAGTAGGACACCCTAGCTATCAAGTGGACTGGTCACCATTTTCACCTATACCTGTGCAGTCATTAAGTCAGAGTGGTGACAGATCACAAGCCCCTCATCCCCCTATTTACTGGCACCACCCGCCTTCCCCTCCAAGGATTGAGAGATGGGCTGTATAGCTGCAACCATATGCTTTTCAAGTTATTTATGGCCCTTGAGCCAACAACCTCACTGACTATCTGTCACTGCATCCCTCCCCCAATGGGTCAAACTACTTGGCGGAGGATGAGGAAGGGATAGAAGATTTTGTGCAAATGATTATGGAAGAGGCACCCATGACAAAATCCACGAGGTGACCAATACTGATATATCACGGGCAAAAGAGGCATTAGCATGACATCAGTGGCAGCACTTCTCTGACGGGTTGAGATCCCTGATGCAAGACGAACAGACAACAGCTATGGTGGGTGAGGAGTGAGAGTTGGGATGGCCTGCTGCTATACGGCCAACAGATAATAATGCCACAGAGTCTGTGGGACAGAGGAACATGTTACTTACCTTCGGTAACAAACTATCTGGTTGAGACATCTAGTTGTAGATTCCTTACCTTAGAATTTCACCCAGGTGTCAGTCTGGATCCGGAGATTTTTCTTCACCTCTGCGCACTGTCAGGTAGTGTTGGTCGGCTTAGATTTTGTCGTTGCCATCCTGGTCACCGGATATGATGTGGTGGGTCCTATATAGGCGCCACCCCGGTGCCCTGACGTCAGTTCTTTTCATAACTTTCCACACCCGAAGCACAGAGCCATGAAGGACACCGACATTGGTGTGCGCCAAAACTAGGGTCCTAACAGGGATGTCCCTGTCTCTAGAAATCAGTTTGCAGTGGGGGAGGATGAATGGGTCGGTAAGGAATCTGCAACCGGAATGTGTCTCAACCAGATAATTTGTTACCAACGGCAAGTAACTTGTTCAACTGATAGAAATTCTAGTTTCAGATTCCTTACCTTAGAATAGATTCCCAAGCAATGCCATCCGAGGAGGTGGATCTGCGAACGAAGACATATGAGGAAATCCCTCAGGACCGAACGGGCAAAGTACCCGTCACTGCGGATCTGACTATCCATGCAGTAGTGTCTGGTGAAAGTGTGCAGAGATGCCCATGTTGCTGCCTGGCAGATGGGCAGGACTGGAGCTCCGTGTGAAAACAGAGTGGTTGCAGGTGTCGCTCTGGTATAATGAGCATGCAAGCCTTTAGGGCAGTGGTTCCCAACCTTTTGACTTCTGTGGACCCCTACTTTATCATTACTGGAACCCAGGGACCCCAACTGAATCTTAGAATCCGGGGACCCCTCGCTAAGTCATTACTGAAAGCTGTGGACCTAATCTGATAATATTCAATTTTCTAAGCAGTCGCGGACCTCACCCCACCCGAGAAGGCTCCGCTGACCCCCAGGGGTCCCAGGACCACAGGTTGAGAACCACTGCTTTAGGAGGTGCTTGTTAGCCAATGCGTAGCATATTTTGATCCCACCTAGAGATGCTTCTTTTCTGCACCGCCCAACCTTTCTTTGCACCCACGTACCCAACAAAGAGTTGATCATCCACCCGGAACTCTTTGGTAAGATTAAGATAGAATGCCAACGCTCTTTTTGAGTCCAGGCTGTGGAGTCTCTTTCCATCCTTAGAAGGATATGGAGGTACATAAATAGTAGACAAGGTGATGGATTGGCCTACATGGAAGGACTTAGCAACTTTCGGAAGAAAGGAGGCCTGTGTGCAAAGCACCACTTTGTCAGGATAGATGGTAAGGTAGAGTGTCTTAGATGACAAAGCCAGTAGCTCACTCACCCTATGGGCAGAGGTAATGGCCACAAGGAAGGCTGTCTTGAGCATCAAAAGCCTAATAGGACAATTATGAAGTGGCTCAAAAGGTGCAAACATAAGGAAAGTGGAACCAAATTAATGTCCCATTGGGGCATGATAAAAGGTGAAGGAGGAAACATGTGGGTAAGACCCTTAAGGAACCTACTGACAATAGGAGACTTAAATAAAGATGGTTGATCAGGTAATCCCAGAAAGGCTGAGATGGCAGACAAATAACCATTAAGGGTGCCTAAAGCAGAGCTCTGCTGGGCCAAAGAAAGTATAGACAAAAGGACCTCTGAAAGAGGGGCGGTGGGGTCAACAGATTTATCTTTGCACCATGCCACAAATTTGCTCCTTCTAAGGATTATGCTGTTTTGGTGGCGGGATGCCTGGTTGCCAAGATAACATCACATACTTCGGGTGAAAGGTCTAAAGCTGTCAGCTGCCACTGCTCAATCTCCATGCAAGAACAGGTTCAGGTGGAGGACCCTCTCTGCTACTGCGACAGAAGATCCTTCCAGAGGGCAGTCTGTTAGGAGGATCGATGGCCATGCTCAGTAGCTTGGGATACCAGACTCTTTGTGCCCTGTCCGAAGCCACAAGGATTACCTGAGCCCAGTTGTTCTGGATCTTCTTGAGAACTCTGGGCAGAAGTTATATAGGCGGAAAAGAGTACAGGAGGCCTGAGCTCCATTTGAGACGAAAAGCGTTGCAGAGCGAGTGCCACCTTGGAAACTTCAACGTGCAAAACTGCAGACATTGTGCGTTCTCTGCGGAGGCAAACGGTTCTAACCAAGGCTCCCCCCCACTGCTGAAAGAGGCCTTATGCTACCTCCAAATGTAGACGCCATTCGTGATCAACCAGGCACTGTTGGCTGAGTTAGTGAGCTCTGGCATTCAGAGAGCCCGCCAGATGTTGAACCACCATGGATATCCCCTGCTGTACCAGCCATGTCCAGAGACGCAGAGCCTCCTGACAAAGGGCCCACAACACCACACGCCCTGCTTGTTGCAGTACCACATGGCCGTGGTGTTGTCTGTGCACACCTGCACCACTCTCCCTTTGAGAGAGGAAAGAAATGCTAAAGCATGTCAGTCTGATCGCCCTGAGCTCCCAATGATTGATGTGGAGGCCAGACTCTGCCGCATACCAGATGCCTCTGATCTCTGCCTCTCCCATGTGGTCGCCCCATCCCAGGAGTTACGCAACTGTCACTACTGTGAGATCTGGTTGGGGAAGGGAGAGGGACCTGCCACTGACCCAATCATTGTTCGTTAACCACCACTGCAGATCTTGCAAAGTACCTCCGAGATATGGACCAGATCAGAGAGATTCCTGTGATACTGCACCCACTAAACCTTCAGGTGCCACTTCAGAGCCCGCATATGCCATCTGGCATGAGACACCTGCAGGATGCAGGAGGCCATGAGGCACAGCAGCCCTAGAGTCATTCTCACCAAAATCCAGGATAGAGGCTGAAACATCAGTATCATAGCCCAAATATCCTGGGCTCGCCGCTCGGGAGGATAGGCCCGGAACTGCACTGTGTCCAGGACAGCCCAGATGAAAGAGAGCATCTGAGAAGGAGTCAGGTATGACTTCAGGACGTTTATAGTGAACTCTAGCGTATGCAGGAGGTCCGCCGCAGTCTGGAGGTGGGAGATGACAGCCTGGGGTGAGCCTGCCTTCAACAGCCGGTCCTCGCGGTAGTGGTAGAGTGAGACCCCTGACCTGTGCAGATGAGCTGCAACCATCATCATCACCTTGGTGAACACCCAAGGGGCACTGGTGAGGACAAAGGGGAGCATGCTTAACTGAAAGTGCTTGTGGCCCACGGTGAACCGCTAGTAGTGCCTTTGGACAGGCAGGACGGGACTGTGGAAATAAGTATCCTGCAAGTCCAACACTACCATCCAGTTTCCTGGGTCCAGGGCAGATAACACCTGAGCCAGGGTGAGCATCTTGATCTCCTTCTGGAGGAAGAGACTGAGGGACCGGAGGTCAAGAATAGGGCAGAGGCCCTTGTCCTTTTTGGGTACCAGAAAGTAGGGGAATAGCACCCACAACCTATTTCTGACACAGGAACCCTTTCTATGGCTCCCATGGCCAAGAGAGTGGAAAACTCCTTACGGAGAAGTACCCAGTGATCCTCCGTTATGCGATCGCAAGATGGTGGCATGGGCAAAGGGGATATCTCGAATGGAGAGAGTAGCCCCTTCTGACTATTTGTAAAACCCACTTGTCTAACGAGATATTCTGCCAGTGGGGCAGGTTTCTTGCCTCCGAATGGTCCCTGATGGGAAGGCGTCAGACTAGGAAAGTTTGGAGATGGCAACAGAGGGGTGGGGAGCGGTCTGGATAGACCACAGATGCTGTATTCCACATCCTTGGCCAGGCAGAGGCTGTGCAGCATGCATGGCTCGGTGGCTGGAGGGAAATGGATGTGGTTGGGTGCCCCTTCTGTAGCCATGAAAAAGGTGAAAAGCAGACTGAGGAGAGCGAGGGGCAGCTGCAAGGCCTAGGGACTGGGCCGTAGCCCGAGACTCCTTAAAGTGCTCAAGCGCCGAGACTGCTTGGTCTCTGAAAAGATGGGTGCCTTCAAAAGGCATGTCCATAAGAATAGATTAGACATCCCCTGAAAAGCCAGATGTCCTGAACCAAGCGTGGCGCCTCAAGGCCACTGTCGAATCAACAGATCTGCCCAAAGAGTCAGTCGTATCCAGACCACAATGTATTGTGAACTTAGCTGTGTCTTTCCCGTCATCAACAGCTTGAGCGAGACTGGCCTGGGCTTCCTCCGGGACCTGTGGCAGCACTTGCATGACCGTGTCCCATAAAGTATGGTTGTAATGGCCCAAAAGGCATGCAGTGTTCACAGACTGCAGCTGCAGGCTGGAGGACGAAAACGTCTTCCAAAGATGATCCAGCCTCTTTGATTCCCTATCCAGGGAGCATAAGGGAACGCGCCATGTGACGTGGAGACTTGGATAACCAACCTCTCAGGAGTAGGGTGTTAGGTCAGGAAAGCTGGGTCATTAGCCGCAGGCCTACTGCGATGGGCAATCGTCCTGTTAACAGGAGTCCCTGTGCTGGGTTTGGACCAGGTCCCCAGCAGGACATCAGTGAGGGCTTAATTGAAGGACAAAAGTGGTTCCGAGGTGGTAGTCCCAGGTTGAAGTTCCTCAGTCAGGAGGTTATTCCTGACAGCATCTGAGGGCAGCTCAAAGCCCAAGACCTTTGACCACCACTGCATATAAAGCTCCCTCCTCCGTAGCCATGGTAGGGGAGAAAGCATGCCAGCATCAGGGGAGGTGTCTAGACCACTGGCTTCTCCCAGTTCCTGAGACCAGTCTATGGGGTAATTAAGCTAGTAATCTAATGGGTCCAGTGACCCCTCCACACTCTCACTGTATCACTACCAATAGGAATAAGGGTCAGGATCATCCCTAGGGAGCAAAATTCACAATAAAGTCAGAATCTGCATCAGGCAGTGCCTGTCCGGCTCTGTGTCAGAGTTGCGAATGAGTATAGGGTCGACATCAACCACAGGCCCGGACATTGTCGGGAACATCAACGTTTAAACTGTCGTCGGGAAAGGATGCAGTGGCACGACCGATGTTAGTTTGGATCCAGAAGCGGATCTCAGGGTGCCCTCCAGAGCCAGGGCCACAGTCGCTGGTGTGGAACCCGAGGGGGCCCTTGCTGACCCCGCAGGGCTAAAAGGCACTCCAGCAGGTTTGGTCTGCCCAAAGATGAGGCGCATGGCCTGATGAAACTCATGTAATTGAACAGGGCTTGCTCCACCTCCCGGAAACTCGGGGCGGCGACCCTGAAGCAGTCTCCGAGAACAGAGGCCTAGAGCACTGACGCTCCTTCAATCAATCAGTCATTTCCAAAGTGTGGCTAATCACCTGTAGGCTCTCAAGGTGCTGTTTGCGGGCATACTGCTCAATTGAAGAGCCAGGTCTTGAGGTCCTTCCTGATTTGCTTGAGTGATAATGTCTGCCTGAAGTTGAGAGGTAGCGTCTTCCATGTCCGGGCTGCGAGGTAGGAGAAGGATCTTCTTCCTTCTGTGCTTTTCTAGATCTTGGGACTGGCTGCGAGGGTGACCTGGGATGAATGGAGTTGTCTGTTGGGTACGTAGAAGGCAAGGCGGTGGGTGAGGTATGACGATCCTGTGTTGTGTAGTGCCTTGTAGGTGTGGATCAGGAGTTTGTATGTGATACACTTGTTGACTGGAAGCCAATGAAGGTCTCTGAGGTGTGAGGAGATGTGGCTGTGCCGGGGGATGTCCAGGATGAGTCTGGCTGCTGCATTCTGGATTCTTTGTAGTCTTGATTGCAGTTTCTTGGTGATGCCGGCATATAGTGCGTTGCCGTAGTCCAGTTTGCTAGTGGCGAGTATGTGGGTGACTGTCTTCCTTGTGTCGGAGGGGATCCACTTGAAGATCTTTCGAAGGATTCGGAGGGTGTGGAAGCATGATGAAGAGACGGCATTGACTTGGCGGGTCATGGATAGTGAGGAGTCCAGGATGATGCCTAGATTGTGTGCATGGTACGAGGTGGTGGGGGCGTATCGTAGTGCGGTAGGCCACCAGGAGTCGTTCCAGGCGGAAGGGGTGGAGTTGATTACAAGGCTCTCCATTTCCCCCGTTGCGTCATCTGACAGACAGGGTGAAGTAAAAGAATGTTTCAGCTTCTTCTACGACTTCTTACCTGAATATCCCAAAGATCTAGAGTGGGAAGATGACGAGTAATAAAGGCTCCGGCAAGTGGTCTCATGACCTTCCTCTCGAGCAGGAGTGGCGCGCAGGGCTGCCATGAGATTTTGGGACTGCTCCCTCAAAGCCTTCGGGTTCATGTCCCAGCCCTCGGAGCACGACTTTGGGTCGTGGTCACTCTCCAAACACCACAAGCAGACAAGGTGAGTATCCGTCACGAACATCATCTGATGACAGGAGTTGCCCGGCTTGAAGCCAGTCTTCCGTGACGACATCTTGATGTACCAGAAGTCAAAAAAAGTTGACAAAAAGTCGAAAAAAAGTCAAAAAGCAACTGTAGAGGTAGCTCTCCTCTGGATCTGCGCATGGGCTGGCTTGGAAAGATTAGAACTGACGTCAGCGCACCGGGGTGGCACCTAGATAGGACCTGCGATGTCATATCCTGCTACCACCACGCCAACGACGAACGCGGAGTCGACAGACGCCACCTGAAGGCGCGTAGAGGTACTGTTCGAAGAAAAATCTCCAGATGCAGACAAGCCTGGGGGGAATTTTAAGCTAAGGAATCTGCCACTAGAAGTCTCTATCGGATAGATCAAATTCACATACCAAGGAACTTCTAAGACGAAGGCCCGGATGCGCAGCAAAGTTTGGTTCCCAGGGATATATGCGATGGTGGGCAAGAAAGTGTGGAAGTGCCATCCATGTGGAATAACGAGTGGAGATCTATCACCAGCGCCTGCACTAACTGAAGAACCCAGCCTTAAGCCGTGCCCCAAGGTCAGAATGGACTTCGGGAGCTTCCCCGATGGGCACCACACTGTAGTGCTGATCGACTGCGACACAAAGTTTCCAGTGGTGGAGATGGTGCCATCCACTGCGTTTTCACACATCAAGCCTGTTTTTGAAAATATCTTTGCTTTGCTAGGACTACCTGAAAAAAATCAGGTTAGACAATGAAACCCTGTTCCAGGGTCAGAAATTCCAAGACTATTCCATCCATCACCGTAAAATACCTCTTAATAGCCTCAAGATAATGGGGAAGTTGAGAGGTTTATTGATAACCTCAAACCGGACTTTGATAATAGGGGTGGACCAAGGAGAAGATGCAGAGTGATGCCTGCACTAATTTGTGAGGACATACAGACGGACTCCGCATAGTACTACAGACCCCGCTCCGGCTACGGTGCTGTTCAAGCAACCCCCAAGAGACAGCATCCCAGCAGACCCAGACTGGCAACCTGCCGATTTAGACGTAGAGGAAACCCAGCGAAGGAGACAAGCCACCAATTCATAAAAGCTATCTGACATCAACAGGTAAGGAATCCTGGATTTTAGAATGGAACCAAAGTCATCATGAAGGACCGACACCCTGGCTGGAATCTTCATACACCCTACGAGCAGGAAGCGTGGGAAGTGGTTAAGATCGATGGAACCATGGTCAAATTGCAGCGAGGAAATCACCCGGTTTTGAGGAATGTCTCATGGTTCAAGGAGGAGGTTGGAACAAACGGCACCAAGAGACATGAATTGGAGGAGGGTGTTTAGGTGGAAAAGGGATACCCTGCAATGTTTTCACCTCTAGGAAGTGGTAGTCCTTGGGCATCCAGTGGAGATGGAAGATACCTGGTCACAGATGTTTCCTCATCCTGTGTCAACTGAGAACAACCAACCTCACCGGCTAGGGAGACCCATGGAGAGGGAGGGGGAGTGAGAATGAGAACACATCCAGAAGTACGGCCTTCTGCTAAATCCTGCTCCTAGTCACAGACTGAAAGACTTTGTGTGTGTTTCGCAGGACAGTTGAATATAAGTTTGTCAATTATTAAAAGATGGAAGGGATGTATAGGGCCACCGCCTTCTCCTATAAAATGTAGCCACTTGTCACTCCGAGGATATAAAGGGGCATATGACTGCTTGGGGCCATTGCCGACAAATCTAATGAATGTACAGTTTGTGTGTCAAGCACAGTGTTGCTTGGCCTAGTCATCACAGTCACTGGGCCCTGGGCCCTGGCCCTTGCTACAATATGTATTATATGTACTGTTTGGAGTGGACCAAGTGCTGGGGTTACGGATGAAGCCAAGTCCGAGAAGTCAGTGGTTGCCCAGCCTATGAGAGCTCACAAACTGCCTATTCACTCCACAGCCTGGGCTACTGCAGAAGGTGAGAGGGATCCAAAGCACTTGTTGCGCCCCTACATCAGAAGGCAGCTGTCATAAATTAACCAGTGTTGCCAGATTTCCCGCACAAATGGGCGATATTGGTCCCATTTGTGCGGTAAAAAAAAAAATTTTTTTAAAATTAAAAATAAAAATTCGGGAGCCTAACTGTAGGGCGATTATTAGCCCTTTCTGTGTAAAATTCTTTGTGGGGCTCTGCCGCCACCTAAGCAGTGGACCTGCACTGCTCACACCCCCATGTGAGAATATAAAATGGACTCTCCCACATTGACAGTGTGTGTCACATGAATCATGAGCGTGCGAAAGCGCTACCAATTGACAGCCTGGCCCCTGCGAACAATTATTGGCATGCCCCCATCGCCTGCAGCGCAGGCCGGAGCACTTGGACAGAACTCAACACCCTTTAAGGCCAAAGGCTGCGGGATTGTTCAAGGGCACTGTGTGACATGGTACACAACATTATTATTAGCTAATGGGCTTCCTTTCCTCGTAGACCCATCCTAGGTCTGAGTGTTTCTGCGTATGTGCCACTTATTTTCGTGCTTAACTTGCTTATGTTTAGAAGACCTTTGTAATGTATGTTAGTGGTACTCGGGCATATCTGTTTTCGCCCACTTGGTGGTCAGAACTTTCATTGTGTAGTCGAGAAAGTCTAATGGGAAGGTTATGCTGGGCTTTGTAGGGACCAATGTAATCTTGATTAAACATAAAGCTAGTTATCCATGTACCCAGCAGCTACTGTTAGCTTACAGAAATTGCCGTAAATGTTGATTAAACTGTTAACAATTATGAAATACCTGTAATTTTACAATGCTGTAATAGTCAACTCAAGCTCCATTAACTTTAACAAGTTAACTTTGTGTTTGACCCTTTACAGCACCCAGCCACATGCTTACTTCATTTTTGTAAATTATTAAATTGTTGTCATTCAGTGAAGATAAAAATGCATAGAAATGTTAAATACATCCCTAATTAAAATGTAAGATTTTCGGCTCACTAATGACTGAGCAGGGTCAGCTTTTAGCGCTGGTGGCGCCCAGTGCGACTATCTTCATGGGCATCCCCCACCCTCAAAAACCTTTAGTGATACTCATACCAGTGTAGGGGTTTAGAGCACTTTACATCACACACAAATTATACAGAACCAATTAATGCTAAGTGTTTAAATCAGTCCATCAGAAATGATTCACAAGAAAATAAGGATTACAAGGTGTGTCACATTTTGCAGATACTATTAGGCAGTATATTTTAAGAGTATTTGGTCTGGATAAGCACACACTTGGAATGTACCACAGTTGTTGGCTTTATTAATAAGAATGCAGTTCTACCCAAATAAACCCTTTTAGCAACATTAGAATAAAGGAAGAATGAGGAAAAACTTAAGTACTGAAGTATTTGGTAGGATGATAACCTATAACATGCAGTTTGCTTGCATCTTTTTCATGACATTTCATAGCTCATTGTCCTAAGTAACGGTTGTAATTTATGAACTGCGAGTAACAAAAGTATCTCTGAGAAAAAAGCAGTAACCTGAGTGATTCACATGAAATACAGTTTGATGATTTTTGTGGTACGCTTTCTTTGCAGCAGACATGTTAACCCTCTGCCCTACTTTAACATGAGCGGATACTGCCATTAGACAAAATTCCAATCTCTCTCCAGGAGGAACTTTAATCACCAATGTTGTCTTGACATTTTATTGTTGCTTGAAAATTGCAGGAAGTACAAGTAACTCTGCAGCAGGTGCTATTAAACCTGTATTATTGCTAAACACCTCTGCCACCCCAGGTCAGCACTAGATACGGCTGCACCGGTCGCACCACCCTAGACCCTACTCATGACAATATGAGTACGGTGTTATCCTAATTTAGGACGTGTGCTAACTAAAATCTGTTTCACACTCCAAGGAAAGCTGTTAATATGCACGCGCACACACATTACAGAATCAGAAACCTGCACACTGCCAGACACCAGTACTGACTACCACAGTTATGCATTACAGATGTAGAGATGGTCACTTTGTCTCTTGCAGTTTCAGGTAATCCCCTATCGTCTCAACAAGACAGTTATTCATTGAGCAGGTTATCCCAGCTGCCAAGCAGTTGCAGTTTAATTATTGCAACATGGGCAAGTGGGCTTAATATAGTGGTTTCTGAATTAAAAGGACTGATTGCCCTGTAAAATGAGATAATACCAAGGCTGCAGTCAAGTACTGCCATAAAACGTTGCATGCCCGTTCCAATGATTTGAAGCAACCTGCAGCAAACAGAGTGTAAGTGATTTAATGAACCATTCGTAGTTTCACTTTACCAGCCATGTTACTTACCAGTGCATGCCTCGTACTCTGAAACAAGCATATTGTGGCCTAGGAAGTGGCTACTGCCCTTGCTTTCCGTCTACAAACAAAGGATAATAATCTATCTGCTACAAAGGGATCCAGTGCCAAAACTGGTGTCAAAAGGACTGCTGTGAACTTTATCAAAGTGACGTTCATCTTTCTGTCTCCAAACAAAAGAAAATAAAGTAGCTGCTACAGGCTTCAATGTGAGAAGGACTGCTGTGCACATAATCAAAGATTTACGTGTCTCACCAAGTTCAGATTTACTACTTGTTCCCATTTGTTGCTCATCATAAAAAGTGAGTGACCATTTTTCCATGTTTATTTCCATTTTTAGTGTGTAATGCAATGAATAATCCAGGCACTGTGAGTTCCACATATTTGCTTACAACAGAAATTTGATTTATGCTTTAAAATGTCTGCTTCTGTCTACCATTGCATTATTTCAGAGTTAAAAGATTGGGCTACCTTTTGGGCTGGGATCGGTTCATTTTGGGCTTACTTTGGGCTGGTCGTTCAACAGCTTTGGGCTTTTAACCCCTTCTGTGCCCAGTACGTAATGGTTACATCCTGAGGCACAGAGCTCATGTGCCCAGGACGTAACCATTACGTCCTGGGTACAGAGCCCAGAGGGCGTGCTAGTGCTCCCTCTGTGGGGTTCCCCCCCCCCCAAGGCAGGGATGGAAGGGGAAGCCCTTCCCCTTCCACCCTGACCCCCCAACACCCCCATGACGTCAGCGCACGATCGTGTGCTGACTATCACAGAGGCCTTGCATTTCTCTTCCGATCACGTGGAGGAGACCGGAGGCTTCAAAGGGAAGGAAATGAATTTCCTTCCCTTTGAAGTCTCTCTGAGCGTTTTAGCAGCCCGATTGCAACTAATCCGGCTGCTAAAACGGGCACTAGACACCAGTTTTTTTTTTTTTTTTTTTAGGAAATTGGCATGAGGGAGCGACCGCTTGGGCAAGGGGGGGGCAGAAACCTCTAGGCACCAGGGATCATTTTTTTTCTTTTTTTTCTTTTTTTAGAAGTGGGAAGCGACCCCTTAGTCAAGGGTCGATCCCCTAGGGGGCAAATTATATTTAGGCCATTTCTGCCCCCCTATTTTTATGAGGCCAATCTGCCCCCAAGGGGAACAGAAACCACTAGATACCAGGGATTTTTTTTTTCATGAATTTCACGCAAGGGGAGCGACACCTTAGGCAAGGGTCGTTTCCCTGGGGGTCAAATTTATTTTAGGCCATTTCTGCCCCCCCCCCCCGGGGGCAGATCGGCCTATTGTTATTAGGCTGCTCTGCCCCCAAGGGGGGCAGAAACCACTAGGCGCCGGGGATTTTTGTTGTTGTTGTTGTTTTACAGATGGGGAGCGACCCCTTAGGCAAGGGTCGCTCCCCTCGAGGGGCAAATTGTATTTAGGCCATTTCTGCCCCCCAGCCGATTTTAGGTCAATCTGCCCCCAAGGGAGGCAGAAACCACTAGGCACCGGGGATCTTTTTTTTTGCGCCAATGTCACGCAAAGGGAGCGACCCCATAGGCAAGGGTCGCTCCCCAGGTGGGGTGGGGGGGCAAATTTATTTCAGGCCATTTCTGCCCCCCCCGGGGGCAGATAGGCCTATTGTTATTAGGCTGATCTGCCCCCAGGGGGGGCAGAAACCTCTAGGCGCCAGGGCTAATTTGTTTTTTTAGAGATGGGGAGCGACCCATTAGGCAAGGGTCGCTCCCCTGGGGGGCAAATTGTATTTAGACCATATCTGTCCCCCTTGGGGGCAGATCGCCCGATTTTAGGTCAGAAACAACTAGGCACCGGGGATTTTTTTTTTGTGCCAATGTCACGCAAGGGGAGCAACCCGTAGGCAATGGTCGCTCCCCGAGGGGGTTAGGGGGGCAAATTTCTTTTAGGCCATTTCTGCCCCCCCCCCCGGGGGCAGAAACCTCTAGGCACCAGGGCTAAAAAAAAAATTGTTCGTTTTTTTAGAGATGGGGAGCGACCCATTAGGCAAGGGTCGCTCCCCTGGGGGGCAAATTGTATTTAGACCATTTCTGCCCCCTCTGGGGGCAGATCGCCCGATTTTTGTTAGGCCAATCTGCCCCCAAGCGGGGCAGAAACCACTTAGGCACCAGGGATTGGTGTGTGTGTGTATGCATGTGTTTTCTTTAGGGGGCAGCTCCTTGGGTAAGGGTCGCTCCCCATGGGGGCACATTACTGTTGGCCATATCTGCCCCCCATTGGGGGCAGATGGGCCTATTTTTGGAAGGCCCATCTGCCCCCAAAGGGGGGGCAGAAAGCCCACCAGAGGCCAGGGATTTTTTTTTTTCAAAAATAAGAGGTTGGGGATATAGCCATACCCTCACCCAAAATAAATGGGGCCAAAGTTGTTGCCAATTACCCCTGATCCACACCCCGGGGGGGCAGAAAGTCTACTAGATGCCAGGGAATTTAAAAAAAACAAAAAATATTGGGGTGGTGGCTACCAACCAGTATGGGCCTGGTTACGCCCCCACCTCAACTGAAGGGGGTAACAGTCTTTCAGCTCTCCCCTGCACTCTAAAACATCTTATCCCACAGCAAGCAAGAAGACATTTGATTATTTGGGGCTTTAGTTTTACATTTGGGCCATGAGAACTTGGCTTACTCTCAAAATCGTCCCACTCGGAATGGTGAGGGCTGCACTCTATGGACTTTGGGACGCTGCCATGTAGAAAAATCCACAAGACCTAGACACATCTGAAAACTAAACATCTGGGTGATTCCAGGGTGGTGTGTTTCACCTGCACCCCGCACCATTTTTGTACCCACAATCCCCTGCAAACCTCCAACTTTGCTGGAAATCACACATTTTTCCCACGTTTTTGTGATGGAACCTTACGGAATCTGCAGGAATCCACAAAATTCCTACCACCCAGCATTGTCTCATCTATACCAATAAATATTGTGCTGTACTTGTCAGCCTAAAAATTTTTTTTTGCAAACTGCCCATTTGGACCCCCTTTGTTCCCCCTCAATATTGACATGTTTTTGGCTCTTCCCTTTCACAGGCACTTGGCCCACCTACACAAATGAGGTATAATTTTTACCGGGAGACTGAGGGGAACATTGGGTGGTATGAAATTTGTCCCAGTGCGATGATCCCACACAGAAATGTGGGAAAAATGTGATTTTTTTAGCTAAATTTGAGGTTTGCTGAGGATTCTGGGTAAGAAAACATTGGGGGATCCAGGCAAGTCACACCTCACTGGACTCCCTCAGGTGTCTAGTTTTTAGAAATGTCTGGGTTTGGTAGGTTTCCCTAGAAGGCTGCTGAGCCCAGGACCAAAAGGTGCCCCCCTGCAAAAACAGGTAGTTTTGTATTTGATAATTTTGATGTGTCCAGATAGTGTTTTGGGGCCTTTCCTTTTGTGGGTGCACAGGTAGGCACTTTGTAAAAAACACCTCGGTTTTCTGTGAAAAAATGTCAAGGCCAATTCCTTTCGTGGGCGCTAGGCCTACCCACACAAGTGAGGTACCATTTTTATCGGGAGACTTGGGGGAACGCTGGGTGGAAGGAAATTTGTGGCTCCTCCCAGATTCCAGAACTTTCTGTCACCGAAATGAGAGGAAAAAAGTGTTTTTTTGGTCAAATTTTGAGGTTTGCAAAGGATTCTGGGTAACAGAACCTGGTCAGAGCCCCCACAAGTCACCCTATCTTGGATTCCCCTAGGTGTCTAGTTTTAAAAAATGCGCTGGTTTGCTAGGTTTCCCCAGGTGCCGGCTGAGCTAGAGGCCAAAATCCACAGGTAGGCACTCTGCAAAGAACACCTCTGTTTTCTGTGAAAAAATGTGATGTGTCCACGTTGTGTTTTGGGACATTTCCTTTTGTGGGCGCTAACCCTACCCACACAAGTGAGGTGCCATTTTTATCGGGAGACTTGGGGGAACACAGAATAGCAAAACAAGTGTTATTGCCCCTTGTCTTTCTCTACATTTTTCCTTCAAATGTAAGACAGTGTGTAAAAAAGACGTCTATTTGAGAAATGTCCTGTAATTCACATGCTAGTATGGGCACCCCGGAATTCAGAGATGTGCACATAACTACTGCTTCTCAACACCTTATCTTGTGGCCATTTTGGAAATACAAAGGTTTTCTTGATACCTATTTTTCACTTTTTATATTTCAGCAAATTAATTGCTGTATATCCGGTATAGAATAAAAACCCTTTGCAAGGTACAGCTCATTTATTGGCTCTGGGTACCCAGAGTTCTTGATGAACCTACAAGCCCTATATATCCTGCAACCAGAAGAGTCCAGCTGATGTAACGGAATATTGCTTTCAAATCTGACATCGCAGGAAAAAGTTACAGAGTAGAACATGGAGAAAAATTGCTTTTTTCACCTCAATTTTGATATTTTGTTTATTTCAGGTGTTATTTTCTGTAGGAAACACTTGTAAGATCTACACAAAATGACCCCTTGCTGAATTCAGAATTTTGTCTACTTTTCAGAAATGTTTAGCTTTCTGGGATCCAGCATTGGTTTCTCACCCATTTTGGTCACTAACTGGAAAGAGGCTGAAAGCACACAAAAAAAGTAAAAATGGGGTATGTCCAAGTAAAATGTCAAAATTATATTGAAAAATTGGGTTTTCCAATTCAAGTCTGCCTGTTTCTGAAAGCTGGGAAGATGGTGATCTTGCCACCGCAAACCCTTTGTTGATGCCATTTTCAGGGGAAAAACCATAAGCTGCCTTCTGCAGCCCTTTTTTCCAATTTTTTTAAAAAAAACTAATTTGTCACTGTATTCTGGCTTATTTCTTGGTCTCCTTCAAGGGAACCCACAAAGTCTGGGTACCTCTAGAATCCCTAGGATGTTGGAAAAAAAGGACGCAAATTTGGCGTGGGTAGCTTATGTGAACAAAAAGTTATGAGGGCCTAAGCGCGAACTGCCCCAAATAGCCAAAAAAAAGGCTCGGCACAGGAGGGGGAAAAGGCCTGGCAGCGAAGGGGTTAAAATCTGGCAACACTGAAAAGAACAGTCTTTAGAGACGACGGTACCCACAGGCCTCTGATGGTTACCGTACAGCGGTTTTAGCACCATCGTCAGCGAGAAATCAGTGTGGGAGACAAAAACAACACGCTCTCTTGGAGTTCAACGATAGGAAGACTAGGTTTTCAGAATGAAAAACCTGGACGGACTTAAACATAGGAATAGAACTATGTTCTGGTTGGGACCGGATCCCAGTCACAAAACCTACACAGCCCCCTTCCCCCAAATACTACCCCCGCCTCCCATGAGACCCAGGAGCAGGCTGCTCATTAGTCTGTCTTGGGGTGATGTGACACTCATTCGCCGCTCATTAGATCCTGCTGTGTTGCCTGAGAAAGGCGAGGCAACACAGCAGGTGGGTTTTTAAACAGCTCGGTTTAAGTTTGTGTGTGAAGAGAGCCTCGGGGGGGAAACGTGAGCCTATGTAATGTGCGCGCTCACCCAACCCTCTAAAAAACCAGGACATTGGAGGGGCCCGCGGGAAGCAAGAGCAACGCTCTAGTCTTCCCGCGGGTCATTTTGGGAAAGGAAGTGACGGCGAGGGACAGGGATTGGGAAAAAGGTAAGTGGGAGCGGGTCTAGGGGGAGGAAATAAAAGGGGTTGGGGTGGAGGGACCGGCCTCTTTTCCGCGCTACCATCGCACGTTTTTAATTTGGAGTCGGACGATCCCTGGGGATCTTCCATAGTGGGGAGTTTGTGGTACAGGTAGGCTGGGGTTTAGGGCAGGGAAGAGGCATATGGGCTTCTGCCTTGGGTTTAATACTAGGGGGCCGGGGCACGCTTTCAGCCCGCGGGCCCCCTTTCACAATTACTGGGGGCGGCCATGCGCTCCTTTCGAGCGGCCGCCCCACCTCACCGCCCCTCTCTCAAGATTCAAGACACGCGTTTGCTGGCCAGCGGGCCTGCACTCGCGGCTTCAGGCGTGGGGCCCTCGCCACAGGCCTTCAGGGCCCAATTTAGCGAGTTAGGGCCAATACAGGCCACCCACCCCCCAAAAAAAAAAAAATATATATACATTATTATGAAAAGTAATAAATACAATTTTGTACAGGGAGGCTATTACGCAAGGAAACATTAACACGCTCACAGGCCCCCCCTCCCCCCTCTGGTCAGGCCCCACGTCAAGACCCTGGGAGGCGGCAGGTTACGCAAGGCCCACGTATCCCATATCAACACTCCCTTGGTGGGCCGCAGCAAGGGGGCACAGGCAGGCAAGTGTAGGAGGGTGGCACAGTGTCCGTGCCATGCGGCCGGCGGCCGGAGAGGCCAGCAGACAGTACAGGCAACGTAGGAACCATGCCCCAAGACAGAGGAAGGGGCAGCTGGGTACGGGTCCCAAACAGAAGGGGACAGGAAGTCGGGGAGGATAGTGGTTTAGGTAGCACGATGGGAGCCAGTGGCACATACGGCCATTCGGCGCGCGGAAGGTCAATGCCAATGCAAGAGGTTGGTAGAAAGAAGGAGACACCAACGGGGCGCAATACGGCCCTGGCACGTTGGTCAGAAGCGCTAGAGGGGCCTCCGGCGGCCTTCTCTACTCCGCAGGATCGGGGACAACACAGAATGGCGGACGCCATGTGGGTCACAATGACATGTCTAACAAATGCATGAGGATGAGTGGGAGTGTTGGAAAAACGGATGTGTGCGAATAGGAGGTGCTGGAACTGGACTATGAATAGGTTTCTGGAAGAAGGGGAAGAGGGGGAGATCTGGGAAACAGAGGTACACAGCATAAGGGGGAAGGGAAGAGGACGCAGGAGCGGCGCAACCCCTCTCTCCGTTTCTATTTTTAGGAGCGGGACAACAGCACGGGTCCACATGAAAGAGGCCCGGAAGGTTTCGCGGCTTTCGGCTACACGTGGAAGAGGTAAAGGGCAATGGTGGTAGGTTTGGGGGACGGCGAAAAGGGGATGTCATCTCAACTTACAAGTCCTTTGGGGTGGGGGGGAAGTTTCGACAGTTGACACACTGCTGCGAGCCAGAGCTACAACTGAGGGCGAGGGCGGGGACAAGACAGCAGGAGAGAAGGCAGGCACAGGAGAGTAGGAAGGAGGAGAACACACGAAGAGGCTACCCTATATGGGTCTGGCTATGCCATTGTGCGCACACGTAGCGGAACAAGCGAAGGCAAGGATATGGAGACCCGATTATGTTGAAATTTTTTTAACTATTACATAAGGACATACAAGCCAAAGGAGAGTCTAAGGAAGAGGAGTAGGAGTTGGCCCATAGACCGAGGGTGCCAATTAATATGGACGTCAGGTTTTTTAATTTTGCAAGCATTTATTGCGAGAAATATCCTGACATAGGCTATAGCGCTATTTAAATACAGGGACATCATTAAGCCATGGGGGGGATGTAGACCCAGAATTATGGATGCAGTGGATGGCATCATCACAATCCGCAGCAGCAACACATACGGCCAGTGGGTTACCGGTGGTATATAAGCCGTTTCAGGCACGTCCAGCCCGGGGGGGGGGTGAGGGGGGGGGACAAAGAACAACATTTAACACAACAGGAGCGTGCAGGAATTTCAACAGGGGTTTCTACTCCAGACATCCTTGTAAAAATGAAACATGACTGCTCCAAGTGCGGGGGCCGTCACCAGGTTACTCAATGTTTTTCACTCTCCAGTCCCTCCGTACAACGGAGAGCGGCAAAAGGCAGAGGGACTCAGGGCGCTACTGCTCCAAAGGGTGCCTACGCCAGTTAGGTTAGTTTATTTTACCAGGGCTGCGTATATACACGGGTAGGGCAGCTGCTTTGAGTTAGCAGAAGGGTTTCAAGAAGGTTTCAGGGTCAGTTATCACGGCCCACGGGTGAGACACTGGGCAGACAACTTGCGGTCTGCAAAGGAATTACCACAGGTGGTAAGGAAAAAAGCTGGACAAGGAACGTCATTGGGCAGAATTGCAGGCCCGTTTCTTATGAGTGGCAAAGTTAGATTTTGATGATATCCCCGCTGGGACTCGTGCCGAAGAAGGCCCCGGGTGAAATCAGGTTGATACATCACCTCTCATGGCCGGAGGGCACATCTGTTAACGATTCCATGGCAGCGGAAGACACCAGACTGGTGTATGCATATGTGGATGATGCCGTAAAATTGGTCAGGGCGTGCGGCCATGGGGCAGAACTGGAAAAATGCGATATACAAACAGCTTTCAGGTTATTGCCGATACACCCAAAGGATTTTTTGATTTGCTGGGGATGCAGCTTGAAGGGGCAATCTATGTGGACAGGGTCCTGCCCATGGGTCGCGCGTTGTTCGAAGTTTTTAGCACCTTCATGCAGTGGGTCTTTTGTCAAGAGTAGTGAGCATTATGCGGTGACCCATTATTTGGATGACTTCCTTTGCGGGAAGGAAAGGTATCGTGGGGAGTGCCGGACGGCTCTGGAAGATTTTCAGGATATGGCACAGCAGATGGGAGTGCCGTTGGCACCCAGAAAGACCAAAGGCCCCTCATAGGTTCTCACCTTTTTGGGTAGGGTCTTAAGACTCCATTATAATGACGGCCAGATTACCGGCACAGACAGTAACGGAGATGCTGTTTTTCTTGGTCACGGTGATAGGAAGCACGAAAAATCGATTTGAGACAGCCCAGAAGCGGTTGGGGTACCTTAACTTTGCTTGTAGGAACGTTAAAGGGGGAAGGACGTTTTGCAGGTGATTAGGGTTGTACATGTCAGGCGCAGTTTTGCCACACCACAGAATAAGAGGGTCAAGGGGACTCGGAAGATGTTAAGGTGGGAAATATTTCTGAAACAATTAATTGGGGTATCCAGGTGGTTCTGGGAAGAAGAGACAGTATGGCAGGTGCAGATATTTTCAGATGCGGCAGGAGCGCATGGTTTTAGAGATTTTCGGGGATGGCAGATGGTATCCGGAGGCGTGGACAGCATTTTGGTGACAACTAAGGAGGAGCATTGCTTTTCTGGAAATTATTTTCCCTTTCTGGTGGCCATAACAGTATGGGGGCGCGAGTTAGCAAATAGGACAGTTTTCTTCAGAACCAGCAACATGGCTGTCGTGGAGCTAGGAATAGACAGAAAGCGAGGGATGTGAAGGTTTTTTGTGCTGTTTGCGCCGATTCATGTTGCAGGGCTTATCTCTGAATTGTGATCTTTAAAGCTGTCCATATACCAGGAGTTGCCAACGAGATTGCGGTTTCCCTGACCCGTTTTCACAGTGGCAGCGTTTCTGTAACCTGGCGTCAGGAACGGAGCGGACCAAGACAGTGGTCCCGGCAGACAATTGGGAATGGGGGGTATGATGATCACGGGTGGGTGGAGATGTCTTTAGCGGACTCCTCTCGGCGAAGTTACCAGCTGGCCTGGGTTGGGGTTTTTTCAGTTTTTGAGCGGTTACAGGAAAGTTTTGGGGGCAGAGTGACAAACAGCTAGAGCATCAGGTGTTTTGAGTTTTTTGTACTGTGCATGATTCAGAGAAGTTATCAGCGGCCATTATTGGGGGTAAACTGGCAAGTGGATCTTTTTATGGCAATTGTTTTTGATCACGACCCAGCAAGAAAGGATCTGTTGGAAGAATGTTAAAAGGCTGGGGCAGAATCAGAGCGGTGGGGGGTAGAACGGCCAGGGAACCCATTGATTTTGAGTTGTTGCTAGAGTTGTTACACGAATTACCGGTATGTTGCGCAGATGAATACGAGCTAGCACTTTTTCCGCTTAGGCAGGGGGGATGTTTTTGGAGCTTTTAGTCAATCCTCACGGTTATCAAATAAGGAAGACGGGGTTTTTTGTGCACAGATCAAGGTCCAAGCTCACTAGTTTTCAGCTCTTACGAGTGTTGAGGATGGCGTTGGGACGTGGGGCCACCGGGCCATGGTTTTTCGGCACGCATTCGTTTAGGATTGGGGCAGCTACGGCCGCAACGCATTTGGGTTTGGGACTGGGCAAAAGATCAAGGCGAGAGTCCGCTAGCGATCAAGGTGTTGTGAACTTTAAGTTAAGACCCTGAAAGGTGGGGCGATACAGTTGGGAGGGGTTTTAGAAGGGGGGGGGGGGTTTGTTCTGTCAAAAAACACAGGTTACAGTTATTTTTCCATTACAGGAGATGCGTTTGGTCCATCACAGAGCAAGATGGTTACATGGCTGGTCGGCCATTCATTTGTCCACTGGGCAGCGAAGTTCGCGGAGAAAACAGATATATGGTCGGGTCCTGGGACTATCCAGCAGGCGGCACGAGGTGTTATGGTGGGACAAGAGCACAAGGCGGTGGGGTAACCTGCTTCCTTTCATCACTGCTAATTTATTGAACTGGGGATGTTGCGGAATTGTTAATCATACATTTGGGAGAGGATGATCGTGTGAAATTGTCAGAACTCACGCTACTGCAACACATGCAGAGGGATTTAGAGATTCTCAAGCAAAAATGGCATGGTACATACTTGGGTGGATAGAATTTGTTCCACGTAGAGGGTGGAGAGGGGCATTTAAGTATGGAGCCAGGGAGCGGGCTCGAAGGAGTTAAGGTTTTTTTTGCTGAGCGCAAAGATAAAAAATTACTGAAACACAAGAACATTACAGAGCAGGAGGTTGCACTGTTCAGAAACGATGGTGTTCACCTGTTCACAATGGGAAACGCACAATATCTGACAGATCTGAGACTGCTGGCGGAAGATTTGTGGGGAGAAAATTTGTGGATTACAAACAAGAAATGAGAAGTACTGGGTCGCAGTATCGTGGCCTTTGGGGGGGTGGGGCAGCAAAACGCCAAATGGGTTTGTGCTGGTTGGCAGTTGATGGGGGAGGGTGGTCAGTCAGATGCGGGCTTGGCCACCCTTCCAGGGAATAAACAAGCAGGTGAAGGCTCTGAGTGGGGGTACGCACGAACCAAATAGGGCATGAAAGGAAAAGGGGAGTGCGTAGGGGAATGGAAACGAGATAAGGGTTTGAAGGAGAAGGATGAGCGAGGAGATGTTAATAGGAGGGCGTTATTAAAGTTACGGTTACGTTTGAAAGTTAATGGTTATGTTACTTATGCAATCCTGTCCTAATAAATGACCTTTTACACTAAAACAGCTGTCACTGAATTATTTCCCGATGGAGGGGCCCGCGGGAAGCAAGAGCAACGCTCTAGTCTTCCCGTGGGTCATTTCGGGAAAGGAAGTGACGGCGAGGGACAGGGATTGGGAAAAAGGTAAGTGGGGGCGGGTCTAGGGGGAGGAAATAAAAGGGGTTGGGGTGGAGGGACCGGCCTCTTTTCCGCGCTACCATCGCGCGTTTTAATTTGGCCTTCCACCCACCCGGCAATTGGAAGAGCGATTGGACGGACGGAAGTTAGAGTCGAATAGCAAGGGGGGGAGGGAAATTGTCAGTTAGGGCAGGTTGCAGGGGAGAGCGAGCAGTAGATGGGGGAGGGTGGTGAGTCAGATGCGGGCTTGGCCACCCTTCCAGGGAATAAACAAGCAGGTGAAGGCTCTGAGTGGGGGTACGCACAAACCAAATGGGGCATGAAAGGAAAAGGGGAGTGCGTAGGGGAATGGAAACGAGATAAGGGTTTGAAGGAGAAGGATGAGCGAGGAGATGTTAATAGGAGGGCGTTATTAAAGTTACGGTTACGTTTGAAAGTTAATGGTTATGTTACTTATGCAATCCTGTCCTAATAAATGACCTTTTACACTAAAACAGCTGTCACTGAATTATTTCCCGATTCTTTGTTATAGAGAAAAATGTCAGGACAGTCCTTGAAAAACCGGGACTGTCCAGACAAACCCGGGACCCCGGTCACCCTATCCAACGATCACTTACCCTGTTACCTCGAAAAGATGGTAGCACCTCGCGGAGGGTGGGGGAGGGGCGGATCGCCCACGTCTTTCACAGCTTTTAGGGTCAAGTCGTTTATCAAAGACTAAATGCTGAGGCAATGGCACCTGATCATTGCCTTGTAAAATCCAAGCCGTGAATCCCTCGGGACGACGTGCATCGGCTCCATCCCCCAAGTGCATCCACCGTCATCCCGGCCCGTTTAAAACTGGAGCAAATGTCTGCTGTAACGTGAACGCGAAAGTGAAAGCGTCCCTCTAAGATGAACAGGAAGCAGCTACGTGTTTCATTTCCGAGGTACAAGCTGTGGAGGCGTACGTGCTGGTAAACAGTTGTTTTTTTTTACTCGTAGAAGGGTTTGCTAAAGGAGTAAAGTAGAAAACGTCGGTCAGATTTCCGAATTCCATATTTGGTGCCCCCCCCTCTCGAAATAAGCGTCCAGGGTACCAGGCTCCATTTAACGCGCCTCTGTCATTCGACGTTCATGAGCGCTAAACTGAGTGAAACTGGTGCTGTTCAAGGTGTCGTCTATGAGCAGAGTTCTTAAACTTTATACGTTGGTGTGAAAGTCTGATGCCAATGAAAGGCTGGCCGCAATTGAACGTTTTATTGTAATGCATTGGACTAAGTTTGTTTTAGCGTCTCATTGATAGACTCGATTCGACCCTTCGATATAGTGACAGTCTGATTTCACTCTCCGAAAAAAACATGACTAATAAGCTATAAACAAGATTATTCTGGGATTTAATTTCTACACCAAGACTAGCTTTTCCATCCATGCCAACATTTTAGAACCTGGAAGTGTGAGTTTCCCCCAATAACTATTGAAGCAGATATAATTTCACAGGGGAGATAGCTAAAGGAAAGTCATGCTTGCCTTCAAACATCGAGTCTCCCACGTCCCACCTGAGTCATGTCTATTGACGTGTAGACTTTCCATTTAAATACGTTGAATTGCTGGTGTTTTTGCAGCCCCAGCTGTCTGTTGCAGCAGGGACATGTCTTTTATGATAAGATATATAAAGAGAGCGGAGACTTAACTCCGAATCTAGTGAACAGGCAGGTGTGGGGAAAAATGAGACAGTAATTGCCTAATTTAAGCACTTCCTAGCCAGCACAGAAGTACCGGATTTCCCCAGACAGGCTAGCTATGCCAACAGGTACACATTTGGATTACAAACCAGTCACTGGCATAATTTCACTCTCTCTACATTCCTACGAAATGTAAACAATGTATCCCCTGACTTGGTCCGTGGAGAGGCCCCCTCCTTCAAAGGACTTTGCAGGGGGTGGGCCCTCAAGTGTCGTTACGGCACCGCTTGTTGAGCTTAGAGCAAAGATGCAGAATCAACACACACGTAATTAACAACAGTACAAAACGCTAAACCCTGCACTAGGAAGCGCCGCACAAAAACACCTTCCTGGTGGCTGAACGGTGCCTTTCCATTTCTGAAGAAACAGGGCCAGTGGGGACACAAGGCAGATGAGGACCAAATTATGCGAAAGGGTTCACTACATTATGCAGCAAGTTTAGGGGAATTAGGCGGCATACATAATACAACGCATTCAGTGGCAGTATTCTTGCGTTGTTTTCTCATTTTGACAGTTTATATGTTGAAATCTGCCAGTTCTGCGGTAATTGATGGGTTGGTTACCTGGAGAGTGCGTTAAAACCATAATAATGCACAAAAGTGCCGTAGCTGCAGAATCACTTAATTACATGGGTCCTGGGTATAGGTACTAAGATCATTTGCAAATGCTTTACTACTGTCAGAGGACCTGACTATTGACAAATACATTCCAACTTTTTAGAAAAGAATGAATAAGTAGGTTGCGACTGAGGTAGGGTCCTCAGCCATTGCAAACACAAACAGCTGGCGCAAAGGCGCGTGCTAAAGAGAATCAATTCGTCGTGGTGCTTCGCAGACGTGTACATGCCTTTCTGTGCTGCCGATAGCTGTAGCCCCATACAGAATAACATTTTAAAGTGATTGTAGCTCAATTTTAAAATTAAGCCATTGAAAAAAAATATCTTTATAAAAAGTAATAGACTGAAAAAAGAAATAAAGTACATAAGTTTTGATCAAACCAGAGACGCAATTGACTGGTACACACACAGAGACGCTTTATAGCGTAAAGTGGGCTGGGTCCCTGGACAGAGCCAGCTCTGTTTTGCAGAGACTTGCCCGGATTACCCTGAATAATTCATAAACTGTATGTTTGAAATACCGTTTCCCTTTAATTTCTTTTTAATGTGGGTTATGTGTGAGACTCTATGACAGACATCTTGCCGAGAAATCTTGTGTTTTTGTTTCATGCTACATCCATTAAAAAGTTTATTTTAGATCAACACAGGACTTCTCATGAAATGGGAGGGTGTCGCAGGGATTATTTCAGTAATATTAGTGAGCTGCTGCTGTGTTACAATACTGAAAACAGGCCCTGTCAATATCCATGAATATTAGATGTTAACACATTTAAAATTTGGATTAGTATGCCAGTGCAGGGTCAGTGACCTGGCCAAAGAGGGCATAAAAAAGATCAAATTGAATCATACGTTCAGTACTGTTCCGAACAGGACCCCAACATACGGTTGGCCCAGGGCACCAAAAATCTTAGTGAACTATAAAAGAGAGGTGGCTATGCTTTCTGGTTCACACACCCTATGTATACATACAATTGCTGGGGGAAATGATGTCTTATTGTTGTGAATAGGGTGCCCTACTGCAATTGCACCCAACCACCAAGGGTGCGATTGTACCGACTGGAGATCCAATCAGAAGTGAAAGGTTTATTCTGAATTACCAAGGCACACCAAAATAGTCCACAAAGTCCATATTGTATTAGAGTATATCAATAAAAGTTCTGAACACGTCTTGTGATTAGTTGGGACTTTTTCTTTCCAAGGCACAATATGAAAGAAAATCTATCAGTGCAATATTGCCAAGAACCATAATATCAACCAGGCCAGAATTGATGGAATCTCTTCATAAGGCATTTTATAAGGCCAGCACTTTTATTTCACTGTCTAATGTTGCTCGGAACATCAACTGCCCAGTACATCATAATTGTAAAAACAAAAATACACAGTGTACTCAAGAGCTCATATCGTATAAGACCCAGCTTCAGGGAAGATAGAAAAATGCCACTTACTTAAAAAAAAACCTATAAAAAGGAGCATGGGAAGACAAGTCCAAATACATTGAAAGTCAGTGGCTTACAATATACGCTTTCCAAAGCAGTAAAGATCATAGATGTTTTTGGAAACTTTTCAATGGCTTTGATAGTGAGGACCCACCACCACGAGAAAACGAAATAACTTTGTATGTTTGGGAAAAATATATCTTGCACCTCATTATGACGATCATCTCCCTCCCTGAGAGGGAAACTCAACCTCATAATAATGAAAAGAACATCAAAGAATCCCCAAAATAGTTATTAAAGTATTAAATGGAGAAAGGTATCTTGTGGTCATGGAGGTAAACGGTATACAATATTTAATGTTTAAATCCAATAGAGAATACTGAGAATCATGGCTTACCCCCTCAGTCAGGGCCTCTGTTTTAGAACATTCAGTTGTGGACTGCTGGAGTCCAACACCCACGTTACAAGAACAAAGTTGGCAGATCACCCCTCAAGCTATCATCAAATTGCATTATTAGATGTTGGAGACAATGAGAAATTGAAACTTGGGCAACTAGAAAGTACATATTATCCACGTCTTCTAAACTGGATTTAGACCAAACTGCAGCACCATTGATAACACTGTAATATTTTCCTATTTAATGAATCAAGCCAGAGTTTCCTGAGACCCTCCACTATGTGCCTGATTTATTAATTATACTGCCGTCTTCAACAAGGTCGATCAGCACATATTGTGGATGAGTTGGCAGCTTGGTGTATTTCGTTCAATTTCCTTCGAGCTATAATCTCCCATTACTCCCATACCTGGGTTTCGGTAAGGGCTGGAAAAGGGCTTAATTTCACTAAATTTTCTGTATGAACAGGGGCCTAAAGCAGGGTGGTGTCTTTGCCCCTCTGTTGTTCAGCCTTTACACTGCAGACAGTGTGACAGCCTTTGGTAAGGCAAGATCATTTCCTCCTAAGATCATAAACACATCTACAAATTCTACGGTACGCAGATGATATTGTCCTTCTTGATCATACATACACAGGGCTACAAAGGACACTAAATGAATTAAATGTTTACAATTGTGATAATAAGCTACAACCCAATCTATCTAAATCCAGTATAAAGATATTCAGAAAAGACCAAAAGAAAACTGAGAAAATATGGTTTTCAGGTCCGTGCCAGCTAAAATAATCCTCATGTTATAGGTATCTGGCCATATGGCTTACGGAGCGAGGTTCATCAAAATACCATCAGGCAAAGTTGAACAATAAAGGCACCTCAGTGGCATATGCCCTTTGCAGACTTAACGCCAAACTCCTTTAGCCACTGCAATCTTTAATGTTACAAGAGCAAAATTAATTCAAACCGTGTCATATGGCCGTCAGGCATTTCCGGGTCGTTTGCCTCCATGTTAGACCTTATACAGTGCAATATTTTTCAGAGGCTATTTCGTCTACCCCAGTGCTATACCCAGGACCAAATCCAATTAGAATGTGGTACAGCACAGCATGATTTTGCAAGTAGGGCAATTTGTTTAGCATACTGTTCATTGGTGAAAATGTAAAAATCAGCATCAACTGAAAGCAATAATTAGGTCCTTTTTGATAAAAGATGCTTCTTCCACAAATTAATGGGCCACCTATTTCTGTCCTCTGTCAACGTTTTGGAAACCCGGTCATTTTGGAAATAAGTTCTCATGCATACTGCCTTTAAAGCTGCCCTGAAGACACAGGGTCCTGCTGCTCAATAGGCTAGCTGACACAGTAGCAGTGGCCACTTATAAAAACTCAGAGCATGTTATGGACTCATATAACACATTATCTCCACAGTATTAGTTATTGAAGCCTTCCCGCAGCTCAGTTAGACTATCTGTTATCCGCATGTGGTTCTTATTATTTCCCACCAAAGAATTGATACAGTCTTGGACGTGTCTGCAGTCACAGAATTATAGGTGTTGATTATGAACACGAATCACTGGTACATTTCAGCTCTTGTTGTACTGGAATGTACAGGGAAGGCAAATTCTATTACAACAGATGTTTAAAAAAAATATATTAGACATTGCAATAATGCTCTTAAGATCTGTTTCGATAGTCAGTAAATCACGGACCTATGGCAAGCGGCTAGACTTTTTTAGAGACTTTTCCATGAAACTTGCTTAGTGTTTATGCTTTTACCCATCTGTATATTGCACTACATTGTTGTTAAATAATCATATGCCCGCCCAAGATTTGATGCTGTTGAGCAACAGGATTATAATATTGCATGTTAGAGATTTTTAACTTGGTTATTGTGCTCCTATTATTTGAATGGAATAGTTGTAATTACTTGATCTATGAGTTGTACAGTGTATGTATCTTATATACTTTTTTCCCTCACCTTTTTGCTTTTTCCCCCTCCCCTTCCCTTCACAATGGAATGTTCCTGACAGTTGAAGGTACCTTGACTATCTGTTAGTATTCCTATAGATTTGGTTCTCTGATGAACGAGCTGATGGTGTGTTACTATAAAAGAACCAGGCAGGCCTTTTGGGACTTTTTATACCACTGGGGATGAGTAGCTGTGAGGGAACAGTGACACAATCACCCCATATTAGATGTACTCAGTGAAGAACCTGCAGTCCTGGGTCTACCAGTGAAGTACAGTGGAAACAGTGTTTACATAGGAACTAAATTTTAACAAGCTCATACATGAAACAGATGAAGCTTCATACAACTGTAAGTTGCTGTGCTACTATTATAGATGCCTGCCTGCGATATCAGCTGGAAGCACTGGCTGTACTCACTGACTGACTCCAACTGTCTAGTCCATTCAGCACTCTGTCTATCACCCTTCATTTCGCTGATTGCTTCAAGCATTGCAACAGATCGCCTATATCAGTGTAGGGAATGGATGTGTACTCCATAGAGTAACAGCTGAGCAGGGCGTAATCCTGGCGGTCTAAGTGGCTATCAGCTCTGTCTCAGTGCACCTGAAAGATAGTGTTTAGCAGGTATCAACGTGCTGCGTCGAGCACAATGTGCTGCAGGAGAAAAGAAGCATTTGCCTACTGTCATTCGCTACAGTACAGGCCAGTGAGCAAGCAATCAGTACTTAATAACAGTTGTCATACTTAGAGCACTGTCATCTAACACTGTGTTTTGTAGTTGCCGTGCCACAACATTCGATGGTGAGTGCCGCCTGGGACAATAATGAAAGGAAACGTTCTAACCAGGGACGGTTCCTCCATTAGAGCGGCCCCGCACCTGCGCTACTCCTACCCCACTCATTAGCAAAGCGAGCCGCAACTGGCCCAAACGCTTTATTTTGTACACCACATGGTAAGTGCTAACATCCCGTTGTACTGCCCTAACTGAGCGGCAGCATTCCATAACGAGCACCGCCTGAGGCAGCCTCTAGGTAGATGCGTCTGTGGCAAGATTCTAAGGAGATGAGCAGCCTTTGCGAGATGTTTTGAAGGCCCAAGTTTCAGGTAATACATTACAGATAACTTTTAAACAGAGCACAGACTCAAAAATAAGAGCATTTTTTACTTACTGAGATCTCTGTACATCATTGACGGTTGCAAAAGTATCCTAATAAACTCTAGTACTCAAAAGTTGTACACACCCATAGTGAATCAGCAGGGGCGGTTGTCATACTGAACATGTCCTGTTTTTTTTAATAGAAAAGCTAGTCACACAAACTTTCACAGTAGCAGTTGAAAGAAGACTGTTGTGTGCATCAAGTAAAATTTGTGGTATAAACAAGTAATGGCAGAAACAAATAGTACAGCACAATTCAGTTTTGGTAAAGCATTTTACCCAATTGTGTGCATCAAGTAAAAACCTTGATATAAACAAGCATTGGCACAAATACCTCGTACAGCACCATCTGATTTCAGTAAAGCATTTCATCTTGTAATTCACTTTAAAGTCAAGTACATTTGTATTATTCACTATGGCAGAAGCAAGTATGTCCCAGTCACCACCTTTTCTGAACAATGGACTAAACTGTTTGAATCATATTTAATTGTGATGGGGCGAAAACACTTACACCATTAAGAAAACAGCACATCATACTATATCTAGGAAGAAAGATATATGAGGACATATCTCAGATGGTGGAGGATGGTGAAAAGGAGGAAGAAGGTCAAATAGATGTTTATCAGACTACTTTCAACTAACTACAAGATCATTTTGGAAAAAGAATAAATGTAGTTCTGCAAAGACACATTTTTCATGAGGGTGCACTGCAAAAAAAAAAAAAAAAAGTATCAGCTTATATTGCTGCTTTAAAAGGACCAATGCGTCTGAGTTTGACTCCTTACAGTTTCCTTAATTTGTAATCAGTTGGACCAAAAATCCTAAGGCACAGGAGAAACTCCTCATGCGGAATTTAGATCTGAAACAATCGTTTGATGTGGCAGCTGGGATAGAACATACAGCAGAGTGCATGAATATTATACAGACAGACATCTCCTACTGAAGTACATGCCATAAAAAAAGTTGGGTGGTCCTACATGATACAAAATCTAAAAAAACAAAATACTAACAAAAATTATGATTTTTACTAACAAACAGCAGCAAATAATAAAACAAAATGTTTTTGTTGTGGCAACATGGGTCATCTTGCAAACTGTGCGCACTGTCAAGCAAGAACGTCCATATACAGAAAATGTGGCAAAAAGGGACACTTTGCCAGAGTGTGTATGAACTCACAAAACCAACAAGTGCATATGGGAGAACCCAGGACTCAAGAGAAAGTTAAGATTGTTTTCAAGTATCTGATGAGAACAAGAATGTGAATTTTCTATCAAGTGAAATTTTATTAGATAATGTACTAGTAACATGCTATCCATACACCTTCTTGGACAAGGAAAATGTTTCCAAATGGTGAATATTTAATAGAGCCACATCACAAAACAAAATCAAATGATGGACGGAGTGTTGAAACTTTTTAAACACTCATCCCCAGTCACAGATCTGGGTTTAATCCTTCATTATTTTGCTCACCACGTCACCCCAGTTTGGACCCAGCCATATGCAAATCAGTCTTGACCCTGTTCCCCATGGGAACAGTCCTGCCCGAACTGCCAGACCAGGTCCTCCCTGGACAGGAAACAAGAATCCTGGGCCCGGTTTCAGGTTTCAAGGTATCACCCTTCATCAGTCAGGCTAGCTTGAATCCAGTGGCACAGCGAGCAAGGGACCCACGTCTGGGCATTCCCCTGCCGCTTAAGGCGCACAAAGCAACATCACAAAACAAAATAGGGAGGACCTGGCTTGGCAGTTCGGGCTGGACTGTTCCCTTGAGGAACAGGGTCAAGACGGATTTGCATATAGCTGGGTCCAAACTGGGGTGGCATAGTGAGAAAAAGAACGATGGATTAAACCCAGATCTGTGACGGAGTGAGTGTTTGCATTGTTCAGCACTCCGTCCATCATCCTTTTGTGTTGCTATTTAATAGAGCCACCAGATGTTTGAGGCTAGAGTAAAAACTTGAATTTGTCTCAAAGACAGTAGCATGATAGGAAATGTATACATCACAAACAAAAGGTCAGATCTTCTAGGATGGAAACATCAGGAAGACTTGAGCATAAAATTAGACCCTAACATTCCTGATACATTTCTTGTTGTAAATCCTTCAGTATATAGGGAGGAAATTTGAAATTAATATCCTTAGGATTTCTCAGATAAATTAGGATTATTAAAAAACTACCAACATCACATTCAATTTAAACCTATAGTATCCCCCATTGTGCCCTCATATAATTTTTGAGAGGTAGATTCTGATCTGAAAGGGGTAACCAGGTCATATTTAGTATGGCCAGAATGATAATAGAAAATCCTGCTTATTGGTGAGGTTGGATTTTATATTACTATTTTAGAAATGCCACATTTAGAAAGTGAGCATTTCTCTGCACTAAAAAAACACCTGTTTCTTACAACCTGTCTCCAATCAATGGCTGGGTTGGGCTGGTTGACAGCTCCCTTGTGCACTTCACCCAGACAACCACAAACACAGAACGCTCAGTCACACATGCACTTATCTGCATATTGAATAGATCTTCCTGGGTTGGAAGGGTGGAGGCCCTGACACTTACATTTCAAATACACTGGGTCTCTGACCTCACCAGCTCAGACACTTCTGGACCTGCACCTGAACTCTGTCAGAAGACCTGCCGGGCTGCCCAGAAGACTCTCTGGTGGACTGTTTTGCTGCAAACGACCGCTGCCCTGCTGTTGCCCTGCTGGCCTCTGGCTGTCCTGGAAGGACTCTGCCTTCCCTCAAAGTGCTCTCCATGGGCTTGGATTGAGCTTGCCTTTTGTTCTGAAGTCTCAGAGACAGCAACGACTTCAACTGCTAGCTTTTGCTAGTACCCGACTCCAGCGACTCTGCAATGACATCAGCGTCGCCGCAGCCTGCTCCGGCTACGTGGACCTCACTGCACTCAACAACTGCGGCCTGCAGTGCAAGTCCGACATTGCAGTGACTCTGCTGACGTCACTCAGGGTCATCGCGACACTGCAAAGTCTACAGATCACATCCTGACGGACTGGAACCAGCAACCCCGTCTGGTGAGAAGGAATCGACGTATTGCAGATGACGCCACATCATCTCCCCCTGCATTCGGACGAAACTGATGCCTCACCTACTTCGCAGCGCAGAACTGATGCCTCTCTCCTCGGACTACGTAAGGGACTGACACCACACCGACTCCAGGGAGGCCTCTTTCCTACTCCGTGCAACGTCCTTGTTGTCGTTTTCAAAAGGTACTGTACCTGGGGGGTTCGTGTGACTCCGTGATGAACTCCGGTGGTGTTGGATTATTGGCAACGACGGTCTATAACGCTGTGATAGCCCCAGTTGGAGCTATTGTCTTTTCTAGGTGCTTTATTTGGACTTAATCTTTAAAAATTCATAACTTTGCTTGTGTAGATTGAATTTTCATTGTTTCAACAGTATTGTATTCAGATAAATATTCTCTATTTTTCTAAACATGTGTGGTGTTTTTACTGTGTTATTGTATAAAGTTCTGCACAAATACTTTACCCCTTCAAAGTTAAGCCTTACTGCTCGGTGCCAAGCTACCAGAGGATGGGCACAGGATAATTTGGATTGTGTGTGATTTACCCGGACTAGGATTGTGGTCCTACTTGGACAAGGGTGTATACCTCTGCCAACTAGAGACCCCATTTCTAAAAGACATCATGGTTGAAGAATTAGTCAAACTGTAGAGATTGTGCTAACAGTGACAAAATTCTGAGTACACGTATACCCCCACTTTCACCAGACAAAATTCAAAACAAACTGTGGTCCCAAATAGCTCGAGTTCAGCACCACCCTGGCTGAGTACAACTCAGACTGCCGTCATGCCATCGGGAACCCTGTTTCCAGGCAGGGATGACGGTCCCACCATCAGGGTAATAATGTGGTGGTCGGACCGCCAAAGTTGCGGCAGTCCGACCGTCACCGTGAGTGTCATGGTCCTTGGACGCCACACTCGTAATAAGGTCCAAAGCGTGTTCATTACGTCACAACAAGTACACTCATAACATTTTTGGATGATATTTTCTTTGAGGAGGGAATCCCAGACACACTCATATCAGACAATGGGGTGCAATGTATGTCACACCAAATGCAGGAATTCTTACAAAAACGTTCCTAAAGCACATGCAAATTGCCCTTTCCTGTCCTAGGGCTAATGGCTTGGTGGAAAAATGAATGGCATGATCAAAGAGTTGATGCAAAGGGCAGAAATAACTCATGTTCCATTGACAAAGGTCTTTAAGAAACCACACGGACTTATCCCACCACCCCTTTTATCATTACAGGAGTATCACAGTTTGTTTCGGTCGAAGGAAGACAACCTAAAAATAAACTGTCTGCTACTTGGCAAAGAGTTCAAAATGTATTAATGCTACCTTATCACCCAGGACTTGTTTTTTTCTTAAATTGTTGATAATTTGTTAGGTTTTAAATGCTTTTGTATTCATTGTTGATATTCTGTCTCTCTACTCCGTGGTGTAGAGGCTCAAATTCATTTAATGGTTAAAAAGGAGATGTGTTATAATTACTTTTCCTATGGATCGTAGCAGCGTACATATTTTGTATCCTTGTTACCTCACCCTCTTTCTCTTCCCCTTCCCTTCCCACCATAATGGAAAGTTCCCCACAGGTGAAGGTACTTTGGCTATCTGTTAGTATTCTAATAGATTTGGTTCTCTGACTGAAGAGCTGATTGTGTGTTATTAAACTTACTAAGAACCACAAAGGCTTTTGGGAATTTTTATAACAATAGTGATTGTTTTAATGTTTATTTTAGTTAATATTTTAATGACTCAAACATAATAAAATTAATTACCGGTGTGAAACATTTTGCTAGTTTTGTTTCTACAAGCAGCATGGAGACTTACGGTATGCATACAAAAGTACGGCGCTGAGCACTTGATACCAACGTTAATGCTTCTAAAGCAGAAAGTAAATTGCAACAGGCATGCTATGAAAACAAGCAGCACATGTTATTTTTTCACAGCTGTAACGGACAGCTTTTGTAACCAGCAGCACAGGTTTTTTTCTTTTTTCACAACTGTAGCAGCCTTTGAAAACCGCAACACACGTTTTTTCTTTTTCACAACTGTAACAGACAGCCTTTGAAAACGGCAGCACAAGTTTTCCCCTTTTACCAGACGTCCTCCTTCCTACCTTAAAAGGATGCGTGGTAGAGAAATGCTTAATGGCCATATCTGTACAGTGTACTGGTGCCAACTTAACAAATGATGCATGGGAATGCATAGAAGGGAACACTATATGATATTCCAGGACTTTAACTGATGTACCCTTGGTCTCTGTTTTTACCCCTGTCACTTAGTGCAGTTATGTTGTTAATTAAAAGTACCTATTCTTTGGCACCATCAGCAGGCTTGCTGGTGGAAGGAACAGACTAACATTAAAAACAGAAGGAGCAGAGCTCCATCCTGCACGCAAACACTTGAGATTGGATGGAGTTCATATGACCTGGCACAAAACAGGAGAGCAGTAATTTTAAAGTACGACTCACAAGCAAATCGGGAGAAAAACATTAATAGAATCCTACTGCAGCCCCAAAAGGTACAAGCATTTGCAGTGCAACAGGTCTCGCATTTGCTCGAGTTAGAGCTATTAGCGTTGTAAACTCCTATCAGGACTTTTCTTGCCACATAAATTAAAAATGAAAAGTAAAACAGTTTCACATAAGCGAGATGATTCAAAGCGCCATGCTATGACAATGAAGGGGACACATAAAAGGAAAAAGAAGTTAGCTCCCAGTCAAACACATTGGGAAAAGTGCAATTAGCCATGAAGCAGGATCGATGTCCAAGGTGGTAACCACACCGCCCCAAGGAGGGACAAACGTAAAGCATTTACCAATGATAACAAAGGATTTTTGAAGGGCAAGCCCATGAACGAGCGATAGTGATGGGCGTGAGGTGGGTGTGGTTAAAAGCCCAAATGGATTACAACACTTCGGAAAAGCAGCGCTTGTGCACTGCTATGCTCGAACTAAAAATGCGAACTTTCAGTATACAAAGCATGGATGACAAACTATTCAAAGAGTTATGATTCAGTGTATCTTTATGACATAAAATAGTACTTCATCCAGTGCAGAGCAAACAGTGGAAAGGATACGTAGTGATGTACGAAACAGCCAATAGCATTAGGTAAGAAGTAGTACTGCTCTGTGGAGGAGCAAAGCCCACTCAAAGTATATGTTAAAGTGTTTCTGTCAGGCCAGACATAAAAGCAAGCTCCAACACTAGGAATGTTTCTGAAAACTGGAGAAAGGTAAGCATATTTCAAATATAATGAAGTCACTTATAAACAGTTGTTCACCCATAGGCCGTTTGCCGTTCCAAGATCACCAAACTCCTTGCTATATGCTACAGTCTCCAAACAAAGCCATGCTTGTAGAAGTATGCCATGGATGAGGGAGACTGTATAGAAAAGATTGCTTTCCCCATTTTGTTTTATATTTTTATGGACAAAAAAATGAATGGTTTTGTAAAAATGACTGACAAATATAGTGAATTTGCATACTTCTTTACGTCCAACCTAAAAATAAGACTTTCTTTATCATGGAGAATGAGTTGCTTTTATTGGGAGGACACTTTCGCTTCAAAGTGGTTTCTGTGTTCACAGTGTAGTACCTGGCAGCTGCTGATGCTCTTGAAAACAATGCACCTCACTTATTACAATTGAAGTAGTCCCTTTCAAGTCGAAAATGACACCACACAGCAAATATCAGAATGATGAGAATAAAATAGTATGACACTATGCTTTATCAATGGGTGAAGGGGGGCTTACTCAAAGCAACCAACGGCAGAAGGGGGCTGGAACCCACTTAGTACAGACAAGACATTTTTGGCTGTGTTAAAAATAAAACGGTCAATGCGTGACCGCTTGAGAATCTAACAAATATTGACCCACATCTTTCTTTCCTTTCCCTTTGAAAGCCACCAAAAATGCTGTAATCACGCTCTTCTCATTTTGGAGAACAAGTAAGTGCCTGGATCCAATTCAAGCAGGTTGCCATCTCACCAAGTCCTATACGATTTGGATTAGGGTAGCCGTATAGTGTAGCATTGTCCTCTTTGATCTTTATGCTACCTTTGAAACGGTTTCTCGCATCATTCTGTTACACTTTCTCTCACAAGAAAAAAACAAAGTCTGTGCCATAGCCTCCCTTGCCTGGAATTTGTGTATTCCTCATTGCGACAAATATGCTCAGACGTGGAACCCATGCTCACTGTGCCACTAGAACCAAGCTGACTGAAGAGGCACAATTCACAGAAACTGGCATGTTTGTGTTCCGTGAGGCGTGGCAGCTGGAGCCTGACTATTCTTGGTGGAGTAGGGCCAAGGCTGATTAGCAAATGGTATAAAGATGTAAAGACAATTTTCCATACGGCTGGGTGGCATGGTTGGCAAAAACATGATGGACTGGGATGTGGCACAAGTAATTACCAATGGCTGAGATTAATTCAAGCATTCCATCCATCATTTTTTTGCATTCCTCATTTTTATGTCTAGTCTAGAGACAGTTTGTCATCTCACCATCCTCATATTTTCCATAATAAATTTTGGTCCACACTCTTCATCCTATGGTCTGTTGAAACATCATTCATATTTTGCTTATAACGAGCAAAGGATACAGCAAGGAGTCAGCCTACGTCATCCACTGATTGTCTTTCACTGTGATTAACAACATCTTACCTGGTCATTTTTGCACAACTGCCTAAAAAGGAATACACTTCAGGGCCAGGGATGATGAGCCAGGGCAGCTAGGTCACTTGTTATTTTTAGGTTTCACCTGAGACTCTGCATATGCACTGTCACCTGCAATGATCTATTACTTACAAAAAACACTCATCACTTACCATTGGTTGGCTTCACTGTAACTCTAATTTTCTTCCTTTTCACTGCTGTGCGCGTCTGTGCATGTTTGCTTCACTTTGTCTCCATGTTTCTGTTTACTTTCCTGCACATGGTAGAAGTTGCAATACCTTTTTTGTGTGTGTGTGTGTGTGTGTGTGTGTGTGTATTGCTTGTTTGTATGTTATTTTTACTTGCCCCTATGCAGCTCTATCTCGTTTTTTGCTGTTTTTACACCCCCCCCCCCCCCCTGTTTTTGCTTTATCATCTTGGGCCCGCCTCTCTCCTCGCTTGTTGTATGCTTTCAGACCTTCACTTTCCAGTAAGCCACTTTTTTCCAGCCAGTTTTGTCCGAGTTGAGTAACAAAACAACACAATTTCGTAAATTTTAACAAAGTTACATGTTGTAGCACTCACTAAGGGTGCATTTGTTTGATACTTATCTTTGTTTTGTTCGTGTTCAGTGTAATGCCGCCTTCCTTACCAATCTGGGAAAGCCAACGTAAGTTACATGTTTTCAGATTGTACCAACTGGTGATGTCTGCACTTGCCTAATTGCATGTCTATACATGCTGTTAACAGTTCATAGTTTGTATGCCTGAATCACTTGCCATACCATTCTCATACTATAATATACTATAGAAATAACAGATAATATTATATCATATCACACAACAACAAACCATACTGTGTCATACATAACATACTATACAGTAACATGCCTTATCATACCAAACATTACAATGACAGTCCATGTTACATCAAACCATGTTGTACCATACTATAAAATAACAGCCCATCACATACTGTACTATACAAGGACATGACATATACCATACTGTACAATAACAGCCTATGCCATATCATACTATCCAGTTGCCACCTGCATTTACATTTGCCCACCCCGAAAACTCAAGCCAGCCTCACCTCCATTTACCTCCACTCACCCCTGAACACTGAAATCACTTTCACCTCCATTTACCTCTACCCACCTCTGAGCCTTTGTCCCCCTTTACCATCCTTTACCTCTGCCCACTCAAGTCAAGTCGCCCTCACCTCCCTTTACCACTACCCTCCCCATTGCCATTAAGTAACCCTGATCTCCCCTTACCTTTACCCACTCCGGAGCCCTCAAGTCTCAAGACCCTCAAGGTGAGGTAAAGGGTGCGAGGTAAAGGCTGTTTCCAATCAGGCAGTACAGAAATAATTTGGGGGCACTGTCGGCTGTTTTGTGCTCTTTAGCATGTCTGGCGGGGACCTTCACCTCTTTCGCAGTTTGCCCCATTGAAAGTCATGCCAACAGGTGTCAAGATGCTACAAAGATGCAAATAGCATTTTGCTCCCCGCTCTGCATGGTCAACTTTAGCTTGGATGGAAGTTAAACATTTTTTGTGAAGGCAGAAAATAGATTTTTTTTTATTAATACATAAAAGTCTATGCTCAGAGGTGAGAAAAGTAGCCCATAATCCAGCACACCTTTCGGATCATTCAGCTGTAAAACTAAACTTGGATATTAGGGTTGTAAGTAAGGGTATTAGGAGCACGATCAATCGCGCTTTACTCTTAGATGACTCAATAATAGAAGTGTTAAAAAAAGATACAAGAGACTTTTTCTACTTAAACCAAGGAACAGCAAGTTTATGGTGTGTTTGGGATGCATTTAAGGCCTATATTAGAGGGAGGCTTGTGAGCCTGGCAATATATAAGCATCGTGAAGGAAGGGAAAAACTGAGAGATATGGAAACATCATTAAAAACGCTTCAAGTTTTAATGCATAATGCACGACAAGAAGGGAAGGACGATCTATTAGAGGAGTTGGCATGCCAAGAGGTAAAGGTTCAGATTAACCTAGATGCCTTTTTGGAGGAGCGCAATAGGTTAAAGTGGGAAAGTAGTCGATATGCACACTATGAATATGGAGAAGGCTGCAGTAAACTGTTAGCCTGGAAGGTTAAGTCGGATCTTTCTAAAAGGCATATTTTATCAGTTAAATCTGATATTACGAACCAGATTTGTGTGGAGCAAGAAGAGATTGAGGGGGCATTCGTATCTTTTTTTCAAGAAATGTATTCAGAAAGCCTGGTTAATTCAGAGGAGTCGATCAGAGCATTGTTGGAAAAAGCGCATCTCCCAGTTTTAGAGGAATCAGAAAAGCTTACATTGAATGGTAAGATAAATGAGGCTGAGCTTGTTGAAGGCATAAAGGCTTTGAAAAAAGGAAAGGCAGTTGGCCCAGATAACCTACCTAATGAACTATATATGGTTTTGGGGGAAGAACTTACCCCGTTCTTATTAGAATTATTCAACTCTATGCTGGTAGAAGGGGCACAGATACCTAAATCCTGGAGGGAAGCGACAATTTGTTTATTGTTAAAGCCAGGTAAGGACTCAATGCTCTGTTCATCCTATAGACCCATCTCCTTGTTGAATGCAGATTACAAACTGTATACAGGGATTTTATCTAGGAGATTGGGGAAGGCTATAGGTAATCTGATTCATTTGGATCAAAAGGGTTTTATGAAGGGGAGGCAACTCCATGAGGTAACTCACGAGCTATTCGCTGCAGTAGACCTGGCGGAACAAGAGAAGGTTCCATTAGCGATCTTGACGTTTGATGCTGCGAAAGCTTTTGATCGTGTTAACTGGTCCTTCTTAAGGGCTGTGTTAGAAAGAGGGGGCTTGGGAATTTCTTTTGTTAGAGCCGTTAGGGAACTGTATAGATGCCCCTCTGCGAGAGTTCTGGTTAACGGCCAACTATCACAGGAATTCAGGATTTGGCGGGGCACGCGACGGGTGTCCCCTATCTCCCTTGCTTTTCAATTTGTATATTGAACCTCTGGCAAATTTATTGCAGTCTTGTAAGGACATTTCCCCATTTCGGATCGGGGGCTGGGAAAAAAAAGTAGCGTTATACGCGGATGATCTTATGTTATACACTAGCGATGTCAATTCTACTCTACCTATGGTCAATACACTGATGGAACAATTTGGTAGATTTTCCGGTTACAGTATAAACACAGAAAAGACGGAAATTATGTGTTGGAACTTGGCTTATGCTTCTCCCCTAGTTAAACAAGAGATCAAATACTTGGGAATTCGATTAACAACTGATCTTAATGCGGTAGCTAAATTAAATTTTGACATAACTTACAGGGAAACCAAAAAATTGCTAAAGGCGTGGGCTGCTCTTCCACTTTCTATAATCGGAAGATCTAATATTCTGAAGATGTGCATCCTCCCAAAATTCACCTTTTTATTTAACGCAATTCCACTAAAGTTTAAGAGGAGCTGGTTTAAAAAACTACAAGGAGATTTATCCTCGTTTGTTTGGGCTTCTAAGGGAGTAAGGATTTCGTGGAAAAAGATGAGTAGAAAGAAAGAGTGGGGGGGCATAGCGTCTCCGGATTTTTTTAGGTACTATGTGGCTTTTCAACTAAAAAATACCAGAAGGCTATTTGGGAAGAAGTCAGAGTATGACCTGGCCTGGAGAGCTTTAACGGCACATCTTGAGGAAGGAGCAGACCATTTCTTATATAAATTTGGACACCCAAAATACTTTAAGAAGGTACATTTGAAGCTCCCCAGACAGGCATGTAATGTTTGGATGTATTCTCGGAGGGTGTTAGAGATTCCTTATTTTTGTAGTTCTGCTCCAATCTGGGATTCACCCGGTACCCCGGAGTGTCTTATTGACAAATTGTCAATTCCTTTGAGAACAAGTGGGATGGTAAGATGGGGTCAGATTATAGAGGGATCGGAACTGTTAAGCTGGTCTGCATTTCAGGAGGGTACTGGAGGGACAGTTTCTAAATTCAAGTATCTTCAGATTTCTAGTTGGGTGAAATCTCGACGAAGAGGTGAAGTAGGGAGGAGCTTAGGGGAAGAGAAATTAAATCAAAAAGTTATAAAAAAAGAAGTTGCTTTGTGGTATCATGCTTTGTTGGAAAAAGCAGAGGATGGTGCATCCCTTCCCTTGTTGAAGTGGGGGGGGGGGATTTTTCCAACCCTAGAAGTCACAGCATTATGGCATAGGTCATGTTCAGAACTGTGGTTTACTATCAAATCTGCAGGGTTGAAGAAAAACTATTTGTTTACACTCCACAGGGTTTATTGGACACCGGCTAGATTAACAGCTATTGGGAAAGTTAAGAAAAACTGTCCGAGGTGTGGGGAAGACGAGGCAGATGATGTTCACATGTTTTGGCAATGTTCAAGGTTGTTGAAATATTGGGAGGATATAGGAAGCATCCTAAAGGTAATTTTTAATGTAAATTTAAAAATACATTTTTCTATGGTGGTGTTTGGGGTTTGTGAACAGGGTATAAACTATCAGAGAATGGCAGTACATCAGGAGCACTTGTTGTTTGTACTAATGCTTCTAGCTAGACGAGAAATATGTCGTAAATGGGTTGATCCTCTCCCCCCTCTTGTTCAGGTTTGGCAGACTTCTGTAAATTGACTGTGTAAAATGGAACAACGAGGCTCTTTTTCTAGAAGAGACAATTTTTGGGTAGACTGGGAAAATGTTTATCAATAGTTCACCAAATTTGTGTTTTGGATGTTCTTTGTTTGGTCTCCTCCCCTGGATACTTAAGTCCAATGATTAGAACTCCCCTCACCCTTTTGGGTGCTGCTTTGGCTATGATCAGGTTTCGAAGATAACAATAAGACTTGATTGATGGCATGCGATTGGGAAAAGAGCAGTGAGTAGAACAGGTGGGGCGGCCAAATAGAGGTGTGGACCGCATTCCTGGAGACATACTTACTGCTCGCCGTGATCAATATCTTTTCCTTTCAACCAAAGCGTGGGTGACGAAATGAGGACAAAAAAAAATAATAATAATAATAATTGCCCTGATGGATGAAGATGAACCAGAACACAGAGTACTAATGGTTAAGGGAGAAGGTTTGGAGGAAGGTAATGATATTGAAAAGGGTAGAACTCAATCCAAGGCAGAATGAGAGGTCAATGGGAAAACTCTGTAGTCGATGATAGACACAGGATCTTTGTACACTCTAATTGTGAAGAAAATGCACAATGCCACATGGCCAGGCTGAAAATTAGTTTCCACCTATGATGTCTAGGAACATTACCAAGGAGCAGATATAGGTGTGATGGGTTTCATACCAGCTTCGACCAAATTTGCAGGACGGCAGACAACAGGAAAGGAGTACATTGCTCCTGATGGCCCTCTGATTTTAGGATGGTCCCATCAATATGATTTGCATATTAAGGTGGATTCCCAGAGAGGACAACCAGGTGATGGTTATTGATGAAACTGACTTAAAGAACATAATAACTCAACCTGCATGGGTCTCCGAAAACAGGTTGGGTGCAGCAGAAGACTATGTACATGAAATCAAGCTTAAGAAAAACTCTATTCCAGTAAAACACATTGCCAGGAAAATTCCCATGGCAGTACAAACAAATGAAAAATACATAATACAACAACTTCTGGATGAAGAGGTGATAGAGACAGTAAAGGCAGCTTATTGCCTTTTTACTGGTGACCATCACTAAGAAATTGGAGGGTTCACTCAGATTTTGTGTGGATCTACATTGTCAGAATGAGAATGTAATAATGGGTAATTTCCCACCACCCAACATAAATAAGATAATTATGATGTTATCTGGTGGAAGGTATTTCTCAAAACTTGACTTAAGAAGTGCCTACCATCAAGGAAAGCTTCAGCCGCATTCTAAACATTTAACATTGTTTATAACATCAGAGAGCATTTTTCAGTTTTGCAGACTTGCATTTGGTTTATGCTCAGCTATGAGTGTATTTCAGTGGCTGATAACAAGTTCTATCAGGGCTTAATAATGTCATTTCTTCCAGTATGACATTTTTCTGTTTGGGAAGATGAGGAGGAACACATCAAAACTTGGAACAGGTATTAACATGCCTGGATGAGGCAGGTTTAACATTGGGTAAGGAAAAGAATGTGTGTTTGGTGTGCAATTGTCAATGCTGAATCTTCTAGTGACAGGAATAAACTGAGGTCTTTTATGGGCTTAGTGGAGTATTACTCCAAGTTTGTGCAGGACTTTGCTCACAAAATAGACCCCTTGAGAGAATTGTTACAAAAGGGCAGGAAGTTCATACGGGTTTAAGAACAAGCAGCCTTCTCATTGGTTAAAGACAATATAGCTCAAGTAGGAGTTTTGGTACCATTTCAATCAGGCTTAAAGACTATAGTCACTATGGATGCCAGTGCGGGGGGTATTGAGACAGTACTAGTACAAAGGCATGGCAAGTAGGAAAAAACAGTGACCTTTGCTTCACGCTCTTTAATGGACGCTGAAAAGAATTATTCTGTGCTAAAGCATGAGGCATTGGCAGCTGCCTGGGCAACTACATATCTTTGAGTGTTTTGTGGGGAAACATGTTTTTATTAAGGACAGATCAAAACCATTGCTCGAAGTATTAGGACCTGGTGGCATAAAAAACTGTTGCGGTAGACTAGCAACATTGGTAGTCAAATTACAAGGATATGATTATAGAGTTGACTATGTGCTTGAATAGAATAATAAAGTGGCTGTCCTATCAACGTTCCCTGAAAAAGCAACTAAACACTCAGAGTTGGCAACTGAAGAAATGGTGGCTAATTTATATGATGCGACTGAAGGGTTAGGAAGTTCTATATCAAAAAAAGACTGGCTCACAGCTATAGAGCGACATGAAACACTCAAGAGTATTGTGAGATTGGTGATGGCAAGGAAGGAGAGTACCATACTGGAAGGGTCAAAGTTATATTTTAAGATCACTGATGAGTGTTTGGTTCATGATGAGCGGTTGCTGATGAGGAGAGAGAGATTAGTGCCACCATAAGCAACCAGAGTTTTAAGTTAAGTAGATTGGCTCATGAGGGACATTTAGGTCAGACATTGACCATCAGGAGAGTAAAAGAGAAATTTTGGTGGCCTGTCATGGACAGTAAGATTAAGGAATGGGTTAAAAATAAATGTGAAATTTGTAAGGAATCTGTCAAAAGGGTGAGAGTGGGCATAGGCAAAAAGGAAGAAAACCAACATGGACTGGAAATCGAGGATGCCTGGGAGAAAGTTTGTTTGGATTTTATTGGTCTGTTCAATTTTTTTTCTTACCAAAAGAAGTTTGCTGCTGTACTGGTGCATGCGAAGTCAAAAAGTGTAGAGGTGGTATTTATGAAGTGTATCACCACAGGGGAAACCATTTATGTTTTGAGTGAGGTGTTCAGGAGGGAGGGCATCCCTGCAGTACTAATTACGAACAATAGAACACAACTGATTTCACAGGAAATAGCCCAATTTTTTTAAAACTTGGAGTGAGACATGCATGCACTTCACTCTACAATCCCCAAGGTAATGGATTATGTGAGATGGCTAAAGAAATGGTGAAGGTACTATGTGTTGTACCTGGCTTTTTGACAGGGTCATCCCCAAACTTTTTGCCTCCTTCCTCCTATTTTTTCTGACCTGTTGTTGTTGGCTTTTGACCTCTGGGCACTTTACCACTGCTAACCAGTGCTAAAGTGCATATGCTCTCTGTGTAAATTGTACTATTGATTGGTTTATCCATGATTGGCTATTTAATTTACTTATAAGTCCCTAGTAGAGTGCACTATATGTGCCTAGGGCCTGTAGATTAAATGCAACAAGTGGGCCTGCAGCACTGGTTGTGCCACCCACTTCAGTAGCCCCTTAACCTTGTCTCAGGCCTGCCATTGCAAGGCCTCTGTGTGCAGTTTCACTGCCACTTCGACTTGGCATTTAAAAGTACTTGCCAAGCCTAGAACTCCCCTTTTTCTACATATAAGTCACCCCTAATGTGTGCCCTAGGTAACCCCTAGAGCAGGGTGATGTGTGGGTAAAAGACAGGGCATGTACCGGTGTAGTTATATGTCCTGGTAGTTTAAAACTCCTAAATTTGTTTTTGCACTACTGTGAGGCCTGCTCCCTTCAAAGGCTAACATTGGGGCTGCCCTCATACACTGTTGAAGTGGCAGCTGCTGATCTGAAAGGAGCAGGAAGGTCATATTTAGTATGGCCAGAATGGTAATATAAAATCCTGCTGACTGGTGAAGTCGGATTTAATATTACCCTTCTAGAAATGCCACTTTTAGAAAGTGAGCATTTCTTTGCACTTAAATCTTTCTGTGCCCTTCAATCCACGTCTGGCTAGGTTTAGTTGACAGCTCCTTGTGCATTCACTCAGATACACCCCAAACACAGGGTACACAGCCTCACTTGCATACATCTGCATTTTGAATGGGTCTTCCTGGGCTGGGAGGGTGGAGGGCCTGCCCTCACACAAAGGACTGCCACACCCCCTACTGGGACTGTGGCAGACAGGATTGAACTGAAAGGGGGCTTGGTGCATTTCTTAGACACTCTTTGAAGTCACCCCCACTTCAAAGGCACATCTTAGTATAAAACAGGGCCTCTGCCCTACCTCATCAGACACTTGCTGGAGAAGAAACCTGAACCAGAAACTACATCCTGCCAAGAAGAACTGCCTGGCTGCTCAAAGGACTCACCTGTCTGCTTTTCTACAAAGGACTGCTGCCTTGCTGTTGGCTTGCTGCCTTGCTGAACTGCCTGGCTGCTTAAAGGACTCACCTGTCTGATTTTCTACGAAGGACTGCTGCCTTGCTGTTGGCCTGCGGCTTTGCTGAACTCATGTCTGGCTGTAAAAGTGCTCTCCAAGGGCTTGGATAGAGCTTGCCTCCTGTTCCCTGAAGTCTCAGGACCAAAAAGACTTCTCTTTTTCACTTGGACGCTTCGTGCGCCGAAATCTTCGAAGCACAGCTTGTTCCGCGGTGCGAAAAACGCCGCACACCGACGCTGATCGACGCAACGCCTTCGGGACGACCGAAACTTTGAGGCACGGCCTCGCAAGGACAACGCTGCCTGACTTCCAAGGGGAAATCGACGCGACGCCTGCCGTGAGAGTGAAATTTCGACGCACAGCCCAGCGGAACGACAAGCAGGAGAATCCATGCACAGACCCGGGACATCTGGTAATCCCCGCGATCCACAGAAAGAGACTGTCCGCGTGCCGAAAAACGACGCACGACTTCCCCGCGTGAAAAATAACAACGCAAGTCCGTGTGTGCTGGGGAGAAATCGACGCACACACCATTTTTCCACGTATCTCTTCTTCTGCGGCCCTTTGTGGAGATTTTCCACCAGAAACCAGGTACTTTGTGCTAGAAAGAGACTTTTTTTTGTTTTTTAAAGACTTAAGACACTTTATATCGCTTTTCAGTGATATCCTTACAAATTCATATTGCATCTTAAATCGTTTTGACCTGCAAATATCCAGATAAATATTATATATTTTTCTAAACACTGTGTGGTGTATTTTTGTTGTGTTATATTAAGGTATTCTATGATTTATTGCACAAATGCTTTACACATTGCCTTCTAAGTTAAGCCTGACTGCTCGTGCCAAGCTACCAGAGGGTGGGCACAGGATAATCTTGGATTGTGTGTGACTTACCCTGACTAGAGTGAGGGCTTTTGCTTGGACAGGGGGTAACCTGACTGCCAACCAAAAACCACATTTCTAACACTATGCAATTAGCGTCTATAGCTGGTATCCAAGTGCAGGATGCCATTAAAGATATGCTATGGAGCTACTGCACCACTGTGAATACAAGTACAGGTAAAAGTCCTTTTGAGATGATGCGTAGAAGACAATCTGGTACCAAGTTGGTACCCTCCAGGATGCCTGGGAATATCTCAAGGAAAAGACAGAGCTGCTTGAAAAAGAGGGGGGGAAAAAAAGGCTCATTCAGGTAGATGATTGAGTCAAAGTTATGCCGGGTGGAGTTGGTAGGGGTCTGACAAAATTTCGTGGTCCATTTAAGGTCAGTTCCATTGGTGGGAATTGGGTTAAATTGGACAATGGACAAACATGGAGTCTTAGAAAGGTAGATACAAGTTGATGGTGTGATAAAAAAAAAAAAGTCTTATGATGATAGGGGTTTATGATCTCCCTGGTTACTTATGAATGACAAGGAATTTACAGGCTCCCGAGTAACTATAGAGGAGCAGGTGTGGGAAAGAGGAGATGAGTCGGAAATATATAATTCATGTAGAAAGAGAAGTGAGGTTGAGGAGGCCTCCAGAGTACTTGGCTTGCATGCTTATGGGTTGTATACATATGCAGGAAGCTTTATTTGTAAATATTCAGGGTAATACATATACTCGAAGTTTGTTATTTGTTCTATGTTTTCATGTGTCATTAATGAATGTTGTGTCCCTCTGTTTTTCCGTGTGTCTGTTTATATGTAACAACGTTGCCTGGTCATGGTTGCTGCGTCATTGACATGTACTTGTGCTGGTTGTGTTGTTTATTAATACTGATGTTTCCGTTTTATAGTAATAAGTAATACTGACTTGCAAAGATATTCATATTGGGTGTCCAATGAAAGGAGATGTGTCATATTGTATTTTGTCAGCTTCAGCTAGGCTGAAGTTGTTATGACATAATTACATTCCAGGGATGACCTAGGGACATTCCAAGATTTGATTGTGGCAAGAGATCAGTTGTGAGCTGTGCTTGGCGTGAAGGAGTTTGGGTTTCCTATTAATGAATAAAGATACCAATAGGAAGATCAATCTGCGTCATCATAAATACTATAGCACAACAATAACATACTTTTTTCTCTTGAAAAGCGCCCTAATCCCCTTAAGCCAGGTTTGTGCTGTATAAACCTGCAAAAACAAAATTTGACGTTTGTTCTCCAATCTCGCAAAATAAACCTGACAAAGATGAAGCATGTAATATCAGGTACCTTGTAAAATAGTCTTGACTAAATATAGATCCCTTTTTTCCCCTAAGACGATCTGAGAATGGTTGCCTAAGATAGACTCTATCTTGGATAGAGCAAAGATCACTCATAAATGAATCACAATTTATGGCAGATTGAATGTCATCTGTGAACCTTATTTTACTTATTATCGAGGTCCCGAACACCCAAAAGCCCAGTGTCTATGCCCTAGCGTTGTGAGGGTACTTTAGCAGGTTTTAATGGGCACTTTATATTTTTTAGCCATAGGCCTGTAGCCTGTGCCCTTTAGCCTAGTTGCAATTCATTTTATTCATTAGTGCTTTGACCTCTTGTAAATATTTTGGGCTTTTAACCATGCCCACCTCATGCCCATCACTTTCATTAGTTTGTGGGCTTGCCTTTCAATAATCACTTGATGTCATTGGTAAATGCTTTATGTTTGTCCCACCTTGGTGGCGGTTTTCTTACCGCCTTGGACACCTACCCTGTTACAGGGAAAATTGCACGATTGCGGATATACTTCAGCAAAATACTTTTTTCTTTTGTCTGCACTTCATGGCTGCCTTGGCGCTCAGAGTGAGAACCCGGTTGGCAGTATCATTTTTACATTAATTGCACTCTGATCTGCTTAGTGCAAGTTCTTTGCAGCAGGCACATTAACCCTGTGCGCTACCTTAATATGCCTCCAAGCTTCCACTAGGCAAAAGTATGTTCTCTCTCGAAAAAGCATAAATCACCAGAGTTACTTTGACATTTTTACATTACATGCACTTTGTGATTTGCCTGGCATACGTTCTTTGCACCAGGCACATTAACCCTGTGTGCTACCTTATGATGCCTCCAAACTTTCACTAGACAAAAGTACGTTCTCTTGGCTGCCCTAGCCCTCACAGCGCAAACTCGATCTGCGGTATCGATTTAACATTATATGCACTCTGATTTGCTTAGTACACGTTCTTTGCAGCAGGCATATTAACCCTGTGCGCTACCTTATGATGACTCCAAGCTTCCACTAGACAAAAGCATGTTCTCTTAGCTGCCATGACACCCACAACGCTCCGGGCATAAACTTGAACAGGTGGTATAATTTTTACATTATATGCTCTCTGATCTGCTTAGTACACGTTCTTTGTAGCAGGCATATTAACCCTGTTCACTACCTTATGATGACTCCAAGCCTCCACTAGACAAAAGTACATTCTCTCTCCAGAAAGAACATAAATCGCCAAGTTATTTTGACATTTTGACATTACATGCACTTAGAGATTTGCCTAATACACGTTCTTTGCAGCCGGCACATTAACCCTGTGCGCTACCTTATGATGACTCCAAGCTTCCACTAGACAACAGTACGTTCTCTCTCCAGAAAGAACATAAATTGGCAGTTATTTTGACATTTTGACATTACATGCACTTAGAGATTTGCCTAATACACGTTCTTTGCAGCCGGCACATTAACCCTTTGCGTTACCTTATGATGGCTCCGAGCTTCCTCTAGACAAAAGTATGTTCTCTTGGCTGCCATGGTGCTCACAGTCGAACTCGATCAGCTGTATCATTTCGACGTTATATGCACTCTAATCTGTTTAGGTCACATTCTTTGCAGCAGGCATATTAACCCTGGATGACTCCAAGCTGCCACTAGACAAAAGTTCGTTCTTTCTCTCCAGAAAGAACATAAATCGCCAGACTTATTTTGACATTTTTACATTAGATGCACTTTGTGATTTGCATAGTACACATTATTTGCAACAGGCACATCAACCCTGTGCGCTACCTTATGATAACTCCAAGCTTCCACTAGACAAAAATACATTATTTTGGTTGCCATGGCACTCAAAGCACAAACTTGAAACGCTGAATCATTTTTACATTAAGTGCACTATAATCTGATTAGTACAAGTTCTTTGCAGCAGGAGTATTAATCCTGTGCACTACCCTATGACTCCAAGCTTCCACTAGACAAAAGTACGTTCTCTCTCCAGAAAGAACATAAATCACCAGAGCATTTTGACATTACATGAACTTTGTGATTTCCCTACTACACGTTCTTTGCAACAGGCACATTAACCCTGTGCTCTGCCTTATGATGACTCAAAGCTTCCACTAGACAAAAGTACATTCTCTCTCCAGAAAGAACATTACCCGTCTGTGCTACCTTATAATGAGTCCAAACTTCCACTAGATAAAAGTATGTTCTCTCTCCAAACAGAACATTAATCACCAGAGTTATTTTGACATTTGTACATTATATGCACTTTGATCTACTTAGTACACATTCTTTACAGCACATATATTAATTCTGAGACTTGTAGTTTTAATTTTGTAATGTGATACAAGCTGGAAAGCAACCCTTGGAGTAGGATTTGTAAAGTTGTCCGGGTCCCTAGTTCGATGTGTGATTCACTCATTTAGTTTATATTTCAGCTTTGCATTCTGGGACTTGTAGTTTTATTTTTATAACATGATACAAGCTGCGAATACAAAGCAGAAACCTGACTAGATGACCTACGCATGTGTGAGTCTGTGAAACTTGAGCTGTGTGTGCGTGTATTTATAAAACTAACCTCAAGGAGAGCTCACAGCCGATTATGCTGTACAAGGGTCAATTATTTATAACTATTTCTGTTCATGACTGAGAGAGGATCAGTAATATCATGTGAGGAGGATCTCCTCAAGTGTGTGAAAAATCACGGGCATTTTGTTCGACTCCCCAGACTGCAGTATAGGGACAGTGATCTAGTAAGCACACATTCTTGGAGTACAATTTTTTTTATTCATTGCCCCAGGGGCAATGTCACCTCTACCAACTGCCAAGTAAATATGTTTTGCTCAGGGGAGTAGTTTGTGTTTTAAGGGCCTTGTTTATAAACATAATCCAATAGGCCTTTTAGACGTTTAGTTATATGGAGTGCCACTGGAAATATGTGGCAGAACGGATCAAAATATGCAGCAGGGTTGACCAAATAATGTGGCACAAAAAAAGTCCAGTTATGCATTTACAATGCCAATAGCTCCAACTCAAGTAAATGCGAGACCTATTGAATTGCAAATGCTTGTTTTTATTTTCTGAGCAGAAGCTCTCTTTTGCGGTGATGTTTTATTTTCCTTAGCACAGAAATTGTTTTCCTTCCTTTTACTCTGACATTCTTGTTCTGGCTTTGCTCAAGGTTATCTCCGATATGTTGTCAGTACAAAGTGGAACACCAGAATCTTAAGAAACATACATGTTTTTACATTAGGGCGGGGTTCCTAGGAGTGAACCTTACATGCATTCCAGCGACCACTTTCAAGACCAACCAATGAGGTAATTTATTTTTTGAGAGAGAGAAGTCAAAGGGGTATTTGTTTTTATAAACAAGAACATTATTTTATTTTAAAAAACTACAGTCAAATCTACACTGATTTTTACTTTGGGCACCCTAGCAGTCCAAGATAAGAAACTGCCCATTTCTCTTCATAAAAACAGTTTACTTCTAGGCATTCTTAACTCTTGCCACTAAAGTGCCATATAACTTCTGATGTACGAAGCATTTGCCTTGGAGTTCAGACCACACCCATTCCCTTGTGATCTATGTGTTGAATAGGGAGAAACAGACAATTAGACACATGGAGAGGCACTTGTTTGCTTCATTTGTTTGGTTTCTCCAACATCATGTGTTAGTCTGCTCCTGTTAACTCTCTTAAGAGTATAAACATCTTCATATCGTTCCTAAAGTGAGCTATATCATGCCTTGTAATCACTGACCAGAGGACAATTAACACCACTCAGGGCACTAAAACCGGAGTCTGTTGGCTTATGTTTCTAGTCATCTTTCCACTATCTCTTGAGACTATGTCTGTTATCCCTTTCAAGAACCTTTGTATTTGCTTCCTGGATATATATGACTCCACTTGCAGGTGCAGCAGAAAAGTTCACTGTGTTGGTGGTCCTGCAGCCAACTGATGGCAGTTGTGGGCTCTTTTGTCTGAATATGAGCAGCCAGGATGGCATGTTCTAGGCGGCAGCTTTGTGGTAGTGCTGGAACATTTCCTATCTTTTTTTCTCTAAATTAGTGTAGCTTACCTTGCTAGTGCAAAGTACTATTGAATTTGGTGGTATATAGTATACTACAGCATATAGTATTTGATGGTGTTTCAGAATTTACAGCAAATGGGGTGGGGGATCTGGTATGTGCTTTTTGTTTCTTGCACTGTGGGACCCAAAGCCAACATGGAGCCTTTACATGGAGGTCACACTATACAGGTGGGGGTGTGGATCGAGGAAAGGGCTTGCCAACAGTCTTCCCCAAGCCCTGATCTCCTTCAGCTTACGGATGTTGCAGGCGAGGTAGTGTTGGATCTTGTGATGGGAATGTTGGGGTTGGAATGTTGTGGGGACAGTGGTACAGGAACGTGCTGGGCAGAGAGTCAAACTGAGTTGACAAATGGAACTCTTCCCTGCCGCTTGTATGTAGGATGTCAGAAATAAAAGTGTCTTACTTGTTACTGGAACACGTTGGAGAAATTCTTTCTGGACCTTTGCAGTATACTCAATCACCACATAAGCAGAGAAAACGTATCTTCTTTATTGAGCTTAAGTGTGCAAGACTTTCAGGCACGCAGGACCACTCCAACTTCTTTCCAGTTTCAAAGGAAACATTCTTTGAATCACATTCCACTCCATTCCAACACTTCCTACATAATAATCCCTACAGACAAAAGCTAAACCCAACACATCTTCCCCCTTATGATCAAACAAGTATAAGAGAATTTCATATCAATAAAATGTTACAATGTTAGTGCATAATCCTTCAGTTTAACAGGCAAATAAGGTCTCCTAAAAGAACCCCTTACATCAACGGATCAAGATTCAGGCATCGATGATGCTGAAGATTTCATACGCTCTACAGATGAGTCGCTCCACACTAGGGATATTTCACTTTTGTTCCACATTTGCCACCTTCCAATCTAATTGCATTTTCATACACTTTCACTACCTTTATGGGTTTGGAAAATGGAGATCCCAAAGCACATTTAAATGATCTTTGTTAACTCTCACCACATCTCCCTCCTTCACACTCAAATACTGATCACTCTTTCCTGTGTATTTCATTTGTGCATTTCTTCTTCTTCTCCCCAGTACCTCACTCAAAACAGATTTAGATGGTAACTTTGTACCCATCCACAACCTGTTTATCATAGAAACTGGTACCCTTCCTTTTAACAATAAAAATGGTGACACCTTAGTGTCAATACTGGGAGTTGTGCGAATAGCCCATAACAAATTCTTGCATCCAATCCAGTGCCCCGGCCACAGACAACTGCTAATTTTCTTTAATGACACAATGGCATCTCTCAACTGAACCATTACTCCTGGGATGCTACTAAGAAGTAATGGAGTGCTTTATGCCCAATTCCCTCAGAAACATTTCAAATTCCCAAGACACCAATTGTGGCCCAATGTCCATTTCATCAGGTATTCCTTCTCAGAACAAAAATGTTCTTATGTTTCCTTCACCTTGCCTGATGTAATCAAATTCATGAAAATTACGTCTGGCCATCTAGAATAATAATTTATGAGAACCAATGCATACTTGACTTCCTTTGCAAATGAGGCCAATAATATTGATTGCCAGCTTAGACAAACCCTTATCAGGCACTGACACAAGACTTACAGGACATGGAATGGTAACCTAAGATTTGCCACTGGCTACACCAAATCTACATTGTCTTACATAATACTCCACAGCTCTGTCCAATCCTGACCAACAAAACATGCCTCTACCCCTCCTTTTCATGGCTCTCATTCCAATATGCACCTCATGAGCTAGCTCCACTACTTTTATCCTCCTGAACTTCGGAACCACCAAATTGTCTCCCCCAAAACAACATGCCACGTATCACTTTCAATTCTAAGGCTGCTTGGCAAAATACAGCCACAATTTCATTTAGGCCAGCCATTACACATATACCCCATAGCTTGCTTAAGCCTGACGTCTTGTTCTAGTCCCTTTTCCCATTCTTGTTTGGAAATCGCACCCTTGTAATATCTGAGAGTTCATTTACTACTATTACCTCCTCATTCTTAAAACTTCCATCTTGTTCCTGGTCATCCAATGGTAATCTTAAAAGGCAATCAGCCATTATATTTTCAATTCCTGGCATATACTCTACAGTGTAACAAAATTCCTGTAATCTAAATTGCCACTTAGCATTTCTCTGATTCTTTGATGGTAAAAGGATCAACCAATGGTTTGTGGTAACTCAAATTACAAACTCTGAGCCCCAAAAGTAGTGTTAACAATGGTTAACTACCCATCAATGTGCCAAAGCTTCCTGCTCCACCACAGAGTATGAAGCTTCAGTACCTCTGATGTTTTGGCTTGCAAAGGCAAGTACCTCTTCTCTATAGTCTCACGTTTGCAGTAATACTGCACCCAATCTGTATTGTCTAGCATCTGTAACAACAATAAAGGAATTTCTGGTATCAAATGGTTTTAAAGGTATATCCTTAGCAATGCACTTCTTGATGGCTTTCAATTGCTGCATACATCTCTCAATTCACACAAACCTTTTTCCCTTTTGAAGTAAACTTCTAATAGAGCGCGTATTCTCCGCACACATAGGAATGAACCTGGAATAAATTTCCATCAATCCCATGAAAGATCTTAACTAATATTTACTTCTTGGAACAGGAGCTTCCACAATAGCTTTCACCAAATTTTCCTTTGGCTCCACACTTTGTTCAAAGAATGTGTAGCCTAAATACTGAACACTTGGCACCTCAAAGTTACATGTCCCCACCTTTAACATTATACCATTTTTTTTCCAAAAAGGTGCCTAAAACAAATGTTAGTTTCCTGTCACAAGAATCTCTGTCTTCAGCATATATTAGTAAATCATCTTGGAATCAGATTACTCCTTCCATATCTCTAAACATTGTATCCATCACATGCTGGAAGACTGTTGATGCCAAAGCAAGGCTTACATCCTCCTATATTTAAATGCCCCTTCCGGAATGATGAAAGATGTGAAATGTTGTGACTCTTAATGTAATACAATTTGGTGATGTCCATGTGCCATATCCAAAATCAAAAAAATTCTTGCCCCTTTTATTCTAGTCAACATTTCGGTAATGTTGGGTAATAGATGTCTGTCTACCCAAATGTTACTATTAAGATCTCTAAGATCGATACACATTTGTAAATTTCCATTACGTTTACATGCTAGCACTACCGGAGACCAAACCATGTTCAAACCCTGGGGGGGGGGGAGAGGGAAGGTAGGATAAGTGTGAATGTGGTTTAAACAAGGAAAGCAATCTGATGACTACACGCAATCAGTGTGCAAGGAGAGACAACAAAGGTTTTTCTTCGACAATGATGCTGGTTTTCCGTTAGTATTTTTCATGTTAGGCAGAGCATCAGCACTTAAGAGGCCTCATTTTGGACATCACCAATGAATCTTTGGAAACTGCAGAAGGAGCAATATAAGCTGTCAAGGGAAGCCTGGAGAAAGAATCCAGAACAGCCCACACACACAAGAAAACTAGTAGCTCAATGTGACACTCTTCAGTGGAAAGTTAGAAAAACAAAACAATGATAGATACAAAAGCACTGGGGCAAACTGCAAAGGTAGACAAAGAATGCAATACAAAAAAGTTGCAAGGCATGGATGCTCTCTTGTCTGCATCCTAAATGTGGCTCCACCAAGTGTGACTAAATTCCCATCTAGTAAACCAAAAGAGGTAGAGAACACAAGTCCTTGTTGTGATGCTCCTGCTGTGATTCTGTCTGCTTCACATGTCATGAATTCTGTAGTGATGTAAGGACCTTAAGGTCCTACTCTATTTTATGTAAGCCCTGACTCCATCTTAGTTAATGGAGGTCACCATCTTCCCTATCCTAAACAATGAAAGTTGCCATATTCCCTGATTTATGCATAATTATTGTCATGTCTGCTCTTAGACACAGATGTCGCCAGACCCTATCTTTCTTAGAACTGTAAATTTGATTAATTACATAAATACAACCCCCAAGGCATCATTCGTTTGGGTCAAATGCCTACTCTTCGTCAGGTCAAGGTTAAATAAGAACACATACAGCTGATTAGCTGAAACAATATAGTCTGAATTGATATCCTTTTACTTTATATGTTCATAAGGAAAAGTCTAGGATGCATGTCCTGATGTTCATAATCTATCTCAGACATTTCTAAACTTATGTCAAATATTCCAATTTCTGAGTATACGAGGACTGCCACTTGACCACTTGTCAAAAGAGGTCCTTTGCCCAGAATATTGAACGAGGTACTGTCAGAGACAGTCTCACCTATTGCCAACACACTTCACAGATACAAAATCTCACGTATAGAGCGGAGTCCTGGAGGAAGATCAACTGCTACTGCAGCAGATATTTGCCCTTCACAGGGAACACTGTCTTCATGCCTCCATTGATAAAGACAGCCTTTGCTGTCAACAAGGTATGCAGTGCATCAGTTCTCCCTAAGAAGCTCTGGACTGAAAGTTGCTCTGGACCTATGCTCTCTTAGAGTAGCACATAGAAGTAGACATTAGGGTGCTAGGTTTTAGATAACATTTTAAACATGTTATAAACATTACATTTTATTCTCTGTATTAAGAATGTTCCTTGTTGCTGTTTACGTCATATCTTTGTAGTATGGTCATGGAACTCTGTAGTATGATCACTGATCTGTGTAGTATGGTCTAGGACTTCTGTAGTATGGTCATGGATTTCTATAGTATGGCCATTCTCCTCTGTATTATGGTCAGACATCTCTATAGTATGGCCCTTGACTGCTGGAGTATATGGACCGCTGTAGAATGGTCAAGGACTTCTGTAGTATTGTCATGGATATCTGTTGCATGGTCATGAATCTCTGTAGTATGATAACGGACCTCTGTAGTATGGTCAAGTACTTCTGCAGTATGGCCATGGACCTCTGCAGTGTGGTCATAGATATCTGTAGTATGTCCACGGGACTCTGTGGTCTGTCTGTCTGTCTGTCTGTCTGTCTGTCTGTCTGTCTGTCTGTCTGTCTGTCTGTCTGTCTGTCTGTCTGTTCAGGGGTGTGTCCACCCCTCCACCCCCTAGAGCACAGTATGTGTCAGTCCCAAAGAAGCCTCCTATCCCCCAGAGTCCAGGCAGTTTTCCCCTTCCTCTGTGCTCGGGGAACGCAGGCTGTTAGAGCGCTGGGACAGGATTTCTTGTCCTATTCTGATAGAAGAGATTTCATCACCAAAACATCTGTCTACATCTTTCTAGAAGTCATGTTTTTTTGTCTTTCTGTGAAGCAGTAGTGTGTGTGTATGTCTCTGCTATGAAGGAAGGATCCTTTCCTGAGCTGAGTGAATCTTAACATGTGAGCTCTTTTCCAGCTCCATTGAGTCCAGTAAATGCTGATTCACCTTTTCCCTCTTCAAAGCAGATCTTAAGAGATGCCACTCAAGATTAGCAGATCTTCTGTGTAATCTAATTTGTATATCTAGGCAAATCAGTGACTTTTGCTTCAAAAGTAGGGGACTCCGAGCAACAAAAAAAGGACAAGAAGTTCAATGTTTCGTTTGAAGGTTGGAAAACTGAAAGGACACTTAACATGGCTATATGATTTCAGTCTTGATTAATCCCCTTTCTGTAGGGCCATAAACTGAAACTGCAGTTCGTGCTCTCCATTACCATGTATTAAACTTCTCCGATTCCACAAAGCTCATGTAAATGTCCTAGATTACACACTGTGCCCCTTCAGGCCTAGAACCACTGCTACACTCTTCTGCGACGCAGACCCAGTAAGCGCAAGGCTACTGCTGGTGCTGAGCTGAGATAACCACACTTATCTGGCTCCCAGGTGAGACTGAATAGATGTCAAGACAGGAAGTTAAACTTGTTCTTTGTGACTGGGTGACATCTACCTGTTTCCACTTTGTGCTGGAGTACAATATTGATTATTATTTTTTTTTTTAGTTCATGGCCTAAACTGCAATGCTTGAGCAGGTTAAGGAACGGATATTTTACATTTAACACTGAGGTGCACCCCTGAAACTGGTGTTACAGATGTTGACATATTGGGAGGGGCTGAAACCAGCATTTGAATGGAAATACAGAAGTGCAGGTACTCTCTATTTAGAGTACCTGTTTGCTCCTGAGAAGCGCCGGTACTCCAGCAGCAGCTCCTCCATTAGAGCGAAGGATAATAAACTGTGTTTATTACAGTTTGCTTGAAAAGGGGTGGGGCATAGGGGGTGATGAGCACTTGAGGGGAGTACACACAGCACTCCCCTCAGAGTGCATGTTTGGCCAGACGTCTAAACACACATGTGCATTGATTGTGCTCTCTCCAGCCCGGCACGGTGTTGCCAGGCTGGAGAGAGCCTGCACAGGCTCCCAGTCTGCCTGGGAGCTCCCTGCCAATCCTAACAAAAAAAAGCAGAGTCAGGACTGACCGCAGAGCAGGCTGGGAGCCTGTGCATGCAGCAACAACGAGGGAAAGATGAGCGGTGCGGTGGCAATGGAGGAGGTGAGGTTTTTGTTTTTCTATTTAATGTTCCCTCCCCCGCGCGCCACTTGGCCCTTTAGAGGTCAGCGAGCTGCAACTGCGGTACACATCCATTGTAATGTATTGCAACAGTGCTGAGAAGTGCAGGTACTGTCCCCTTTAAATTAAAGAAGTGCGGGTACTCAGTTTCAGACGGTGCCTGCACAATTTAAAGCACTGGCTGAAACAGTGCCCACTGCTGAGAACTTCATGCCATGAATATGAGTTACTGTTCATTGTACAACAACATGGTGTGGTATTAAAAAGCAGCAACGGGCTGGGCTAAAGGAACATCGGAAAATGCCCCTTTATGCCCGTCTGTCCTGTAGAAGGAAATTTTCAGCCAGCATAACACTGAAGGCACCTTTTCAAATAAAGAATGCAACAGGTACATTTTCTGGCTTTATTGTAACAGAATTTATTAAAATATGTTAAAATAAAATATTTGCAACCATACGAGTCCTTTGTAGGGGCGCTCAATCATATCACATATGAAATGTCAATGCAGGAAGTACCAATTGAATCTTTTAGGTCTGAAGAGAGTAGTTTTGATTTTCCATTTCAGTGCATGGCAGCTACGCAAAGTCACCGCAGGAGGGCGCAGGGCTTTTCAAACAGGTGCAGTTCACCAGTCTAACTGGGCCATACACTACACTCCCGGCATCTAAGCACTACACCTGCACTAACTATACAAAGGCAATGCATGGAATTAATGTGGATTATTTTCAAATAAATTAGTAAAATCGTTTTTTTTTTTTTTTTTTACATTTTAACCAGGCAATCTAGCCCAGTTTCCATGATACAAAGTACAGTTGTACAGAATAAAAAACACAAACCTACTGATATTTGTAGTCATACGAATTAGCAGGAAACAAGAACGCACCTGTAAACCGGTATTACAAATTACTTTGAATGGGTTTTCATTAACGATTAGCTCAGTGTCTAGACAAGACACTAGAGAAAATAACCACACAGTTAAATATTTAGGGCGGGGGTCCCTACATATACCAGGCCACATACGTTTTTATATAAAATGTTAGCATTTTGGATTTTGTGCAGTTTTATCTAGGTTTCTGTGTACACCAAAGAAACATAATGAGGCCTTATTTTAGCGCTACATTCAAATGAGTTATACAAATAAATAGTTTTTCAGCCTATATATTTACATGTAAATAGCAAATTAATGCTTTCTCTATTTTACTGGAATATATTTTTATTTTTCTTATACGATAAAATAGTTGTTTAAAATGTCTCTTAAATCTGGTGTTGCCGTGTCCTTTTACTTACACCCATGTGGGTAGTGTGATGTGTCAAGAAAGGAAGCTTGCAGTTTATGTACTTTTTATTAGTCAACAAACTTTGACTAACAAACAAGGGTTAATTTTGGACCCTGGCGTTTGCTCCTTAGAAAACCACTAGAGGTCAGCAAAACCCTTTGAAGGAAACATTACTTTGGTGAAATGAAGGCGCATGCAGTATTCGGAGTATGATCGAAGAGGCCGATTCTCGATTTTACAGAATCACCTTGTTATTGTCATACCGATTTTTCTTATGTCTCGTTTCACAGTGGCATATTCGATTTCGTTTACGCTCACAGAGGGGCACATCCCACTATTACACCATCACTGAAAACAAGAACAAAAACATCCCACCAGCTGAGACAATGCCAAGTCCATACTTTCTGCTGGAATATTTAAAAATATTTGCCCTTCATTGGGGAGAACTATTCACTCCATTTACACTATGGATGTATACATTATATACACGTGCATGTGCGTATGCACATACACAGGGGGTGTGTGTGTGCGAGAGAGACAGACCAGTAAATGTGTGTATAAAGCTGCCTGAAGCTGTATGGTCTGAAGTATCCAGACGTACGATCTGAATAAATAACCCATGATCCACATAGGCTACAACGTGAGATGTCTTTAGCGCGTGAACGCACCTTCAGAAACGGGCGTACACAGTCCGCTAACATGCAATAGCTTCTAAGCGCACCTCGTTGTCCAGTACAGCTGAATGCATGGGTTGGCTAGTGATTACAAATATCAAATCTGGACTCGTCTTCACATTGGGGAGGAGCAGCAAAATTGGTTGAACAGACTGGTTTAAGCACCTTCGTTTTATTGCCGTCATCATCACACAGATGAGTGTGGATGCGCCAAGAAACACACACACAAACGAGCGCACGCACACGAGTTCCTGCTACACCTTGCAGTCACCATATAACTTCCAGCTAAATGTTCCTTTACCTTGTACGCTTTTTTATATTAAGTACCAGTAGCTCCTCTCCTCATCCCCTTTAAGACCCTAAAATCGAGGACCGCACATTTACCTTGTGGTAAAAAATTAATCAGGGCAAATTTCCACCCCGTTCCGAGTTTTGAGGTTGGAAAGGGGAATAACGTGCAGCTTCAGTTTTCCGGCGCCCAAGTAATGCACATTCTCCATTACCGACTTTTTTCCCTCTTGCCAGTTCTTCCAGGTTACACCTGGTTACACCTGGAAGAATTTGTGCGCGGGGCGTTACAGCCGCACATCTGAGGATGCCGCCTACGCTCCTGGTATTACTGCAACACTCAAAAAACGAGTGCCTAGATCAAAGTCATCCTCAACTGTCTTTTCTGCAGCTAGTTTGGCACATTAAGCACGTCATCATCATTTGAACGTACACAAAGAGAGTCGCTTAAGAGGTTCACCAAGGCACAAGGTTGTGGCACTGCAGCACATTTTGTAACCTAATTAAAAAAAACAGACGTATGCAAATATTCTGTCTGAACACACACAAACAGGCTTCACAAGTTATGTTAGTGCACGAAACAATGGCTGGTCTGTGATTCATTTAACAAAAAAGTATTACAAAATATAAACATCATTCCTCAGCAATGTAGGTGACACTTAAGTATCTAGCAATAGATTTAGATCTGTGCAAGAACCTTCAACGGGTAAAAGTTGTAAAACGGGTCTTATATTTACATGTAAGAAAATAAAACTGTTCTGAATGTGCCATGGCGTATGCTGAAAATGGAAGACCTTGTGTCTCCTGAGAAAGATCAATAAATGGAAAGTGATGTATGTACACACTCATTTCTTCTAACCAACGAAAACATTTCGTGGGCATGTCTGACTTTTCCTACCAGTCGAGTAAATGTTGGCCCACATTACATTTCTCAACAGCAGGTATAAGATCCGGCAATCTGCACCTTCCTTTTCAGTGTGGCTATGGCGCGCACACCACATGTGCTCCCTTTTTCATAAGTGCAAGACCGTAGTGAGCTTAGCATATGTAAGCTTCCTGCGAGGCCGGTCTCCAGGCAGTAAAGCCGCGGTAAACGCGAGGTGTACCGTGTGATCCTAAGATTGCACGGCTGGGAGTGGCTGTACTAACCGGGAACAACGTCAGCCGAGTGTGTGCACGCCTTCATTCCGCACAGTGGGGCTCGAGCCCTCAGACACCTCTACCTCGTCCTCTGATGTTTCATATCTTAACTAGCACCTATCACGGTAGCACGGGGCTAAGTGTAGTAAATATGCCCTATTGACTACATGGCTTGGGTATGGAGTAACGGGCAGGAGATGTGGGTGGAGATAGCTAGCTGCATCTGTCCACTGCACCCAACCGTTGTGGTGACGTGAAAGGGCAGCACTGCGGACTGTCGTCTCAGCGACAGAACTCAAGCTGATCTAGCCAAATAAGGCGGTTATGCAAATTCCGACGGTTTGCCTGTCCGATCCGGGGCTGAAACATGGCGCGTGACGTTCCACCATTTCCATCTCTATAAATTTATTACAGGCTGTCGGATGTGCTTCATCTTGAACGTGTCCTTTTGTAAACGCGTATCCCTGCAAGTGTTATAAGGCAGCGGCATTCTTCCATTCTTTGTACTTTCTTCTCCGCACACACCGAGGGCATGATGGTACTCCGACCTTGCAAGGACTATGAAAGACAGTTTTGCATTCTGTACACCTAAAATAAAAAGTGCTTTGATTACTTTCATTAAAAAAAAACTACGTTTTGAAACAAACTTTCAGTGACAGCCAGCAAACAAACAACTTAAAAAAAAAAGGCAGTGGATGAACAATAACAAGGAGACCCCTAATCTCTAGAATGATGTGCTCTCTTTTGAACAGACTTATAGGGCTTCTCTAAAACATGCATCCTTGAAAGCAGCTTTCTTTGTAACCATCGCTTATGAATCCAGGATTAGCGAGATTCAGACACTAAGCTGCAATGAACAGTATACAATTTTTCTTGTTGAAAGGCTGTCATGACAACTCACTGTGGGTTTTCTTCTAAAGGTGCTGCCAGGCTTTCACATCAATCAAATCCTTTCTCTTTCGCCTTTATACCAAAGCTCTTCATTTCGAATACAAAACACTTTACATTCTGTGCAAGTGAAGAGTATTAGAATTCAATTGAGATAACAAACAAGTTATTTACCTTCGGTAATACCTTATCTGGTAGAGACTCTTTCCTTTAGAATTATCCCCAGTCAGACTAGATCTGGAAATTTCTTGTGATAAGTACCCCTGTGCGCCAGTATCTGGCATTGATCGGCTCTGCATGGCATCGGAGAGTAACGTGTGCAGTACCTATATAGGCACCACCCCAGTGTACTGACTTCAGTTTCTTTTCGTGACTTTCCATGCCTGGAGCGCAGTGCCACGAATAACACTGAGCACCGGTGTGGAAAATTAGGGCCCTGTAAAGGGAAAGCCCTGTACCTAGAAATCCGTTCGAAAGAGCAGGGAGGATGGGTGGGTTGCTAAGGAATCAGTGGCTAGATAGAGTCTCTACCAGATAAGGGGTTACTAAAGGTAATTTAAATTGTTCATGTGCTAGAAACTGCAAGCTGCTGATTTCTTATCTTAGAATAGATACCCAAGCAATACATCCCTGGAGGTGGGTCTGCGAACAATTTTCACACCAAAAAGCTCTGCAGGACCAAGTGGGCAAAGAGTCTATCCCGGCAGACCTGACGGTCCAGGCAGTAGTTGTTGGTGAATGTGTGCAGTGGGGCTCACGTTGCTGCCTGGTAGATGTCCAGGAAAGGAAGAAATAAGTTACTTATCTGTAATTGTAGTACCCCAGTATTAGACACTTTCATAGATTCAGATGCTTGAATCCTTCCCAGTCGTCGATATGGGAGTCCACAGTGTAATACAGAAGCTATGCCCAATTGCATAATAAGCATTAAATGCATTAGGCCTCTAACTTAGAAACACATCACAGTCATTTTGTAAAAAAGGACCAAACTCATAAGACAACCAATCAGATCATACCACCCCTCTAGAACCCTCCTGTGAGGAGCTGACTTCCCTCAGATTTTCCAAGCACAAGTGCTGCAATACAGATAGTACTGATGGAATGAAGGTGAGTGGGTCGCATGTGAATCTATGAAAGTGTCCGATACTGGAGAACTACAGTTACAGGTAAGTAACTTTTTTCTTACTCCAGTATTGGAACTTTCATAGATTCACATGCTTGAATCAGAATAGTAAGCAGTGAATAACACATTTCCGACATGTTCACCAGCAACACAGCATTCTATATGTGTAAGAGCGTGACAATATTCTCATAACTTTTCCTGCGGTCTACTGCCTGGAAAGCAGAAAGGCATTACTTTTATAGAAAATTAGAGATAATACAAAACAAGCGGATGGAGGGAAGAAAATTTAGCTCACCTTCATTGGAACAGATTTCTGAGGACTGCTTGTCCAACAGCTGCATCTTGAAGCGACTCGGTGTCCAGGAAGTAGTGCTGCATAAAAAGTATGAACTGTCCTCCATGTTGCAGCATGACAAATGTCCTGTATCAACACACCTGCGAACAGTGCACAGGATGTAGATATTGCTCTGGTGGAATGTGCTCGCACACTCATATGCAATGGTCTACTGCCTTCTGATGGCAGAAAACGATTGTCTTTAATCCATCGAGAAATAGTCTGCTTCGTCACAAGGTGCCCTTTCCTAGAGTCACTGAAGGCTATGAACAGCTGGTTAGTTTTCTGAAATGACTTCGTTCTGTCCAAATAAAATTTGATGCACCCTTTAAGATCGAGTGAATGCAGGGTCGTCTCTGCAGTAGTTTGGGGGTTCAAGAAAAATGACTTCAGCACTACTGGCTCATTGATATGAAATTCTGAAGGCACTTTAGGAATGAATTTGGGATTGCTGTGCAGAATCACTATCCTTTTTGAATTGCAAAAAAGGTTCTTGGATAGTTAAAGCTTGAATTTCACTGACTCTTCGAGCCGAAGTAAGAGCGAGAAGGAGCGCAACCTTCCATGTGAGGTACTTAATGTCTGCCCTGTGAATGGGTTCAAAGGGCTCCTTCATGAGCTGGCCGAGGATGGTGTTAGGTTGCCATGCTGGAGGTGGGGCTTTCACCGGAGGAAAGAACCTGAAGAGACCTTTCAAGAATTGCTTTATTAACCTCAGAGAACACAAGGACAGTTTGCCTAGTATTCTTCTATATCGAGAAATAGCTGCCAGATGGACTCTGATGGACGCATGGGCAAGCCCAGAACATGGTAGATGTAAGAAGTACGACAACACTGTTTCCGGGGCGGAGGAGAGTGGGTGTATATTCCTGGCTTCGCACCACAAACAAAATCGCTTCCACTTTAGGCGGTACGATTTATTCATGCTAGCTGCCCATGTGTTGGCTAGTACTGCCCTGCAATCACTTGGTAGGTATAAGCGGCTACATTTGTTGAATTCAGGAGCCATGCGGATAAGCTCAGAGACTTGGAATTCGGGTGCCTTACTTGTCCCTGGTTGATGGTGAGCAGCTCCGGAATTGGCCTAATCCTGATGGGAGGACATGAAGACAGTAGAAGTAACTCCATGTCCCAAGGTTGACGTGGCCACGCTGGAGCTATCAGAATTACCTGGGAGGGTTCTGACTTTATTTTCCTGATCACGCCTGTCAGGAGAGGGATCGGAGGAAAGGCGTATGCATAAATCCCTGACAATGCGATCGAAAATGCATCCCCCATGGTCCCTGTTGGGGATGCCTACTTGCGTAATATTGGCATTTGCCGATCTGGGAAGTTGCGAACAGATCCAGATCCGGTTTTCCACACTGGTCGAATATCCCATCCAGTGTCCTCTGGTCTAACTCCCACTTGTGAGGAGAGGTTGCTAACCTGCTCAACGAATCCGCAATGGTATTCTGCAGGCCCGGGACATACTCCACTGTTATGTGCACTGAGTGCTGGACACACCATTTCCAAATGGTCTGCGCTTCTCGAGATAGCAGGAGGGAACGCTTTCCTCCTTGCTTGTTGAGATAGTGTATTGTGGTGGTATTGTCCGTTCTGACAAGCACCGTCGATCCTCGATTCATCAGAAGGAAGGCTTGCAAAGCACAATACACTGCTCTCAGCTCGAGAAGGTTGATGTGAAAGAGGTGGTGAGAGGGGGGCCATTTGCTGCTAACCCGAAGGTCCTGCAGGCATGCACCCCATCAGGTCAGCGATGCGACTGTCATTACAATAATTAGAGGAATCTGTGGTAAGAAGTGCAGACCTTTTGAGATGTTTTCAGGAATTGTCCATCAATCAAAGAGAAGCTATCATGAGTGGTGTTATGAGGACCGTATCCTCAAAGGATCCTTGTGCCTGCTTCCATTGTTTGTCTAGCTCTTCTTGAATTGGACGCATGTGAAGTCGGCAGTGAGGTATGAGGCTTATGCATGACAACATCATCCCTAGTAAGGACTTGTACTGACGAACTGAAAGAAAATGTTTTCTTTGGAATCGCTTCGCTAGGGAGATTAACTTGTTTTGCCTGTCCAACGTTAGATAGGCTTTGGCCTGTTGTGTGTCCAATACAGCCCCTAGGAAGGCTAACCGAGTCGAAGGTTGGAGCAACGATTTTTCCCTGTTTAGAGCAAGGCCCAAGTCCTTGAAAAGGCGCAGTCACCTTGAGTGACCTGCGCGCTGACTGGATATTGGGAGCTTTCACTAGCCAGTCGTCTAGATAGGGGAAAAACCTGGTGCTTCTTTCTTCTTAGGTAGGCTGTGACTGGAGCCAAACATTTGGTGAAGATTTGTGGTGCTGAATGTAGCCCAAAGCGGAGGACCATGAATTGGAAGTGTTTGCTGTTGACAACAAATCTCAGGAACTTCCTGTGTAGTGGATGAATGGGAATATGGAAGTATGCATCTTAAAGTTCCAAAGACGCCATATAGCCTGTTCTGTTTAGAAGTTGGAGGACTTCTTGTAGGGTGACCATTCAAATTTGTTTTTTGAGGTATTTGTTCAGCTCACACAAGTCTAAGATTGGCATCCACAAACAAGATTTTTTCCGAATGAGAAAGAAGAGGTACTCTCTTGGAATATGGAACAACCTCTATGGCCACTTTGCTGAGCATGGTTTCCACTTCTAAGCTAAGCAGACGAAGATGTCTTTGTCGAGTCTGTGATGGAGGCATTAACAGGGGAATCTGAATGAACTCCAAGAGGTGTCCAAATTGAATTACATCCAGCACCAATTTGTCCTTGGTTATTTGCCGCCAGTGCTGGAGATGATGTTTTAATATCCCTTGGAAGACTGTAGGAGAAGAGTGGGGAAGAATCAGTTGGAGGCAGTCATTGCCTACATGCAGTTTCTTTAGATTGTCGCCCCATCTTGCTCTTGTGATAGGGTCTGGTGTACGCCGTGGGGGGCAGCTGCCTCCGTACATATTGTAGTCTAGAAGCCTGGAATGTGGTAGAGTAAGAGGGGTATCTGTAGTGCTGGTATCCTCTACGAAACGAAGGTTTTCCTCTGCCCCTGGCTCCTCGAAAAGGCACCTTCCTGAACTGAAGAGTGCCCAATGATCTGGCTGGCTCCGTGTCCGACTTTATAGTCTGAAATGCATCATAAAAGTGCTTCCCAAAGAGCGCCTCAGCATCAAAGGGAAGATCGAAAATTTTCATCTGAACTTAGGGGCGAAAATTAGTGGCTTTGAGCCAACCCTGTAGTTTCAAGACAGCTGACCCAGCAAGCAGCCTAAAGCCCTTCCCACAATAGCAGACACTGAGGAAAAACAATTCCCACTGTTATCTAGGCGTCTCCCCTCTTTATCTGGCGGTGTGGTCGACGGTGTGGAAGGATTCCTCGAACGACATTGAGCAGCTTGTGAAATGACAGAGTCCGGTTTCGGGTGGCCTGTGAGGCAAGCAGGAACATTATCAGTGGACTTATATTTTTTGTCCAACCTCGGCAGCACTGCAGGAACCGTTGCAGGATTCTGCATTATCTTCAAGCCCTGGCTCCAAACATCATCAATTATCAGGATAGCCCTGACCGTTTTTCTGTGAGGCTCCTTGAAATCGTAGAGGAAACAATCCTGCTGAGTCGCAGGCACTGGTAGATCGAACCATGTAGCTGCTGTTTCTAGCATGTTATAAAAGCCACCGATGTCCTCAGGAGGAGACTCTACCATAGGTGTTGCAGGAGAGGCAGGTGCTGGATTAATATAATCCTCCCATTCGTCATTCATTGTATGAATCTCTCCTTCCTCAGCATCTTCATCAGAAGAGGCTTGCCCCTGCACAAGTGTAGATTGTGGAGAATGTTGGGGCCTAGGTGGAGTTACATGTTGTGGTTGTTGAAACTGCTGAGGAGTAGGTGGTATAGCAGGAAGTGTTGGCTGATGCGGCAATGAAGGCTTTGGCAGAAAACGCTCCCTATAATCTGCCAACATTGCTTGTAAATCTGAAACCAATCCGGGAGGGAGACCTACCAGCCCCGGCTGTTGCTGCTCATAATAGTGTTGGTCATAGTAAGAGTCATCATCATATGAATACTCCTGACATTTTACTCGTAACTGAGAGGGATTGCTGCCCACTCCATAAAGGTAATCATCTTCTGAGTCATTTTCATCCAACAGATTCGAAGGTAGAAGTCTCAAGACTTTACTAGGAGATGTTATTGAAGGAGTCAAATGGTATTTTTTGACTTTCCTTTGAGCAGGCTGGTCCATCGACAAGAACAGAGCTAAGGAAGACGGTCTCTGTAATTTTGCTGTTATCTTTGTCGCTGACGAGAGATGAGATTTAGATGGTGGCGGTGTCGTCAAAGTGATCGTCGACAGAGGCATGTTCAAGGAGAGTGCCGACGGATCAACCGTCATCGACAGTGGAAGCGTCGACGGTTGAAACGGCGTTAGTGAGGCCGTCGTCGGTAAGGTCATCGTCGACAGTGGAAGCGCCAAGTGTTCTGTCGACGGTAGTAGCGCCGAAGAGGTGAGTCGCATTGACAAAGACTGCTGCAATGCCAAAGAGATGGGGCGTGCCGTTGACGAGGATGACCAGATTGTCAACGAAGATTCAGTAGTCGCCACTGACAGACATTGTGACAATGGTTGATGTCGTTGTTACGGCATGGGCCATCGATGGTGCTACCGTCAATGATGGTCCGTACTACGGTGCAGAGACTGTTTTAAAAAAAAAAAGTATTCTTTAGCTTGAATGGTGGCGCTGGGGCTCAGAGACAGCTTTCTTTCTAGATCTCAAATCTGAAGCATTTAACACCCTTCCTTGATGGGCTACATATTTTTGAGGATGCCTCAGATGATTTCTTTGAAGCCTTTTTAGGTGGTTCCCCTGAGATAACTTCAGCCTGCCTCTTCACAGGTGTCTTGACGACAGACACAGAAGAGGAGGCACTGTCCTCATCAGAAACCGGATTGTCCCTGGATTTTAGTTTTTGTAGTCAAATTAGAAGGCGACCCTCTCGGTCTTTCAGGGTTTTAGTAGAAAAGGTCCTACACACCTTGCAGTCTCTAGTTTTATGGTTAGGATAGAGACAATACATGCAGTCCTTATGCTGGTCATCCACATGCAGCCTTTTCTGCATGAAGGTAGCACAGGCTCTAAAAAGCCCTTTTATAGGTGTTTCTGACATGGTTGTCAGGTTGAAGCACCTACTTTGTAAGAGCTCCTGAAGAGAAAAAGAATCCAAATCTCCTCAGAAAGAATATCTGAAAGAAAAACAGCAGAGCTCAGAGGAGACTCCTAAACACGACGTGAGGGAAGTCAGCTCCTCACATTGTGGTGTGATCTGATTGGTTGTCTTTTGAGTTTGGTCCTTTTTTACAGAATGACTGTGATGTGTTTCAAAGTTAGAGGCCTAAGGCATTTAATGCTTAATATGCAATGGGCATAGCTTCTGTATTACACCGGGGACTCCCATCTCGACGATGGGGAAGGATTCAAGCATGTGAATCTATCAAAGTTCCAATACTGGAGTAACTTTGCATGCTAATTTAGTGGTCGCAGCATTGGCTCTTGTGGATTGAGCACGCAAACTCTTAGGGGGTTATTTCTTGGCCAATGAGTAGCAGATTGTAATGCAGAGCATGATCCACTGGGAGATGGTCCACTTCTGCACAGCCTTTCTCTTCTTCTCTCCAACACACCCCATGAAGAGTTAGTCATCCACCCAGAACTCTTTTGTACCGTCAAGGTAGAACGACAACGCTCTTTTTGAGCCTAGATAGTGGAATCGCTCCTCTTCTTTAGAGGGATGCGGCGAAGCGGAAAAAGTAGGCAGGGCGATGGGCTGGCCTACATGAAAGGACGTAACTACTTCTTTAAGTAAAATGGAAGCTCTGGATCGCAGAACCAACTTGTCTGGGTATCAAGGCTTGGATAACAGAGCCTTAAGCTCACTGACCCTCTGAGCAAATGTTATTGCCAGCAGGAAGGCCGTTGTGAGGGTAAGGAACCCGAGAGGACAGCTGTGCCAGCGCTCAAAGGGAGCACACATCAGGAACTTCAGAACTAGATTAGGGTCCCACTGACGCATGATAAAAGGAGGCGGAAACTTATGTTGCAAACTTTTCAAGAACCACATATCTAAATAGGGGATTTGAAAAGGAATGGCTGGTTAGACAACTGCAGAAAAACAGACATAACAGAAAGATAACCTTTTAAGTTGCCCAGAGAAGGGCTATGCTGGACAAGGTGAAGAATAAACAGAGGAACCTGATAAAGGAGTGCAGGAAGGGGGTCAACCTGTTTGTCTGTACATCATGCCACAAACTTGCCCCAGTGGCATACTGTTTTGGCAGAGGGTCATCTAGCTGCCAAGATGACATCACTGACTTCTGCTGAAGGTGCAAAGCTGTTAACTGTCGGCACTCAATTTCCACACAAGAAGGCAGAGTGTTTACAGGTTCAGGTGGAGACCTACAGCTCCAACAGAAGATCCTCCCGAAGGGGTAGTCTGATTGGAGGGCCGATGACAATGTTCAACAGCTCATGATACCAAACTCTCCAAGCCCAGTTTGGAGCCACAAGGATGACTTGGGCCAAATCATTCCTGATCTTCTTGAGAACTCTGGGCAGGAGTGGAATAGGCAGCAAGACATACAAGAAGCCGGGGGTGCACTTGAGATGAAAAGCATCTCCAAATAAGAGCAGCCTTGGAAACTCCAGCTCGCAAAACTGCTCACATTGCACATTCCCAGCAGTGGCAAATGGATCCAACCAAGGCACGCCCCTCAAGCAACACCCCTCCAGCTCCATGTCAGAGATCAGAATGGGGATGGCACCGCAGCAATCGGGGGTGGTGCCAGGGAACGTCAAGGTGGTGCAACCGGTGCCAGTCTGAATCCATCTGTGGATCCATGGGGCCCAACTGGCCCATAAGCTGGAGCAGCCAGTGTGGTTTTAGTAAGGGGCCCCTGCAGAACCCAAGGGGCTTTAAGGCACGCCCCCAGGAGTGGGCTGTTCCAATACGAGGTGCATGGCCTCATATATATAAGTTGGGCGGGGTCACTTTAGCTCCCGGAAACTTAGGAAGGCATGGAGATGGCCCAGGTGCTGACTCAACTGCAGAGCTAGGCCTCGAATGCTGACTGTCCCTTGTTTTGTCAGCCGACAGACGGGGTGAAGTCGAAGACCTCTACAACTGGGTGCGCTTCTTCTTGTGGTGGAACTTACTCGAGTGACCCGATGACTTTGAGTGCGACAAAGATCTTGGGCTCCACAACTGATGCCAGGACCTTCCTCTCAACTGAAAACAAGACTGTTGTGGTGTCACACGTCAAGCTGTCAGGAGCTTGAGGAACAGCTGCCTCAGGCACTTCGGATTCACTGCACGACAGTCAACGCAAGTCTTCATATTGTGGTCATGCTTGAGGCACCCGCAGCCAACAAGGTGTGGGTCCATCATCGACATAAAGCAGTGACAGGTGACGCAGGGCTTGAAGGTGGCCTTCTGAGATGACATCCCTGCCACACAGGAGAATGTTCCATCAAGCAAATTTTAACAAAAGTTGAAAAAAGGTTAGTCAAAAAGTGACTAATGGTTAGCTCTCTCTGGATCAGTGCTGACTGTCATGTAACGAAAAGAACTGACATCAGTGTGCTGGACTGGTGCCTATATAGATACTTCACACATCACTTTCAACGTGGACTAAGACGTGGAGCAGATTTACACTATCTACTGGTGTTCAGGGGTACTGCTCGTGAAAAAATTTCCAGATCCAGTCTGCTGCCTTGTGATAATTCTAAGTTAAGGAATCTGCGGGTAGAAGTCTCTATCAGATACTTAGGAGATTAGATTGTCTTGTTATGAATTAAGGACTCATTCATACAGGTTTAGCCCCTTAAAAACAATGGTAACAAACATTGTGTGGTAAGCCTGGAGGCCATTCTGCAAAGAATACAGCAGCTACCTCAGCATTACTACTGATCATCTACATTACTGATTTATGTAAAGTGGTCTTTTTGAGGTACATGCATACTTTTATGAGGCATCACTTTCTTCATTTGGAATGCAGCATTCTTAAGGAATGATTTTGGTTAGAGTGATTTCTCTTCTTGTATCTCTTTCCCTGCCTTTACAGGGATGAGGTTGTTACTGCATTCACTGTTTTTGACAATTATTGAAATCCCCGAAGGAGATTTAAGAAACAAATTACTGACCGGTAACAACAGATTTGCAGATTGAAAGATATCTAGGTTTATATGCCCTGCATTATTCTGCAATCTAGTGGTTGGGTCCATAAGATGCCCATTCTTTTCATACCTATTTGTGGTTTGACCAGAAAAGGAGTCTTGTTGACACTCCATGACAATGAGAGCAAGCGACTTTAGATTATTTTCTTAATTACATATCTCCTGAATAAATTTGGTTTCCTTTGGAAACTCCATGTCTTCACTGGGGAGGTGGGTGTGCCAAATGTGAATCTAGAAGAGATCCAAGCTGTAAAACTGTTGTTAAAGGTAAATAACATTTCTGTTGCACCATGGATCTCTTCTAGAGTCCCATGCTAAGCAAATATTATGTAGTGGTTTTACTCAGTTTCATTAAAACCATCTGGGTCACTTGTGATTCCTTCTTAGTTTTTAACATCCACACATTAATGCTTAGTGAATGTGGCATTGATGATCAAGTTGCTGATGTAAAGATATTGTTACTAGAGACATTTTGTAAGAAGGCTATAATAACTTTTTCAACTTGTAAAATGTGTCTTTCACATATGCTTTACACTTTCCCCTGACAATGCAAATGAGTAACCACCTTAGGAAAGAATTAGGAAAGAATTGAGGGTTTGTGCTAATAACTACCCTGTCCTTGTTTATGTGGCGATAGGGTTCTTGAATAGTTAGAGCTTGCAGTTCACTAACCCTTTTTGACTAGGTGATTACATTAAGAAAGGCTTTTTGTAGAGTAAGATACCTTAATTTTGCTTTGAGCATTGGCTCAAAAGGATGCTTAATGATTTGCACTAGCCAGGACAATTATTTTCCTTAATGAGATGTGCCTGTTAAAGACTACATCTGACACATAATTGTAAGTGGAAAGCTTAACATCAATACATTAGCTAATAAGCACTGCACAATAAGGCCCAATTGACAACCCTCCACAGAAAGTAAACGTACCCTACACATATTCTCGAAATGAGCAGAATAGTGTACTATATTTTAACACTGCTTGCAATCATACTGCAAAAGTATGTTAGTCACTCATAGATTATACGTTCTTTGACAATGTATAATGTTCTGGATTTTCACTCAACTTATAGAAATATATATCTGCACTTTATAAATCTCCAGTTTAAATAGAAACGTTTGATAGCACTACACAAGAGAACTCTTTAACTTTAGTATGTGCACAGAAATCCAAAAGAAAGCAATGTACCGTAAGGAGAAGCTTTAGTTTTTCACATATGTTTTGGCAACAAACATTTGAATTATCTGCAACCTCTCTGAAACTCAAGTCAGCAACACACATTAGTTGCACTCAGTCTTACCCTGTTTAAACAAAGCACCTTTTGCACTTAAAACGTTACTGGTGGCTATAGTGTGCATCATTTTACCATACTGAATCAGACTAGCTTCCAGTACTACACTGTTTATATTTAATATATATATATATATATATATATATATATATATTTATACACATGCACATAAAGTCAATCTATAATGTATATGTTTATGGGCTCTTTACTACCTACTTTGTTTTTATAACAGTGATCAATCAGTTTATAGAATGTTTTGAGGAGCATTAACTTGGATGATGTCATCAGTTATGTCATTTGAGGGGTCATCAGTGATGTAATGTGCGGTCATAAGCAGTGCATGGTGGGGGCACAAGTTATAGTTAGCTCTGCATACACCTGCCATCTAGTGCTGGGCCTGCACATCTGCAACTTGTTTTTCTTTGAAGTCTGGAGTCACAAGACTTGTGACTCCGAGTTTTTTCCTGCCCAGTGGGCAAGTAATTTAAGTGGAGCATAGTGTTGATGAAAAGGTAAGATAATAAGAGAGAGTAAAATGATCTGTGATCATCGTTGACTTCCAGGGTGAATGCTGGGCGCATGTGAATCTAAAGCACTTTTTGACACTTACCGGGCAAGTAACATTTTCTGTTCGTAGCATGTGAGCCTTTACTATATATGGTCTGCATTGACTGTAAAGCAGTTTCATCCCAAAGTGGTGGACAGTGACCAAACAATGCAGATGTTTGGAACATTGTTCTTATCACAGTTTAGCCAACTAAAGCCTGCTTATAGGCTTGGATGTCCACACATCAGTGTTTTGTGAACACATAGCACCTTTAGCAGTGTCTGCTAAAGTGATGTTACCTCAAAATGCCATAGAGACATCTTTTCTGTGTGTGGAATGCTCTCTAGGCGGCGCAGCTAACATGTTTGGCTTTGGCATATCAGGTTTGTATGCATTTAATGGTTCACCTTGCAAAATCTGTATTTGAGCTGTCCTATGTGAGGCTTGGCAAAAGCTACAAAGAGCTGTGTTTTTTAAAGGAAAACAACTTTATCCTGTCAATGTAATACATAAGTGCCTTTTTAACATCTAGTGGCAAAGCCCTTTTCGCTATGGAGTCAGAATTTGAGAAGAAGGCAGGCACCTTAACAGTTTGATTAAAGTGAAAAGGTGCCATTACCTTTAACGGTAACTTGGGATTGGTTCGTGAGGATCATTCGGTCCTTGTGAAACTGAATGAAATGTTCCTCTATGGTTAATGCCTGTAATTCACTGGTGCATCCGAGAAAGGCCATCACTATTATGAGGGTCACCTTCCATGACAAGAGAATAGGAATGGTTTAAACAGTGGGCCCATGATCCATGCAAGAACTACATTAAAGCTTCGTTTTGGGAGACATAACCCTTTTAAAGCCCTCTTAGAAAGCTTTAACCACTGGGGTTTTGAAAAGGGACACCATTTCTCTGTTCTACAGGAATTGAGTGACTGCTTTCAAATGTAGTGGAATGAAGTGTATGCTACCCTAGCCTTTTGGAGATGCAGTATATGAAATCCTGAAGAGAAATCAAAAGTGGGTCTATTTATTGATTGTGGGGGTAGTAGTCAAAGCTTTTCAGCTTCGCTGCATAATAGGACCTCATAGTAAGCCTGATTGTCTCGTGCAGAATGAGCCTGCACTCCTCCAAGATTGTGATACACAAATTCTAGGTCATTTGGTGTTAAGTGGCTAGGTTGCGCTGTTTGGTGTCTGGACAGAAGGCTATGTTAGAAGGTCTGGCACCATGGGAAGCTTTTTGTGGGCTGACTGAAATCTCCTGGAGGATGGCGCAGCAAGTTTGTAAAGCCCAGGATGACACTCCTAGAATGAAGATCATGGATACCTATCTCATTTTCCTGACCATGTACAGAATGAGTGGGAACATCCACAGTGCATTTCCAATGGACTGTGGGAAGCTGGAGGAGAAGCTTTGGCATTTCGCATTTTCATAAGTGGTGAAGAGGTTGATGGTTGAGGTGTTCCACTGATGGAAGTACCCAGGGGAACCAGTGCATTCAGTTTCCATTTGTGGATTTGCTTATGCTGCCTGCTTAGCAGGTCCGCAAACGGATGTCCTACCTTGGCAAGTGTTCTGCTAAGATGTACGTTGCTGCAAATCACACAATGACACATCTGTTGTGATACAGCAGGATTACAGTGCATGGCAATTAATGTTTTCTGTGTTTATGAGTACCATTTTGCACCAGATGAGCTCGAGGAAATCTGTGAGGGTAAATGGATGGCCAAGAGTTCCAGGTAGTTGATATGCAGCCAGCTGGTCATGACTGATTCAGGTCATCTGCATTGTCAGGGGGTCATTTACTTTTTTCATTAGAAGAGTGCACTTTCTGGGGAGCTTGAATTGTCCTCTTACCTCCACCAACAAAATCCCTCTCCTGAAGATAGTCTTGTTCATAGGTCCTGTAAATAATTGAAAATATTCCCAAAGCATCTTAGAACGTTATAGTTTGTTTCACTGTTTATTATCTTAACCAATCTCCTTACATTTTCTTTGTGAAACTAAAGACTTTGAGAGTCATTAGAGTTTCGCAGGTGTGCAACATCAACCTGTCTCCCCCTACCAGGCACGTACCCACAAAAAAGAATCATAAAGTCTTTTGTTTTTGTAAGATGAATACTGAGCAGTCACAAATGTGTTGCGTCTGCTCAGCATTCAGCTGTGCCTTCCGTACACTACTACTCCAGCTGCAGAGGCATTGTGGGTATAGAAATTCCCATCCAGCAGAAGGGGATCTCTAGGTTTGGCTGTCAGTCCTGTGCTAAGGGAGAAATGGCCAGGGCTTCTGCTGACATGGAGGACTGGCACTCCACTTGCTATGGTCTAATTACTACTTTATTTCTTTTAAAATATATAGTTTTGACTGGACAAGGAATTGTATTGCCCGCTAATCACCGGCAGTCAAAAACCCAAAAGAAAAACTCTAAAAATAATGTTTTTAAAATGTAGATCTTTAATATTGGTCCTTAGATAATGATTGACTTGTTGGCATATGTCCTATCCAGCAAGCTTTGGTGAATTTCACATAAACCTGCGGAGCATGTTGAATGTGAAAGCAAACAATATAAAAATAATAAAATTAACAAAACTTACCTGGTAGTGGTATCAAACTCAAAAGGGAAAATAATGTCATCCTTATTGCATATCTGGCATATAAAACCCCTTTGGCTACACAAGTCACAGTTGTATATATGGTCAGAAGCAAACTGGATCACGGACTGAAGAAATACTTCAAAGATACCTTCTGTGATCTGCAAGACAGACAAATTTAAGAAACATATGAAAAAGTCACAGTCTATCCAGAACGTTTCTCATTCTATATAATTTTCTAGTCTGTCTAAAAAACATATCTCCCCTAACTTTAATAGACCCACGTTTAACAAAAGAAGCATTTATGTTATTTGGTCTAAAACCTGTACCACAGAACAGTGGAGCTACAGTGAGTGATTAAATGAGCCATTACAATAGATTTAATATTTTACAATCCTTCTACATTGCAGATACCAGGCCCTGAACTACTGGCTTGTAATTAGCCTTCTAGAACTACAGCTTTACTAACAAGTAAGCAAACAAGTTACTGCAACATTATTTCTGGCGGATATCGAATCTTCTGTAAATTCATTATCTGTAGCTTCTTCTCAGCCATAAAATGGGATCAGGATTTTTTTTAAAGCTATGGCAAGTCACCAGGTGCCTTTCTGTCTGGTATCAGCTGCTACTTTGCTTCAGCTGAAAGACCTAGAAGGTGGCCCATAGAAAGTGCAAAAGGTACCAGTGATGTTAGCTCTGTATATTTTTCGACTCCAACAGAGGTGAAGGACGGAGAAAGCAGTGATAAATAATAAAACAAAAAAAATATCAAGAGGCAGGAGAGTGAGTAGGAATCTGACAAAAACGCTGTATCAATAAGAAAACGCATACCCAAGGTAAATAGCTTTCTTTTCAAATATATATTCACCCTTTCACATTTCTTTGACCACTTCAATAACATCACAAAAAGGAGGTGGACTGAGGATCTCTACACAATTTGTGTATATCGGGAAATTCTGCAGGATTATTTTAACAAATTGTGATTAATCTCTCTCATCCATAGAGTCCTGCTGGGTTAAATAATGTTAAAAAGCCCAGGTAGCTGCTTATCAAACGGTCTGAATTGGTACTCCGTTTAGGAGGACAGAAGAGCTGGCCTTTCCTGATGTTGAACTAGCCCAAAACTAATTGCGCAGTGTTTTACCAGTTAATTCGTAGTAATGTTCAACACACACACATCTGGAAATCATCTACTTTTTTTTTTAACAGCTTCACCCAGCTTATGTCACTTGTAACTGATCTAATTTGTTACTGTCAATTCTAGCATATCCTGTACTTTTATTTTAGAGAGCAGGAGACACCCTACGATCTAAATCTTTGCCGACTGTCCTCTTCAGATGAGCGATTAGAAGGAAATAAAAATAATGGTCAAATAGCCTAGGATGAATGAAGGCTGAAACTGCCTTTGATAAGAAGAAAGTTACCTTGCTTTGCAAATGAAGCAAAAGGAGGAGATGCAGAGTTTGCCTTTCTCCCAATCTTTTTGCTAAAGAAATAACAACCAAAAGAACTGTTTTCCATGTTATATACTGAAGTGCACAAGAACTCATAGATTCAATTGATGGTCCATTGGGAAAAGTCAACACCGAGTTAAGCCAAATTTTAGGCATCCTAACAGGAATGAAAAGAAATGTATTCTTAAAATCTTTTCAGAATTTTAGGACTACACGTCATTTAAAAAAGGATCTAGGTCTGCTGTTAAGACACAATTGCTCTAAAGAATTGTAGCGGTGCAATGATTGGAAGTTCAACCATTTACTGTGATAAACTGCCTTGGTGGATGGGTGTCAATCTTCAGAAGTATGCCTTTTTAGGAAATGCATACATAACGTCATAAAGTTGTAAGCATTTTTTGTTTAAAGCTTGAATATGGAGAAAAAGAGGCAGTTCCTTTTTCTGCAACGATTAGGAGGTGGACATCGACCACTGGAGTGTGCTGAACAAAACAGGAAGTAGATCTGTGAGGGCTGAATGGATTGCCAAGAGTTCCAGGTGGTTGATGTGATTTCTTTGGTAAGAGTCAGCAGCCAGCTGGTCATGACTGATTCAAGTCACCTGCATTGTCAGAGGGTCATTTACTTCTTTCATTAGAAGAGTGCACTTTCTGGGGAGCTTGAATTGCCCCTTAACCGCCACCAACACAATCCCTCTCCTGAAGATAGTGTTGTTTATAGGTCCTGTAAATAATTGAAAATATTCCCAAAGCGTCTTAGAACGTTATAGTTTGTTTCACTGTTTATTATCTTAACCAATCTCCTTACATTTTCTTTGTGAAACTAAAGACTTTGAGAGTCATTAGAGTTTCGCAGGTGTGCAACATCAACCTGTCTCCCCCTACCAGGCACGTACCCACAAAAAAAATCATAAAGTCTTTTGTTTTTGTAAGATGAATACTGAGCAGTCACAAATGTACTGTGTCTGCTCAGCATTCAGCTGTGCCTTCCGTACACTACTACTCCAGCTGCAGAGGCATTGTGGGTATAGAAATTCCCATTCAGCAGAAGGGGACCTCTAGGTTTGTCTGTCAGTCCTGTGCTAAGGAAGCAATGGCCAAGGCTTCTGCTGACATGGAGGACTGGCATTCCACTTGCTATGGTCTAATTACTACTTTATTTCTTTTATTGCCCGCTAACCACTGGCAGTCAAAAACGTCAGAAGTATACCTTTTTAGGAAATGCATACACAACCTCGTAAAGTTGTAAGCATTTTTGTTTATAGCTTGAAAATGGAGAAAAAGAGGCAGTTCCTTTTTCTGCAAAGATCTGGAGGTGGCCATCGACCACTGGAGTGTACTGAACAAAACAGGAAGTAGATCAAATGTTTAAGTCAGCAGTAAAACAGCCTCTATCAGTTTCATACTGTTCATTCAAATACTCTCATCTGTAAGTGTGTCTAAAGCACGAGGAAGCTGCATGATGCAGTCAACATCAAAACGTGTAAAACTGACCTTTGCGCTTAAAACCGCTTCTCCAAAAAAGAAATATTGAAACCAACAATTGAATATGGTGCAATTTCTTTTAACACCGCCATGAAAAGGCTGGCAGAGAACAGGTGCAGGGGGCCACAGAGGGGCCGCTACACTTGGCACGGGCAGTGCAGGGCCCACCTGCCCAGCACTATTTGCTTTGCAGACAGTGAACATTGCGAGAGCGCTGGTGCAACCCTGCAGGCGACAGCATTGCCGCCGGCTCAATTACGAGCCGGAGACAATGGTGTAGCCTGTTTCCCACTAGGTCTGCAGGCAGAAACTGAGGTTTCTGCCCGATGACCTAGTGGGAAACCCTTAACTCCGGTGGGGAGGTCGCTGCGTAGGCGGCGGCCACCCTGTTGGGAGTTTGACGGACAGCCTTTTCCGTCGGCCATACTCTTAATAATGCCCGTAGTCTACCTTCACTGCAAACTTACACTGTTTTAGAGATTTGACAACCCAGAGAGGGCACATATCTAACGATTCATCGCCCTGAGATCCAGGGACCACTGGGAAAGAAAATAGGCATGGGCCCCATAATAAAAACAGCCCCCGCTCAATGAATTAGAAAGCTAAAAGAATCGCAGATATCTGCAAAAAGGAGCAGTTTTTAACTTGTAAAGATAAGCTACATGAGTGTTTTGAAAGATGTGGAAAAAAAGTACTGATTCAAGCTTGCTGAAGGCAATGTTTGTTCTAATATCAGGGAAATTAACAGTAGAAGCTGGCCCAACAGACCATAAAACAAGCCCACAAGCAGCCAAAAAACTGCCCACACACTGACCTGTCAGGAAAACCTTCAGGTAATGTCTGATTGCCCTATGGGCCAGTCCAACCCTGCAGAGATTTGCACAGATGCACACCTTTAAGGACTGGGAACAGGCTGTACATTACATCAGGGAAGGTATGTAAACAAGCAAAACACTGACTACCTTAGGAGGTGGATAATTTACCCCCAAAGTTCCAGGGAACAGGCCACATACTTTCTCATCAGAGGCCTCTAAATAAACAAGGCTGAGAGGCATTTCAAATGATATAAACCAGCCCGACATGGGTTTCTATCCCCACGTTTTTGGATCAGGACAAATTGCTTGGCACAGAAACAGTATGCTAAACATCCGACTGTTGCCCGCATTTCCTAAGACTTTTACCTTGACACAGACCGTCAATGCTCTTAGGTAGCAAGAACATTTACACATTCATCTGCACACATAAGGACATAAATGCTCAGATAGCATTCGCCAACATACTTTCTAGTGCTAGATGATATGCCCCCAAATCGCCTTTTTGACTAAAAGGATGAAATGCCAGAGAATGCCAAGTAACACTTGTTTTATACTGACTGAACTGTGGTGTACACAGAAACCTATGGTATTTCTGATATGGTTCATTTTTATCATATGTAAATGAAAGAGCAGGAAGGTACATATCCCTGCTCAGATTTCCATGGGATACATCAAGTAAAAGGCACTTATTCTTTGCCCCTTTGTGCATATGAACCACAGAGTTTTTTACTGCTCATAAAAGACGGTTGAAGTATGGCCAATTATTCCCCTTTACATTCAAATCAAGATATTTATGTAAAATATGGAACATAGGTGTAAAGAAAAGTGAATGCTCAGTCAAACGATCATTAGCAAACAAGGTTAAACAAAGCTGTCAGTTTGGTTTACAACAGTGTTTATCTGGAACTGCTCACTATTTCATAATGATTAAATTACTTTATTTATTTTCCTTTTTTTAAGTGTGAACCAGGGTACAGAGAAACATGGCAAGTGTTCAAAGGTGTGTTCAGTTCCAGTCTGAGATTCCTTGGCTATCATTTACGTATTCACTATCAACATTTTAGCGCAGGCTTCTCCAATGAGTAGCTTGTGAGCTACTGGTAGCTCTCTGGCTACCAGTCAATAGCTCTTCTGCCAGCAGCCCAGCCTACTAAATTAGAAGCTTTTTAGGGTTGAAATAATATATGTATAACGAAATTGAAAAGTGTTTATTCAAGATGAAAATGTGTTTATTATTGTGTATTTTCAGAACTTTCAACCAGATGTATGGAGCGAAATGGCTGAGTTTCCAAAATATATTCAAAGTTGACATTTCAGTGATAAATCATGCAACACTGGGGAGACATTACTAATATTACCTTAGAACCAGAGGCATTGCAGGTATGGCTGTTAGGTATTACTCACATGGAAGAATTCCACACTGACAAAGCCTCGTTTATGTCACTGCTGCCAACTGTACATGGTGAACTGAGGTGACTAAGTGCTGATAATCTTGCATGGGGAGGGCACTAATGTACTCTTGCTTGATGTGGCCACTATTACATCATTAATAATATTAGTACCTCTGGATGATTTTCATTACGTTTAGATAGCTATTACTGAAGAAAATCTTTGAGACCCCTGTAATCTAGCCTTGCCTTCCTCAATGATAACCCCTACAACGTTAAACTCAGTCTTCAACATAGTAAGGTTTCTATAGATTTTTTGGACATAAGATTCTTCATACAACACAACTCCATACAAAGTGTTTTATACAGGAAATCCACTTCTTGCAACAGTCTCCTTCATGCGACGAGTGCACATCCATCCTCTGTAATCAATAATATTCCCTTTGGCGAGATGACACGTGTACGACACAACTGTAGTACTGACTACAAGTTTTGGGAACAAATTGGACTTGTCAAACAAAGATTTACCAACAGAGGTTATGACCCTTTCGAAAGCGGAACAGCGCATTAGGAACACATCGAGAAAGGATACTTTGACTCTAACACCTCGTAGTAACAAAAAATGTACCGAACACTTGTCTTTTGTGACTAGATATACAGTCCATAGTCAGGGTATTTACAGAATACTCAAACAACATTGGAACTTGTTAATTGATCTACCTGGACTTAAAGGGCTCCTCCCTAAAACTCCCAAGATCACTTACTGGAGAGGAAGGACACTTAGGGACCATCTTTGCCCCAGCTATGTCCCTGAACCTAATGCAACCACATGGCTCTCCAGAAACCCCTCGGGTTTTTACACTTGTCGTGAATGCAATATGTGCGTTTTTGGTTTGGACAAAACCAGAACTTTTTGTTACAATAATACTGGGACACACTCTATCAAAAGTTTCATCAACTGTAACACTAAATTTGTGATTTATATTTTAGGGTGTGCATGCAAGAAAATATATGTGGGTAGCACTATAAGATCTCTCAAACAAAGAATACAGGAACATGTACGTGCCATCAGGAATAATGACAGCAGGTACCCACTGACATCACATATCGCATTGGTTCATCCTCATGATGGTTCGATTTGGTTCCAAGGGATTGACCACATCCTGCAACATCCCAGGGGAGGGAATAGGGAATTACAATTACGCAAAAGGGAGGCAGCTTGGATATGCCGGTTACGAGCAGTAGAATTGGGACACAACACTGATCATGAATTTCATTACTTCTTATAATATTACATTCATATGAGACCTATTTTCATTTAGTACTCATTTATTTTCTGTACAACAAATTAGTCTTTGCCTGAACTTTATGCATGACATGTTTATGAGGTCTTAGCATAGGCCTCCATAGAAAATTACTTAGAATTTCTAATTTATACTGATCAATTCTATATGATACCATTTGTTTGTTGAATGGCATTTTTTTTAGAGATTCCTTAAGTTCTTTTGATGTATTCTTCCATGGCTATATCTTCAAATTGCAATATGTATAACCTTTTGCTTGCCTGTGTAGAAGCTATTGACAATGTTTTTCCATACAATTTTATAACTCTTTTTTTCAACATGCAAAATATTTTTTTCTTATGAACAAATTTGTGTTGTCACCCATTTTCATTGCTTGCTGTGACACATTTTTTCAACAACTTGCTCGTTGCATGGGGATACGAACCACCTTCCACTATAACACTTACTTACTCTGGTTTTTTGTACACATTCTTTTTCTTTTCTTTCTCCCTTTCCATTTTGCCCCCACCGTACTCTTTTCCTTTCTGTTAACTTTTCACACATATATTATTTTCCCACTGATTTTGTCTTTTTTCCTTTTTCTACTGATCTTCTATTTATTATGTTTTGCTTTCCATTTCTTTTTATTCCTTTTTTTTTACCTTTTTCTTTGCCCCTCAGTTATCCAGAATTTCGATTTTCAATTTATTACATTTTTTGATGATATGGGGCTTTCCTTTTGCGTGTCACACTTTGTACACGCTTTTTCACCTTTCAAGATGGCCGCCATACGTAGTCCTCTTTTTATCTTCATAACTTAGTAAATATGCACGAACACGACGACTGCTAAATACAGTCCGTCGTTTATTTTTACATCCTCTTGCCAGGCACGGCGGAAGTTCTCGGAACTTGGCGTCCGCCTTTCCCTCATTTAAACTTCACCGCGTACACGACTAGTGTACACACCTACATTGGAACGGGCTGCACACGGCCGGGCCCCGTCATTCTTCATACTCACCGGCCTCTGATACTTTTTCAACCACTCGCTTTACTATCTTTTGATGTACTGCACAGGTAAGGGCAGAAAATTGCCTTGAGCCAGCACGGCTACATTTCGTTGAAGGACGGTATTTTGCTTCTTATGAGCATTACCAGCCATAATATATATTTTTTGTTTTTATATCTGAGGATGTCGCTCTCCCTCCTCATGGTTATTTAATATGTCCTGTATGATCAAAACTGGGAGATATTTACCTCCCCATTATTCTTGTCTTTTTCATGCGACCAATGGTTCCTGTTCTTTATCATATATTAAGACAATTATTATTTTGTTTTTTTCCATCAGGCCCATTATATGCCTTTGTGTATTTACACTTTGCAGAATTTCTTTTGCAATATCTGGAATACTTCCTTGGTATGTTCTTTGACTTATTTTTTCGAACTCATATCATCTTTTGCACTTATGCGAGTCTTGACTCTTGGCAGAGGAATTTTCTGTTTGAACTTTCAACACCTTACGTGCACTTATTGTCTATGAGGAATTTGTTTTTATCACGTTGTCCGCATGTTGCACTTTTTGGATTCTCCTTGGTGTTTATCTTCTCTCCTTGCTGGTTCCTTTGACCATGTATGAGTCTTTGGTCTAGATCAATTTAACATTTAAAACGTCTTTGCACAGTATTTTTGATGTATCATCATAAAATATTTTTGTTCAGTCACCAGCATGTAAAATAGCATTTTATATGTTAATATGGTGTTTTTCGGTGTTATATTGATATTATTATATTATCCTCCCATTTTTTCATGGTCATATGTTACTTTGCAGCCCTGAGGAAGCCCACCTGTATGGGGCGAAACGCGTTGGCTGCTTTTTCCGTATGAACCTCATGTCATAACAAGCTCTTTATGCCAATAAAAGAAATCTTCAGAAGGCAACTGAGAGAAGTCTCGCATCATTATCATTTCAACAGCATTGGACTCTTCCTGCTTACTATTGTTGCTGGATGCTCTTGAGTGGTGCACCCCCTGAATGTTTTTGAATCCGGAAACGCTTCAGCATGCTTCTGTGTACCAGAAGGTGGCGCCTTGCGGCTTCGCACTGTCTGTTCCATTTTGGAAATGACGTGGGGCCTATTCAGGCGCCACTCTTGCACGCTGATGTCAGTTGCTTTCGAGGCTCTTCACACCCCCAAATGTGCCGACCCTAAAGCGAATTGGTAGACAGTATGCAAATCGCTAGACTTGCCATCTTTTAATGGGTAGAGTCGAAACAGAATGGGGGAAATGGGAGGATCGGTGAGGAATCTGCAGCAGTGTTACCAAAGGTAAGTAACTTATTTTTCTGATAGAGACTTATAGCCGCAAATTCCTCTCCTTTTGAATAGATACTAAACCAGTACCTAAGGGAGGTAGGGTGTGGATGGACTCAACCCAGAAAATACTGCAGGACTGAGGACGCCCTTCTCAGTAAACAGCAATACGTCTTTGTGAACGTGAAAGCACCCATGTAGCTGCCTTGCAGATGTCTAGGACAGGGACTCCTCATGCCAATGCAGACATAGAAGCTTTGGGCCTGGTAGAATGGGCTCAAAGGCCTTCTGGAGGATGCTTCTTTGGCAGTGCATAGCAAATCTTAATGCAGAGCATGATCCAGCGTGAGCTGGTATGCTTCTACACTCAGGGAAGAAGGTGTCTAAAGGTTATTCACATGCCGTGCAGAGATGATAGTAACCAGGAACACAGTTTTGCTGTTACGAAGTCATAAGAGACAGCTGTGGATTGGGTAGAATGGAGGGCAAATCAAATAAGAAAGGTCAAGATTGAGGTTCCATTGGGGCATCACAAACGGAGAAGTGGAAAACATGTTGTAGCTCATTCAAGAAGGCCATCACAACAGGTGGCTTAAACAAAGAGGTCTAATCAGGCAACCGTAAGAAGGCTGTTATGACCAAAAGATAACTTTTAACAGTGCCTAGAGGAAAGCCTTGCTAAGCGAGAGACAAATCAAATAATAAAACATCGGGCAATTTGGCCTGGAGGGGATCAATCTGGTGAGTGTCACACTGGACCACAAATCTGTGCCAATGACAGGAATCTACAGTTTTCGTTGAGGGGTGGCTGGCTACCAAGAATACAGCAACTAAGTTCGGAAGAAGACTGAAGGAGTTCAGCTGTTGCCATTCAATCTCCATGCATGAAGGTGGAGGTTGGTGGGGGGTGGACCTCACCCCCAGCTACAACAGCAGATCCTCCTGGACGAGCACCTTGATTGGAGGACAACTGCTTAAGCCTAGGAGTTATGAATACCATACTCTCCGTGCCCATTTTGGTGCCATTAGGATGACTTGGGCCCAGTCTGTCCTGATCTTCTTGAGAACTTGGGGCAGGAATGGTGCTGTCAAAAAGGTATAAAGGAGTCCTAAGTTCCACTAGAGGCGGAACCAACTCAGAGCGAGCGAGAGATGCCTTGGAAACTTCAGGACGCAGAAGTACTGACACTGCACGTTCTCAGTGCTGGCGAACACACAGAGCCAAGGGGTTCCCCATTCATGTAAGAGAACTAGCCCCTCCTACAGGTGTTACCGCCACTCATGATCTGCTAGGCACCTTCATCTGCCCTAGCGTTCAATAAGCCTGGCAGATGGTCGCCACCAGGAAGACTCCTTGGTGATCCAGCCAGCTACAGAGGTGCAAGGCCTCCTAGCACAAGGTCAGTGACCCCACCAGCCCTATTTGTTATAGTACCACATGGTGGTGGTGCTGCCCGTGTGCACCTGTAGCAGCGTTGCCTTGATGGATGGCAGGAAGGCTTTCAGCGCCGCGCAGATGACCTTTAGCTCCATAAGGTTGATATGGAACCATGACTCTACTGGAGACCAGAGATCTCTGATCTCCACCTCCCCCTCCCCCTGGTGGCTGTCCTGGCCAAGAAGTGCCCATTGGTCACCACTGTAAGCTCTGGGAGTGAAAGGGAGAGGAGTCTGTCGCTGACCGAATCGCAGTCCAGAAGCCACCACTGCAGATCCTTTGCAGTCTCCTCCAAAATCTGGACATGGTTGAGGATTTTGGGCACATTGGGGCTTCCGATCCCACTGCAGAAAACCCCCATATGACTGGCAGGATGTAAGAGCCCAGCAGTTCCAGCAGCCTCACATTTAACCTCACTGGCATCCAGGGCAGAGGGTGAAAGATCGAGATCATAACCTGAATGTCCTGGATTAGGGCACAAAGCTGAACCACATCCAGAGGAGCCCGATGAATGGGAGCTCCTGGGAAGGAGGCAGGTGTGACTTCAGCATGTTTACAGTGAACCCCAAAGATGACAGGAGATTCACCACAGTCTGGAGGTGGTTGACGACTGACTGAAGGGAGTCTGCCTTTAACATCAAGCCATCGAGTTAGGGCAAGACTGGCACCCCTGACCTCCGAAGGTGTGCTGCCATCACTTTAAGGAACTCCAGAGGAGCACCTGTGGGACACCAAAGGGGAATTCAACGAACTGAAAATGCTCCTTTCCCACCACAAACTGCAGGTAACGACAACAGGATGGCAGGATGGGAATATGGAATCTAGCGTCCTGCAGGTCCAATGCCACAGTCAAGTATTCTGGGGTTGGGGAGAGACAATATCTAGCTCAGGGTGAGCATTCTGAATTTCTCTTCCCGGAGGAAGAGATTGAGAGGGCACAGATTTAGAATAGGGTGTATACTTACATCCTTCCTGGGCACCAGGAAGTACCGGAAATAACAAACATGCCCTAATCCTGGCACTGGCACCCTCTCAATAGCCCCTTTGACTAAAATAGCCTACACGTACTACAGTAAAATAGAAAGATGGTCCTCTGTCAGTTGCTGGGTAGATGAAAGACGTGCAGTGGGGACGGAAGGAAGAGTAAGGCACAGTCATTGCAAAAAAATTGGAGGACCCACCTGTCCAATGTGGTTGCTTGCCAACCCAGAAAGAATCAGTGGATCCTGCCTCTCGCTGGGTGGCAGAGACCCTGTAAGTTGCGCTAAAGAGGTGGGGCTGCTTGTGTGCGGAATGTGCGCACACTAACCTGGGCCATGGGGGTAGTGGGCACCAACACCTCATCTAAAGCCACGAAACAAGCACTGGAACGGCTGCTATCAAGGCTGTGTACCCCTAATTTCCTTAAAAACATCAAGGGCAGAGTCAGCCTTGTCCCCGAACAAGCAAGTTCCATCGAAAGGCATGTCTATCAAGAAGGACTGGAGACACCCAAGAACCCAGTAGATTGTAGTCATGCATGGCATAGAATGGAAACACCAGTGCCAAAAGACTGCCAACAGTTAGTGATGTCCAAGCCACAATGAATTGTGAACTTGTCTGCATCACGGCCAACCTGAATGTTCTAAGAAAAAACAAGGTGAAGGTCTTTCAGAACACTAAGGACCCTCTGCAGGTCTTGGAGTAGTGGCCTGACACCAGGATCTGTCACAGATATGTGATGTGACAGGCCTTAAAACCTGTTGGTCTAGGAAGTGACATGCCTCACACACTGTGGAATTTTGATGATAAAAAAAAAAAAACCTTAAAAAAAGTGGTCTCAGAGACATGAGAGAGAAGCTCAGAATCCACATCTGGAGGTGCGTAAAGAAAGGATCAGACGTTAGTGCATGGGAGTTGCCATTTATAGGCCCTCCCAAGTAACTTCCGGGCTGAGCGGCGTCTGTGCGGAACAGCAAGGTGCCACCTCCTGGCATGCAGAAGCTTTGCTGAAAGGTTTCTGGATCCAGTCTGACGCCTGGGGCGATATTCAACAGGTGAGGGATCTGCAGCTAGAAGTACCATCATCATTAAAAGACAGTACTGCCTGCCAACGAAACATACTTTTTACAACCAGCTTTCAGTCAACTTACTGTCCGCAACTGATTGTGAAACTTTGAACCAGGAAATCACCCTAGATGAAATCACAGTGGCAATCAATTATATTCAGAGAAAAGCGAAAAGCCACAGCCCCAATGGTCTACCCAGAGAATTTTACAAGACAAACACATCACTGCAAGTGGCCTACCTTTTGGGGCTGTTTACCACCTGGAAAGAGGCATGTCTACATCATAAAGATATTAGGGAGGTATTGATCATGTTGATATCAAAGCCGGCCAAACTAATAGCTGTGACTCATAACGAGTCATCTTTGTTTCTCAATATAGGCACACATTCTTGCCAAGAATCACTACAGTGATTGGGAAGTTGGTCTACGCCATAAAGACTAAAGTGGCTTTAAACTTCACAAATCAACAAGGCAATCCATGCCACTGTACTAATGCCTTAGCCCAGGCAAGTCTTACAAATTGTTTTTGAGAAAACACTTGATTTACCAGACTGGGAATACTGGTTTGCTCAGCTTAATCATCTAAGGTTGGGCCCAACATTCCGGTCATACATAGGCTTACTATATACAGAAATCCTGGCACAAAGTGTTGGTTAATGGTGTTTTATCTCAGCCCACACCTACTGCCCCAGCACTGTGGTTATTTGCCATCATTATCAAACTATTGGCAGCACTCAAAGCAGACAAATAAATAATGACATTTGAGTGCAACACAGGTATCTCTACACGGTGACGACCTACACATATCCCTAATAGATCCCAAACACTCACGGTTACAAGTTATGCAAATACAAAACATATCTGGCAGTTATTGTTGATGTGGCCTGACAGACTCAGGCCCGCCACTTAATACTCATTTGATAAATTATGCATACTTGTAATAGAGGCTCTGAAAACACTGCTATGAGGGTGGGGCAACTACACCTCTTATTAAAGTTATGTGTAAAACACAATTGAGTGTATCCTCTGGAAATGAAGATATGCTCACAGTTTCCAAGTAGAAAGACTACTGCATTGTTGTACAGCAATTCAGTCTATGTAGTTGTGTGTTCCAAAAATGGTTTTGTTAATTTTTATTTTGTAATTTAAATCCCAAAATTTCTTTGAGACATTTAAACATATTTTTGTTCTAAAGTTGTATTGTTATAGCACGCGCTTCGCCCCGTCCTGGCCTCTGAGCCTAGGGCATCCTCAAGGCTACATGGAGCAAAACAAGATGTTGCCGCTTCACAAAGTATTGTTTGCATTAAACCTTGCTACATGCACAGGGAGTGTTGTTACCTATGGGTCACTAATTGTGAAAAAAAACACAAAAAGAGACAGCAGAGTCAAGAATCTATCTCCAGCTGAAGTGAAAATATAATATTAAAGCTTATCCAAGGGTTCTAATAATGAGTGTAGAAGGGAAGAAGGTATCTTGTGCTTAAAGTGGCCATAGTGTGGGTTATCTGAGCAGGCAACCTACGATGTTACTGTAAATATGCCCGTGTATATTGTTTATGATGTTAGTTGAGCACTGGCAAAAGAGAGAATAGATCCGGTAAAAACTACCTGTGTATTCAATCATAATTGGTAAGATAATCGCTCCAGGTTCGTTAACTATAATCTAGTTTCTGAAATGAAAATCACGTAACCAATATGTAGTCACAATAATAAATGTCTCCATGAACAATTACTCTTAAAAATATTGACAGAAAGACAGCAATCAGTTTGGTCAACATTGTATTTGGCCTAAGCAGCTGTAATAACACTGTTCTGGAGGGGGCGTGGCTTAGCAGCGAATGGAATATGACGGCGAGCTCTAGTGAGCCGGGCCCTAACCGACACTCATCCTGCTGCCGAGGCCGCAAGGAACCACCGGGTTTGTGTCCTTGACGGCGAGAGGGTCCTCTCCGAAAGCAGATGGAGCTGGAGAAACGCAGCAGGGGAGACGAACCAAAATGGCGACCGGGACTGCTCAAGCAGCCCCGCGTGGCTGAATCAGGAGCGCAGAAGAGAAGGCCTGGACGGCAGAGACAGTCCATGAGTGGCGGGGCCGCAATAGATCGCGGCGGCACCAGAGGACAGCGCGGAGGAGCAGAGGCGGCTCGACCTTCCCCTGGCTAGGCATGTGCGGATCCCAAGGTGAGTGGTGAGCATGCAAGAGAGCAGCGGGCGGCCTGCCCGGCAGGGAAGAACACACTGCTGGGACGGGGACCCGAACCGGGTCCCAGAGACGCCCCGGACAAAAAGATTGTGGACTGGAAGGCCCTGCAAACGCCGGCCGGGCAATGAAGTAAGATGGCAGCTGGTGCTTGAAGAAACAGGAGGGGAGGGCGCCCCCTGCGGCGAGTAGCTTGGACGCTGACCGTAAAAGCCGTTGGGGAGGCCCCAGCCACCTGAAAAGGACATCAATGAGTGCCATGGGAACCAGACTGCTGTGCTTGGAGGGAGAGTGCAGTACCGCCAAGGTCAGGTATTATAACTAACGGAGGGAAAAGGCGCAGCTAGATCCCACTTAGCAACGTGGGAAGGCGAGCAGCAGTAGAGACTTGGAACTGGGCCCTGGGGCCCCTAGAGAGGTATTACCAACTGAAGAGCTCTGAAGGCACCGACAGCAGAGCTGCCCAAAACAATGTCTAGTAATTAGATGGACTTGAATTTAAAGAAAGGGGGCCCTGGGGACCACAGTGAGCTTGCTGGTGGTGCTACACATGCTACGTTATGCCTACAGCAAGGAGAGATGCACAGCAGTGGCATTAGTAGCAAGGAAGACTGAGAAACAGGTCATTACCTAATGATCTGAACGTGGGCACCCCCAGACCGGAGTGTAGGAGGAGAGCAACATATAGAAGACCATGAGTACTGAGAGCTGGCTGATGCCCTAGGGAAACACGAGTAACTGCTACGGATGGCACCTACATCAGTTATTAGAGCGGCAACTACACTCCCGTGCCTGACGGGAGACCGTGGGGACTTGGGAGCATAAGAGAAATACAAAGAAACCTGTGTTTAATAAAGACGACCAGCTTGGAGAGACCTGTGAATAGTTTATATGCCCCCCAAGGCCACACATGGGTAAAGCTCTCAAAAAGAGGGATGGAGAAAGGGGGGCATCCCAGCGTATGGGGGCAGCCAGCAGGAGGTTGGAACAAACATTGTCTGTGTCGGTGGAGGCAATGCCTCCACTTCCATGCTTCAAAATGTACTTCAAGCTATAGCGGCATCAAGAGAGGTCAAAATCGACACGCTTAGTATTGATCTGGGCCTATTGAAAGACGGCCACAGGCACCTATCAGAGAGTGTTAGTGCCACTGAAAGGGAGATCTCCGAGACGATCGCTACAATGGCTGTGGTAGGGGGACGAATGGCCTCTGAGGAAGCTGGAATACGGGCACTTGAGAGCAAAGCAGAGGACGCGGAAAACAGAGTGCGTCTTAATAATATTAGAGTGGTGGGACTCCCCGAGAAAGTTGAGGGTTCAAATATGGTGTGCTACTTGGAAGAATGGATTAAGAAAGAAGTGGCTCTGGAAGGTCTTTCTCCCTTTTTTGTCCTGGAGCGGGCATGCAGGGTACCAACTCGACAGCCTCTTCCAGGGCCCCCACCGAGACCTGTGGAAGCAAGGTTACTCCACTTCAAAGATAGAGACTATATTTTTGCAGTGGGCTCGAATGGGCGGCAGCCTTGCAGTAGAGTACAATAAGGTCTTCATGGTCCCAGATTATTCCAGGAAAGTGCAGCGCTAGAGGTCTGCCTTCACCGCTGAGAAGAGACTACTACGAGAGGCAGGAATAACATATTCCATGCAGTTCCCTGCACGACTCAGAGTGGTAACACCCACAGGAGTAAAATCCTTCACTGCACTTCAAGAGGCCTGGGACTGGGCGGAGAGACAGCCCAACCCAGGCCCGAGCGGCCTGCCCCGACTACAGAAGAGGAAGCACTGTCCTCGCTCAAGGCGTCAGGAATCGGCGATACCGACTGGATCTCCCATGGCACGGGGATAGCAGAAAGGTAGGCAAGGAGGCGGTGGTGCGGCGGCGTCCTTGGGTGGATCGTAACCTGACCCCAGATCCTCGCTCAGGGAGGCGAGTGAGGACGGGACAGAATTGGATGGAGACTCAATAGCCTCAGTACCTTCTAGCGAGATCCTGCCAGTGGTGACCCCAGAAACTGCAGATGGTATTATTTAGTCTCACTGTTTGAGCAAATGGGTCACACTGTTCACCCTGGGGTATGGGAGTTGGGAAATGTTTAAATCAGTTAAAGAAGGGGAGGTTTGTTTTCCGCCGCACATGCCTAATGCCAATTGTGCTACTATTGGAGAGGCCCCAGTCAGAGGGGAAGAGGGACCCTCATGGATGCCCAAGTATCACGACTTATCTATGCAATGGCTGACCCCCCCTAGCTTTTAAAGTACTCACATGGAATATTAGGGGTATACATTCTATGAGTAAACGTCATAAGGTATTTTCACACCTCACTAGACGAGGGATTCACATAGCCCTGCTGCCAGAGACACATTTAGATGCCAAGGAGGGGAGGGCCCTTCAGTGTAGGTGGAGGGGACATGTTTATTGCACTACATACTCAGCTTAAGCATGAGGGGTCCTTAGTTAGATCAAACCTGGAGTGCTTTTTCAGCACGTCAATTCTATAATTGATCACTTAGGCAGGTATGTTATGATCATGGGAAGGCTAGAGGTAGCGATAGGGAGATTTTATGTTCCTAACATTGATCAGCTGGGATTTTTACGGACCCTTTCAAAGCACTTCACCTCCCACTTCATGGGGTCTGTACTATTGGGCGGGGACTTTATTTGTATATCTGATATGGGCCTAGATAGATCGCACCCCGCACTGCAGGAATCCCCGATTAGGTGCAGCGATAAGGTCTTTCGGGAATGGCACTAAGAATGGGGACTGGTGGATGCATGGCGGACTCAGCATCCAAGGGACAGGGATTACTCCTTCTATTTCCAGTTATATTACCTGCATGTACGATTGGACACCTTGCTGTGTTCTCCAGATGTCCATAAGATAACATGCACTACTGAATACTTGAACAGAACGATCTCCGATCATAATCTTCTGTTATTAGGACTTTACTGGGTGCACTGTCGACCCCGGATCCCACATGGCGACTCAGGTCCGAATTGTTAGAAGACTAGGTTTTCAGAAATACCACTGCAGCCTACATAACTGCCATTTCGGTGACAATGAAGGTTCCACGACCTCACGACTTCTGGTATGGGACGCCTTTAAGGCAGCGATAAGGGGGAGATGTACTTCAGCAGCCAAAGGTGTACTGCACACAATACTACATTACATTGAGAAGGTAGAGCATGAGTTGAGGGAGCGGGAACGCTCCAGAGAACCGGGACTCCAAACATCAGTCATGGAAGCCCATGTGCGAATGGCGACAGGGGTTGAAAGAATACGCTATTATAATTATAAAGCCCACCTGGCGAGAACAACATGCAGAAGGTGACCGAGTGAGCTCGCTTTTGGCATGGTCTGCAAATCCAGCGAAGAGGGGGTCAGTAATAGTTGAGTTAGGAACATATCTGGGTTAGACGATCTATAGCCAGTCTGCCATCAATAAGGAATTTTAAAATTATTACTCGGATCCCTACCTGAGTAAAGTCCAGTCACAGCTGACAGATATCCAAGAGTTTTTATCACACCTTAATTTCCTGGCACCATCTGAGCAGGAATCAGAGACTTTGGGGCAGGCAATTGCCCTCTCGGAGGCGCAGGCGGCTGTCACTAGCATGGCGCGAAACAAGACCCCAGGATTAGATGGCCTGACAACTGAATTTTATTCCACCTATATGGCAACACTGGGGCCCAGATTGGTTAACATGTACGAAGAGGCCAAGATAGCTGGGACCCTTCCCCCATCAGTGCGAGAGGCCCTTATTTCCCTTTTGAAACCCAGGAAACCACCCATTGACATAGCTTCCTACCGACCTCTGTCAATGTTATTGGTAGATTACAAAGTCCTGGACGCGATTACTTATACCACATTACGGGCGAGAGTCGGCAGAGGTAGCACTATTTTAGGAGACTATAAAGTGGAAGGAGGCACCAGGCAGGGATGCCCACTCTCCCCTCTCCTCTTTGCCCTGGCCACTGAGCCCCTCGTAAGCCTAGCAAGAATGGGCACTACCTATAGAGGCTTGAGAGTTGGGGTAGACACCCATTATATGGCCTTATATGCGGATTATATTTTGTTATTCTTAGCAGATGCAGATGATGCACTCCAGGGAGCGAGGCAGTTACTATATCGTTTTGGATCACCATCGGGCCTTCGGGTTAACTGGGGAAAATCCAGCCTATTCCCCATGATACCTGACCGAGTGGACCCTCAGGACCTGATGGGTCTACAGTGGGAGCCAAGATGTTTGACATACCAGGGGGTTCATATTTATCATAGCAGAGCAGACCTTTTTGAAGGTAGTAGAGGGCGAGTGCTGCTAGGGCTTTGAAACAATATGGCCTTTTGGGAATCATTACCCTTATCAGTGGCAGGTAGAGTTGCTCTGTTGAAAATGATTAACCTGCCTCGTTTACTTTACCTTTTTGTCACACTCCCGCTATGGATACCACAAGCCTTTTTTGAGGATCTGAATTAATTGATAATCGGATTCCTGTGGGGGACAGGTAGACGAAGACTTGCGCTAGAAAGGCTTCAAAGGCCAACAGGAGATGGGGACTAGTAGTGCCATATTTCAAAACCTATTATCTAGCAGGTCAACTGCAATGGTTGACCCAATGGATAGCCAGTAATGTGAGGCTGGACAGAGTAATAACACCCTTTACTCCGGATCTCCAGACGCTGGCCAGGGTGGTCATCCCACTCGGACCATCGACCGTAATCCTGTCAGCGGACTTGGGAATCCTACGGGCCTGCTGGCTGCACTACCTCCGCAGGGAGAGGGGTGTGTGGGGGGTGGGCAACACCGTATGCCCCGGAGATACCAATGCAATTTTTATCAGTATTACCCAATGGGGGTGACTGGAGCGGACTGTCTAGTTGGGTAGAAGCGAGAGCAACATCAATGGGAACATTATTTGAAGCAGACACCCTATTACTACTTGAAGAGTTTAGGCTCTGCTAAGAATTGCCACAGGGACACTTCTTGCTCCTTAAAGCAGTCACTGGAGCGATTGCTAGGCGTTGGCAGATGGGACGAGCTGAACCTCCTCTTTCAAGCATCTGTCAATACTTAACTAGTAGTGCAGGCACATACAGGGTGGTGACTTTTCTTTATGGGAGAATGAGAGCAACTCTTTGCCAACCCCTCGCGAGACTTAAGCTGAAATGGGAGGAGGACTTGGGCACAGCAATTACCAATGACCAGTGGGGGAACTTATTGACCTGGGTGCCCAAAGTCTCTAGAAATGCTAGTTTCAGACTCATTAACTTATATGTACTACACAGAGCATATCTGAAACCGGGTAGGCCGCGGAGGCATTTTAATTTAGTGGAAGCCAGGTGCCCGAGGTGTGGAGAGGAGGCAGTAGAGTTTTTTCATATGTTTTGGACCTGCCTGGTTCTGGGGAAATTCTGGACCTCAGTGGTTGGTACAATAGGAGAAGTCATCGAGAGCGATGTCCCTTATGACCCAAAACATTGCTTACTCTATGGGTATCCACACACAACCTGACAGAAGGTGACCAATCAACTTCAGGACCTCGCACTACTGTTGGCAAAGAGAGAGAGATAATTGAGAACTGGAAACAGGTACAAGGACCCAATGCGCGTCCTGAAAAAGGGAAGTGTAACAGTGGGCAAAGGCAGCAGAAATGGTGAGGGACCACGAGGTCAGGGGCTGATTGAGAGAACCCGGGCCTGGAGTGCTTTGAACATCACTTGAAGATAAAGACAGCAGGCACACAGACAAATTAAGGCGGTGGAGGACAAATGGGGAGGGGGGAGATGAGGGTAGGCACTTGCCCTGAAGGGCAATTAAAGTAAGTGACAGCATGACGGATTGAAAAAGGGGATGCAGTAACAGGAATATGGAGTGAAATAATTACTGTCAATATTGAAATACATGCCCCCTAAGGTAGCAGCCACACTGTATTGTTATCCTAGTCAAAAATAATATGCCTGTTATAACTAATGATTTGACAATGCTGAAAGAGGGTCATTAATGTAGAGGTCTGAACATGCCTAATTTTTGCTAATAAAGTTGAATAAAATGTGTTTAAAAAACACTGTTCGGGATAGTACTATACATGAGCTGGGAGGCACTCGTCACAGTGCTGACAACCCCATTGTAAGACCTGAGAGGTGGAGTCCCTGTAGGTTAATCTAGAGGAAGGAACCCAAGGGAGGATGGGTCTAATGTTAAATGTTCAATCCTGAGTCTGCAATACTGGTTCTAAGCATTTGCTTTTTTGAATCCATAGTTTAAGCAACCCTACATGAAAGGGCATATTATGCGAACCCCGGTATAAGTATTGCTCAGAGCATATTAAGAGAAACCATGTTTCACCATTAAGTACCCATTTTGGAACTGCTACTAACTGAAACAAAACCCCAACCTGCTCCTTACAGAAACTGTCGATTTTAATGCATCAGACACCACGTTCTCATCTGATCCTTAGCGTTCATGGCGTTCCACACTGTCACCATGTTTAACCCCTTCGATGCCAGGCCTTTTCCCCCTCCTGTGCCGAGCCATTTTTTGGCTATTTGGGGCAGTTCGCGCTTAGTCCCTCATAACTTTTTGTTCACATAAGCTACCCACGCCAAATTTGCGTCCTTTTTTTCCAACATCCTAGGGATTCTGGAGGTACCCAGACTTTGTGGGTTCCCCAGAAGGAGGCCAAGAAATTAGCCAAAATACAGTGAAAATGTTTTTTTTCAAAAAAATGGGAAAAAGGGGCTGCAGAAGAAGGCATGTGTTTTTTTCCCTGAAAATGGCATCAACAAAGGGTTTGCAGTGCTAAAATCACCAGTTTCCCAGCTTTCAGGAACAGGCAGACGTGAATCAGAAAACCCAATTTTTCAACACAATTTTGCCATTTTACTGGGACATACCCCATTTTTACGATTTTTTGTGCTTTCAGCCTCCTTCCAGTCAGTTTCAGAAATGGGCATGAAACCAATGCTGGATCCCAGAAACCGAAACATTTCTGAAAAGTAGACAAAATTCTGAATTCAGCAAGGGGTAAATTGTGTAGATCCTACAAGGGTTTCTTACAGAAAATAACAACTGAAAAAAAAATATTGAAATTGAGGTGAAAAAATCTGCAATTGTTCTCTACATTTTAGTCTGTAACTTTTTCCTGCAATGTCAGATTTTTGAAAGCAATATACTGTTACGTCTGCTGGACTCTTCTGGTTGCGGGGATATATAGGGCTGGTAGGTTCATCAAGAACTCTAGGTACCCAGAGCCAATAAATGATCTGCACCTTGCCTTGGGTTTTCATTCTATACCGGGTATACAGCAATTCATTTGCTGAAATATAAAGAGTAAAAAATAGCTATCAAGAAAACCTTTGTATTATCAAAATGGGCACAAGATAAGGTGTTGAGGAGCAGTGGTTATTTGCACATCTCTGAATTCCGGGGTGCCCATACTAGCATGTGAATTACAGGGCATTTCTCAAATAGACGTCTTATTTACACACTCTCTTATATTTGGAAGGAAAAACTGTAGAGAAAGACAAGGGGCAATAACACTTGTTTTGCTATTCTATGTTCCCCCAATCTCCCGATAAAAATGATACCTCACTTGTGTGGGTAGGCCTAGCGCCCGCGACAGGGAATGCCCCAAAACACAACATGGACACATCCCATTTTTTGACAGAAAACAGAGGTGTTTTTTGCAAAGTGCCTACCTGTAGATTTTGGCCTCTAGCTCAGCCGGCACCTAGGGAAACCTACCAAACCTGTGCATTTTTTAAAACTAGAGACCTAGGGGAATACAAGATGGGGTGACTTGTGGGGCTCTGACCAGGTTCTGTTACCCAGAATCCTTTGCAAACCTCATAATTTGGCCAAAAAAAACCACTTTTTCCTCTCATTTCGGTGACAGAAAGTTCTGGAATCTGAGAGGAGCCACAAATGTCCTTCCACCCAGCATTCCCCCAAGTCTCCCGATAAAAATGGTACCTCACTTGTGTGGGTGGGCCTAGCGCCCACAAAAGGAAATGGCCCAAAACAGAGGTGTTTTTTGCAAAGTGCCTACCTGTGGATTTTGGCCTCTAGCTCAGCCGGCCCAAGGTGGGGCACAAATGGCCTAAAATAAATTTGCCCCCCCCACCCCTGGGGAGCGACCCTTGCCTATGGGGTCGCTCCCCTTGTGTGACGGCGCAAAAAAAAAAGATCCCTAGTGCCTAGTGGTTTCTGACCCCCCTTGGGGGCAGATTCACCTAAAATCGGCCGATCTGCCCCCAAAGCGGGCAGAAATGGCCTAAATACAATTTGCCCCTCCAGGGGAGCGACCCTTGTCTAAGGGGTCGCTCCCCATCGCTATAAAAAAAAATGTAAAAAAAAATAAAAAAAACACACATTCTTTTTTTAGCCCTGGTGCCTAGAGGTTTCTGCCCCCCCAGGGGCAGATCGGCCTTATAACTTATAACAAACCCCCCCCCCCCCCAAGGAGCGACCCTTGCCTACGGGGGTCGCTCCCCTTGCCTGACGGCGCACAAAAAAAGATCCCTGGTGCCTAGTGGTTTCTGCCCTCCTTGGGGGCAGATTGACCTAAAATCGGCCAATCTGCCCCCAAAGCGGGCAGAAATGGCCTAAATACAATTTGCCCCTCCATGGGAGCGACCCTTGCCTAAGGGGACGCTCCCCATCTGTAAAACAACAACAAAAAATCCCCGGTGCCTAGTGGTTTCTGCCCCCTAATTAAAATAGGCTGATCTGCCTCCCTGGGGGGCAGAATGGCCTAAAATGAATTTGCCCCCCAGGGGAATGACCCTTTCCTAAGGTTTCGCTCCCCTTACGTGAAATTCACGAACAAAAAAAAAAAATCCCTGGTGTCTAGTGGTTTCTGTCCCCCTTGGGGGCAGATTGGCCTTATGAAAATAGGCCAATCTGCCCCCAAGGGGGGCACAAATGGCCTAAATATAATTTGCTCCCTATGGGAGCGACCCTTGCCTAAGGGGTCGCTCCCCACCTCTAAAACAAAAAACAAAACAACAAAAAAAAATTATCCCTGGTGCCTAGAGGTTTCTGGCCCCCCGGGGGCAGATCGGCCTAATAATAGGCCGATCTGCCCCCGGGGGGGGGGGGCAGAAAAGGCCTTTAAAAAAATGCCCCCCCTGGGAGCGACCCTTGCCCAAGGGGTCGTTCCCTTGTGTCAATTTCATTTAAAAAAAAAACATCCCTGGTGTCTAGTGGGCGTTTTGACAGCCAGATTGCTTTCAATCCGGCTGCCAAAACGCAGAGAGAGACTTCAAAGGGAAGGAAATTCCTTTCCTTCCCTTTGAAGCTTCTCTCGGCCTCCCCCACGTGATCGGAAGATAAATGCTTTGCATTTCTCTTCCGATGGGAGGAGGCTCTGTGACAATCAGCGCGCGCTGACGTCACGGGGGTGGTGGGGTCGGGGTGGAAGGGGAAGGGCTTCCCCTTCCATCCCTGACTTGGAGGGATGTGTGCCCAGGACGTAATGGTTACGTCCTGGGCACAGCAGCACTGTGGCGCAGGACGTAACCATTACGTCCGCGGCACAGAAGGGGTTAAATACCACATGATCCTTAGTTCTAGTCCCTCATTTCTTTCACCTCATCCAACAGTCCCAAAAGTGAGTTAGAAAGCCGTAACAGTTATGAAACTGAACATGACCTAAAAGTGTATCAATATATATGAGGCAAATTAACAAACCCACTCCATATTGTACATGAGTGATAAAATTATCAGCTAGCACATGACAAATACAATAACGCATTTCACAAACAAATGGAAGTTCTCTTTTCGAGTTAGTGGTTAAGGTACCACTCGTCTTCTAATATTAGTATGGTATCCTCAAGTATAATGACCATCTTGTGACAACGTACATTTTAATGTTAAAAGGTTCCATTAACGGTATTTATCTTCAATTAGTCTGAACTCATAAGAGCCAAGAGTGAAGCTCAGCATCCTTATTCAGGCCCTTTTTCATAGTCTGAAATTTCAAAATTAGTTCACTAACGTTTCCATAAGGCCAGTTGTCGACTGCCACCTCTGGGATTTTTCTTTGAATTTCAAGGCCCAAAAATGTAAATGTATGTTGATTTCGTATTGTTATAGCATAGCCAGCATGTGTTTCGCCCTGTCCTGGCCCACATAGTTTTGTTCCAAAGTTGTATTGTTATAGCATAGTCAACACGTGTTTCACTCTGTCCTGGCTCGCAGCCCAGGACAGGGCTAAAACATATGCTTTCTATGCTATAACAATACAACCTTGGAACAAAAACATGCATGAATGTATCAAAGGAATTTTGGGATTTAAATTACAAAATAAAAATTAACAAACTTTTTTTGGAATGTGGCTTCGTCCCCCGTTGGGGTACATCCATGAATATCTGCCAATTATTTCAGTTAATGGACGAGTCGATGCACAAATACCCATATGCCAGCTGCATTTCCTTAGACATGCAGCAGGCAATTGATACCCTCAGCTGGCAGTATCTCTGGGCATCTCCAGAAGCCTTTGGAGTTCCTCCTGAATTTATACAGTCGGTAAAGCTCCTGTACGCGGCCCGACCGTCAGGGCCAAGACGGGGGGGGGGCATATATCCACTTCTTACCCCATATACTGCAGAACTAGACAGGGCTGCCCTCTTTCCTCACTCTTGTTTGTATCGGCATTGGAGACCCTGGCACAGCACCTCTGCCGTGGTGCGGTGGATTGGGGAATTGCGCTCAACTCCACTACACATGCTTGCTCTTTATATGCAGAAGATATAATACTCTATTACAGAGATCTGCGGCATGGCATGGAGAAGGCGGCACAGATTTTTGCCCGCTTTGCGCTTCTCTCTGTGCTCCAAATGAACCCTGATAAGTCATATGCGTATTCATTCCAGTGCATCTGGTCGGAGCCTAAGATTCCATTTGAGCCCATGACCATTGTGACGGCCCCAGTCTCCTTCCGCTATCTTGGTATTCGTGTATAACGGAATCAAATGGACCTGTTAGATGGGAATCTAAACTGGGCAATTACATCCCTCCGATCCCAGGTCGACTTCTGGACTACACTACCCATTTCAGTGGCCGGAAGGGTAACCCTGGTGAAGATGGTAATGCTACCACGGGTCCCATATCATTTTGTGAACCTGCCCCTTATAGTATCTCCTTGTGTATTTCGGACATTTAACTTTTTATTGATAGATCTCATATGGGGGATGGGTCGCCGCTGATGCGAACTGACGAACCTACAGTTACCCCAGACTTGGGCGCTCTAGATTTTAAAGCCCACTGTACTGCAGGCCAGTTACAATGGCTGGCCTAATGGCTAGCTGGACACAATTTAGATGAGATAAACTGCACAGAAACCATGTGGAAGAGGGTCGCCTAAAATGCCCCTTGGTGCTACCTTACAACTACGCACAGCCTTGGCTTACTGGAAACGAACTACTCGGTACACGGTTTCACAGCCCCCCCCCCTAGGCACCTAACATACCATTACGTGGGCTCCCTATCCCTTTCGGAACTCTAACAATGGCTATGCGCAAGGTTTGGGAACAGCGGGGTACCCTCACGTTAAGAGACTTGTTTGAAGATGGCATGCTACTCTCACAATTTGATTTTGTACAATTACATGGTTTATCGGAGACTCTTTTTTTGACACATGCTAAGATACTATCCGAAGTTCGCACTTACTGGGCACCACGGGACACTGAACCGTTAACACATGAAACACTCCAGGCTCTCCATGCAATAGGACATGGTAGACATCTTTTACGATGAATGTATCGCGGGGTCCGGGCACAGCTCCACATGTCATTGGACACGTTGAAGGCCGCGTGGGTAACTGATATAGGCAGAGACATTACTGACAAGGAATGGTCCTTTTTATTACAATATGGCAAGCAAGTATCTCATAACACTCGGTTTAGGCTGATCCAGTTTTACCTCTTTCACTGGGCATACCTCACTCCACATTGACTCAACAGAATCTACCACACTGCAACTGCACACTGTCTTCGGTGCCACACAGTTGACGTCGATCTTCTCCATATGCTCTGGTCATGTCCGTCCCTCACACAGTACTGGAACGCAATAGGAGCCACTCTGGCAGAGATCATGGACTAATCAGTAGAATGGTCACCCGCTGATTTCTTCCTGGGACTGCACCTTAGGAAACGTGCCTCCAAGGTACGTATGTGCTTCTTGGAATTGGCTTTGCTTTTGGCAAAACGTCAGTTGACGAAGTGCTGGGAATCCCTCCATGCCCCATCTCTCCTCTTGTGGAAGGTATTATGCTGGAGCCAGGTTGAAAGAAGAGAGGAGTATAGAGGTCTGAGGAGGAAACCAATAACTCTGGAGTGGGACTCACTGGTGGAAGCGCTTAGGACACAGATTGAGACATAGGGTGGATTGTGCTAGGGCAAGTAGCGTACCTTGTGAGGTGCTGGGGGCGAGTGTGTGTTACACACTTGTGGCTTCCACATATTTTATCCTATAGGGTCCATGCATGCCTCTTCTTCACTGATATCTGGCTGGATCGATATGTTTTAAGAGTAAATATATAAGTTGGTCCCCAATGCAAGGAATGGTATCCCTGAAGAGCTTATTAACAGATCCATCTCCTGTGTCTTAACTAAGGTGCTAAAAGACGGAAGATGGGTAGGGTGTGGGGTGGGCGGGATGTGGGACTGTTATTCAACACCATTGCAACATACTACAAGAGTGTTTGCTCACAGGTGTAGCTTTATTGTATGGAATGTATACTCAACTACGACCTATATGTGATGTTACGTGACTAATACACTGTATGATGGAAGAGTTGATAATGGAAACTAATAAAATTTTGTGTTAAAAATAAAATAAAATTTAGGAACGTACAACTGCATGGACTGAATTGCATTATAACGATGCGGTAGCCCTTCTATTTGGAAACAGTTAGGATATCTAAATTTCCAGAGGATACACTCAATTGTGTTTTACACTAAACAAATTTGGTTCTACACTTGCCTCTGTGGCAACCAGAACAAACCGAGTTTGTATTCAGTTAATCTGTAGGGGACAGCAAAGCTATTCTTTGTTGAGAGTAGAAACAAATGTTTAAATATCTGGGAATATACATATCATAGGCCTTAAAGTGAAAGGACATAAACCCTTAGGTGGAGAAACTGAAAAAAGATATAGCGTATCAAATGCCTCTGCGGATATCCTTACGGGAGTAAATGTGCGAGTCCAAATGATCGCCTGCCTCAGGATACTGCTTGTAATAAGGAATATCTCACATAAAATCTCCACACAGTTTTCACACAAGGGCACCTTACTAAGGTGCAATAAGACTCCATGTTTTAGTATGGCAAAGTGTTACTACTTGATGGAGGATTTGGCATAGTAACCGTTGTTGCCTACTATTGTGCAGAACCACTAGCAGTAATAAATGATTGGTTGTTTGATACCAGATCTGATCCAGTATACACTAGCAAAACGTAGGCAACAGGGGTTACAGTGGCAATACATTTCCTATCAGAGGTCCCCCAGCCACTGAAACATTCATCGAATCTGAAAGGAGACTCTCGGAGGAATGGCGTGGCACAATAAGTAACGCAGAAAACTTCACTATGGATTCGCACATATTTGCCAGAAATTATGGCATTGAAGGAATTCTCTGACTCAGATAAACTTGGTGTATCACACAGGGGAACAACCACAGGATCATGCACTAATTAAGTTCAAGTTTCTCCGATACCTCTAATTAAGACATGATCTTATGCCGTACCTAAACTATCTTGAAGAGCTTCCCAAATTCATTAGAAGTGAAGATCTCAATGCCCTTTCCGACCTCCAATTAAGAAAATAGAACACATATTTAGAACATTAATTACCCATAGCCCAAACATTTTCCACAAATTCGTAAGTTTTGGGTAGTGGACAAAGGCACAACTGAAGACAATGGATAGAATACGGGTCGGATGGCCACCGGGAAAATAGCTTTAGCAAAGAATAGATTAATCTAACTTAAATACTTAACCATATATTTTTCCTAAGGGAAAGACTGGCGGAAGGGGAGAGAATTCTTTCCTACCTGTGTAAGATGTAATGATGAATGGGGGGACGTAATATTCTCTGCTTTGGGGTGCCATGTATTGCAAGGTATTGCGGTAGGGTAGATGTACTTTGGTTCTTACCCAATGAATTGTGCTGCTGAATGTTCTAGATAAGGTAGAAACAAATAGGTACACAAAACCTGAAACAATGATGACCAAGAGAGACATAGCCCAGTTGTAGAGGACAACAGAATCGCCAAACATCACAAAATGGAAACAGGGCTCAACTGTTGCAGAGTTCTAGGAAAAACATGTCTATGAAGGTTGAGACTGCCCAAACAAATTTTATTGTATCTGTGGAAAATGGGCAGTGCTCTATAAAGATAAAAAAAAGACTAGATCTCCTCAAAATCAGATCAGATTTAGGTCCACAGCAAATGCCGTCACATTTGATCAAAAATGGCAAACAATGTGATATAATATGAGAACTGCGGGTATGATTCTCTATATATCGCTTTGTGTTTCATTTTCCTTTTCTTTTTTATGGTTGAATAATTAAAAATGACACTAAAGATACTCTTATCAAAAAGACCGAATTATTTCTGTGGACTACTTGCCCATCATTATCTCTGTGAAGAGAATTGCCTTAGGTTGGTCCAAGTAATGTGCATGGCTACTGGATTCTAATGCTTTTTCAATGACAGAAGCAAAGTGTGCTTGCTTGCTCACCTTGACTCTAGTATGGCGAATTGTGTCACTAGGTTCAAGAGAGGAGGTTGCGTGCCTCAACAGGTTTGTAAAAAACAAAACTAAACAACCCAATCTGACATAGATTCTGCGCACACTTCCTAAATTTTATGTGCAGGCATGTTCTCACATCAATAGTATTTATAGCCTTAATTTTCAAAAATTGATCATAGTAAGGAAATAGTGCCATCATTATTTTCCTCAGTGCCACAATTGATGAAAACAATGTATTAATAAATTAAAGAGGCTTGTGAGATTTAAACCTGAGGGTTTAAACCAACACAGTATGAAACTCCTCAAACCCCCCCAAAAAAACAAGTATAAGATAAGCAAAAGAACTCTTATACAGAACAGTTAAATATACTGGACTCAAATCAATAACCGTCTCTTTGATGTACATCTTATACACACAATCAAATGTGAAGCTCCTATTGATAAATTAGCCCACTTACAAAGAGTCAATGTCTTCTCCTGAAGGCGAAAATGGAGACCTCTTGAAAATAGTGAATATTCACTAGTCATTTAAAAGGGATCCCAGTAAATCATCTGCTTAATGGATGTACTCTCCAAGTTTTGTACCCAAAGTGTCCTTAAAACATGAACATTAATGGTATTTATAAAACTTACAAAGGGCACAAAATTCAGCAGCAGCTTGTGATCTTTGAAAGTAGTTAGATGTCTACACACATTTCAGTAAGTGAGTCAGCCTGGCTTCTTTCAGGGTTCTAGTGTGACTAAGTGAGGTTGATTGCTCTTTTCTTCATTAATTTAGCTTAAGGTGTTCATAAAACGCAGACGGGGTTCCAAAACACATAAAAAGTTACATTTTCATCAAAGTCTGCTTTAACATAATAAAAGCATAGCAATGACTTTTGTCGTTCGTACAGTACCTGTTGGAGGTCAGTTACACTGTAGGCTTGAGGTGATTCCAAGAGATAGTTTCTGTGATCCAGCCTTACAAAAACAATACAAAAAAATATTGTGTAAGAACCAGTTCACAGAGAAGATCCACATGTGAACAAGATCACTGCAAGACATCTGCATAGGCATCTCACTCAAATTATGAAATGTGTAGTTAGCAAATCTAGTGCCAAGTCACTAGCACTCAGGATATCAGCCATTGCAGTTTTTACATACACACCAAGAGATCCCAGAGCTTCACTTTATCCACAAGCCAAGCAGATGGACGTAGAAGGCAGCTGCCCTCAACTCCAACTTCATGGCTGACTTTAGATCTTTTCTAATATCAACACTTTTATTTATGCCCTTACAAGTAGAATTGGACTTCAATGCTATTGTCTCCATCTGTTTACTAGATGTGTTCTTTGGCTCTGATTCTTACACTACTTTACACAAGCAGCATTTTCTTAACATCAAGTGGAAGTACAAACTTACAGCCAAATAGAGTCTGTTTTCTGAGATAGTTTCCTGTTATTCAGGTTATTTTCTCCACTATTCCACTTTTCCCAATCAGCCCTTATGTCTCTCATATGTCCTGATGTCCTCCCATATCTTCCATCAGCCTCGTTTTTCACTGCCCTCCAATGTTTCCTTATCCGTCCAATATATCTCCCCAGAGCCCAGTGTTTTTCTCCTATGTTCCCCTAAGCCTCTCCATTTTCTTATCTGGTCCCCCCCAAGTGCTCCCTCACTTCTTTCTAATGCCTCCCCCTCTTACTCTCGAGTGTCTCTCCCTATGCCTTATCCTCCATAACCTCACCACAAATTCACCTCCACCCCCTGACTTCTCTTGGAGTGTGCTTGGACACACCTCATGGGCCCTAATCACAGCCTCCAAAGTTACAGAGCAGCTCTGATGTTATGTTATGCAGATTTGTAGGGCATAGTATCACCCAGGAGGGCAGCTCAAACGCAACGATGACACATTTCTGCTGAGAAAATTCAAGTGTCTGATTAACTCAGCCAGAATTGGATTGTGGCTCCTATATACATGACGCTGCCTACAGTGGTCTTGGTGTGGGAGGAAAGGGGGGGTGGTCTCACATTCAAAACCAGAATGTATCCATTTAGTGGTCTGCAACATGTCTGGAGTGGAACAGGAGGAAAAGGGAACAGGTTGCAAAATAAAGAACCTTTCACCAAAATACTTTGAAAAGGCCTGGGAGCAGGACCAGAAACTCTGATGAACTCAGAGATTAGAAGCTACTGTAAACGCTTACACATTTCTATTGAACAGTTCAAACAAAAAATAAAACAGTTACTGACCAAAGGGGCATACAGTCAGCAGCTAAAGAAAAGCAATATCGAAAGCAATAAACTGGATGCTGTACACAGGGGTTTAAGAAGAAACATGGGGTGGGGAGCATTCAGCAAGTGTGAGCCATTGCTGGCTGTAAAGTGACTTTCCTCAGTGCACTACGGAAGAACTGAGCTCTAAATTATTAATAATATGTCCCAACACACTTACCGCAGGCTGGAAAGGTAAATGGATGAAGTATAAACGCTGTCAGAAAAATTGTGAACAATATTTGTGTGGTTTGATTAGCTCTCCATTAAAGAGGACATGAGCAGCTCTTTTAGTATAGTTTTAAACATGGGACAGAGCCTGTCAACTGGAATCTCCATCGCGTGAAGGGGGGAAACAAGTGCTCTGATATGGCCTAAAGCAATACGCATGCTCTAGGCTCCAATAATTATGTGAAGTGACAGCGAAAAGAAAACAAATCAGTCATTGATTTCTGCAAATGAACCAAACACTCACAGACTGAATGGCAACTTTGTTGCCATTAACTGGGAATTATAGCAGTTTCCAACTGCGGCATGATGAAAAGGAAGACCTCCTTGAAAACCAGCAGAGCCACAAAAGTTTAGAGTTGCCACTCATTAAAAAAAAAAAATAATAATAAGAAATGAGTTATCAAATCTGAACTGACGAAGGAGAAAAGGTGCAGATCACAAAGTTTTGGAGTTCACGTGAAAATAAAGTGATGGAGTCAGTAAAGCTGAAAAGAAGAGCTGAGTAATGTAAGGGACACTCAAGGCATGTGAGAATTATTTTTTCTAGCTTTTATGAGGGCTAGCAGGGTCGGTGGGATGGGAATATGCTATGGTGCTTTGGTTGTTATTGTGGAAGCTAAGAAAATATGGGTTTGATATGGAGTGGACGATATTAAGGTTGAGAGTCAGCAAACAGTGAGGAAAAAGTTATTACATTTGGTAACAACATTTTGGTGGATTTCCACAGATTCCCCACGTTATGGCTAATTCTTACATGCTTCAAACTGGCTATAAAAAAAATTCCTCAGCAATTAATTTCCAACATTGTCAGGTGTGCCACGCAGCTCCAGTCATTAACCACCTCCGGGTGTGACATAACTGGGGTATATTAGGCACCTACTGATGTGTTGGCATCGGTTCCTGAGATTTATTCTGCTCCTTATTGAGGCATGAAGAAACAAACCAAGAGTGTCACGAAACTGACAAACACAGCACATAACATGGCTGCATAGCGTGTGACCACATTAATTACAGCACTAGCTCGTCAGGAAGGAGGGAGGACTGTAAGAAATATGAGGGTAGATAACTTTTCCCCAGAAATATTGTTAAAGAAGTAACTAAAATGTTTTCTGCTGCATACATCTTCCTGAAAAATCCTGATCTTATTAATCCCAAAGCAGTAGCCCCCTGAGACAGAGTAGGGCCAAGGTCATTTAACCAAAGAAGTAATGCAGTACAGCTTGGGAAAAGGACCCGTCCCTGCATGCCTGAAAGATGAGGCCGCAAAAGCATGCAAGAACAACCAGGCAGCTCTCTGGCAAATGTTGGGAACTGGGATGTGTCTGATGAGAGCTGTAATATCAGTCATGGCCCTGGTGAAATGAGAACAAATGTCATTAGAAAATGAGCACAAATGTCCTTAGGAAGGCCTTCCCTGGCGGGTGTTTATTAGCTCTTGATACAAGAGAAAACACAATGTGAAATAGTGCATCTAGGCGCTACCTTGCCATTTTTTACTTGTAGAAAACCGTAAAGCGTGGACGAAATGAAGTTCTCCAGCTCTGCTTTCAGACGTAATAGCGACTGACAGGAGTGTTTTCAGAGTAAGGAGTCCAACCAGGTAATTGGACACCAGCTCGAATGGAGATGCTATCAAGAAATTCAAAACAATTTGCAAATTCCACTGAGGATCAATAAAGTGAGTGAGAAGGAACACAAAGAAAACCTTTATGAAACGTGCCACTAGTGGCAATGTCAATAGTGAAGGATGATCAGGCAGATAGATGAGAGCAGAGATGGCCACAAGATAGCTCTAGACTTGAGCTAACACCAGTCCCTGTTATGTAAAGGACAATGAAAATTGCAAAAGTTTGGAAATGAGATGTTCAAAAGGGTTGATTTCCTCTGATCCGCATTACTGAATTAACTTAGCTCAGCAGCCTGCATAATATATTTTGTAGCAGGTTTCCTGGAGGTCAACATGACATCTGCGCCCTATTCAGGGAGACAAAAAGACTAACTGGCCTCACTCAATCCCTAGGTGTTAAGCTGCAGCCTTCAGGGGTCGGGGTGGAGGACTGGACTGTTACGCTGCCAAGGAAGGCCCCTCTTCATAAAAGAGGAAGGTGTGGCTGAGTAGAGATAGAAGTACTGTATTCTCCGCGCCCAATCCAGGGCGCTCAGATTTAAACTGCATACGATTGTCCCACAAATTCTGCAGCACTCTGGAAAGGGGCAGGATCGACAGAAATGAGTGCAAGACCCGAGGCAAGTGACTGACAGCATCCTGCCTCACTCTGAAGGAGCCTGCTAGGTCTGACACTAAGTGGAAGATGCCAGTCACTGTTCTCTCTTCCTCAGGCAAGCCGCTTCCCAACACAGAGTCCGCCATGTAGTCTGCTGCTGGTGTTGTCTGATAGGATCTGAATGGCCTCGAAACTAACTTTTATGCGGCTCTAACACATTACAGGTATCACTCACTCAATGTAACCCTTCCCTCCACCACAGGCACAGGCTAAGCAAGCACAAGGGTCTAGGATCCATGTAACAGGAGAACTTTACACAAAAGGGCTTAGTTGATCAAGAAGAGACATGAAACAAGGTCTTGTCAAACTATAAATCTCAAAATTTGGTAAGGTGCCAACTCAGCCTTCTATGATACATCCATGACAGGCACTGTAGTTCACGGTCTCAATGACTCCAGGTCATAGTACAGGTCCTGGACCTTGCATTACAATGGACAGGCCTAGGTCTCTACACAAAAGCTAGATTAGCTGAGCACTAGAGCCAGAATTAAAGTCGGGATACCCAGTTTCACATGGAGCAGATTCACCATGGATGGCCATTCGTATCCCAACAGAGAGTTTGAGGGGTTTGAAGGTGGCAGAGTAGGCAGAGGACAGTAGATAATGGATATGTAGCTGCTTCTGAAGACTCCTAGATACCCCCACCATAAAAGGAATAGTATATTTGTTGTAATGTTCGGAAGGTCTGATATGGTTGTGGTTATCAGGACTGCACAGCTGTCAAATCGTCACAAGATCTCCAGTACAGTTGTGGGAACTAAGTTGCTGGGATGTGAGCTGCAGCATTAATGTTCTTGAAATGTTCTAAGGAAGAGTCAGCCTTCACTCCCCAAAAGTCAATCATCATCAAAGGGCATGTTGAATACTATGGACATCTAAAAACCCATTATAATGTATCCAAGCAAGTTACTGCAGCCTGAAATCTATACTCGTACACCAATTAATGGTGTCTTTGGAGTCGAAGCCACATTTTGGGATCTGCTGGACAGTATCCGGACTACGACTGGATCAGATAATGGCTTTGTCATATGTTCATGCAGGCTGATAACCATACGTTATGCTAGTTCCTATAATGAAAGGTCATACTGGCCTAAGAGGCAGGTGGCAATAGCCATGCAGAGAGCCAAACCACAGGAGGTAAAAACTTTGCCGTTAAAGAAATCCAGCTTCTTGAACTCCCTATTTGGTATTGCAATTGGAAAGGCATTCATGTTCTACTTAGAGCCTCACTGAATAGTAGTATATGCTCTGAAGAACCTGGGGAGGACGGCAAGATTTCAAACAGAATGATAGACATCACATCAGTGGAAAGCAAAGTCATGTCCAAGGACTCTGCCGTCTTCAGGGTAACTGTTGTGAAAGATGTAAGCTCCTCTGAGGCAGGACAACAGGGGATAAGTAATGTTCCCTTCTGGAGGAATATCTAGGACACTGGGAAGTCCAAATAAAAAAGAATATCAGTTTTGCAAGGAGGCAATTAGCTCCAAGTAATCATCGTCCATGCACGCATAAGGAAAATGTCACTTACCCAGTGTACATCTGTTCGTGGCATTAGTCGCTGCAGATTCACATGCTGTGCATAGTCCGCCGTCTGGTGTTGGGTCGGAGTGTTACAAGTTGTTTTTCTTTGAAGAAGTCTTTTCGAGTCACGAGACCGAGGGACTCCTCCTCCTTTGTTTCCATTGCGCATGGGCGTCGACTCCATCTTAGATTGTTTTCCCCGCAGAGGGTGAGGTAGAAGTTGTGTATGTTAGTAATAGTGCCCATGCAATGGAATGAATAAGTATGTACAAAATAAAGTTTAAGGTAATATATTTACAAATGTACAAATGTTGAAGATTACTTCCAAACGGCTACAGGCTCCCGGGGAGGCGGGTGGGCGCATGTGAATCTGCAGCGACTAATGCCACGAACAGATGTACACTGGGTAAGTGACATTTTCCGTTCGGTGGCATGTGTAGCTGCAGATACACATGCTGTGCATAGACTAGTAAGCAGTTATCTCCCCAAAAGCGGTGGTTCAGCCTGTAGGAGTGGAAGTAGTTTGAAATAAAGTTCTTAGTACAGCTTGACCTACTGTGGCTTGTTGTGCAGATAGCACGTCTACACAGTAGTGCTTAGTAAATGTGTGAGGCGTAGACCATGTTGCTGCCTTACATATTTCGTTCATCGGAATATTTCCTAGGAAGGCCATGGTAGCGCCTTTCTTCCTGGTTGAGTGTGCCTTTGGTGTAATAGGCAGGTGTCTCTTTGCTTTAAGGTAGCAGATTTGGATGCACTTAACTATCCATCTGGCTATACCCTGTTTTGATATTGGGTTTCCTGTATGAGGTTTTTGAAATGCAATAAATAGTTGTTTTGTTTTCCTAATTAGTTTTGTTCTGTCAATGTAGTACATTAGTGCTCTTTTGATGTCTAATGTATGTAGTGCCCTTTCAGCTACTGAGTCTGGCTGTGGAAAGAACACTGGTAGTTCTACTGTTTGATTTAAGTGGAACGGTGAGATAACTTTTGGTAAGAATTTTGGATTGGTTCTTAGAACTACTTTATTTTTGTGTATTTGAATAAATGGTTCCTGTATAGTAAACGCCTGAATTTCGCTTACTCTTCTTAGAGATGTAATGGCAATGAGAAATGCAACTTTCCACGTTAGGTATTGTATTTCGCAAGAATGCATGGGTTCGAAAGGTGGACCCATGAGCCTTGTTAAGACAATGTTGAGGTTCCATGAAGGAACAGGTGGTGTTCTTGGTGGTATAATTCTCTTTAGGCCTTCCATAAATGCTTTAATGACAGGTATTCTGAACAGTGAAGTTGAATGAGTAATCTGCAGGTATGCAGATATTGCTGCGAGATGTATTTTTATGGAAGAGAAGGCCAGATTTGATTTCTGCAAATGTAGTAGGTATCCTACTACATCCTTTGGAGATGCATGTAGTGGTTGAATTTGATTATTATGGCAGTAGCTAACAAATCTTTTCCATTTACTGGCATAGCAGTGTCTAGTGGATGGCCTTCTAGCTTGTTTTATGACCTCCATACATTCCTGTGTGAGGTTTAAGTGTCCAAATTCTAGGACTTCAGGAGCCAAATTGCTAGATTCAACGATGCTGGGTTTGGATGCCTGACTTGTTGTCTGTGCTGTGTTAACAGATCTGGTCTGTTGGGTAGTTTGACATGAGGCACTACTGACAGGTCTAGTAGTGTTGTATACCAAGGTTGTCTTGCCCATGTAGGTGCTATTAGTATGAGTTTGAGTTTGTTTTGACTCAATCTGTTTACTAGGTATGGAAGTAGAGGGAGAGGGGAAAAAGCGTACGCAAATATCCCTGACCAATTCATCCATAGAGCATTGCCTTGAGACTGCTGGTGTGGGTACCTGGATGCGAAGTTTTGGCATTTTGCGTTCTCTTTTGTTGCAAATAGGTCTATTTGAGGTGTTCCCCAAATTTGGAAGTAGGTGTTTAGAATTTGGGGCTGAATTTCCCATTTGTGTACTTGTTGGTGATCCCGAGAGAGATTGTCTGCTAGCTGATTCTGGATCCCTGGAATAAACTGTGCTATTAGGCGAATGTGGTTGTGAATTGCCCACTGCCATATCTTTTGTGCTAGGAGACACAGCTGTGTCGAGTGTGTTCCCCCCTGTTTGTTTAGATAATACATTGTTGTCATGTTGTCTGTTTTGACAAGAATGTATTTGTGGATTATGATGGGTTGAAATGCTTTCAACGCTAGGAATACTGCTAACAGTTCGAGGTGATTTATATGAAACCTTCTTTGATGTACGTCCCATTGTCCTTGGATGCTGTGTTGATTGAGGTGTGCTCCCCACCCTGTCATGGAAGCAACTGTTGTTATCACGTATTGTGGCACTGGGTCTTGGAAAGGCCGCCCTTTTGTTAAATTTATACTGTTCCACCATATAAGCGAGATGTATGTTTGGCGGTCTATCAACACCAGATCTAGAAGGTGACCCTGTGCATGTGACCATTGTGATGCTAGACACTGTTGTAAGGGCCTCATGTGCAATCTTGCGTTTGGGACAATGGCTATGCATGAGGACATCATGCCTAGGAGTTTTAACACCATCTTTGCATGTATTTTTTGTGTTGGATACATGGCTTGTATGACTTTGTAAAAATTTTGAACCCTTTGTGGACTTGGAGTGGCTATCCCCTTTGTTGTGTTGATTGTCGCTCCCAAGTATTGCTGTGTTTGGCACGGCAGAATGTGTGACTTTGTATAGTTGATGGGGAACCCTAGTTGGTAGAGGGTTCGTATGACATAATCTGTGTGGTGCGAACACTTTGTTAGGGAGTTGTTCTTGATTAGCCAATCGTCTAGGTAGGGGAACACGTGTATTTGCTGCCTTCTGATATGTGCAGCTACTACTGCTAGACATTTTGTAAAGACTCTCGGTGCGGTTGTTATACCGAACGGCAACACTTTGAACTGGTAATGTATTCCCTTGAATACGAACCTTAGGTATTTCCTGTGAGAGGGATGTATCGGTATGTGGCAATACGCGTCTTTTAGATCTAAGGTTGTCATGTAGTCTTGCTGTTTCAACAGTGGTAATACGTCCTGTAGCGTGACCATGTGAAAGTGTTCCGATTTGATGTAGGTGTTTAGTGTTCTGAGATCTAAGATTGGTCTCAGTGTTTTGTCTTTTTTTGGTATTAGAAAGTACAGTGAGTAAACTCCTGTGTTTTTTTGTGGACCTGGTACGAATTCTATTGCGTCTTTTTGTAGCAATGTTTGAACTTCCAGTTGTAGAAGGTCTAAATGCTGTTTTGACATATTCTGTGTTTTTGGTGGGACGTTTGGAGGGAGTTTGAGAAATTCTATGCAATAACCATGTCGGATAATTGCTAAGACCCAAGTGTCTGTTGTTATGTCCTCCCAAAATTTGTAGAACTGGCTTAGTCTTCCCCCCACTGGTGTTGTGCGAAGGGGTTGAGTGACTTGTGAGTCACTGTTTGTTTGGCGGGGTTTTGGGACCCTGAAATTTTCCCCGGCTTCTAGGGAATTGTCCCCCTCTGTATTGGCCCCGAAAGCCTCCCCTTTGGTACTGTCCCTGGTAGGTAGACGGTGTTGATTGTGAGGTACTGGCTTGTGTGCTTTGACCTCGAAACCCTCCTCTGAAGGTTGTTTTGCGAAACGTGCCAAAAGTGCCTCTGCCCTGCGGGGAATAGAGTGCGCCCATGGTCTTAGCTGTGTCCGTGTCTTTTTTCAATTTTTCAATTGCCGTGTCGACTTCGGGTCCAAACAATTGTTGCTCATTGAACGGCATATTGAGCACTGCCTGTTGTATCTCAGGTTTGAAGCCGGATGTGCGCAACCATGCGTGCCTCCTTATGGTTACCGCGGTATTTATTGTTCTTGCAGCTGTATCCGCTGCATCCATAGAGGAACGTATTTGGTTGTTGGAGATATTTTGTCCCTCCTCAACCACTTGTTTTGCCCGCTTCTGGAGTTCTTTGGGTAGATGCTCGATGAGATGCTGCATCTCGTCCCAATGGGCTCTGTCATATCGCGCTAGGAGCGCCTGCGAGTTTGCGATGCGCCACTGGTTTGCAGCTTGTACTGCAACCCTTTTCCCAGCTGCGTCGAACTTGCGGCTTTCTTTGTCTGGAGGTGGTGCGTCGCCAGATGTGTGCGAGTTGGCTCTTTTACGAGCTGCTCCTACTACAACCGAATCTGGTGGCAGTTGTGATGTGATAAAAGCAGGGTCCGTGGGCGGTGCTTTATATTTCTTTTCCACCCTTGGAGTTATTGCTCTGCTTTTGACAGGTTCTTTAAAGATCTGTTTAGCGTGCCTTAGCATTCCCGGGAGTATAGGAAGGCTCTGATCATTGCTATGGGTGGAGGAGAGGGTGTTGAAAAGGAAGTCGTCCTCGACAGGCTCCGAGTGTAACGACACGTTATGGAACTCTGCTGCCCTAGCTACCACCTGTGCATACGCTGTACTGTCCTCAGGTGGTGAGGGCTTAGTAGGGTACGACTCAGGGCTATTGTCTGACACTGGGGCGTCATAGAGATCCCACGCATCCTGGTCGTCTTGGCTCATGGTGGTATGAGCTGGCGAATGTGACGGAGTTTGTGCCGGTGATGTATGAGTTACCGGTGGTGGAGAGGGTGGTGGAGTTACCTTTTTGACCACTTTTGCTTGTGGTGTCTTTTCTTGTGGTTGGAAATCGAGTTTCCTTTTCCTCCTGATTGGGGGAAGAGTGCTAATCTTCCCTGTACCACTTTGTATGAAGATCCGCTTTTGGGTGTGGTCTACATCTGTGGTTTGTAAATCTTCCTCAAACCTGTGTTTGCGCATTTGGGAGGAAAGTGATTGTTCCTCTGAGTATGAACTGGCTGTGGGTTCGGTTGCTGGTCTTTTTGGCACCGAAACCGCGTCTTTTGTTGATTTCGGCTCCGACGAGAATTTTCTCTTTTTCGGTGTCGAACTTTCTCGGCGTCGACCATCCTCGGTGCCGCTGTCCCTGTGCCGAGCAGCTTCGGTGGTGCTGTCTCGGTGTCGACCCTTTTCGGCAGCACTTTCTCGGTCCCGAGACTGCTGCGTGCCTGTGTCTCGACCCGAGTCGGACGACCTCGGCACCAGTTCGCCTTTTTTCGGTGCCGATGGACGGTCACCTACTTTATGGGTTGAGCCATGGCGTGTCGGCAGTGGCGTCCCCTGGGCTTTGTCTGTTTTCCCGTGTGGTGTTTGCTTCGACGTCTAACTCACGGTTTCTTCGACGTCGAATTCTTCCGAGTCCGATTCATGGATGGAGAAGGCTTCTTCTTCTTCTCCCTGTTCCTCGAACCCTCGTTGTCCTGTCGGCGTGGACGCCATTTGTAACCTTCTGGCTCTTCGGTCGCGGAGCGTTTTTCTCGACCGAAACGCTCGACAGGCCTCACACGTTTCTTCCTTGTGCTCGGGTGACAGGCACAAGTTACAGACCAAATGTTGGTCTGTATAGGGATATTTACTGTGGCATTTAGGACAGAATCGGAACGGGGTCCATTCCATCAGTGTCGATGTTGCTCGCACTCGGGCCGACCAGGCCCCGACGGGGGATCAAAATTACCCCGAAGGGCTACCGGAGCTCTTCAAGATTCGGTGTCGATACTAGTCTAACCCGATACCGAACAAAACAATACCGACGTAGATTTCCGAAGTTCTGACTATCTTTCCGTCCCGAAACACAGAGCGAAAAGGAACATGTCCGAACCCGATGGCGGAAAAAAAACAATCTAAGATGGAGTCGACGCCCATGCGCAATGGAAACAAAGGAGGAGGAGTCCCTCGGTCTCTTGACTCGAAAAGACTTCTTCGAAGAAAAACAACTTGTAACACTCCGACCCAACACCAGACGGCGGACTATGCACAGCATGTGTATCTGCAGCTACACATGCCACCGAACTCCTTATTATCCTCAGCCAAGATTTCTGACCCCAAGTCAAAAACGCCCTCAAGACCGATGAATCTTTGGGCACTGCTAAAATACTCTGATAACGGCACATCACTGAATGGCCCAGAGGTTTGCAGGACCATCCTGAAAAGACTCGGCATTGCGTTCACCAGCAAGGGGATCTGTCAAAAGCACAAGAGACGTTTTGGGTGCCGGGGGTTCACCCAACATCACGAAAGAGTCTGGGGTTGCCAAATGGCACTGAGATGCTACACGATCCAGGAATGGCACCTTTTCCTTTTTATGGTGTTTTTGTGAAAAAATCTTAGGAAAACGATTCCTGGACGGTGACGAACCCTGGGGGAAAGAGTCCACCTAGAGTTTACACTGGAAGCCTCAGCAAAAAATAACCTGGCCTCTCATTACTTGATAAGCTTTGGATGTATGGAAGCACAAGAACTGCAGGCTGTGGCATTGTGTCCTAATGTCAGACACCACACACAGTCATTGAGGGTATCCAAAAGGGATATCTTCTTCCTTCACTGTCTAGAAGACTTAGGCACACCCTTTGAGGAGGCATTTGGCCTAGACACTTTAGAAAGCTTAGTCTTTGTCAGGGATACACAGAGAGGGAGATTTGAACCACATCAAAGAGGTGAAGAAAAGTGAAACTGACACTGGTGCCTCATCCACCCAGGTGAAATGCCATCCATAGGCTGTCTTCATTGTTGGAATTGTGTTGCAACTTGGGAAAGCCATTTTTACCAGACATGAATGAAGTATGGAAGAAGAATTCATAAGGTGAGGGATCTGCGGGAAGTTGCACCTATCAGATTTTGCTGTAGGCAGTTTGTTGTGGGTTTTAAGTCATTAGGCAAGATGTTACATAGTTTACTTGAAAGGTAAATGGGTTGTCACAGACCACATATTTTGAAATTCACCAATATTTTTAAATGCTTGATTTGCAGATGATACTCTGATGATTCAGAAGATGGATTGTGTTTTTTTGGCATTTCAGGCTGTATAATAATAGTATTTCAGCTGGTGCTGGCAAATGCGTTTGTCAGGCAGATGTAGGTGGAGCACAATTCCCATTCTAGGGTGCGATATAGAGTATTTGCTAAGGATAATGAGAGAGAACAATATGTTCTTGAAGTTTTTCCAAAGAGATGTGAAGGGATTCGTAGGTCTCAGTGGCCTTGAGTCTTGCTGGTCTGGGATGTGAGTAAGTGAAAACCCCAGTCTTGGTCATTTGCATCTGTAGGTAAAAGGTGAGCTAATGAGAGGAAATGGGTGAGAGTGTGGATAGCGACTGCTCTCCTAAAAGCTGAGAGTTAAGGGACTGTGTGCAGGACTGAAACAGGGAAGGCTATGTGGTCTCCACAAGTGAATATACGGGTGGGTTTACTGTTTATTGTATGCAGATAAGATAGTGTCTAGAGTGTGACTTCCTTCATTTGTAGTCTGTCCTTGAAACAGCTGCTTTACAGTCCCACTGGCCCAGTGTAATCAAACCAATTCACAAATTAAAAATACATACATACGAACATACATGAAGCTGTGAGTCAATAGGTTAGTCCACTTCATCCATTACTCTCTTGCACTGTGACTAACGGCAGAGCACGTGAGTGCCACGGTGATGTGTTTGTATGTCACAAATACTGTATGGCATCTTACTAAAATATAGTTGACTTTTTATAAAGCTTTTCCATTATTAACTCCAATGGGGTGACATTCTTGGAAATTATATTTAGGACACAATGGGGGTTATTCTAACTTTGGAGGAGGTGTTAATCCGTCCCAAAAGTGACGGAAAAGTGACGGATTTACCACCAGCCGTATTACGAGTCCATTATATCCTATGGAACTCGTAATACGGCTGGTGGTATATCCGTCACTTTACTGTCACTTTTGGGACGGATTAACACTCCTCCAAAGTTAGAATAACCCCCAATGTTTTTGTCAGACGATCTTTAACCCACAAAATGCAGATCCGGTAGCAGCTGGTTGGCAGGTACATTCGTTTTAGAGGTTGTTCCTTCCATTCTTTATCTTTTTTTGCTACCCTTGTGTGCTTAAACGAGGTCTACAGGTTACATTGATTTAAAGCGAATAGTACCATTTTTGGGTTAGTAAGACTTATATTTCCTTGTGATGCGTATTAACGTTAAAAGGGGTTTTATACTTGTTCCAAGAACACCTGCCAATTAGAAAGAACCTGCTCTACTAAAATTATATGCAAAATGTTTTATTGTAAGCTAATGATCATTTCGTTTTTGTTGGTCCACTTTATTGTCGTCCAGTTGGGCAGGTAAGAAGACCTTTTAGCTTTACCAATGCGTGTTTTATCTTCACCTCATCGATTAAGCTGCCGTCCAGTTCTTCACTATATAAATATCCGCGTCTGATACCCTCTAATATTGCAGAGTGTAAAAGAGATGAGTGCACGCGCATGTCTGTGAGGTGTGAGGGTTCACGAGAGATTTTATATCCGTTATCCAAATAAAGGAGAGGAAAAGAGTCCCAGCCACTGAATGTTAAACTCACCGTTTGCTCACTTCATGCAGGGCTCCGCTCCGGCAGGTGAAAAGGTATTCCCCCAGCAGCTTGAGCTGCTCACGACTCCTGGCAATACGCGACATCTCTTCAACGTGAACGTACAGACTTTCATTTACAGACCTCACGTTAATCAATGGTTCGTTACGAATCTGGTTCAAGAATTTCAGAACTGGTCTGCAAACCTCAAAAACAAGAAACAATCACTCTTTAATGTTTGGCAAAACACTCAAAATGCATGCAATCAAAGAAAGAACATGTACGGAGCACACAGGTGTTTATGTTGTCTATACGTATGTGTGCGCGCGTTATGGTGTGATTAACAAGATACCACGTGATATGGTCCAATATTGCCATTGAGGGGATTCTGGTGGAATGAGAAACATCGTGCTACGGCCACATGCTCATCACAGCGTTTTGTTTTCTTGCAGCTAACAATGAGCAATGACTGGAATTAGAATATTTCGTTTTTCCTTTCATAAATAAATTATTCATAAAACAGAGGACAATGGTCACGGCCAGAGAATGTATGTGGTTCTAAGGCTGCAGCTATTTACCACTTCATTATGGATGAACTGCATGTACCATATAATTTACTGCATAGTTTTCAAAACTTGCAGATGTTACAAAAATGTTTCTAGCTAAAATAGATGAAAATCATACTGCCAAAGAATGTGCCACATAATCTACATTTCCGCAGTATAATTAAGAAAACCTTGCCAGTTAATTTACTCCTCCAAGCTATATAAACCTACAGAGTGGTTTGGCTGCTGTCCTGATTATACAGGGAGTGCAGAATTATTAGGCAAGTTGTATTTTTGAGGATTAATTTTATTATTGAACAACAACCATGTTCTCAATGAACCCAAAAAACTCATTAATATCAAAGCTGAATATTTTTGGAAGTAGTTTTTAGTTTGTTTTTAGTTTTAGCTATCTTAGGGGGATATCTGTGTGTGCAGGTGACTATTACTGTGCATAATTATTAGGCAACTTAACCAAAAAAAATATATACCCATTTCAATTATTTATTATTACCAGTGAAACCAATATAACATCTCAACATTCACAAATATACATTTCTGACATTCAAAAACAAAACAAAAACAAATCAGTGACCAATATAGCCACCTTTCTTTGTAAGGACACTCAAAAGCCTGCCATCCATGGATTCTGTCAGTGTTTTGATCTGTTCACCATCAACATTGCGTGGAGCAGCAACCACAGCCTCCCAGACACTGTTCAGAGAGGTGTACTGTTTTCCCTCCTTGTAAATCTCACATTTGATGATGGACCACAGGTTCTCAATGGGGTTCAGATCAGGTGAACAAGGAGGCCATGTCATTAGATTTCCTTCTTTTATACCCTTTCTTGCCAGCCACGCTGTGGAGTACTTGGACGCATGTGATGGAGCATTGTCCTGCATGAAAATCATGTTTTTCTTGAAGGATGCAGACTTCTTCCTGTACCACTGCTTGAAGAAGGTGTCTTCCAGGAACTGGCAGTAGGACTGGGAGTTGAGCTTGACTCCATCCTCAACCCGAAAAGGCCCCACAAGCTCATCTTTGATGATACCAGCCCAAACCAGTACTCCACCTCCACCTTGCTGGCATCTGAGTCGGACTGGAGCTCTCTGCCCTTTACCAATCCAGCCACGGGCCCATCCATCTGGCCCATCAAGACTCACTCTCATTTCATCAGTCCATAAAACCTTAGAAAAATCAGTCTTGAGATATTTCTTGGCCCAGTCTTGACGTTTCAGCTTGTGTGTCTTGTTCAGTGGTGGTCGTCTTTCAGCCTTTCTTACCTTGGCCATGTCTCTGAGTATTGCACACCTTGTGCTTTTGGGCACTCCAGTGATGTTGCAGCTCTGAAATATGGCCAAACTGGTGGCAAGTGGCATCGTGGCAGCTGCACGCTTGACTTTTCTCAGTTCATGGGCAGTTATTTTGCGCCTTGGTTTTTCCACACGCTTCTTGCGACCCTGTTGACTATTTTGAATGAAACGCTTGATTGTTCGATGATCACGCTTCAGAAGCTTTGCAATTTTAAGAGTGCTGCTTCCCTCTGCAAGATATCTCACTATTTTTGACTTTTCTGAGCCTGTCAAGTCCTTCTTTTGACCCATTTTGCCAAAGGAAAGGAAGTTGCCTAATAATTATGCACACCTGATATAGGGTGTTGATGTCATTAGACCACACCCCTTCTCATTACAGAGATGCACATCACCTAATATGCTTAATTGGTAGTAGGCTTTCGAGCCTATACAGCTTGGAGTAAGACAACATGCATAAAGAGGATGATGTGGTCAAAATACTCATTTGCCTAATAATTCTGCACTCCCTGTAATGGCATACGCATTTCACTGCAAACCTTGAAATGTTTCCCAGTTGACTGTGAGATACAGGTTTTAATTGCAGTGCATATTGAGCCACAAAGGCACTGAAAAACAACAGTTAAGTGACGTTATAGTTGTTGGAATGGGACACAGGCTAAAGTTACGAAACCACAGAAATGTCAGTTATGACCTCACATATTACACCACTTCTGTCATGGTAAATGACATTATTAATGACATCACTGTTTATTGTCGAAATCCTAATGAGATCAAGCAATTACAGTATTCTATAGGATTTGTTAATGAGGAATAATATAACAACCTGGTCGATGGCTGGACGTTCACACGGTTGTCGGTAAGCTTTCAAAAGATGCAAAAGAAAATGTATATATCAGAAGTGAAGCACTTTTGATGGATGTCATTGTCATTTTGGTTGTATTCCCTCAAAGAAAGGGTGCACTGGGGGTAAGTCACCTGCGGAGGGCTGATCATCATTTTACAGACTCTTTGGTCAACCTCCGCTGTGAATGACTGAAGGCTGAGCATGAAATGAATGAGGTGGTTTTGGAGGGGTGAGAGCACAGTCTGGCCACAGAGCAGCTGGAGGATGCCCACATGCTTAAGGTTGGGGGCAAGGTCTGGCCATAGGGCAAGTTCACCACCCAACCCCTACTGTATGTTGAATGCAGTCGGATGTGACACCAGGCCTTGCAGACAACCTCCACTGTATATGTCCAAAATCTGTGTATTGTGGGGGTCGGCCGCTTGTACAGGGGTGGGTGCAAGTAGACAAATGGAAGTGAGAAAAAGGCGGTGGAAAAGAGACTGCCTGAAGTCATTAAAGACGCTAGTGTCAGACACAAATGGATTTAAAATTAAACTATAAACTTTCACAAGGTAGATGGAGTGATTATCAGCTCTCTGCAGTTCACTTGCAGTGTACAGAAATCTACATTTGTAATTGAGTATGGAATAGACGTGTTAGAAGAGCATTTGGGAAGGGTAGCTTGTGACTCTCACTGTTTTACAGCGTGGGCAGGCGATGAGCAGCCATCACTTCCTTTACACTGCAGACAGTAAGAAATCAAGTGGCAGCACAGAATTACCCAATATAGGTGACATCAATGCTATCAATGTTCCAAATTGAACAGTCATCCTCCCAACTCAATACAAAACCAATGTTCCTCGAGTTTTGCCTGCGCCTCCACGGTCCATCTCACTATCTATTTACATCCTTAGTACAATACTGTCACAGTACCTCTGTTATGATAGGGGCTACTAATGGCAGATTCCTCATCTTCTGATTACATACCAAAGCAGTAGCTCTGCTAGTTCTGCAGATTGGCAAATGTCCAGAACAGGCACCCTGTATGCCAACGCACTGGGAGCATCCTTGGCTCTGGTTGAGTTAGTCCACAGTCCTGCGGGGGTCTGTGTTTTTTGCCCTGCCAGCACATAGCACATCTTAATGCAGTATGATACAGCAACAGGTGGTCCTCTTCTGCACAGCCTTGCCTTTCTTCGTCCGGGGAATCTGATAAAGAGCTGTTTGTTCACCAGGTGCCCTATGGTGAGATCAAAATGGAAGGTGGGAACCCTTTGGAGCCCAGCCAGTGGAGTCACTCCCTTCTCCTTCGAGGGATGGGGCACAGCAAAGAATGCCAGAAGACTGATGTGCTGACAGACATGAAAGGGAGTCACAACCTTCAGAAGGAAGGAGGCTCGAGTCCGCAGAACCAGCTTGTCTAGGTAGAAAGTAGTGGAAGGCAGGGTTGACAGACAGAGGTTATAACTCGCTCACTTGCTGAGCTGATGTTCCGACAAGACTGCCTTGAATGTAAGGAGCCTGAGACCATAGCTGTGTAAAGTTTAAAATAATGCACACGTGAGAAATGTGAGGACTCAATTTAAGCCCCACTGGGGTATAACAAACTGAGAAGGGGAGAACATGTTATACAGATGGAGCTCAATCAAATGGTCAGAGGATATCGGAAGGTGCGGTGGAGTTTCTAGGACAGGTAAGGTGTAACCCCACTGAACAATTTGAGGAAACACTTGTCCACATTTTTCGCCTGCCACCTTGGCAGAAAATGTTGGATGCTGCCACTGACAGGGTGTGTGCTGTAAAGAGCATGCTAAAGAGGCTTGGGGCCTGCTGATGGGGTGGAAGAGTGGGACACATGCTGCCCCTGCTTTCTACGTACAGCTGCCACATTAAGATTGGGGTGATTGTTGCACGGGGCTAGATGTCTTGGCGATACTGAAAGCCTCTACCATGGTCAGGGAGAGGGTTAAATTGTTGATGAGCTTGGCAGGGAGAAGCAGAAGCAGAAAGGCACAGGGAGTGTGCCATGGTCCTGCTCGCTTTGAAGCACTCCAGAGCCGAAACTGCTTTGTCCCCAAAAAGACACGAACCGTTCAACAGCATGTCCATAGGACTGGCATGATGGTCTGCCAATAAGCTGATGGATTGTATCTAGGCGTGCATCAAAGGGCCACACTGGTGCCTCTGGTTCTACCAAGCAAATCAGTGGTCTCCTGACCACAGCATATCGTAAACTTAGCTCTATTACGACCATCCTGCATTGTTAGAGAGATCATAGCACAAGCTTGTTAAGGAATCATAGGCAATACCTGGGCTACTGAGTCCCACAGGGAATGACAGTGGGGAACTGGAAGGTAGCTAGCATTCAGAGATGGAAGGGCCAACCTAGTTGATGAGAAAACCTTTTTAGTTCTTCCTCAACTTCCTGTCAAGGTTAGAGGTCGGGAACCTTGCCAGCTAAAACCTGTACCACAAGGGTCTCAAGAGCAGGGCACCAGGTGAAAAGTCCAGGTCATCCGAAGTAGGGTGACTGCACCTGGCAACCAAACAACTGACAGGGGAAACTGAAGAGAACAGGTCCCTCAAACAAATTCTGTTAGAGTCTCGTTAAAGGGAAGAAGGGATTCAGAACTCGTTTGACCAGGCAAAAGCACCTGGGTCAAGACATTGTTCTTTACTTCCCGGGTAGGAAGCTGAAGATCAAGAATCTACGTCATCCTCTGTACAATCATGGCGAAGGGGGCACTTTTTTCTCTGTAGTAGAGCCTGGAGGCGAAACCAATCCAGTGTCTAGGGAGGTATCCAGCCTACCGGCATCCTGCCTGGAGGCTCTTATAATAATTATCCTCCTGATAGGGCCGGGCAAACCCGTCCCAAGCATCACAGCCACAAATGTCAGAATCCATGACAAACAATTTATGTAGGACATGAGCTCTTTTCCAGAGGGCAAAGGTAAAGTGTTGGAATCAGAACGTTGGCTGAACAGCGGTGGTGTATTTAAATCTGTGCAGTACTACACAGATTTAGTTGTTGAGGAAGCACTAGACGGCACTATGGGGTTGCCTTCATTGTCCGGAGTCCATGGCATTGAGGCGGGTGTCAGTTGGCCATGTTACAGTGTAGGTTGTGGCACTGGCGAGGATACGGATACTGGTACAGAGGTCAGTCCAAAACCCAGAATAAATCCAGAGGGCCTTTCTGGTGCTGAGGGTGGACCCAGACAGCAGAAGCCCTGTTGAGAGGCTTCTGGGACCCACTGGTGCACCAGAGAGGGACGGTAACATGCCAAAAAGACGCATGGAGTCACAGTCTTCCTCAATCTGCTGCAGCAGTGCAGACAGCCCATGAATTCTGGTTACGGCTGGACAAGAGTAGGAATTAGCTCCAATGTAGAAAGCCTTTTGGAGTGAAACATGGAGGCATAATGACACCCTTGCTCCTTTGCAGGATATCAAGAGTGGTGGGAGGGGACAGAGTTCTGCTAGGACTTCTAGAGTTTTTTCCTTGAGTTGCCTAAGGATTTGGACTGCAACAACGATCCGTTGTGGAACAAGCCCCTGGGGCCACTGGGGAAGGAGCAAGACCTCACCTTGGACCTCGAACAGTCCACATCTGTTATGCGAAGACCCTGTGTCCCTGATAAACCAAATGTTTTTCTGTAATTAGAATGGGTTTGACGCCTGCAAGGCATATGCCAGCAACCTTCACAGGGATGAAAAAAAAAAAAAAACTATTATGTAGACTACAGTGCCCATTCTCTGCACATGGTTATCCTCTAACTGAGTGCCCAAGAGCCTTATAGAAGGGCAAGAAAGGTGACTGCTATAGTCAGATTCAACATAATAATACTGGCAACTTCGGGCTGTGCAGGATAGGGCTGAACATTGCTGCAATGACCATTAAGTATCTCATTATCAACAAGCATTGGCAAAGCCCAATTACCTTGCCTTTAATATGCAGTTGCAGGCCTACGTGCTTTGATAATGCGTGGTTGGGTACTGTATGGCCCAAAGAACTTGAAGATGAACATCTGTGCATGCACATGTAATACGACTGTATGGCTAGCTATATTAGAAAATGTTTCTAAAAGTGTAACAAACCATACTTCCAAGATAGCTGTCATATGCATGTACACATCCCAGGCACCAGTTTCCATCTTGCACTGATTTTTGCTATAGTGTGGCAAAAACTGTTCCAAGATAGCTTCTCATACAGCTGCACAAATGTGCACACGTAGAAGCGGCCTTTATAATGTTTGTGTCAAACTATAACAAAAATCATTAGAAGATGGCCACCAGTGCGTGCACATATGGGTTAATGCACAGTGGCTATCCTGGGAATATTGTTATGCCTAATTATTCGTTTAGTGTTCGAAGATAGATGGCAGCCATTTTCAAATGCTAAATTAAAATTAACACGTTGCGCACAGGAGTACCAGTGAGTAGCTGGGAGAAGCCACATACAGGATTGTGTCCAGCTCTACGGGCCTCACCTTTAGTACTGTGCATAATTCCATATTCCTAATCTATAGTGCTGTCTAGTTTTAGCAGCCTCATTCTTCATAGTGTGTATTTCATTTAGTTATGGGGCTATTACATAGCTAACATGACAATTCCAGAGGCTTCACGTAGAATACGAAGCCCTGTTCTGGGAGCCAGACTCACATCATTGTATAAAGTTTGGAAACCTCACCTAGAGTAAAATCTGCAAGGATAGAGGTCACGTCAGAAATGCTGACTAGTGTTCTAGATGTTCATCTACAGTGACGTTCATGTCTTAAGGGTGCAGCTGGTGTACTTTACCCAAAGCTGGATCTCCCATCTGGCAAATCTCAACAACGCAACTGGGCATAACTGACTTGCAGAAGGAGTATGACTATTCGACCATGCATGGCATCGAGAAGCTGACTACTCAGGACATATTTGTGCTGCAAACTCAGGGCATCACTGAGATGCAGGACTAGGGCATCACTGAGATGTACACAGAGGCCATCACAAAGCTACACACAGAGACCGCATCAATGAGGTCCACAAATGTAGAGCATCACTGAGCTCCACACGTGCTTAACATCACTGAGCACCACATACGCAGAGCATCACTGAGCTCCACATATGCAGAGCATCACTGAGCTCCACATACACAGAGCATCACTGAGCTCCACATACACAGAGCATCCCTGAGCTCCACATACACAGAGCATCACTGAGCTCCACATACACAGAGCATCACTGAGCTCCACATACACAGAGCATCACTGAGCTCCACACATGCAGGGCACCACTGAGCTGTAAACCCAGAACATACTTTTGCTAGACACCCAGGACATAACTGCGCCTCAGACTTAAGGCATATATGTACTGCTCACCCGAAGCATCAGAGAGACATACCCAAGGCACAACTGAAATGCACACCGAGGACATCACAGAGCTACACACCGAGGTAATCAATGAGCTTCACATCCACACCATAACTGTGTTTCAAACTTACTTCACTCAGTTGAAAACCAACGTATTAGTGAGCTACAAACCCAGAGCATCATGGTTCTGTACACCCAGGGCAGCACAGAGCTGCACACCAAGGGTATCAACAAGCACACACCAAAGGCATAAATGAGTTGCACTTACAAACCATCACACAACTGCACACCCAGGCCATCACTGAGTTGCCCGCCATGCAGGGCATCAATGTGCTGCTTTTCTAGAACATAATTTTGATACATACTAGGATATACCTGTGCCCCAAACCCAGGGCATAATAGCACAGCATAATAAGAGCATTACCTAGGATATCACCGAGCCGCAGAAGGGTGGCATAAATGGGCTGAACACCGAGGGCATTAACAAGTGCATGAAAAGGGCATAAATGAGCTCCACACATAGGACTTTACTGAACTGCAAACCCAGGGCAATACCAAGTTGCAAACCCAGGACATCAGTGGCCTGCACACACAAGTAACTCCTGGGCTGCACACCCAGAGCAATACAGTGTGCATCTCTGATGCCCCTGGTTTGTTTCTCAAAGAACAACTGAGAAGCACACCCAAGCTGCAACTGATCTACATCGCCGAGGCATAAATAAGAGGCTACCGCAGTATATAATAGGGCAGTGCTAGGAGCATAAATCAGAGGCCATTGGTAAAGGCCTCACCCTTGCATACAATGGCTCTATTTTGGCATAAAGCCAGTCATTCTGATGGCATTTTATTATCTGGCATAGGAACTGCGAGGGGCACTGTATGCCCTAGCAGAACAGTCTAATGTAAAGCTTTTTAAAATGTATTTATTTATTTTATTACAAAGCGCAAGCTCAATAATTGCTTGGTCTTTAATGCTTTGGTGCAGACCATGTCTATGGTTGTGGCTTTGGCTCGGAGTAGGGTCTCTGTGCATAGGTTCCCATAGACATGCATCATTTCCCCATTTTTTTCCAACATGCATTCTTACTGCTGTGGCACAATACCTTATACACCATTTCACCAGTGACAAACGCAGTGGGCTGCCCCCAGCCACTACCAACTATCCTTTGCAAGAGTTCCGAGCTCACCCACGTGTCATTTTTGCTTAAACTGAATGAGCAAATGATTGGTAGTTTTGTAAAGCATGAAATGGCTGAAAAGGGTGCCCTGGTGCCACGTGTAAGTCAGGAATGGGAGTATAGAAAAAACAGAAAGATAAAGAACTAGTAAGCCTATAAACACAAGTGGGTTATTTTTTTCCAGAAAGATAAAATGGTTGTTTCCTTCCAGAGAGAGGAAGTGAGAGCATAGAAAAGGAAAGACCTCCAATCAGTCAATCAATCCATTAATCATGCATTTGTTAAGCGCGACTTGTCACCCGCAAGGGTATCCAGGCGCCGAGAATGGTCTTAATCCAAAAGCCAGCTTTTGATCCCTTTCTTGAAGTATCTCAATGAAAGGGCGGTACGGAGGTGGATAGAGAGGGCATCTAGGCCTTGGTGGTGAGAAAGGTGAAGGAGCGTGCTCCAGCGCAGCAGTGATGAATGCAAGGAATGTCTGCGAGGGCCTGGTGTGCGGAGCAAAGGTTCCTACTGGGGTGGTGGAAGTGCAGGTGCAGGTGCTGGTGCAGGTAGGTAGGTCCTTGGTCACCGAGGGCTTTGCAGGCGTGGCCGAGGAGCTTGAAGTGGCATCGCTTCTGGACTGGGAGCCAGTGGAGGTCTTTCAGGTGCTGGCAGATGTGGGCTCTCCTGGGCAGGTCGAGAACCAGTCTGGCTGTAGCATTCTGTATTGTCTGGAGCCTTTGCATGAGTTCGGTGGAGGTGCCAGCATAGAGTGTGTTGCCATAGTCGAGCTGGCTCGTAATGAGGGTGTGGGTAACTGTCTTTCCTGTGTTGATGGGGAGTCACTTGAAAACCTTTCTGAGCATGCAAAGCATGTGGAAGGAGGCTGAGGCAACAGAGTTGACCTGACGTCCCATGGAGAGTTCGATGTCTAGGATGATGGCGAGGTTGCAGTAGTGGTCTTTTGGCATTGGGGGTGGCGCCGAGATCGACCGGGCACTAGGGTAGAGTGTTTGACAATGATGAGAACTTCTGTCTTGTCTGTGTTCAGCTTTAGGCAGTTGTTCTTCATCCTTGTTGCGATGCTCTTCATACAGTTGTGGACATTTTTCTTGGTTGTAAATGGGTCGGCGGAGAGCGATGGGACGAGCTGGATATCGTCGGAGTAGGCGATGATGCTGATGTCGTGAGATCTGACGATGTCAGCAAGGGGCATCACACAGATGTTGAGGAGTGTGGTGTTGAGGGACGAGTCCTGGAGAACGCCACGGATGTTATGCCTGGTGAGTGATGTGAAGGGGGGGGGTTAGGCAGACTTTCTGGGTGTGTCCTGTGATGAAGGATGCCATCCATCTTAATGCGTCGCTGGTTATTCCTATCTGGCGCAGGTGGTGGACGAGTGTGTGGTGGGAAGCCGTTTAGAAGGCACCAGACATGTCGAGGAGGATGAGGGCGGAGGACTTTTCTCTGTCTAGAAGGACGCAGATGTAGTCTGAAGCAACGATCAGCATTGTCTGTGTGCTGTGGTTGGTTCTGAAACCAGACTGGGAGGAGTCCAGTATGTTGTGTCTCTCTAGGTGTTTGGTAATTTGGAGGTTGATAGCCTTCTCCGGGACTTTGGAGGGGGGGGAACGGGAGCAAGGAGATGGGTCGGTAGTTTTTTAGTTCGTTGGGGTCTGCTGAGGGTTTCTTGAGAAGTGGTCAGACCTCAGCATGTTTCCATGCGTCGGGGAAGGTGGGCGTAGTTAGTAAAGCGTTGATGGTGGAAAGTTGGTGGCTGATCTTGTCTCTTCTGAGGTTGAAGAGATGGTGCGAGCTCTGGAGTGGATGGTGCTCCTAAGGGTAGTTATGTCATCTACGCTGAGTTGTTTCCATGTGTTAAGCTAGTGGTCGTAGTGGTGGTTGGTTGAAGGCTGAATGTGCTGCAGGTTTGGGTGTTGAAGTTCTTGTTTATGGTTGCAATTTTGTTGTGGAAATGGTCAGCGAGTGCGTCACAGAGCTTCTGTGATGCAGGGATTGTGTTTTTGGTGGCTGCGGGACAGGTAAACTGTCTGACAATGGTGAAGAGTTCCTTGGTTCGGTTGGCGCTGGTATCGATTTGGATGGTCAGGGCTTCGCTCTTTGCTGTTTTGATCTGTAGATGGTAGTTGTTGAGGGCTGTTTTGAATTTGGCTCTGTCAATTTTATTCCTCATGGTGCTCCATCTTCTCTCAAGCTGTTTGCATTTGTGTTTTGTCATGCAGAGTTCTGTGGGGTACCACTTGGCTTGTTTAGCTGTTCGGTAAATTTTGGCCGGTTTGTGGGAGTGCTGATCCAGTTGTTAAAGTTCTGTACTGCTAGGTCTAGGTTGGGGGGTAGTTGGGTTGAGTGGTGCCGAGGGTCAGTCCATTGTTGCTGCATGACCATACTCCAACTGCGGAAGGGCTCGCTGTGGTGGTTGGGGATGGAGCAGGTATGTCCGGTGATGGTGAAGTGTACGATGGAGTGGCCCATCCAGGTGAGGTCCAAGGAGTGGGTGTACCCGATTCTGTTGCTAGATAAGAAAAGAGGATCCAACATATGTCCTGCTGTGTGTGCGGGGTCGGTGACTAGTTGCTTGAGGCTGATGTACAGTCCTTTCAAAAGGTTGGTGGAGCTGGTGTAAGTGAGGTCGTCCAGGTGGAAGTTGAGATCTCCCAGGAAGATGTAGTATTCGGATTCTAAGGCGAGAGGAGTGATGAAATCTGCAATGGCGTTGCTGATTCTGGTCCAAGGACATGGCAGTCTGTAGGCCTAGGTTCCTTTGATGGTGGGGTTATGGTCGGTGTGGAGCTGGAAATTCATATGTTCCATGATCGGCGTGGTCTGATCGTTATCTATGGTGCAAGTGATCGTCTCTTTGTGTATGATGGCGATGTCCCCTCCATGTTCGTTGGGGCAGTCCTTGTATCTGGTGGGTGTGGCATTGGTGATGTCTGAAGTGGAAGCTGGGGTTATCCAGGTTTTGGTGATGAATGTTATGTTGGGGGCGAGGTAGGAGATGGTGTCCCAAATTTCTGTGGTGTGCTTGAGGAGGACTCTGGCATTAAGAAGGATGCAGCTGAGTTTGCCTGCTTTGGTCGGTGCGGACGGTGAAGAGAAGGGTAGTATGGGAGTGGTTGGAGCTGGTAAGACAGCAGTGACGACAGCTGAAAGGTCCTGCTGTGTTTCAGAGCAATGCCAGGAAACAGTTGTTGCGTCCGGGGTTTAGGGTGCGAAGATCGGTGGTACTTAAGGGGGTCCGGAGATACAGGATTCCTGGCACTGGGCGCAGGCCAGGCACAGATGGGCTTGCCTTTGGTGCACTGGCAGCACGCCTGCTGCATGCGTCTGCCCCGCTGCGGCATCCATTAAATAGGTCCTGGGAGGGGCACTGGTGAGGCAGGAGAAAAGAGCAGAAAAGAGGGGCACGGGTGAAGAGTGCGGGTGGGAGACGAGGGAGGGCAAGCCAGCACTCAAGGCTCTTGTGCAGAAGACCTTGGTGCTACCAAGCAGAACTGGGCAGAAGCCTGGCAGAGGCATGTCAAAGGCCTAGGAAGAGCCTAGCAGCAGAGAGAGCAGGGGTGGACCAAATCTGGACCTACAGAAACTATAAGAAAGTTCTCTGATGAAGAACACAAACATTGTAAAAGAATATGGTCTTGAGTTTATGTCAGAGATAGATGGATCCTTAACATAAAAGGCCCAATGACAGAAGCTAAGGTCCTTAATGGTAATACATCTTTCTACTGGTAGCCAGTGGAGCAAACTCCAAAAAAGAAATGTAGACAAGGAACGAGAAGAATGGAAAAGCAGATGCACTGTCACATTCTGCAACTCCTCAAGTTATCTGACAGGGTAACAAGGAAGTTTCAGGTAAAAAGTATTTCAGAGAAAATAAAGGCTTGACAACTGTTTTCTAACAATCAAATGGAAAAAGGAAAATAATACTTTGCAGAAGATTAAACTAGTAAAAGTTTGAGTGGGAAAAGATAAAGTCAAACAAAGCAGACCCCAGGATGCTACTGTTGCAAGGAATAGGCTTTACTCTTAAGTAAGAAGACTACCAAGCAGAACACCATAGAGATGAAAAGGCCTTCAACCACCATGAGTTCAGTTTTCTCAGAATTGAGTTTTAGGCAGTTAAATATCACACTGGCTACCTTAAATAGAAAGGAACAGAACTGAAGTTGAGAATAGGTGATATCACCATTAATGGTGCCCAAAAAGGTGGGTGTTTGTAAGACTCACCTACAGACAGAATTTAACTGTTTGTTTTTGAAAGAGCTCTTCTGCACCATACCAAAACATATAGTGGGTTTTAGGGCCAGGCCTCGACTTACCATTGGGTTGGCTTTCTTGTGACCCATTTGGTTGCTTCTTATTTGATGGCTTTACTTCCTGTTTTTCTGTTTGGCCCTCCTCTGGAGCAAATTCTACTTTACTATTGTTTTTATTGGATGACTTGTATCCTACTGCTCCCATTCAGTATTCTTTTACTACTCCATGCGTGTGCATGTGTTTTTTCGTTCTCTCCACTGTGTGTTCTTTCCCCTTTTAAATTCACCATCAGTGTGCTGTGTTGCTCTCTCTTGCCCCCATCCTTGCTCATCCACTGCTTCCCGCCTTGTTTTTTTTGGATTTCTAGTTATTATTTTTCTGCCCTCTCCCAGTCTCAAGCTCCTCCATTACTCTTCCACATACTCCCTTTTGCTTCGCCTTTCGTTGACTTCTCACTCATCCGTTTCCCACCTGCTATGCAGTTGCTCACTTCTCTGTTTTCTGAAAACTCTTATGCACACTTTTAAAATCGTTTTTTTGTTTTTTTTAAATATAACACTTAAAGTAGCCTCCATCAACCTAGAGCACAAAATAAAAAATAAACAAAAATGCCAGCTTCATATTGTATGTGGATATGCATGTGCGCAAAAATGTCATCACGGTGGGCCACCATATTGTAATGAAGCATAGGTTGGGAAGGCAATACCACCTATTGGTTTTGCCATGCTTGTTGATTTTGAATCCTATTTAAGCACTGGACAGAAGTCAGAGTATACCCAGGAGAGATTATGGAACCACTAAGTTACAAAAATAACATATTTAAATGAAGCTACACACACATCAATACGGAGGTGCAGCAGCTTCCCACATGCAGCAGCTTCCCACCACGCGGTACATTTGGCACTGGATTCCTTTAGTAAACAAGCTTTGGCAAAGCAGTTATGTCTGACATTAGCTGAATAACATAGTAACAGATCAATGGAATGGAACTCAATTACCTTATAAAACCTTTTCATTACCTCTTCAGATGGTGCACCTGCAACTGGATATCTTTGAGGTTCACAATCAGGGCAATCAACATACAGTTTGTATGCATTCCACAAATCAGTTGGAACGACGATATCAAACAAAGTACTCAAATCCTCACACAGGCATTTTGAAAGTTATACACATCTCTGTTTGCTTGTACTACTCCCCTGGTTTCTCTCTTAATCTCGGGCAACCATTTGTGAATGACAAAATATCACTCCTACTTCAAGGTACATAAACATAACCTCCACCTGGTATTTCTCTCATAAGCATCATTTTCACATTGCCCTCGGCTTGATTTGCTCCTGCACATTTGCCTTTGCTTTCTTCTGATCTTATTTCTTTGCACATCTGCCGTCCCACTTATCTACAGCTCCTGATGTCTGAATGTCTGTAATCAATTCTTTAATATGTGTTTTCATTCCAGGAGATCTCATGTAAAATATGTCTTTCGTGCTAAACTCCAATCTGTATCTTCTTTTGAGGGGTTTTGATTGCTCTAAATCCACATCATATTTCTCTGCTACCTCTGCTAAACTCTCATATCCTTGTCCTGCACACTGTGTGATATCTTTGCACATGAACCGCAGTTCGTCTTCTGTGTATGTTTCCAATTGGGCTATGCCTAATGTGCCTAAAATCATTTCATTCAATTCAAATTTTATTCTGGATACATTCACAGATATATATATATATATATATATATATATCTCTCTCTCTCTCTCTCTCTCTCTCTCTCTCAGGTTTCTTTTTTTCTTGTGTTGCTATTCATTACACCTGTTGCATCTCGCGGACTCAAATTATTTAACCAATCTCTAACCTGCTGTGCAGTAAAGCCTTGCAAACTGATATTATTTCTCTGTGGTACTTCTGCTCTGGCTATTCTGCTGAATCTGGGCATTTAAATGTGACCTGCTCTCTGGTGATTTAAAAGGGTCTCCCTTCTTGTGGAGTGCTGAAATGTACACTTTTTCAGGTCAAGCCATACATCAAAGTGGATTTCCCTGAGAAAGCTTGCATCAGTAAATCCTGTCTGGCTTGTCGTTAGATTTGCATCTACAAATCAAGTTGGGGTTAATGGTCTGATGAGAGATGCACTTATCTCCATTTCTGAGTTATTAGAATATACTGATCTCTGCATACCAATTAGTGATACACAAGTCTAATTAGCTGGTGTCTCAGGAACTGTTGGAACATTCATTGAATGAACACTGCTTCCAGACGTATCTGAAGAATACAGAGGGACAATGGGACCTATGGTCACAGGAACTGTTACTGCATCTCTGGACTCATATGACCAGTCTGGTTTTGAGAAATTATCATTTCTACACTCTGTCCTTTCGGGACTGTGCGGTAGCTTTGTCCTGTTTGACTCGGGGTAACATTTGGCATTTACTGAACTTGGCTAAACATTAGCAGAGGCTAATGTGGAGTACAATTTTGCACTGATGAATTCACACAGGGTGTCTGCACCGTTTGATTCACATTAGAATTTGGCACAACTTGGTTTACTACTGGACTCGGTACAGGCTGAACTGATGGATACAATACAGGAACTTGGGTCAATGAGTTTGCAAGTGTACCTGGCACTAAATGATTCAGGGTCAGTGTTGGACCACTCAGGGTTACATTTTGTGCTGCTCCTGTCTCAACTGAACGATGAGAAGGCGGATGATTCATCAAGAGCTGATTAATGAATTTGCCATCTGAAACACTGTCCTATGTTACGGTCTTCTTATCCTCAGGTTCTGTAGTCTGTTCTGCCTTTTTCATAGTCTTAGGTTTTGTGCTTTCACATTCTTCATTTATAATAGGTGGAAAAATTCTAACTTCAGCAAGCATGTCTGATCTCCACATTTTCTGCTTTGCATCCCATCTAGCCTCTGCATGGGTCTTAACTGCATTCTGCTTTCTGTTGTCGTATCTAGTTGCCATTTCCAATCTTGCTGTGAGTCCCCAAATGCTAAGGGCTTCAAACTGTGCGGGTCTTGGAGGCAGTTTCAATTCGTACATTGTTCTCAGATTAAAAATTCCATAACAGGAAATTCTAGAGCACCTTCATTTTCAGTACTTTTGCTTCACTGTTCAAGCCACAAACATGCAGAAAATCTCTTTACAGATGGCACATATTAGCCTGGAGTTCTTTGCGTGGAGCATCTATAGCCTCTCTCTAACTGGGATAAACACATCTCCTCAAGGCTTTAAAAACTTCATTTTTACAAAAATGCAATTTATCACAATAACTTTCGATTGAATCAGGAAGTAATTTCAATCCCACAATCCTTTTCTCAGGATGTTCACAACCAACAGCAATGCAACACAATAATGTCCACCAATACCAACGCAGCTTCACACCAACAGACCTTACACTCACCTCTTTAAGCAGCTGCAGTCGCTTCGCAATTGTCTCTCATACAACTGCTCACACACACACACTTCTAATGCAAAATATTGTTAGCAATAATCAACAACCTGTCTGCACACTACAGGGTAAGAAATCACACTTCAAAGCTGTAAGGAGATACACTTTCTGGCTGTAGCTTCCACCATTATACAACGAGTGAAACTTGACCAGCAATTCTCACTCCAGTTGATAAAGATTCACTTAATACAAATAACAACTGACACTCACTCAAGGAAAAACTATTGGCGCTGTCAACAACATATCATGGCAAGTACATCACTGTAGACACTAAATTAACTGTCTTCTACACTTGTGTGTTATCCCGGGTTCTTGGGGCACGACGGACCTGTCAACAACAACTGCAGACATTTTTGAGCCAACAGCACCATAATCACGGAGTACAACAACTCCGCAAAATACTTCACAACATTACACTTCACTGCAATCTTTAAGCCAAAAGCAATGCAAGAACAAAACCCTATTAACACTCACAAAACCGTCAGCTGTAGGCACAACACTGGAACCTCGTCAATCTTTGTAATGAACCATGGGACAAAATTTGGGGTGGGGAATTTTTTACTGGGCAATCACATAGGTCAATCATATCTCCCTAACAGTACAGAGAAATGGTTCTCCCCCCTTGTGGGTCAAACTATAACTCTGCTACCAGAACTGCTGGAGCATTTTCATCCTTCGCAGGAATCAATGCTCATTGCGGCCAACGGACCTTTGGACCCCACGACAGGGTGTGGTAAAACCATGTAACTCAGTTTAAATTCAAACCAATTAAATTAAACAGTATGACCCATTAGGCCCGACAGAAAAAACTCCAGTCGGGAATAAAGTTAAAGGGTTTATGACAAACTCAAAGTCATGTAAATAATTCTCAGGGCAAAGTTATAAAGGCAACAAAATAGATTCAGGTGAACTAACATTAATAAAACTAGGCATTCAATAAGAAATACACAAAACATTAATATTATCAACTGAGATATAGAAAGTAAACATTGCTCAGGCTTAGCAAGCATTAGTTAGTTTAAAAATAATTAAAGTTATAGTTCTCAGTTGAGCAAAGGGAAAACCCTACCATGGCCGAATTAAGGATTATCGTGTGTGGGGCGGAACACGTGGGCAAAAACAAGAACAAAAAGGGCAAAAAGAATTTGAAAAAAAGAAATCTCAGCCAACAAGGAACTAACTAAGGTGAGCAAAAATAAGTAAAAAAAAGAAAGCATCAGCGTGTCAGAAGCTCGATCAAGAGTCTTCTGAAAGGGGTTAGGAAAGATTTGCTAAGTCTCAGAAGGGCATCTTAAAGGGCCAATCAGAGAGGAAGATACCTCTCCAAGCAGGGTCAGCATGCGGGGTTCTTCATCAGCAAAGGTTCAGGAACGCACAAAAACTGACATCTGGCCAAAGTCGAACTGGTTATCAGTAACTGGTCAAAGCAATTTGAGTTGCTCTGAAAAAGAGTCCATATTACGTTAAAGGGGCATCATCCAATAGTAACTGATCACACAAATCCAGGTTGCAACATTTACTTTAATTCCCAGGTCTGTCATGGGAAACTCATCCATCCATGATGTAGCTCTACACAGGGATGAAACATTTGTATAATTTATTACTCCATCTATTCAGGATGTTCCAATGTCAAGGACACAGTTACACTCTCTGACTAAACAATAAGGCCTATTACTAAAACTAGTCTTCTCATGGGAACCAAGTCTGAAAGAAAGCTCAAGGAATGACAAAATGAATCAGTATTTCCTGCACAGCCACGAAATACAAAACTAAAAGGCCTCACATAGGCTAACACAAGCAAACTAGAGAAATACATTTAATTAATACATATTAATAAACACACCTTTAATATGCACTTATAAGTTCAACATTAATAATGCTTCGTTAATAGGGATTACATTCATTCTATATGGAAAAATAACTTTGTTAATACATTTCATTAAGTATAACGGGGGGAGTACATTTCTTTCATTTTTGCACACACATTTAAATCATTAATCATTAGAAATGCAATATTGTTTTAATACATTCTGTTAGTTTAAGGCCTAAATTATAACATTATATCATTTAAATGTTGCAAACATTTGATTTAATTCAAATACCACCTATGTTGAACTCCACAGTGTAAATAAAGACACCATAATAAAGATTTGTGCAATTCTACATGCAAACTATCAATACTTTGATGAATGTTATGCATACAGGGTCACGTGTTGATGACCTCTGTGACATGAGGGACACCATTAAATTTTAAACTAAATCATATACAAAGACAAAACTGGCGTTGATTAAACAGCTAACCTCTCATCACTCACAAACCATTCATCACAAAAAAATAGAGAAAATGAAATTACCCATCACAAGAAAAAAAATTAACATAAATTGCCTCTTATTTGATTGTACATCAGGTGTCAGCACCAATAAAGGACCCTTGACGCAACATGAAAGCAAACTCATGTAGATTCACCATCGACTCTGACCTCCTTTTCAAAATGCATGTCACCAACTCACATATTGCAGTACTAAGCTATCACTCCAATACAGAATCTAACCAGAGGATTTAACAACCATAACCCCCGCCTTTCTCCTCTCCTACTTAGACTGTTCAAAACCCTGTTCTTCTGAATTCCAGCCACATTCAGTGGATAGCCAAGTGCCCCACAGAGACAAATTGATCAAGCTTGATTAGGAAGTGTATCTAATGGATTTTAAAAATTAGACCTATGCATAACATTCACTTGTTAATTTCCATGTTGTTAGTAGCCCATAAATAATAACTAAAGAATGTATTGATAAAGAAAAATAAAGCAAGAGTAACTCACTGCTCGTTTCGACAGGTCCCAGTTGTGGATAATCCTAGATGGGATGACTGAGTCTTCATCCTGATGACATCTGTCACAGTAGTACAGGCCAGAGAAGGCACACAGTTTGCATTTCCCAAAAGAAAATCCAATCTGCTTGGGGCATGCTAAAAAGGACAAGACATTTGTAAATCCCAAAGATGCTAGGGCAGTACGGAACATTATTTTTACAGATTAGCTGTTCCCATTGTAGTAGAAAGCCATTCTAGACCTTGATGACATGTAGTAAGATTCACTGTTGAATAGCAAGCTTGAAGACGGACTTTGCTGCTACTGCAGAAAAACTGACTATAGCAAAAGGTCTATTTTGCCCATTTTTAAATAATGTTCAACAGAGAGCATCAGAAAAAGGGGCTCCACCTTCCCTTACCTCACCCAATCCTCGTGCACCCTTTTATATCTAGGAAGCCCTAAAGATGTCCAAGTCATTGTTTGCGTAAACTGGAGGGCTACAACATAAAGAAATTTAATAAAGAGTATACAAGTATACTCTTCCGTTGTTTATGATTAACACTGTAACAAATAAGGTGTACCTACATTCAGAACAATGAACAACTTGAAATGTATATTGTTTAAGGCTCTATACAGTATTATAAAACAATTGTAATCTGATAATAACCTATTGGGAAAAGGAGCTACATCTTCAGTGATCTTCACAGTAAATTAAATGATGTGCACTCTACCATCAAAATCATTTGTGCCCAGAAAACTGACCAGCTTAAATGTCAACATCTAGAGGAAGCGGGAGAACACTGTACCTGCACACTTGAAGTTCTGTGAATCCAGCCCTTTCTCTGTGGGGATCGTAGTTAGGCACTGAAGCAGGCTACGTTCTTTTTCAGACAATTTTAAAACTGCCTGAGAAGTCTCATCACTGTCAAATCCATTTATCAAGGCACCATTCGTCGACTCCAAGTATGACTCTAATGCACATCGAATCATCTCTCGCCAAGACTTGGCCTCAGCAGCACTTTCTGCCTGAAGTTTTAAGGAGGCCTTTGAGGTAAGAACACGGAAAAAGGCAGGGCCTCCAAGGCTTGTGTCTGGAATGATATCTCGGATGGTCTCTATCCCATAGCTACAGAACAGCACCTTTTTGTGTTCGTTTTCTGTAAAGCTTTGCAAGGCTTCTAATGACAAAGCAAACACAAATCTGCGCCAGGCTATCCCTTGTTTCATATAAAGAACAGATTCCTTAAAAGAGTCCTGCTCTGCAGCAAGAGGCAAAGTCCAGTCATAAACTACCTCCGGTGGCATTTTCATGTCCACACTGGAAGTGGACTCGTTATGCTCCATGTTGTCTGAGGGGTCGGGACACTGTAAAATCTCCCATGGCTCTTCATGCTTTGGACGACAGTTGTGCAGGGCTTCCCGCAAACGATCTACCCAATCTTGGGCTTCATTAGGACCAGCAGCACGGAGGTATAGTTTCTTATCAGAGAAGAACAGCTCAAACCGCCCCTCACTGTGGACCTTTCCGACAGACTCACATCGCAGAAGAGAGCAGTTCTCACAGCAGGTCCGGTCTTCTTCGCTAATAAGAAGGCGTAACTCAAATGGAGACAATTCACAGAAGAACTCTCTCCAGATCCCCATAGCTCCTCGCCGTTCCAAGTGTCCAAGCATCAAGAGTCCACGAAAGGGATTACTTAGGCCTATATAAAATTCATTAAACCATCATTAAAGACATACAAAATAATCAGAAAACACTTTAGCATCTTTACATCTACACCTCTTAGCACTACCAAAACCACAAACTTAAATAATTCACTACTTAATGTTACTACTAAAATTCAGAACAGTTTTCACAGAATGATCACTGAGGATATACGTAACAAAGAACGCATATATATTTTGCTTACAGTGTGAATTATAAGGAAGTAGACATTAACTTTGGGTTTTTATGGTATGTGGTATTAATAATTTGATATCTTCCGGATGCATTTTCCTTTGCCAAAGTTTAAAATAACAAATCACAACGAGAGAGTAGAAGGGAGAGAGGGGAAAGGCAAAAGAAGAACACAACCGTACTCAGCTCCCAAAATCACTACAAAATCACAACAGGGAGTACGGGGTTCTTGTAATGTAACGAGGGGCGGATCAATGGTGTATCAATTATAACACCAGGTCCCTCGTGATCCTCAATTAGAGGTGAGGTATCAGTTAAATAGGGTGCTGTGGAGGGTCTAGAGGACACGGTGGGGAATTTCCTTTACGGACTAGGTGGTCTCACACACTATATAGTGTCATGCTTCATCATATGACCACCTAGCCCCACCCAGGTAGGACAGAGCCACCTGGGCGGACTCGACCTCACTGTTAAAGGAACAGGAGGGAGTGCGTAAATTAATTCTGGTTCTGGAAATAGAGGGATCCAGCTAAACTAAGGAATAAAAACACCTAAACAGATACCTGTGTAAATATTTAATAAAGGTTCTGTTTGATGCGGTTAAAAAGTGGAGATTGGGACACCTCTTTGAGAACAAGGACTCACAGGGTCACCTATCTAGGAGGAAGGAGCCAACATGTTTCTGCCCCCAGTAATGAGCTCTGGAAAGTCTCGGGCCATTCATCAGGGCGAAGGATCCCTGCTACTCATGCTCAGTGTATGAATAAGTGCTGAAGAAATTGTAAAATAGGGGGGCCTACCTTGCCAGGGAGCTACCTGGGAGGGGCTATGTCCCTAAAGGCTATTGGCCTCTGATGTCCTGGAGAGCGATTGTCCCCTTATTGTCAGACATGCATCAAAGGTGGGTGCTCACTGTACGCCTGTATTGTCCTCTCTCAGGAACGCTTGAAAGTTTAAAATGAACCACACTAAAAAGTGGTCAATGATGCACAGTCTTTTTTTAAAGAGTTCTACAGGAGATTCCGACTTAAAAAAACTTCACAAATAATCAGAGAGTGGTAGAAGATGATAGACGGGAAAGGGGCCAACCAACAAATCCAGCTACAACCAAGCAATCGTCTATAGTCTTTAGAAGGCGGATCTGGCATCTGAATTTTCAATCAGAAGCACAGTGGTAGTTCCATGGAGGAACATACAGAGAGATTATTTTAAAGTTGGTAGGTTAGGAATGTTACTTTATGTACTTATTAGGGATATAATATGCCCTGAATTTCATTTGCATTTCAACTGGAGCCCAAAAGAATTTACTCAGTGCCAAAGGAATGAGGTGGGATGGTTTTCAGCAGGCAGTCTTTAACTGCTTGGAATTTATTTTGGTGGTAGGCAAATGAAGTTCTGTGGGAGGATATACTAAACAATGTTACAACAGTTTAACTCTTTGCGGCAGTGTCTACTATAATCTTTATCTGAAGGCATACACAGTAATTTTTGGAGGCCTTTTTGGCCAGATTGAATTTTTTTTTAAAAGGTTATCTATGTATTCAACCAATATAAATCCTACATCAAAAAACAGTCTAGCATCCTACTTTTAGTCTCTGCTGGGAGTTTAATACCAACTACAAATTAAATGCAGTAGCCTACAAGAGTTATTTCAATCAGATGTCTTGGGCCTAGTAACATAATCTTGCTACTTAACTTTACAATGCTTTGGGCCATACATGTACTATCCGTAGAGACAACTGGCGAGTTGATTCTGTTCTCGTTCTATGATTTTTAGGTAAATGAAGGTGGCATTGTAAATTATCTCACAGCTAAGATAAGGACAATAACACAAACAAACCCGTATAGAGCAGTTTTATTATATTAACTATAATTTCCTACTAAACGTGAGTACATAGAAGACTCAGAAAAGGGCAGGTTTTGGTTAGTTTCTGAAGGCAGAGGGGTTGGCTGCAGTGAAAATGGCTTTGAGATGTTTCCAGTCAAGGTCCATGGACTGCAGTGTGTCTGCTGCAGTTTGAGATAGAGGTTTTTGACAGACAAGCTTAGATCATAGCAATATCATATCACATACTACTTTGTGGCAGAAGTATTTTGGGGCCTTTCCAAAGGTGCATTGGTAAATGGGGCAGATTGCCTGTAAGGTGAAATGGGCTGTGAAGGGAGGCCAATGTAGTTATTTCAGAGTCACAGTAATGGAGAGCTGGGGGCGTGGGGGACTTTGGAATGACAAACTAATTGACATAAACTTCGCCCTTCCATCACTCATTGCAAGATATCAGGCACACTGGGCAGAGGGCCTTACAAATATTGCTGTAACAAGAAGCAGTTTGAGCGTGACTAAACATAAAATGCCAATAATAGGCCAGTGGGTATAACAGTGGTGCATTGCCTTCTGTCCTGTACATAAATCTTGCTCTGGTAGGGAAGAGTAGTTTGACGAGGTCTTGCGAGAAAAAAGTAGTTACGAATGTGGGCATTAGGTGAGATCCCAGCTTTGTTCAATGTGTCAGAAGGAGTCTTTGGGGACTTCAGTGAGGAAAATTAAATTTTTCCTAATGTGTTTAAGGTTGGCAATTTAGCAAGGACCTGAAAGCGAGTCACAGGAAAATAGAGTTTTAGGCTAGGTTGATGCCATGCCTAATTGGGCAAATTTCAACAGAATAAAATCAGTCCTTGTGAAAACTGAAAAATATTTAACATTTATCCAGCATAGTTTTTGCAAACAGAAATAACGTACCACTCGCAAGCACTAAATGTGTTTTTTCCATGTACTCATTTCCAAAGATTTGCTTTGTTCTGTTACTCCCACTCACAAAGAACATACTCTGGTATCAACAGGGGAACAGGCATTATAGTCAAAATTCGAAATGTTTCACACAGTTCTAAATAGTATGGTCAAAAGTATGAACACTAACCCTAACTGAATCCTTCCAAAGCAGCAATAAAATAAAATATATAATTTCCTGTACCAGTTTCAGGACACTCCCTATACGCCTAGAAACCTACCAATTTGCCTGCGGTGAACAACACTAAAACCTTTGCCTTCTTGACCAGATGAAGGTTTTAGAGCTGGGTTACTTGGCTGTTCTGTATGAAGTAGAGACAACGATTCTCTATTTAAAGCTTGTGCATCCACTGATGTTGTTGGTAGGCTTTCCTGAGCTTGTTCGATCGGAGTTGGCACATGTATATCATCTGCAGATATCCAACTTGTACTTTTCTGTGAAAGCAAAGCATAAAATAATCGATTTGCCGCTCTACAAAAAAAAGAAGAAAAAAAAGAAAAAAGCACAATACCCCAAAACAACATTTACTTTTAGTATGAAGAATTGCATGATCAAACTATACATGTTAAAGATGTAGCCTGCACATGGTTTTAGAGGTTCTCAAAATAATTTGATTGTTTTGCATTTTGAATCCACCATTTGTCAACTGAATATTTGCACTGAAATATCTATCCATCTATATACATCTTCGTTTCAATAAATGTACATAAATAACACCTGAAAAGAAACGGGTTCACCTACTGGAAATGCTGCAGGTGGAGATGTATATGACTTTTCAGAAGAATGTTCTTGCTCATGATGTTTCTCAAGGCTGTTCACCGCCAAAGGCCTCTTTGTGCAAAGCTGTCTATGGGCCGGCTTGCTGTCATCATTGGTGATTTCCAAGTAGCAGTCACTTGTTGAAAGATTCAAGTCTGCAGTGAACTGTGCTGCACTTTCGTTCTTTGCGTTTCCTGCTGGGTTTCCTGAATATTCGAACCGGTTATCACTTGTACTGGGATCTGGATTTCTTCCTATCTCTTCCACAGGGTCTGCTTGAAAAGGCGGAGTGGAATGTGTGCACAAATTTGTTGACCACTGTGGCCCAGAATCAGGAATCTGCTGTGAGGCACTGGATAGTTCTGCTGGAGAATCAGACGGCAGGCATACTTCATGGATTTCAATTTGTGGGCTAGACAAATGGGAAAAAGAAGAAGGAAGGTTAAAAATGGGGAAACATTAATACATAATTTACTAGAACTGTTCATGAACTGCAAATTCCAAAATACAAAAACATTTTATATGGGTAAAATCATTCTCATGGGAGAACGCGAGGCACCTAAAGGTTTCTTTTTTTAATCTAATTTTCTTCTACATTCCCTGGGAGTAGAAAGAAGGTCCAGCATCGGCAAACCAGAAACACATTTATTATACTTGTGTTCAGCAAACTTTTTAAATACAAGGTTAAGTATACAAGAAACACAATTTTTGACATCAATTTTATCATAGACATGTATGGAGTGCTAAAAACCCAGAGCAGCAACGAAGTGCTATGGTCACCCAATTAAAATAAGTGCATATGCAGAACCATGAACCTAAACTGGGGTACATGTTCTGTCTTTCTCACTTCTTAATGAAGGGCATTCCACAACAAACCAAAAACACTAAAAAAAAAACTTCCGCCCACCAAAGCCCACAGTAATGCTTTTTGGAAAGATCAAAGGAGTCTTTCTGAAAGATCTTAATATAATGGCAAGTTGGTATATTTAAGACATTGAATTAAGTACTACGGGGTTCAGTTACAGACCACCTTGTGAACAAGTGTCAAAATCCTAATAACCAGAAGCCACTATACAGGCCGCAAGATTCTGCAAACTACATAAAACTACGATCTGGTCTGTAAAAGAAATGTCTGAAGCGTTCAGGGGTGGGATTGTAAACCAGGAATCCTTGAAAAACACTGAGATGATACATTTGGTTATACAAATGGCAAATAACAATAACAACAAATAAGAATGCATGTCACAAAGAAGAGGAGTGATGTGGGCTTGGTAGAGGAAATATTATTAACTCACATTTAATTCTGTATTACTGAGCTGCGTTACTGATGCCTTTTCTGGATATCATTCCAGAACATATTCTGGAATAGGGCTTTCTAGAACCTCTGCTTATAAGAACTTAATCAATGTGCAAATATGAGCCAGAAATTCGACTGGATTACAATCACCCTACAACGCACTGAGCAGAGTGAGATGTGTTCTAGGTAATGATCAATCCTGTGAGATTTCAGAGAGATAATAATAAGTGGAGCCCAAATCCTCTTCCTCGTGAAAAGGCACAGTCAAGAACACTAGTAGAGAAGGAATACATTCATAAGATGTATTTAAATACAATATCCTAACAAGTAACTACAATTTGAATACTATTATTTAAAAGCAAAGACAGTAGCAACTGTTTACCAGAAGGGTGAATAATAAAAGAAAAAATACTATAGCATCACAATGGTATCATAAAGCCTATTTACGTCAATATCTCCAACCCCACCTTTCTCTCGGCTAACTAAGCTAAACATAGCCCACATACCTTTTCCGAAACAATAGAACGAAAGTTCAACACGGAATTATGAGCAGCTGCATCTGAGTCTCAAAGTTGGCAGATAAGCCAAGTGAAGGCTGGATGCACCTTCCCCACAGCCTTTAGCAAGGGGAGGTGAATAAAGCTCTGTATGTCCCTCTGTCATAAAAATGGTATGAAGTGCCTCTCTATCTCATAATGTTCTGTTCTAGTTTATATATTCCATTTTAAGATTGTTGAACACTTTCAAAATAAACAATTAGTAATAAGTCTTTCGAACCTTTCACTTACTCTGTGAAACTTTACTTATTGTTTAAAAACAATAAGTGAGAAAGAAAAATTAATTTCCTCGATACCTTGTTCTTTTTTAAAAGCAATCTCTGAGAAATAAAGTCAATTTAAAATCAAACAGAAAAATTATGAATATATACCCAAGCAGATTGAATTATCATTTTACAATGAACAACATTAACAAATGTTCATTTATATTTAAAATGAACGCCTAAATAAATTAACATATATAAGGGGAATACCTAGAAAGGAAATTTTATAATAAGTCTAACATTACTTATGACGGTTACCACCCTATAAGTAGCTCTCAACCACGAAGGTGGATCTCATTCATAAAATTCCAGCCCTTCCATGGAACACCCTCAAGTTACAAGTGCTCAAAGGACATCAGAATGTGGTCATCCGCAGCAATACAACAACTTTGGAAAGTATGTGTCGGACCCTGCTAGGGGGAACAAGAGGCAGGCAAGGACTAAACAGCTACAGTTGTGAGGCTGACGTAGTACGTTTCTACTGTCCCAGGGTCCGTCCTACTGTAGCTCTGCAAACTGGACCAAGTTTAAAAATGTCACCACTAGACTCTCAGTGGTAGCAATGGCGAACAGTCACATGCTTCTCAGGTTAGTGTGGAAGTACGTAAGCTCAGCATTCAACACTACACCCAGCAGGCCAATAAGATAACTGCCTAGCCCAGAGTTCCCTTTTTGAAAAATACAAGTACTTCATTTTACATAAGATACAATACTAAACACTAAAATAATGCACAAGATACCGGATACTCTGGTATCGGTCCCATATGCTACAAGGTGGCATCCCTCCTAAACACCATACCCCCCACCTCGCCTTTTCCCTGCATCCTATGAGACTGGGTTCGTGGCAGCTTAGTCTCTAGCTCCTTTGCATTGGCACCTTCCATTTATTTAAAATTTAACTTTTAGTCGGCCACATAGCCTATGTCCTCTCATATATGTTTCTTCTACTTTGCAGTGTTAAGCCGTACTGGGCATCCAGTGAGCAGACGGACAAACTGGAGATGCGCAGAACTCAATGCATGGCTCGAGTCAGTCCTGATAGGGCAGGGTGGCTGCAGGCCACATTTTGTCTCTAGAGGGTAGCAGTAGTAATGGCAGCTTCAGGTGTTGGTCCTCAACTGGCAACAGCAGTTTCTCCATGCAGACAGGCCGGTCTCTAGTCTTGTGAGGACGATGTCAGTCAAACAGGGACCTGCCAGAATGGAGGCAATTCTGCAGCTTCAGCAACAAAAGGGAACTTCTTGCCACTGTTTGGGGGACAGTGGTAGCAGTATGATCAAGGTCTTTAGCACCTTAGTTGCCAGGCACCAGATCAGCTTGTAGTGCCCAAAGCACAGACCACTTACTTACCTCTGTCGGGCATGACAAGTTTGCATTCTTCACTCCTGGAGTGATCAGAAAAGCATACAAACAGCCGTGCCACAGTCATGCTATCTGGGATTACAGGCACAGAGTGGCTGCCACAGACAAATATCGATCCCAGTTTCTGTCAAGACAACCATTTGGGCACGCTTCCTCAAGTGCGTACGGCAGTGACAATGAAGATGACGTTGGACACTGCTTCAACACACTTCTGAAGTTTTGCCATCCTGTGAGGTAGTCTGGGATTGGTCCGCAATGTTGTCATGCTAGCATTGTAGTCAGTGATACTTTGGTGGATGGGCTCTTGCAATACTCCCTTACAATAGTGAGTTCTTACCCTTGGGTGAGCCTGCCCCTTCCCCTTCATTCAGGAAGGACTGGTGTTCCCAGGCCAAGCTAGGCAGTTCTACCTCCAAATCAGTCTCCTAGGTGATGTCACTTCCCCTCTGGGAAGCTGGCTGTCAGGCAGACATCAACCCTGGTTATGCAGTAAGCCTCTAGGAACTATGTGGAACACCCCCTCATTGGTCAGAGGGAACCTGGAACTGGAACAATGTGGCAATGTGGGCCATCAGCTCCCACTTTTATACAGTTATCAGACATGGAATGTGGATTTTCCATCTGCCTTTTCAGAACTGATTTAGGTCAATTTACTTGTGAAGTTTCCTTATGAGGCTGTCCTCCAACCTCAGCTTTTTATCTTGAGTGGGCTTTTCATATGAGACTCATCTCCTGGCTGGAGCACCCATATTAGAGGCAGTAAGAGGTGTGAGCAGTGAACATCAAAGCCACACCGGACGCAATCAGGAATAGAAACAAAGGGCTCCTTCCCTTCTAAATAATCCTTAACACGGTGAAAAAGAAAATGCACTCTCACCACTGCCATCCGCGAAAGGGCCGGCTCAGGGCCAATATTCAGCAGCTCTCTGTATCATCAAGACCTAATGGGGAAGCCTATCTTCTCTTTTCCCACTTCAGTGTCTGCGTTCCCTTCCTCCAAGCTAAGGAATTTCCGCAATGTACTTCCACTGTTAGTGAAAGAACCATCACCTCCACTTTCAGTGTATGTACAGGTCTGGGACCCCACAAGCCTATGTCACCCAGGTTTACTCATTCAATGCACACCAAACAGCACTAACATAAATAAATACATCCAGGGCTAAGATTCCAGATTCGCTGTTAGCAGAACTGTAAGTGAATAGTCCAGAAGGCTCCCATTTACATTACACAGCAGAATGGCCTCATCTTGCTATAGTTACTATCAAACAAGGTATACGGCCACCTTCATTCTGCCAGCTAGAAGCCATGGCAAGGTCAGTATTTTTGTCACCTATACAGATGTTTTGCCTGGTGTGTCCCTCCAGGTCCAGGATTATTGGTAATTCAAAGGCAGGCTTTGGCCTTTCAACACACACTAGATAAGGTGAGGCAAAGGTCAGAAAATGAAAAACAGGATGCTAAATACCTGCTTCGAGCATGCAGGGCAGAGGTCATGACTGCACACCATAAAGAAAAAGTTCACACCCCAGCAAAATGATTTCATTTGCATCAATTAATTTAGAAATATCTAATTACACCAACGCATAATAGGCATAGGACAGTATTTGAAGCGGTAAAGCTTTACCAACTGAAACGTCACTTTTTAAATCAATTCACAATGTACTTCAGAACACTCATAAAGTTCTTTAACTTTGCACAGAACTAGGAATTAGACCCTCCCATTCATTAGCTTGCTTTACCGTAGAATTAGATGTACAGGCAGGCAACTTTTAAAAGTTTATATCAATTGATGACCACCCTCAGGACTGCAGGGACCTGGGAAACACTTAAAATGTTTGAGCATGAAGAGAAAACCAACCATTTGTGCAACCACAGACATAACTAAGAGCAAATGAAAGCTGTTCAGGGCTCGTAGTGCCTCCCATAAGCATCCAGTTCAGGCGGTTTAGCAATGTCATACCAATAGGATAATAGCTCCACAGACACATGGTTTCAGTGCACCTTCAGCCAAGGGCCTTATCCATTTAGGATAAAGACACTGAAGGAAGAAACACAAAGCTCTTTTAACTTTTAAAATCTATATTCTTTAGGAGTATACCTAGGGATTCTGCAAAAACACTTAAAGTATCCCATACAGATCAAGACATGAGTGACAAAATATCTTAAGAAGAAAGGTTACTAACTAACTAAGTAGTGTGTTCTGTAACATTTCTTTTCCACCACACCTAGAGGGTACTACGCGTGAACCACTTACCAGAGAATGGGACTTATCATGGTCTGTTGTACTACTAATTGTGCCTAAAGATTCTGAACATTGGATCCTATTTATGCAGGCAATGTTACAGAACACACTACTTTTGGACCACACTGCCTTTATAAATTACCTGAATGCAGCTCACTCATCCTTGACGTTATCCTAGTACATAGGGACCTTACAATTCGCTCGATCGGCCTTGAAAAAGTCACTGTGTGACGAAACACGTGTTTGTCTGTTGTTTATTAGACCTCATACGAGCTGTTACTGTATGTACTATGCGTACATGGACCATATGAAATGTACTCTCTATGAAGGACTAATTTCCAACTAGTTCAATATTATTGAACTATATTGTTAAGAACATCTTTTGGATACAAATAACCCAAGAAGATTACAAGGAAAAAGAATTATTATTTTGCTGCAGTTTCTATTGTGTACTTGAGTGTGTTTTATATACTAACATATATTTAGTGAATTACCTAACCTGCTATATACTTTTTGTGATTAAGTGCTGTGGTTCTTATCTAATTAAAACCGTGCATGACAGAAAACATCAGCCAGTGTGCTGGGCTGAATTCCTGTCCATCTTTTGCCTACTGTGTCACACTCAGTGGCTTAGATAAATTCAAGCTATCCTTCCAATGCTATGTTTTTTTGTTGTAATGGGCGCCCTACTTGCGATGGTTATATCAACATGTGGGTCACATGCTCTCTGTGCCACGGACCTCAAGCTATATCTCATTGAAGATGTGCAACGAGGCTGAAGCTAGTTTGTGGTCTCTTGCGTTTCACATCTTTGGAGAACCTGCCTGGGTGTTCGGGTTGGGTTCTCTAACTAATGGAACAGGACCAAGGTTGGTGTGCATTTAGTAGGTCTGTATTTACAGACGAATGGTGGCTGAAAAACAAAGGATTGAAATGTGACCTGAACAATCATCAGTAGTTGAGACTAAGTCACCTCTTTCATTACTTTGTTGGAGAAGATGCCATATGTGTGAAGAGGGTCCCGTACTTACTATGCCACAAAGTGTAACTGATTATGGCTTAGGAGGTCAAAACTGGCTTGTGTTTCCACATTGAGGGACCTAACCAGGCTGTTCGCTATGGATTGTTCCTCCTGGAGCAAAACAATTACTGATTTGCATATGGCTGGCCTTTAACTAGAGACAGAGGAGGAAAACCATAGACTGGACTGTAGCTCCAAGTGATCACCATTGGCTGAGATATTTCATTCAAGCATTCCTTTCATCACCCAGTTGTTTTTCTGTATTATAACGTCAGCTGCAGGAAAGTTTTATAAGCAACAAGCTTATCTTGGAAGAGTCTCTAGACCCATTTATACTTGTAATGAGCAAATGAAGGATATAAAATGTACATATTATTATTATTAATGTATTTGTTATCACTTTCTATCACTCTTGCAAAGCTCATCTCGAAGCTCATACTAGATCCAGAATGAAATATGCATTGGCTGCTGCAAGTTTTAAAGAACGTTAACATTTAAAATGTGTTCAAACCCAGCAGCTCTTCTCACAAGTAAGTGGGCTCTGCCTTCGGATTATCCTCATTTAAAGCCATATCAAGATTCAATCTAACCTCAGTTAAGGACATGAGCTGAAGATTTCTACCTATGACTGTTTCTTGAAATTAGATTTTTAATTCCCAAATAAATCAAGACCTAGAAATCTGACCAAGCACTGTAGAAGAGCCACGTCCTGCAATTACAGTGCAGATGTCCACAATTTAGGATGTTTTCCTCCACTGCCATAACAGTGTCAGATACTACAAAGAGCAATCTGTTCAATCAATCACATGGACTTATATAGTACGACTAATCACCCAAGAGGGTTTCCAGGCGCTTGAGAATCATGACGTAAAAGCCAGGTCTTCAGTGCTCTCTGAAATTTCAGTAGAGGTGAAGGGCCGAAGCTGCAGAGTGAGGTTGTTCCAGGATTTTGCTGCAAGGTAGGAGAAGAGTCCTCTGCTTTTGCTTCAGTGGATGCGGGGGATCAGTGGTGAGTGAGAGGGACGTGGAGTTGAGTTGTCTGGTAGGATGATGGAAGTTCAGGCGACAGTTGATGTAGGCTGGTACTTGGTTGCGCTGTGCTTTGTAGGCGTGGATTATCAGCTTGAATTGGCATCTCTTCTGTATGGGGAGCCAGTGGAGTTTTCTAAGGTGGCGGGAGATGTGGGTCTGTTTGGGGAGGTCGAGGATGAGTCTGGCAGCAGAGTTCTGTATGGTATAGAGTCTCTGCAGAAAAAGTGTGGTGATTCCAGCGTAGAGTTTATTGCTGTAATCTAATTGGCTGGTGATTAGGGCCTGAGTGATGGTAGGTCTGGTGTTCATCGGAGCTAACTGAAGATTTCTTGTAACATGAGAAATGTGTGAAAGCAGGCAGAGGCGACTGTGTTGGTCTGGGACTTCCTGGTCAGTTTGCTGTCTAGGATTATGCTGAGGTTTCTGGCTTGGTCAGTCGGTTTGGGTAATGGTCCTACTTCAGAGGGCCACCTGGAGTCATTTCAAGGGGTGGTGTTGTTGCCAAAGATCAGCACTTCCCTTTGTCCATGTTAAGCTCAGGCTGTGACTTTCCATCCAGTTGGCGACGCTTGTCGTGCACTTGTGGAAGTTGGTTCTTGTGTTGGCGGGATCTTCTGAGAGTGATAGGATGAGCTAGGTGTCACCTGGATAGGATATGTTGTTTAGTGGGTGGGATTTGCAGTGTTGGGGGACCCATGTAGGTGTTGAAGATGGTAGGGATAAAGTAGGATCAGTGCCGCTGTTTTTCCCTGCTTGAGGAGGGCTGTGATGTAATCAGTAGCTGGGATCAACCTGTTAATTTCCAATAGGAAACAATAATTACAAAACATGTACTCCTGTGCTGTTTCTGTGACCCTCGTTTTCTGTATGGGCTGGAGATGCAATATTGGGAAAGGAATAAACATAGAACTGAAGATGTTACTGGATTCTAATCACTAGTTACCTACCATCATGACTCATGCATGTTAAAACGGTGTGACTGTAACAGACATGCAGGCTGCTGGGATCCTGCCTGCTGCTGCTGACCACTGCCACTCTTTTTCCAGTTCTTGCAAGTCTGCCTAAAAGCACTGGGTGAAGTAAAATTCAGGAAGCAAATCCTCCATCCTCAGAGTGAAAGGACTTGCTTCAACTGACACTGAAGAGCCAGTGACTACAATATTTCTGCAACAGTCTACTTTAGCACATGTATTTCTCCTCTGATATGATATTGCACTTTGGGGAAATGTCTCTGTTTTCACTGATGTGATGGCTTTCAGCAGAGTACCTTAGCAGAAGCACCATGGCTGTAGAACATAGCTTGCATATCAATTAATTTACTTTTAATCTGATGATCATCTAAACATACTCACTCTTGTAAAGACATGTCAGACTCTTCTGTGTTGCCAGTTCCCAGATCTGAGTCACATGACAGGAGCTCTTCGGATTTTTCAGGGCTCTTGGAATCACAGTGTATCGCAGGACCATCAGAACCAAAGCTGGAAGAGAGCTGAGATGACCCATTGGTGTCGAGACTGAGCGTCGAGGAGCCACATTTACTACTTCTCTCATTGTGACTGTGAGGTAATAACGCTGTGTGATGAATGTCTGTCTCCTCTGATCCTGAGGACTGGGACAGTGAATCCCAAGATTTCTTTCTAAGGGTCTGCGAGGTGGAGGTGATTATAGGCTCCATTTGTAGTTCTGGCGAAGGACACAAGCCAGCCAAGGACAATGGAGTAAGAGTCCACTCATTCAAAACTGCGGATTTATAGGACAGCTCAAACGACAGAGAGGTCAAACCCTGCACGTAGCTTAGGATAACTTCAACCTCTTCAGCATCAAGCAACAGGGCTATTGGTTGGTAAAACTCAGCCAGTCTGGACCGCTCACGTAGAAGTAATATTAAGTAACACTCCATCAGGCACTCGTTCAATGCCAGCCTCAGCCAGGCGCGGCAACGACCCACATCCGTATTGATGAAGTTCAAATGTTCCAGTTCTGTAATTACATCTCTGTTAGGATAGACAGAAATACCGTTTTAGAAGATGAGTAGAGAACACATAGCCTTAGTGAATATAGCAATGCCTCATATCTGCAAATTAGGAGTACAATGTTGTGAGTAAGCATGGCACTAGCGACAAATAGGAATGAGGCTTTCAGATGACATAATACTGGATGCACAGCAGGCTAAATAACTCGGGAGTGTAAAAAAGCTTTCATATATAAATAAGATGGTTTTAAGTGGAAAAACATAAAAAGTAGATTAAGTCAACATACATAATAGTGCATTTATGCTTGTACCAATATAGATCGATCGGCAGCATTTCCCAATGTTCCCACTTTGCTCAGAAATATTCTTACTCAGGAGCATGAAAGTTATTCAAACAGGTTTCCATTGTTTCTCCCTTCTTTTCATGACAGAGTAGCCTTGACGTATACCAGTGTATGTTTAATGCAAATACACCAGCGATTACTAGGGTTATTAAGTTATTCTAATTCATAGAACCTACAAACTGCTCCATCGTGTAGCAAAAACAGTTCACGCTGGGAGCGATACACCCCATTTCCAGTGCACATTGGAGGGGTGTGGAAAAGACTTAGGTGCAGAGGGCACGTGTACTTCATGCAACTTGCAGACGATTAACAACATATGTATTAGGAATGTGTACTGGTTACCAGATACATGCGAGCCAAACGATACATGCGAGCTTCCAAAATGTTTCAATGTTTTCTTTCCACATAACCCAATAGGTCTTTCTTGTGAAACAAGGAAGCATTTAGATAGCAAGGGCTGCACTCTTACTAACAAGGAAAATTCCCTAGTAGCTACTACTAAACAAACAAAGAAAACAGTTAATTGGCATATGAAAATGCCAGTAGGTCAAAGACTTTGATTTATTATTGGTATTTTTCAAGCAAGAACTAACAACATTGAACTTTCTTCCAATGGAACTCCTATAAGAAAGTCTTCATATTTGGAAAGTTCCTGATAAAAGGCATTGGGTGGAGTGGCTGGCATTGGAAGCTTTCATTTCTGGCCTTCAATAACCAATATTCCTTAAGCGTAACGTATTTCATAGTAGGTTTTCGCCACAGCCTTTAGAATCGATATTATGCTCTTAAATTTACTGCAAGATGATGAATACATTATCAGCACTGTAAACTACAGAAATAAATGTATCAAATCCTCCATTTTATGGATGACGGCTATTAAATTTAGAATTAGCATCACCGCATGTACCCCCAATACCCCAGTCCTGTTTAGGCCTGCCAAGAGGGAGCTGCAGTTGGCTCGCCAGCCTAACGTTTAAAAAAATATATATATCATAAGAAAAATATAGACATACATACATATAAAGCGACTTTCAGTCAGCTCTCTTCATCTATTGGTCTGTACAGGCATTTGCCTCTACACAACACAGCAGGAGGCAATGGATCAGCATCATTCATTCATTCATTAGCTCTCTTACCCTGTGAATGAAGGCGTTTTCATTGATCACATGTGCACAGTTGCCTGAAAAGGACTGCACTTCAATATCCGGGCTGGGGTGCATGGTTTCCTGGGGCCACTCCTTTAATATTTTGATATTTGTCATTATTTCATATTGAATAGGTTTTTCGAAAATAAACAAATTAAGAAAACGTGGCAAGCATGCCAGTCCAGTCCGCTGGCTTTGCCAATGTCTCCTAGGTTTGGACATAATGGCATGCGGTGGTATTCTGTTCAAATGTATTGTACGTGTATTAGAGAGTGACGGTAAGGCAAAAAGCTGATCCAGCCATCAGGAAATGAAAACAAAGTTGAGTTGCTATGTGGACGTATGCCTGCGTAGGCGCTGGGAAGCGAGCATGGATTTGTTTAAAGCGGTTGTACGGAAACAGCGCAGGCCACCCTTCGTGCTGCCATGCTCCAGCAGTCGTACATCCGACCACCATTTTCCCTCCCAAACAGACAACCACGCTTCCCCCTCAAGTCCGAAGTATCACCCACGCCCAGCACTCCACCGAGTCATTCATTCATTGACTAGGCATCGTGCCCAAAACCAAAATAGTCATTGACCGTTCTCCCTCAGCAGCCTGCATCGTTAAGGCCACTAGAGCCGTAAACACAGGCCGTAAGAGCAGCAGAGCCGCATCATTGGGCCGGCGCGGTGTGGTGATCGGAGAGCAGCCTTCCCGGGCTGCATAAGGGGTCATCCGCCTACTACAAGGATCGTGTGCAACTTGCTAGTGGCAGCTCTTAGTGGCAGGAACGTGGCCCAGGAGCTTAATCTGCTCACTGCAGAGACATATATGCAAATTGGTGATGGAGAAGTGAAATATTTTATTAGAGGATAGTGCCTGATATAGTTTGGGTTTAGTTAGCATAACTAGGCGAGATTAAGAGTGCTTGTCATATTGCAGAAAAGTGCACGTGTATTTGTTGTGCACGACCTACACACGTTCATGTGTATTATTTGTTTTCACAAATGACTGAAAATCAGCTTGAAACAATGCTATCTGTACTTGTAAGCAAATGTAATCAATTTCTGGCCTTCTTGGGAAGGGGTGTACTTGTATTGCAACATTACACGATAATAAACTAAATCTCTGTCACTGTGATTTGCAGAAGCAGCAGCTTTGTTCTCTGTTTTTTTTGCATTAATAAAACATACAATTTCTTCTATGCAACAAGTTACGTATTTAACAACCGAAGGAAGTAACATACAAGTATGTGCTATTTTGAATGACTAATGTGATTGATGCAAAGCATGCAACATTTCAAGTACTGCTCGTTAATGTAAAATCATGCTCCGAATTTGTGTGTTTTCTTTGTGCAGAGCCTTATAAAAATATGTGCCAGTTAGACTTTACTTGTTGATGATTAGATAGGGCTAGATGTTCGTGGCCTTTTCCATATGTACTATTTACTATTGTTAATTTGATTGATTGCCAGATGTGCTTGTTGAATTTCTTTATTATACATTATTGTGCGTTTGGTTTATGCTCATTTCCTTGACCAATGGCTTTTGCTTTCTGTATTGCTACTATTATTTGAATACATCTACAAATACTGAGAACTGGAAAAGCCTTGCTGCGCAGGATTTCTTAAAGGCATGAAGGTTCAGGACTCTTCCTCTCCTGCCTATCGACCCTCATTGATTAATTAAGGGAGGGGTATAGGCAGAGATCATCATGATTTTAAGTAATTACGCAATAAAGCATAAACTAAGAGATCATAGATCGCTCAGTGTCTCCAAACCAAAAGCAGCTTTAGACAGCATCCGATCATTTGCAATTTCTGAAGCTCACAAAGTCAGATTCCAGTAAATGCGTTACCTTGGTTATCATGCTGAGATTTATGTGTACACTGCTGAATACAGGTTCGAATCCTTGCAGGGCCTACTCCTATGTTCACCCTTTTAAGGTTGAAAAAAACCCTCTCGTGGCAACAGTACATCATTCTAATTCGCACCAAATTGCACTATGAGAGCTGCTAGACTAAGATCTCTACAGAGGGCGCCTTAACACAGGAAGTTATCGTGCCAGCTCTCTGCAGAGTGATGTAACCCACTGAGGTATTTTACCAACTCACTGAGACAGTGCGCGGAGTTATTAAAAGAGATCGGCAGGCTAATGCTCCTACTATGGAAATACTTGGGCACACTGATGGTCACATGTTCCAATCTTGCAGCCACCTCAGCTCAACACCCTTTAAATGTTGTTAAAATGAGGGTGAGAATGACAGCTGCTGTTTAAAATACTGCAGCAAAACAGCTACATAAAATATACAAAAGCTGTAGTCTACAGAAGGCCAACCCTATTACAATTGGTAACGTGTTTTATATACTACAAGGTAAGACATCCAGAAAGCCAGGTTACGATTTCTTTTTTGATCTTAACACTATTATTGCGAATTTCTAGGGGAGGCGGGTTCTTGTCATGCACATGCTGTGGTGAAAGTGTGCAGCACTCTACTGAAACTTCAAGAGAACTATACCGTGGAGACAAAGCTGAAAAGGCACTCACCGGTGAGTGACGGATTTCAAGAGGGTCCAGAAGACGGGCTGAGGCAGGCCGGAGCGCCCACCCAGCCTCTTGGCTCGCGCTGCAGCCTCCGCCTTGACATGCTTTGCTTTCAGCCCGTGTATGAACACAGCTTCCAATGCACTGCACAGGGAGTTCGCATCCCCGTCCTCGCTGGTGACCACCGCATCAGAGGTCACATACTGAACCTGTAGGGCCTTAAGGCAGCTCGACAATTTTTTCTTAATCCACTACAAGAAAAATTGGGGATCATTTTATTCCAAAAATAAGTACCACCTATGCCAACGGTGATAAATTTACGATGGTATGTATTTACAAAGAAACGGGGAAGATATTTTCTCCCAAAACTGCTTTTCAACCCTAATGGGTTTTTGGGCGTTGATGCTGAATTTCTGTACAGTAATAGAAACTCCCAATACAGAAGACTGCGTCTCTCCTTTAACACTTGTCCACGTTGCAAGTTTAAATAGTCCCACAGGCAGGACTACAGACACCTACGGCAACCCTCCTGGTCACCTCGCCCGGTGCAACCGTCCTCTCCACATACAGCAAGACACAGACTGCTCTAAATTTCGGAGAGACTTCCGCATTCCCACTCCTCTGTGGGCTTAACTCCCATCAAGAAAGGTTATAGACTTCCAGTAATCCCTGGACCACATAATCCAGGCATGCCGCTGTCCCACTGGCTATCAACGTTCAGGCATACGGGGCAGGCCCTCGGACCTGCCTGTATCACGGGAAAAGGCAGTATAATATTGATCCTCTGGTAAGTTTTTCATAGGAGTCCACTGTACACCAGGACTAGGCTCTAGTCAACAGGAGTAGAAGTCACTGCAACTAGATGATGCCAACTCACTGCCACTGCCTACCACCAGCACAATTAGAAATCCGCTGCCTCTGCCTGGCATCCTTTCAACCAATTGCATAGTCTGCCCAGCACATTCTCAACCAATGACATACTTGCTGCCTCTTCCTAACACATGCTCAACCAATTGCATACTCACTGCCTCTGCCTAGCCTCTTCTCAAGCCATTACATACTCACTGCCTCTGCCTAGCATCTCTCAAACAATTACATACTCAATGTCTCTGCCTAGCCTCTTCTGAAGCAATTACATACTCACTGCCTCTGCCTAGCATCTCTCAAACAATTACATACTCACTGCCTCTGCCTAGCATCCTCTCAAACAATTACATACTCACTGCCTCTGCCTAGCATCTTCTCATACATACTCACTGCCTCTGCCTAGCATCCTCTCAAACAATTACATACTCACTGCCTCTGCCTAGCATCTTCTCATACATACTCAATGCCTCTCCCTAGCCTCTTCTCAAGCCATTACATACTCACTGCCTCTGCCTAGCATCCTCTCAAACAATTACATACTCACTACCTCTGCCTAGCATCCTCTCAAACAATTACATACTCACTGCCTCTGCCTAGCATCTTCTCATACATACTCACTGCCTCTGCCTAGCATCCTCTCAACCAATTACATACTCACTGTCTCTGCCTAGCATTCTCTCAAACAATTACATACTCAATGTCTCTGCCTAGCCTCTTCTGAAGCAATTACATACTCACTGCCTCTGCCTAGCATCCTCTCAAACAACTACATACTCACTGCCTCTGCCTAGCATCAGCACAATTACAAATCCGCTGCCTCTGCCTGGCAACTTTTCAACCAACTGCATAGTCTGCCTAGCACATTTTCAACCAAAGACATACTCCCTGCCTCTTCCTAGCACATGCTCAACCAATTACATACTCGTTGCCGCTGCCTCTGCCTAGCATCAGCACAACCAATCACATACTCACTGTCTATGCCTGGCAACTATTTGATCACTTACAAATGCACTGCTAGTTCCTGACTTTCGCTCAACAAATTAAAAATCTACTGCCTAATCCAGGCATCCAATCTTCTTAGTACAACTTCAGTTCCTGTAACTAGCATCCGCTTGATAAACTACGCACTCTACTTCAGCTTTCCTTACAACGCGATATTGGATCTTCGCCCTGCAGTGCACAGAGTGATAGAAGTTAAGAGTGTAAATTGCACTTTACTTTATAAGAAGCAGGTTGCGTTGTTTTAAGTCACTGATCATTTTTACAAACAAAACTTAAAAATGCTTATGTTAGTCTTAGAGGTCTTCAAGGGCATAGAACTAGTCATTTATTATTTTCCTCCACTGATCTCAGCCAATATATTCCATGCAATGTGTACAGCAAGACAGAGTAGGATGATCATTATTATGTCATAATTTGAAGGCTTAGTGCACTGACTTTACCTTACCTGTTTAACTTGTCTTGGGTCCAACACATTTTCAGCCGTTTGGGTAGACAGCATGTCTCTCTTCCACTTTGCAGTTTAATCACAACACCTAGAAGATAAAACATTATGCTTAGCCATGGTTCTAAACTTGCAACATTAGCGGTTCAATCATATTATCTGTGAATAGGTCCACTGCACAATTATACTCTGACATAGGTAAAATGTGTATTTGGGGAATTTTAGTGAAAATTCCAAGCACTCGCACTGTCCCAGACCTGAATATAAACACCATCCCCGTTCATTGCAACTGATCTTCAAGAGTGGCGTACCTCTTCTCACACACGGGGAGACCTTCATGTGCAGAATGTGATAGAAAATCAATGTTTGATAGATAAGGATCTGTCCACTCCACCCCAAAACTGTGGATGGTCTCTCTGCAGGTCCAAACATTGGTCAGTGATATTTTATTTCGAGTATAGGCCATTTGCGAGAGGGAAGGACAGTGTGTTAAAGGGACTTGACTTACAAGGAAAAGACTGGACGTATTTTCTCACCGACAGTTACTGGAGGTCGCTCAGGGCAGGGTAGAGTCCTACTGATTCTCCTTTTAATTGTGGCATAGTGGGTTTTTAGTACTTCTATATGGAAAATATAGCTCTGGTATTCCAATTATGGGCATGAAATAGCAGTATGAATTACATTTAGTTTTTTATACAAATACTGATTGCGAGGGCAAGACCAGAGGCATGCCGTGTGAAAACAGGGGCAGCGGCGAGTCTGTGGGAGTGTAGGGTTAGTGGGTTACTTGTGTAAACGGTGTGCCTGTGTGAGTGCAGGATGCACCTTATTAAGGTCAGACCTATTGACATTGCATTCACAGTATTGAGTCCCCCAGTGACGGCAAGCGTTGGCAAACAGGTGCTTCAAGACAAGAATACGTTTTCCATCAGCGATTGAGAACCCTACAACACCAGGAACACTCTAAAATTGCTCACCTCAAAAAGACATTTGTAGGGTTCTCTATACAGAAGCTGCTCTCCACTTAAACTTGGGAACTACCCAGCGTTCTCTGCATCTTTTCTGCATAATTTATGCAGCACTCTAAGCCTGAAAGGGTATTGTTTTGACTCATACCGAGTGCTCCCTTGTGTCTGGACAAAGCTAAACCTCTCTGAAGAGCTGTAATAATAGCAAGACACGTCAGGGGTTGCTTTTATTACCAATCCAAAGCTCCAATGCTGTGCCTCGAGTGGTAGAAGGCTTTTATCATTTTACAGCCCGGCATGGATGGCACTGCGCTAATCCTATTCTTAAAGCCCTTTCTAGCTTGGCATGGATGGCACTGCGCTAATCATATGCTAGATAAACACATTTGAGGTGAGCAATTTTACAGTATCGCTGGTGTTGTTGGGTATCTCTATATAGCAGCTGCACTCCACCTAAACGTGGGAACTACCCAGAGTTCTCTGCTTCTATTTTGCATAATCTATGTGGAACGCTAAGCCTGAATAGGCCGTCTTGTCCTGTTGAGTACCCCTAGCATTATCAGCAATCAAGTAATGATAACAGATGATAAATTACATACCATGCTGAACAGTATGAGGTAGCTTGCACTGTCTTGAAAGATGTTTGCTTCCCAGAAGCATGCACAGCCTTGGAATACCCATTTGAGTGGCCCAGAAACACCAGAATAACACTGTTGCCTAATGTAACAACAGGGCCTATGGGCCTGGCAAAATGTAGACCAAACGCATTCTAAAAGTTATCCCTTTCGCTAGTACAGATATCATTGCTCACTCTTCTAGACATCTCACTGTTTGGGAAGGAAAGGAGAGGATTAGCTTATCTTAACATCCAACTGGGGACACTAAAAATGGCTAGCAAAACAATTGTGGGTGCTAGTGAATACCTAAATGCCCTTGTTAATGATATCTCAGAACGCATATCCAACAAGATCACTTTAGCACTGTGGAACAACTAATCGTTTACTGGTGCCAGGAGCTTGGTCCTTAGGCCCACTATAAGCCAGTGGGCCTGACCTGCAACAGGCCTCACTCTTGCTACAAGAATGTTGTGCTAAAACAGGTAACATTTACCATTTACACAAGCAAACAACTGAGCAGTGAAGCAGACAGGACACAGAACTCAATGGAATCCAAAACTTATGGTACAGAAAGGGTAAAAATATAGAGACTTCATTTAAGGGATGATGGATACTAGCAATAGCCAACATTAACATTATGTTAAAAAACCAGACCAGTTCTTATCCTGACAAACTCCTGACCACTTCCTCTCTAGCATGTCTCACTACCTGTTCACAATGCCAAAGTAAGTCACTGATCACTTCTCACTTGAGCCACTGAATGTAAAGAACCGAGGGATTAATTTATGTTTAGTGAAATTGGAATTAATTATGTACGTTTTGTAGATGTCCAAAAGTTTCAGAATTAGATTTTATCATTACAATATGGCAGTACTATAGCACATTTTTGAAAGTAGGAACACTGTGGGTCTTTTCTGCAATTTTTGATTGTGGTTTATTCAAGCATTGTGGCCACACAAGCACCACAGCGCCAAACAACGGCTTGAACAGCTATGGACAGCATACCCTTGTAATTTACCTCTTTCCTAAAACAGTATGAGGACTGAATTTAAATTTACAAATGTGAATTTAGATAGCTATAAATCGGCACAAGGGTAGACAAAAATGTATGTATGAATGTGTAAAACAGTATGCAGTTAAAACAGTATTTTTAAGTGGTGTATACTGACAACATTTATCCGATTTTATTGTTTTACCTTTTACTTACTGATAAAGCTACTGCTTTGGTCACTAGGTTTCAGCAAAAGGATAAATACATTTCATCTACATTTCAGGAATACTTTTCAAACTCTAAAAGTGCTTTAGAGGTACTACTAAATAGAAAGACCTGCATAACAGTTGTAATGTAGCAAAATGTCCTGTGAAAGCAAGTCTAAGCTACAAAAATCCATGAAACTTGTATAAAAAAGATAAAAACAAAAATTAAGGGCCTGTTTTAGAAGTTGACGGACGAGTTACTCCGTCACAATGGTGACGGATATCCCATCCGCCAATATCTAAATCCCAAGGGCAGGGATGGCAGCGGAAGCACTTCTGCTCCCACCCATGATACCCCCGGTGACGCCTGATGACATCGGCGCGCACTGCGTGCTGAGGTCATCAGAGGTCACTCCGATGCGCTGAAAGCTAAGTGATTAGTTTCTCCTTAGGAAGGCGGAGGTCAGAGAGGTATCGGAGGAATAATGTCTGATGTCCCTTTGAGCAGCCCTGCTGCACAAATTGCATAGAGATTGTGCAAGGAAAGCCAATAGACACCACAGATTTTGTTTTTATTGTTTGATTATTTGGGGAGCGATCCTTTGGAGAAGGGTTGCTCCCCTTTCGGAGCATTATGTTGGCCGTTTCTGCCCCCCTTGGGGTAGATGTTTTACACCGATCTGCCCCAAGGGGGAAAGAAACCCACTAGACACCAGAGATGGATTTGTAAAATTATTTTGGCGATTGGGGGCAGCCCCTTGGGCAACAGTCACTCCCCCTTGGGGCAATATGTTTAGGCTGTTTCTGACCGGTCATATTTTAAGGCCGATCTCCCCCCAAGGGGAGCAGAAACCCACTAGACACCATGGATATATCTTTTTTTATTTTACATAAGGGGAGCAGCCTCTTAGGCAAGGGTTGATCCTCATGGAGGTATTATACATTAGGCCATTTCTGCCCTCCTTGGGGGCAGATCGACCTATTTTTATTAGGCCCATCTCCCCCAAAAAGAGCAGAAACCATTTAGGCACCAGGGATTGTTGTGTGCGTGTGTGTTTTGTTTGGGTCGGGAGGGGGCCTTGGGCAAGAGTTGCTCCCCTTATGGGCCACATTACTGTTGGCCATTTCTGCCCCCTTGACCCACTAGACACCAGGGATATTTTTTTGTTGTTGTTTATTTTACATAAAGGGAGCGGCCCCTTAGGCAAGGGTCGCTCCCCATGGGGGGCATAATTCATTAGGCCATCTCTGTCCCCCTTGGGGGTAGATGGGCCTATTTTTATTAGGCCCATCTGCCCCCAAAGGGGACAGAAACCACTAGACACCAGGGATGATTTTTTTTTTATTCTTATTATTTTATATACGGGGCGGCCCATAGGCAAGGGTCGGTCGCCTTGGGGGCATAATTTGTAAGGCCATTCCTATTTTTATTAGGCCCATCTGCCTCCAAGAGGGGCAGAAACCACTTAGGCACCAGGGATAGTTGTGTCTGTGTGTTTATTTTTTTTGGGGAGGGGTGGGCCTTTGGGCAAGGGACGATCCCCATGGGGGCACATTACTGCTTGCCATTTCTGTCCCCCTTCAGGGCAGATCAGCCTATTTTTATTAGGCCCATCTGCCCCCAAGGGGGGCAGAAACCACTTAGGCACCAGGGATTTGTCTGTGTGTGTGTATTGTTTGGGGGGGTGGCCCCTTGGGCAGGGGCGGCTCCCCTTTGGGGGTTGTGGGGCATTCATTTTGGCCACTTCTGTCCTCCTTGGGGGCAGAGCCGCCTATTTTTGTAAGGCCCATATGCCCCCAAGGGGCCAGAAAGCCCACTAAACACCAGGGAAAATTAATAAAAATTAAAAAAAATGAGGTTGGGGATATGGCCATACCCCTACCCCAAATAAATGGGGCAAAGTCGTTCTGCCCACTAGAGGCCAGGGAATTAAAAAAAAAAAAAATAGAGGGGTGGGGGCTGCCAACGACTATGGCCATAACTATGCCCCACACCCCAACTGAAGGGGACAACAGTCTTTCAGCCCACCTGCAAACTAAAGCATCTCATCCCAATGGCAAGCAAGAGGACATTTGACTCTTTTGGGTTTTGATTTTACATATGGGCCTAGAGAGCTTGGCTAATTCCCAATATCGTCCCACTTGGAATTGCGAGCGGCTGCACTTTTTGGACTTTGGTACGCTGCCACCTGGAAAAACCTACCAGACCTAGACACCTCTGAAAACTAAACATCTGGGTGAGCCCAGGATGATGTGCTTCACATGCACCCCACTACATTTTATTTTTACCCACAATGCCCTGCACACCTCCACCTTTGCTTGAAATCAGGCATTTTTGTGATGGAACCTTCTTGAATCAACAGAAATCCATAAAATTCCTAACACCCAGCATTGTCACATCTATACCGATAACATTTCTGCTTCACTTGTCAGCCTAAGAACGTTTGAAAAAGATTGCCCTTTTGGACCCGCTTAGGTTCCCCCTCAATTTCTACATGTTTTTGGCCCTTCCCTGTCACAGGAACTTCGCCCACATACATAAGTGAAGTATCATTTTTATCGGGAGGAAAAGAGGAATGCTGTGTGGTAGGAAGTTTGTGCTGATGTGGTCATCCCACACAGAAATGTGAGGAAAATGTTATTTTTTTTAGCTAAATGTGCGGTATTCAGGGGATTCTGGGTACAAAAACGCTGGGGGAATCCACACAAGTCACACCTCCCTGGACTCCCTCGGGTACCTAGTTTTCAGAAATGTCTGGGTTTGGTAGTTTTCCTAAGATGGCTGTCAAACCCAGGACTAAAAATGCAGATGCCCCCCCCTCGCAAAAACAGGTAGTTTTGTAATAGATCATTCTGATGTGTCCATGTTGTGTTTTGGGACATTTCCTGTCGCGGGCACTAGGCCTACCCCCACAAGTGAGGTACCACTTTTATCAGGAGACTTGGGGGATGCTGGGTGGAAAGAAGTTTGTGGCTCCCCTTGGATTCCAAAACTTTCCATCACCGAAATGTGAGGATAAAGTGTTTTTTTAGCTAAATTTTCAGATTTGCAAAGGGTTCTGGGTGGCAAAATCTGGTGAGAGCGCCACAAGTCGCACCATCCTGGATTTCCCTCGGTGTCTAGTTTGCAAAAGTGTATAGGTTTGCTAGGTTTCCCTAGATGTCGGCTGAGCTAGAGGCCAAAATCGACAGCTAGATACTTTGCAAAATACACATCAGTTTTCAATGGAAAAATGTAATGTACCCACACAAGTGAGGTACCATTTTTAACTGGAGACTTGGGGGAACACAGAATAGAAAAACAAGTATTATTGCCAATTGTCTTTCTCTACAGTTTTGCCTTACAAATGTAAGACAGTGTGTAAGAAAGAAGTCATTTTGAGAAATGGCCTGTAATTCACATGCTAGTATGGGGACCCCATAGATGTGCAAATAAACACTGCTTCTATACTCCTTATCTTTTGCCCATTCCAGAAATACATATGTTTACTTGATACCAATTTTTCACTCTTTAAATTTTACCTAATGAACTGCAGCACACCCGGTATACAATGAAAAGCCATTGCAAGGTGCAGCTCATTTAGTGGCTCTTGGTACCTTGGGTTCTTGATGAACCTACAAGCCCTATATATCCACGCAACCAGAACGGTCTAGCAAATGTACCGGTATATTGCTTTAAAAAATCTGCCACAGTTGGAAAAAGTTACAGAAGAAAACGTACACAGAAATGCCTGTTTTGTTTTTCAACTCAATATAAATATTTTTTTAATTTCAACTTTTACTTTCTATAGGAAAACCTTGAAAGATCTACACAAATGACCCCTTACTGAATTTAGAATTTTGTCTACTTTTCAGAAATGTTTAGCTGTCCTGGATCCAGCATTGGTTTCACACCCATTTCTGTCATTAACTGGAAGGAGGCTGAAAGAACAAAAAAAATAGTAAAAATGACGTATGTCCCAGTAATGTTGAAAAATTTGTTTTTCTGATTCAAGTCTGCCTGTTCCTGAAAGTGGAGAAGATGGTGCTTCTAGCACCGCAAACCCTTTCTTGATGCCATTTGCAGGGAAAAAAACAAATGCTTTATTCTGCAGCACTTTTTTCCCCATTTCCCCCCAAAAGACCTAAATGTTAACTGTAGTTTGGCAAATTTCTTGGTCTCCTTTAAGGGAACCAAAAAAACTCTGGCTACCTTTTAGAATCCCCAGAATGTTGTAAAGAAGGACGTAAATTTGGCGTGGACAGCTTCTGTGGACAAAAAGTTACGAGGGCCTAAGCGCGAACTACCCCAAATAGCCAAAAAAACAGGCTTGGCAAAGGAGGGGGAAAAGGGCTGGCAGCTAAAGGGCTATGGAGAGATGAGGTGGTAGTGAGGACATTTGAGGAGAATGTCAGATTTGGAGGGTGGTCAACAAAGAATGATGCACTGGGTGCCCCCAGTGTGAAAGCCGGCCCTGTTGTCACGCATCAGGGGCGTGATGGGGAAGTGCTACATGACATAGCTGGCAAGTCATCCTGTCCTTTGATGACTGAAACCTTCAGTCTGTTCTTGCTTTTCACAGAAGATCGCATTGCTTTCTGGTCTGGTTTAAGGCAATTTCTAAACCACTTTAATGTGCAAAGCAAGAGCTTGCCAATATTCATCTGATTTCATGGTAATAATTGCTTTATTCGATTCACGATAAAGTGTCACTCAAACTGTCACAAATAATGACTTTAAAATGTCACACATATGCAAACAGAAAGCTTGGCAGCTATCTAGCACACAAGAGCAACACGTTGCATACTCAGCTTGTTAAAAAAAATCGATTTTTAACAAACTCGGTGTCGGTACACCCAAGATCCACATAGCGGAAGTGATTCCTTCTGATGGGGGCGGTGCAGGTCAAAGCAGCCTGCCAGAGCCACACCAGGGCAAGTGCTGATTTCAATTACATTCCAAGGGTTGAAAGAACATCTGCATTGAATGCAATAAACACGGAAGAAGAGCGATAAGGAAAATAGCCATTAAAATAACAAGCTTTCAGAAGTTTTCACACGAGCCTACAGTGACAGCTAATTTCCAGGGCTGTGCCTCTCCAAACTCGGCCTCATGCATTTCGCGGTAGCTAATCCCACCAGTCCCACAGCGGAGCGCATAAACAGCTTCCAAGCCCGGTCACAAGACACTCGAAAACACAGCACGCCGAGCACAAGAGCCTGACGCAGCACTTCTGAGGTTACTGAAGCAGGTTAGTCTGACTGAGCAGAACGTGAAGTAACAAAGCGTAAAGCTCTAAGTCTGCCAGCCAATCCAGTGAGCACCTCAAAAAGGTTCATGTCATCATTCAAACCCGTTATAAGCGCTTCGAGTGGCCTTCTTGACTTTTTAAAACGTCAATCGTTAATCGCTTGCCTAAATTTCAAATGACAAGCACTACCCTGGATGCAGGTGCTTAGCTGCCAAGGTTTCAGATTGCTATGTGTGACATTTTCATGATTTCACTTTAATTATGAGTGACATTCCAACGACTACGAGAGACGCTTTCTCGCAAACAAAATCAAGCAATGAGGTCCATGGAAACATAAATATTTGAAATTACACCTATTTAAGCAACAAAATATTGATGAAAATAGAAATAAATACAATAAAAACTAAAAAACAATGCCAATATTTTTCCGAATGTGTGGTAGCGTCAGCCTGCACATCAAGCAAAGAGAACCTTGTTTCTTCTCTCTGCTGTTAGAGGCCTTACCCCCTTGCTCCTATCCTTCATAACTCTGTCCCTATTAGAGGTACAAGGCACACTCGCCCCTCTTCCTTCATTACTCTTTCACCACTGATGCTTTCTGAACACCCCGCTTCTCACACTACTCCCGGAGCCCGCCGCGCCACCAGCTGATTTCAGCAGTGAGCTACAGGCGGCTGTACATTAAATATTCTCAACGTTATTACTGACCTGTCACACACACTTGGGGCTGCAACTAGTCTTGCGAAAATGTAAGAGTAAAATATTCCATAGAAACTCAATGGAATCTATGCTCAATGTAAAAAGTAAAAACATTTATTTAACTTCAAAACAATTGTAGTGGGGAGCCACAGGCACAGAAAAAAATAACATGTAAAAAACAATGTACAAATACTCAGGCATATGAGACAGAAATTGCAAATCAAGCGATAGGGTGACAGTAGTACAGTATCCTCCCTCGTATACACTTAGAAAATTGTTCAGAAACCGAGTCAATGTACTCCAGTCCACGTTTAGATCCCTTTGTACAATGTTGGGATCATCATCAGGACCTAAGATCTATGCCTGAGATCAGAGGGTTACAGAACACATAACCCACTGCCTGCTAAAGTAAGAATTTAAGAAGAAAAAGTAGAAACAAGAAGAAAAGAAAAAAATAAATAAAGAAGAATTAAATGAATGGTAAACTCGACGAGTTCACATCATGCCACCCTGCATCAATCTTTAAAACACGATGTGCGGAAAACATACATTGGGTGGTCGTAATAAACAGAGAGGCTGCTTGTCAACACCTAAACCCAGGATACACAGGGCCAGAGACTCAAACACATTTTGAAAAAAATAGTGAAAAAATGAAAAAATAAACTAGTAACTTTGTGTTCTGTAATAAACAGAAAGCCACCTGTAATCACAAGAGAAATCATACATGCGAAACAGGGCTTGTATAATTATCTGATTAAACAACCCGAGCAAGTGAGTAAGTAGCAATAATAAGCCAATGCAATACAGCAAAAACAACCCACCTCAATCAAAGAATATGGCGCCAACAACTAAACTCTCAACCTAGTTGGGGCGGTGTGAGGCCTGAATGGAAAAAACATTAACAACTAAGTACAGACATCAATTGGGAAGGCTACAGATAACCAGTAGTATACCGAATCACCCCCACTTACAAAATAGTTGAATGATGTGCTGATGTATACGAGCAACAACCAGAAAATCTGGGTAGCCTCGTGGGAGGTGAAAATCGGGCATGCCGCGGAGAATGAGCCACAAGGGTGCCGAGTGTGGCGAAGACGAGGTGGCAACAATAACCATGCTTGGCTAGGCAAAGAATCTGCTACACAGTAGATGAGGCAGCTACCCAGTGCGGTGCGTCTGAATCCTCATGGAGGAGAAACCAGTAGTTTGATGCTCGAATGTTGGCAGAGAAGGAAATAACATAACAGTAGGTGGTGTGTGTGCATGCGTGAGAGCGCCCCCCGGAACAATCCTGATGGCCTGAGTCAGAATGTGGGGGCCATACTTAAGTGGAGGGAAGAGAGATAGAGGATCCGCATAGATACGAGCCAAAAGAAGAATGTAAGACATATTCTAGTAATTGCTAGAGGAAACAATAAATATATAGGAAGTGTATGCTATACGAGCTTGAAAATAATTGACCAAAATATGCCATATCCAGTCAGATAAAATATTGAAACACTAATATCCCACAGAAAAATACATGTTGCGTACACCAGTCATCTACACCTTACCCAACATCCATAATACTGAGGTGCTACCTTGGCACCCCGTTGTCTCGGTGAAGAGGAACACTGATTACATTTGTATGATTTGGCATGGCCCTGGCAAGACCTTCAGTGAATTCTGCCATTGGCTTAATAACAACAATAAGGATCTCAAGTTCACACTCATGCAAAGGAGATCAGAGATTGCTTTCTTGGATCTATTAATAAAAAAATGATGGTGAACTTGACACATCTTTGTATCAAAAGCCTACTGAACGTAACACTCTGCTTACATACAACAGTAATCATCCTCGTGCTCTCAGGGATTTCCTCCCATATTCACAATTGCTTTGGATTTGGAGAAATTGCTTCTTCAGACCAGATTGTTTCAGAGAGGCTTATGTTTTGGCAGAAAAACTATATGCTAGGGGCTATACCCAGAGACTAGTCAAACAATCTATTAAATGGGCTTGGTAATGCCCTAGAAAAGTATTGATTACTCCTAAGAATAAAGACAACAATGAGCGCTTGGTATGTGTTACTACATTCTCTTCTGTCTGTAAACAATTGAAAAAATGCAGTTGTAAACACTGGCCAGTCCTTAATGCTAGTTAACAGAAATTTGAAAGTCCTCTCTTTCCTTTCTGCAGTGGAAAAAAAACATAAAAGATCAATTGATGAGAGCAAACTTCTTCACAATTAAGCCCAGTTCCATATTAACCTCTCTCTGGGGCCTCCCCCCCCACCCTTTGTGGGACATTCAAGGTGTGGAAATTGCAGTGTATGCCAGTTCACTAATGAGACTAAAGAGTTTGTGTATAACAATAGTAAAATCATGCTAAACCCGTTTTCAAATTGCAATACTGAAAATGTAATGTTTGCCATTATTTGTCTGTGCAATATGATTTAAATCGGCTAAACAACACCGAGGTACATACACGGATTCGCCAGCAAAGGAGTGGTCTACGTTTCAAAGTGACTAATGCACCATTGGTGGACCACTTAATGGAGAAGAAACATAGTGAAAATGATCTAAGTTGGCAGGTGATCTCAGCTTTCAAGCCCCTGCTTAGGGGGGCCAATATCAATGCCTTAGTGAATAAGGAGGAACTGAAGTGGATAATATGCACTAATATCCACAAAACTGGTTTGAACAGGATGGAGGGTTGGACTGCTTTAATATAACAATTCTAACTTTACCCAGTATGGATTTCTGGTCACCTTGTATTTATTCAATTATTTTCTAATTTCCTGTGTAAGTACTCCTTGGAACTGTAGGATATTATTCTTATGTATTATGTTGGGAATGATCGGGGAGAGGGGGACCCAGTTGTCGCCAATTTCTAATTTTTCATTTTTTTTGCTTGGTGGACCCCAACAGGTGTTTGCAGTAATTTCACTATTTGTTTATCTGTTTAGATTTATTGAAAATAACCACCTGTTCACAATATGTATTTTTCTGAGGAGTATTAGTGTTTCAATATTTTATGTGACTGGATATGGCATATGTTGGTCAATTCTTTTCATGCTCGTATAGCATACACTTCATATATATTTATTGTTTCCTCTAGCAATTACTAGAATATGTTGTACATTCTTGTTAAGGCTCGTATCTATATGTTTCCTCTGCCTCTCTTCCTTCTTCCCTCCATTTCAGTATGGCCATCACATTTGGACTCAGGCCATCAGGATTATTCCGGGGCTCTCTCACACATCCGCACACACCCCCTACTATTATGTTATTTCCTTCTCTGCTGGCACTCTATCACCAAACTACTGATTTCTCCTCCCTGAGTATTCAGATGCACAGCACTCAGTAGTGGGTTCGTCTACTGTGTAGCACGCTCATTGCCTTGTTGAACGTGGTTATTGTAGGAAAGTACCATCTTTCTTGACATGTTAACCCCATTGTTACCTGTATGTCAGTATGTTTTTGCCTGTCTCACTGGGATCCTGCTGGTCAGGAGAGCTATAGGCGTTGGCAATGTAAATACATTTGTGTACCGTTCTGGCGCTCTTCTGACTGATATACACAAAAGCATTAAAAATGCTAACGCCTATAGCTCTCAGGTTGCCGAGACCTACTGACTTTGCCAATGCTTTTTCTTTTTTAACACTGTTAATGTTGTATGCATGGTGTTGCACATTGCTCTGTGTCATCTTTTAAGGCTAATTTATATACATCTGATAATTCATTTTGTAGGTATAGAGTTGCATAATGCACTCATTGTTTCAATTTTGTATAATGAAATGGGCATCGATAAGAATTTCAACTTCATAGTGTTTTTTCATCTCACAAAAAATACGCACTCATGCAGCAAATAGGATGTTTAAATGATTAATTTGTAGTATATGCAAGTTTTGGACTTAAGTATGCAGTGTTTCACTTTTAAGGAAATTGTAGTTTTGTTTTAATAGTATTTTATTTAATCCTGAAGGTCACAATTTTTTGTCTTGTTTATGTTAGTTGGTAGGAAGACTTTTTAATGTCTTCTGTAGTGTATGAATAAGTTGTTATAACTATGATAGTACGTAACATGTTTAATGCATAACTGTGTTTTAACTTGTTTGATATGGTGTTATGCGGACCTCCATCGGAATTCTGTACCATTATAAAAACTGAACTGAATTGACACGATTTGTGACACACGACTATAGTGAGAAGGAATCAGAGACTTTAGACAAATACTGAAGTCTGAGACAGGAGAGTGCAATGGCTCCATCAGATGCTAGAAGAGACAGAAGCAGAGTTAATATAGAGGTAACTGCTGGGACATTTAGTAAAGTACTTGAAAATGAAATATAGTAGAGCTGATACTCCTAGCCCCAGGGTACTTGTATAACCAACAGTACTTTCCCATTAAAAGTATTGTACTCCTGACTGCTGAGAAGTGCAGGTACTCTCCAATTTCAGTTAAACAAGTGCAGGTACTTATATATTTGCACACAGATCTGAAACATGAGATACGGAGTTAGGGATCAGAGACTGCAGAGATATGCTCCCTGGGCAGACAGAGGCAATGCAAAGACAAGAATCGGAGATGGATGGCGCAGAGACACAGACCCGAGACAGGTGAGCCTGCAGAGTCGTGGACCAGAGAATGAGAGACAGCAGAGACAGACACAAATTAGAGACAGGTGTGGCAGTGAGTCATGGATTAGAGACCGTAAACACAGACTTCTGTAAGAAAAAGGCAACTGCACAGACACAGATCCGAGACAGCAGAGACAGACAGAAAATCAAAGGCACTGATTTGAGTCAAAAAGTGGCAGAGGGGGTGTTAGTGCAGAGACATGGATAAGAGACCGGAGGGACAGAGACACTGACCAGAGAGAATAGACACAGAACAACGTAACAACAAACCAGAAACTGGTCACAGAAACATGGACTAGAGACAGCCAAAAGCGGAGACACGAATCAATTAGTACACAGAATGTGTTAAGAAAGGTAACTGCAAAGACAAGAGCTACAAGCAGTAGAAACTCTGATAAGAGATATACAGAGAGTGCAAACTGATGCTTGATAAGGTGCAGGCTACTGCGAAGACACAACAAGGAGGCAGAGGGGGTGCAGAGACATGGATCAGACATTGAGCAGACAGTCACGCTGATAAGAGAGAGACAACTGAAGGAGCAAAGATCAGCGACTGCAGCCACAGACCAGAGATGGAAATGCAGTGATAAGGACCAGAGGCTGCAGAGACAGGCCGTAATATGTGACTGCAGAGATAAAAGCACAAATACAGTATGGATGGACAGGTAGTAGAGGCAAAGATCTGAGATATACTCTAGAGACAGAGGACAGCGACATAGGCCATGACACCAAATTTAGGCCATTAGTACCACTCGGGAGGTGGGTTCTAACATGATTGGTTTGAAAGGTATTGATGCTTAGAGATAGGAAATATGTGATAGCATGTCATCACTCTTTGCCTTTTGTCTGATATTACAGGATTAGAAACCATAGCTGAAAAAATAATGTTTTTCATAATTTTGATAAATAGCACACACATTCATCATAATGTGGAAAAATAAATCTAATTCCAACAGATTGGTTAAATTCTATGTCAGTCGGTGCACTTGGGGTCATTTAGACAGCAGACATGTTTGCAGTTAGCAATTCCTAATGCGGTTGCAAGTTAGTAGATCTAGCACAGCCTGAGGTGCTGGCTGCCCCTCCATTCAGTACCCTGCCAGGTGCTCTGTTCACTCATGTTTTTCCAGCTTCCACCCTCTCCCAATGGGACTAGGTGCTTGTGGATCATTCAGAAGACATCTCTTAGTTATAGTGGCTTTATAATTCACACTTTCGACATGTTTCTTCAAACAGTCCCTGCAAGGTGGAAGCTGATGACTGTCTATCTCACCCTTCTTTACGCAGAATAGGTAATATCTCAAGTCATTCATGTGATGAACCGTAGATTTTGGTATATACAGCAAGTATGAGAATTGCGCCAATTTGTCCATCAGTTCTTCAGAGAGATTCCATTGGTCTCTGAGCTGCAAAAATGTTTCCTGTGTATGTCTGCTGACAGACAGGATTTTGAATGGACTTACTTTTCCTTTTCCTGCAATAGCGCTTACTGGGTTGCATCTGGGATAAACGTATGAAGGCTTATCATAGCTCGACAAACATTTTCACCAAGAGTTGAAGCAATTTTCCCAATGTCAATGACTCGCATATGTATTTTAGTACCATATTTCAGAAACAATTTAGCAATGTTTCTTGCATGGAATCCCAAACACATCAGTGTCATCTGAGCTTCTCATTACTGCCTCATAACCCTCATAACAGTATGAGCAGCATGTAGCAACAAACAACCGATTGCTTCCTTGTGTGTACTGTTGAGATCGGGCACTTCCCGTATCCCTTCAGATGTGATTTTGTAGCATTTATCTTCACAGTTCGCAAACACTGCTTTACTCTCAGGTTTTGCAAAATACTCTGGTTCCCTCCATTGTTAACAAGAAATGCAATGAGTTGTTTTATTCCTTACACAGCTTAGGAATTTCCTCCACTGTCTGACAATCTAGGAAGGTGAGATTCTCTGTTACTGGTGCCACAGTTCCTCCCCTCTGATTGTCCTCTCGCTGTTCTTAATAGACGTCTTGTTGTACGTATCAAGCACAACATTGATTCTTTGACTCCTATTTCCTTACCGCAAAGCCATGGACAAGACATACATAGCCACCTCACCAAAGTTTGATTCCTCTCCTTTTACTGTCTGAATAAGAACCATACCATCAATCACCATGGCTGAATTTCCAGGTATTTCCTCAGCAGGGCTAATGTTTTTCTGCAAGTATGTTGCTAAAACAGCTTTGTTTATCTTTCACATCAGACCTTCTGGAGTTGCTAAAGCCCATAGTAAAAGCCATAAGGGATAAGAGAGTATATTCCCTATTTGAAGGTTCAGATTCTCTGCTGTCACAATGATTTGTACAAATAATGCTTTGTCTGCTTTCATGATGATTGTCCTGCTACTGCTGTTCACTGCCTTCTTCTTGGACGTTAGTGAAGGTTTTTAGTTCATTTTCAATGGGTCATGAAACCTCTTAATAGGTGGGTTATTCTCAAGTTGCTCAAGTGTGAAGTCTGTATAGCAATGTTCACCTATTTTATGTGCCTTCATTATGTCAGATGCTATGTTCTGAGATACCTTTTTTGCATTGGAGAAACTAATGAGTTCATATGGCCCAACAAATGGGTTTATCCAGCTTCGAACCAGACTAACAGGTCTCGTAACAGTGTCTTCGTCTTTTTCAATTTGTGACTTATTGAGGTCTGCGTGAGTAAGATTTGATCTGTTGTTAAGAACCCTTTCCCTTATCTGACCCAAAAAGGCGCGTCTGTGTTCACCTGTCATATAATATCTTTTCACAGCACCGCCTTGAGGTTCAACCTTGTCATACCACCCCGCAGCCTGTGTGTCTTTGTTGACTGTTTCCTCTATCACTTAATTGACCGCAATTCGTCCAAACGGATTAACATATGACAGTTGAACTGAAAAGCATCCGATGATGAAGTTGTGGTGTGTCTCTGGTTGTTTCACTGCAAGTAATGTAATTTTGGCATAGTATACAGGAAGATATCTAGCATAGTTCATCTTGTCATAAGCAAAACACCATGAGATCATAGAGCGCATGGCGGTAAGATGTAAATTCCAATTTCCTTCTCGAGAAGCACGCAGCTAAGTCAGCAAGGCATTTTCAACACTATCTAAATACAACATCCAAAATACAGAGAGATCTCCATTGTCTTGACGAAGATGTTCCAGGAATACATCCCAAAGCTGTTTTACTTTGGCATAGGCAGCATTCTGTAAAAGGTTGTCTAACCACCGTTGGCAAAGGTCTTTTGCAAAGTCATTAACATCCTCAATGAAGGGATAGACTACCTGAAAGTTCTCTTCACAATTCTTCTCCACCCAGGGGATAAATTCCAACCACGCCAGTCTCAACATAGCTTCATACACGCACCTGTGTACTCAAACTGCATGACTGGACATACAACCTTCAGGCACTGATGATATTGATTCTTCTTCTGTCATGTCTGCTGCAATGCAAAGGTTGTGAAGGCCAGCGTCTTGAAAGCGTTTTCCAAGAATGGATATGACATTGCAAATGGTGTGAAGGGTGCCCATTCGAAGAATGATTTTGTTGTACATTGCTTTATGCTTCCACACGATCGCCGTTGCTTTTCGCCAAATGCAGTGATTTACTTATCACATCTGTTTCAAAATTTCAGAATTAGTGGTCGACTCAGTTGGAGGGGTATTATTAATGGTGGGCAAGCAGCCAATGGAATCCTGTGATACAGTAACTAGGTTTCTAGTACTGATGTTAAACCTGTCCAACTTGGTATTTCCCGTGTGAAGCTTGCTTCTTGCCTTGTAACAACCCAGATTATGTTCTTATTTTGTGCAAGCTTCAATTGGGCAACACATCCCTCATGACTTCGGTACTTGTCATCAATGGCTGAGGCCCAAATTGTTCACCATAAACATACGTGAACAATTCTTCAGTATTTGTGGTGGTCAATGTTCTTTGCTTTCGTTTCTCAGTGCATGGGAGAGGAGCTTTAAAAGGTTGTGGTCTAAACAACTTGGGCTGCACAATTATACAGTTGACTCTATGAGTTGTTCCCCTTACCAGTAAGAGTTTCTTCCAGCCTATCAATGTTATCCCATGCTAAGTTAGTGAAGACATGAGGCTGAATGTCGGCTGCAAGAACAATTTGCTCATTTAAGGTAGCAGCAAGTTTCTGAAGACACAAGGCAGTATCATTTTCTTCCAGTTGTGAGTATGAAATCCCATGACCAAGTCTATTTAAAATGCAAATGATTTCAACATTGCCTGTCAGCATTTTTTATGGAGTATGGGAGCAACAATTGCTTGGGGGGTTTCTGCTGGCCATTTGTGACAGCATATATAATGTCCTGACTGAATGATTGCATAAGTAAGGCGACCATTTTGGAAAGCTTTGTGTTTTCTGGATCTCCAGTCAGAAGTCCTAATAGGAACCATTTAAGGTAATTAGGCACTGTAAATGAATCTTTATCAAAGTCTGATGGATGATATTGCCATGGTGTTGATGTCAAGTTTGTTTTACCCATTGTTCTTATATACAATAATGTTTGATTAATGATTGTGTTCATGTCTGTTGCCTTAACCTTTAAAACTGGTAATTCTCTTTTCAAACTCTGGTTTTCTCTTAACACATTCTGTAGCATGACACTATCAGGTTGGGCCAATCATTTTCCTTGTTTTCTAGGAATATGTGGAAGCTGTCACTGAACTCGGAGTCCAATTTTCCTCTAATATGCTTCTTGGTTGATTTGTTTATTCCTTGTATTCCTCTGTGTGCCATGAGGGTTTCAAGCCTTTCAGTGAGAGTCGTCACACGTATTGCCTCTTTGTTAGGAATAATCACAGCTCTAATGTATTGAAATAGTTCGCCATAAGCTTCATCCCTCATATTTCTGTAGTGATCATCAATCTGAATGCTAGCTGTGTGATCTTTCTCCTTTGCTTTAACCCTTGTATAAGTTCATATAACAAGATGGATGATAATGGGCTTCTGCAGCCACTATGTCCCTACTGCAAACTTCTAAGATCTTTGAATCACAATTAATGGTTGCACACTCTCGAAGCCTTTTGTCAACTCTATGCTCTGTGGCCATGATTAATTTCTTACTCGTTGATGTTCCCTTGTAGTATTTGATCTTTCCACAAAATATACATTCTTCAGCATACATATTTGACTTTAATGATGTTCTTCTGTTTAAGCGTTTACTCGTGCACTCACTTGTTTCAGCATCATCACTGACACTTGCATGAGCTTTTCTTTTAATAGTCTGTAAATCTCTCTTCATAATAAACAGGCTCCTGCACTTCCTGTGGTAAAATAATTGGGGACCGTGTTGCTTTCCACATTTCTCGCAATGTCTAACAGTCGAATGTGATTCCTTACTTGAGCCGCCTCTGACAAAGTTTTCCATGAGGAGTAATCCAGCAGGCTTGTCAGCTTAAATTTATATTGGACATCTGACCATAAATTAATTATGCACTGGGGAGCAGAGGTACAGGATGTGCTAGTTTCAGTCTTTTTCATGATGATGCTCCATGGTCATTCACCACCAGCTTTGGAGAAATATATTAATTAAAAAATGTATACATTTTACTTGGTGTACTTCATGTAATCATAATTACTATAATAATAATGATCAATTTAAATAACCACATTTACTGTAATTGTAATTTTTAATAATAAAATTAATAATAATAAAAATTATGAAATAATTTCCATTTACATCAAGGTATTTAGGGAGTGGAGTGGTAACTCACAAAAGGCAAAGAGTTATGACTTGCTATCACATATTTTTCATATCTAGATATCCATACCTTGCTAATAAATCATATTAGAACCCATCCCCCCCAAGTGGTACCGATAACATGGTTGGCTCAAGGCCTAACAATAATCAAAGGCATGCAACTGTAGGCACAGAAATCTGAGGCAACAGCCTGCAGAGCCAAAAAAAGACTGGACACAAACACAATTATCATAAGGGCTGAAAACTGCAGAGACAGAGACATATGACCGCTAGGACCTGAATCGGATTGGAAGCGAGAGACAGAAGATAAACAGACACAAAAGTACACAGACACAGATAAAGAGACATACAACACACAGTAATTAAAAGCATGAGACAGCAGACATGACAAACAAGGATCAGTCACACATCCAAAACAGCACAGAAGGAACCAAGAGGCAACAACACCCAACTGAGACCAGATACAGACATGTCAGCAGACCCATAAAAAAAAAACTAATTGGAGAGCCTTACCTGTGGTTTTATGGAGCTGAAATACTGTGCGACTTGCTGGTGAGGGAGTGCCACCAACCAAGGGCATGGTTGCGGCTTGGGCGGACATGGGGGTGGGAAACTCATCTACCCAACCCAGATGTTTAGCGTGCAGCTTTGTGTAAACTCTATGATCTTACAAAGTAGTAGTAATTATGAAAAATTCTATCTAGATTACAACACAGCAAAGGATCAGACGCAGACCACCAATAATCAGATGCAAAAGAAATGTGCCTGGCGCAAAGAAAACAATACCGGGCCCTGACATTTGGCCACACTTCCAGCGTGTTTGGACGACATCTGGGAGCGATCAAATCTGTTGATAGCCTGGAGGGTAAGCGCTCACAGCAGAGGTCGGTGTGTGACCTGCAAGCTACCAATTCTGTCCCTAATGGTGACCCAGCTAAATTCTTTCCACATTTGCCACACAGCATGCTCTTGAGCAACCACATCCCTTGGCTTCAGTTACAATTGTTATGATTGGTAAATGGGTTCAATCTACCTGATGTCACAATCCGCCTGGGAGATTACAGCTTTAGTAAAAACAACTAACAGGGTTAAAGCACCTGGCACGGCCTACCAGTCACAATTAAAGTAAGCTAGCTCAATGGTCAGCGCAGCTGATGCAGAGTTATGGGTATCAGCAGTATGTGACGCCATCACCGAGGGGCTCTGCGGGCTAACGCACACATTGCGGCGATTTGTGTATTGAGCTGCGGTGCAGCACAACTGTTAATACTAGTTGGTCAGCTAAGTCTTTCATCTCTCTGAGAGCCATACAAGCAGGTCAGGTTCCAACACCAGTTAGTTACAGCGCTATGGAGTAGAAATAAATCAGTGGCAATAACTGCTACATAGGAAATGAGTTATTTTAATTATAAACAAGAGATGAATGACCAACAGTGCACAAATTATCGAAAATGCATGCAAACAAAGTAGACCTACATGAAAGCAAGTGCATAGCTCAGAGGCACCACCGAAGTAATGCACCAGAAGTGGTGGCCAGACAAACCACATAAACCCCGAAAACAAGACGTAACCAGTGCTCCTAACCTGTGGTGGGACGACACCCATTTGGAAACAAAAAAAGTAGTCCCAAGACAAAGCCAGAAAAATGCCCATTGCATACGTTTAGCAGTAGTTGGGTGGCGGGCTCGGGAGGGCTAAACCCTGGAAGAGGCATGACATATACATGCCCTTGCCAAATGGGGAGAACGCAAAATGGAGCGACGATGGTGCCAGCAAATGGCAAGTCTATAGGCAGGCTAATGTCCACGATGTAGATACAGCACGTCTCGGTTCGAGACAGCGCATGTGTGCCATCTAGAGCAGAGACCTAACAAAAACACTATGAAGCAGCCAGTGACACCTGTGCCAAAGCGTTGCTCTTTTACCCTTGTCTGTGGGGGGATGGGGGAGAAGGAACAGGAACCAGGGTGGTTGGGGCAATGGGAGATATGAAACAGGGTGCAAGGGTGGACGGGAAGGGGAGATAAAACAGGGACGGAAAAGAAGAAACCGGGATGGTATAGAAGAAACAGGGACAGAAGGAACAGGGACAGAGGGCAGTTGGGAGGGATAGAAGAAACAGGGATGAGGGGGGGTGGGAGAGATAGAAGAAACTGGGACGGTATAGAAGAAACAGGGATAGAAGAAAGAGGGACGGAGGGCAGGTGGAAGGGACAGAAGAAACAGGGACGGAGGGCGGGCGGGAGCTATAGAACAAACCGGGATGGAGGGCGGGCGGGCTTGAGGGATAGAGGAAACAGGGACGGCGGGTGGGTGGCAGGGATAGAAGAATCAGCACGAGGAACAGAAGAAACAAGGACGGGATAAAAGAAAGTGACAGAAGGCAGGTGGAAGGGATATAAGAAATGGATGCAATAGAAGAAACAGCAACAGATGGATGGATTAAAAGAAGCAACGTAGACAGGGCGGGTAAAAGAAGCAACATGTGTCGGGCTGGTGGCCCATTAAGAGAAGCAACATGGATTGGGCTGGTGGGCCATTAAGAGAAGCAACATGGACGGGGTGGGTGGGTAAGAGAAGCAACGTGAAAGGGGCGGGCGGGTGGTTCAGAGATGCAACGTGGAAGGGCCGGGGGGCTGGGATCAAGAAGCATTGTGGAAGGGGCAGGTGGGTGGGTAAGAGAAGTAACGTGGACGGGGTGGGTGGGTAAAAGAAGCAACTTGTACAGTGCGCGTGGGTGGGTAAAAGAAGCAACTTGGACGGGGCGGATGGGTGGGTAAAAGAAGCAACGTGGATGGGGTGGGTGACTGGGTAAAAGAAGCAACGTGGACTGGGTGGGTGGGTGGGTAATTGGGTAAAAGAAGCAACGTGGACTGGGCAGGTAAAAGAAGCAACATGGATGGGGCTGGTGGGCCATTAAGAGAAGCAACGTGGACGGGGTATGTGGGTAAGAGAAGCAACGTGGACGGGGCGGGTGGGTGGGTAAGAGAAGCAACGTGGACGGGGCGGGTAAGAGAAGCAACGTGGACGGGGCGGGTGGGTAAGAGAAGCAATGTGGACGGGGCGGGTGGGTGGATAAGAGAAGCGACGGGGCGGGTGGGTGGATAAGAGAAGCAACGTGGACGGGGTGGGTGGGTAAGAGAAGCAACGTGGATGGGGCAGGTGGGTGGATAAGAGAAGCAACGTGGATGGGGCAGGTGGGTGGGTTAGAGAAGCAACGTGGATGGGGCAGTGGGGGGTAAGAGAAGCAATGTGGATGGGGCAGAGGGGGGTAAGAGAAGCAACGTGGATGGGGCGGGTGGGTAAGAGAAGTAACGTGGATGGGGCAGTGGGGGGTAAGAGAAGCAACGTGGATGGGGCGGGTAAGAGAAGTAACGTGGATGGGGCGGGTGGGTGGACAAAAAAGCAATGTGGACGAGGCAGGTGGGTGGGTAAAAGAAGTGGGTGGGTGGGCAAAAGAAGCAACATGGACGGGGCAGGTGGGTGTATAAAAGAAGCAACGTTAAAAGAAGCAATGTGGACGGAGCGGGTGGGTAAAAAGCAACATGGACGAGGCTGGTGGGAGAGTTAGAAACAACATGGACAGGTAGGGTGGCAGGGTAAAAGAAGCAATGGGGAGGATGGGTGGGTAAAAGACTTGAAGGGGCGGGTGGGTGGATAAAAGAAGCAACGTGTACACTTCAAAGAAGAATGTGGACGGGGAGGGTGGGTGGGCCAAAGAAGCAATGTGGACGGGGAGGGTGGGTGGGTAAAAGAAGCAATGTGGACGGGGAGGGTGGGTGGTTAACAGAAGCAGTGTGGACAGGGTGGGTGGGTGGCTAAAAGATGCAACGTGGACAGGGTGGGTGGGTAAAAGAAGCAACGTGGACATTAAAAGAAGCAACGTCGACGTTACAAGAAGCAATGTGGACGGGGTGAGTGGGAGGGTAAAAATAGCAACGTGGACGGGGCGGGTGGGAGGCTAAAAGAAGCAACATGGACCGGGTGGGAGGGTAAAAGAAGCAACGTGGACCGGTGGGAGGATAAAAACAAACGTGGATGGGGCCGGTGGGAGGGTGAAAGAAGCAACATGGACAGGGCGGGTGGGAGGGTGAAAGAAGCAACGTGGACAGGGCGGGTGGGAGGGTGAAAGAAGCAACGTGGACAGGGCGGGTGGGAGGGTGAAAGAAGCAACGTGGACAGGGCGGGTGGGAGGGTGAAAGAAGCAATGTGGACGGGTGGGTGGGAGGGTGAAAGAAGCAATGTGGACGGGTGGGTGGGAGGGTAAAAAGCAATGTGGACGGGGATGGTGAGTGGGTAAAAGAAGCAATGTGGACGGGGATGGTGAGTGGGTAAAAGAAGCAACGTGGACGGGGCTTAAAAGACGCAACGTGGACGGGTGGGTGGGTGTTTAACAGAAGCAGTGTGGACAGGGCGGGTGGGTGGCTAAAAGAAGCAACGTGGACAGGGCGGGTGGGTGGCTAAAAGAAGCAGTGTGGACAGGGCGGGTGGGTGGGTAAAAGAAGCAACGTGGACAGGGCGGGTGGGTGGCTAAAAGAAGCAACGTGGACAGGGCGGGTGGGTGGGTAAAAGAAGCAACGTGGACAGGGCGGGTGGGTGGGTAAAAGAAGCAACGTGGACAGGGCGGGTGGGTGGGTGGATAAAAGAAGCAACGTGGACAGGGCGGGTGGGAGGGTAAAAGAAGAAACGTGGACAGGGCGGGTGGGAGGGTAAAAGAAGCAACGTGGACAGGGCGGGTGGGAAAATAAAAGAAGCAAAGTGGACAGGGAGGGTGGGAGGATAAAAGAAGCAACGTCGACGTTACAAGAAGCAATGTGGACGGGGTGAGTGGGAGGGTAAAAGAAGCAACGTGGATGGGGCGGGTGGGAGGGTAAAAGAAGCAACGTGGAGGGGGCGGGTGAGAGGGTAAAAGAAGCAATGTGGACGGGCGGGTGGGAGGTTAAAAGAAGTAACGTGGACCGGTGGGAGGATAAAAACAAACGTGGATGGGGCCGGTGGGAGGGTAAAAGAAGCAACATGGACAGGGCGGGTGGGAGGGTGAAAGAAGCAACGTGGACAGGGCAGGAGGGAGGGTGAAAGAAGCAACGTGGACGGGTGGGTGTGAGGGTAAAAGAAGCAACGTGGACGGGTGGGTGGGAGGGTATAAGAATCACCGTGGACGGGGCGGGTGGAAGGGTAAAAGAAGCAACGTGAACAGGGCAGTTGGATTGGGTAAATTAAGCCATGTGGATGGGGCAGGTGGGAGGGTAAAAAAAAGTCACATGGATGGGGTGGGTGGGAGGGTAAAAGAAGCAACGCTAGCTGATTAAAAGAAGCAATGCGGACAGGTTAATAGAAGCAATATGGAAGGTTAATAGAAGCAACGGGGACGGGTTAAAAGAAGCAATGTGAACGGGTTAAAAGAAGCAATTGTGCATGGGTTAAAAGAAGCAATTGTGGATGGGTTAAAAGAAGCAATTGTGGATGGGTTAAAAGAAGCAATGGTAAAAGAAGCTATGGGGCAGGTGGAGGTTAAAGAAGGCAACTGGGCTGGGCAAGAAGCCACGTGGAGCAGGGGAAGGTGATAGGGGGAGAAAAAATAAATGAAAGAAATAGTACCTCAATCACAGCTCCAGCAGCGTAAGGACATTAATAATTTGAAGCAATCAGTACATGGTCTGTACTCCTAAAGAACGAAAAAGAGGCGAAGACTGCTCTTGCTGCCCAATTAGAAGGCAGCAAATGAGAGTAACCCTGAAGTCCAGGAACAGTTTAAGTAATGGACGGACTCCAAGCCCCTTATTTAAGACAATGGGCCTGATTACGACCCTGGCAAAGGGGATTACTCCGTTCTAAATGTGACAGATATCCCGTCCGCCTTGTTACATAGGATATAATGGAACTTGTAATACGGTGGGCGGGATTTCCATCACATTTGGGACGGAGTAATCCTCTCTGCCAAGATCGTAATCAGGCAAAATATCTCTTGGATGCAAGACCTAAAAAAAGACCCTCTTTAACCATGTTTCGAGTAATAATGACACCTGGATATTTTCCAAGGACAGGAGGAGCGCATTTCCGCATGTACCCTTAACATGTAAGGTACTACAGATTTCTTGCAATAATGTGGCTTTTTTATGTGCACTGCAGAAATGTACAATATATCAGCAGTGAATATGTACATAAGCGAAATAATTATGAATTAAAATGCAACACTATGGGGGATAAATCCATCACCCTTGCCAGTACCAAGCTGGGAAATCCTCAAACTGCTGAGGCAGGAGACCTTCCTCAAATGAGATTTCCTTGGCAGTGCGTCCAACTCCACATGTGAGTTCCTCTGTTTCAGCACTCGTTTTCCTCGTCTTTTATACCTAAAACTAACTAAAGAGTAAGATTCTAGTAACACTCCTCCCTTCTGTGATTGATTTAAACGCTGGCTGTACTTGGTCTGTGTTGAAAACACACAAAGGAACATGCTTGGCCCCAATGCACATTCCTGAGACAGAGCTGTACCTTTCTCTGATGAAAAGATTCTCAGCCTTGTAACTCTTCTATCGCAGCCACACCCCCATAATGTGTTCTAGCACAGTAGGACCCTTCTCTGGTGAGAAGAGTGAAAACACGTTCAGTGTGGAAAACAAGCTCTGTGTGGAAAAACCCTGTGCCACCTCTGTGACAGCACCTGAAATGAAGCACAAAACGGAGTCAATGGTCAAGATGGAGTCGGTGGTCAAATACACATAGCATTACACTTGGGTTGTCATTCTGACACCTTTTATTTAAAGTGTATGGACCTGGACAGGTATAATTTTGAAGGAGACAAAACCGGCAGAAGGTCAGCCTTATGTGAGTGAGAGAATGTCAAAGCAATATAAGGGGATAATTGGGCAGCCTGTAAACACTACAACTAACTGCCTGCCTGCCTGCTAAGTGTTAAGGAATGTGTGTGGACCTGGAGTCCTATATATTATAAAGTACTGAAATTGCCTTTATATATCACTTACTACCCACGAAAAGAGCTTTACATCATGCAGTATGCTGTTCCAGAGCCCATGGTTAGTAGTCTTTTTTGTGGTTATTGTTGGCTTTTGTGATTTGTTTTGTGCTCTTAATGAAACCATTCCATGTGAGTACTCCAGTTCAGTGTGGTGGATTAAGAAAGTAGAAAGAGTGATCTTTATTTTGAGGGGTATGTTAATTCATGAAAATAGTTGGCAGTATTAGTAGAGGGGGTACAGGAAATTAGGCATTGTTAGGCTTCAGGAGTATGACTTTTGAGCGAGACATTGTGATCCTTGAAATGAGATGTTCTCTGCATTTGAGTAAATACACCAAGGAGGGGAAGGCCTCTCTATTGTGAACCTTCCAGGCATAAAAACATCCCCCCTAATTATCTTATTGTAGTACCTTACAGATTATTTTATTCCATAGTCAACAACTCCCAATACCAATGTTCCACAGGTAAAGCTAGAGAACGTCTGAGATGGGCATTTTAGTATGAACAAAGCAGCCATGAAGGGAGCACCCAACAAGTAATGTAAACAAGGCAGATTATTCAGCTTGATTGGTCTACCTCAGATATGCCAAATGATCCACTAAACCAGTGGTTCCCAACCTGTGGTCCCCGCACTCCCAGGGGTCCGTGACACATTCCCAGGGGGTCCGCAGGCCTGGGCTGGGAGGAAGGCACTTCTCCAGCTGGGGCCTCTGACAAACACCAGCGTGCTGTTTTCATATTTATTACTAAAGCTCTTTGTACTATGAAAATAAAACTGTCAAGCTAAGTCATGTGATTAATGTATCTGTTGGAGAGAGATGGGAGTTTTGTGCAGTGGCAGTTTTGACTCAAAGGTAGTGCAGATGGTTAATAAGCCTGCTGCAAAGAATGTGTATCATGCAAAGAACAGTATTTTATGTGCATGGAACAGTGGGTTACTGCTTTTGTCACAGAGATTCTTTTGTTACTGTGCAGTTCATAATCGTAATCTAGCGCAGTGAGCTGTGAACTGCCATTAAAGAGCTGCATGCAAACCGCATGGCACAAATTAGAAAGTTGTTTTTTACCTAGTCTTTCATTTTCCTTATGCTGCTAAAAAAGGTTTGCTTTGTAGAAATACATTCTTATTGCTAACGCGGTGCTTCATTTATGCTTGTTGTTTCCGGTGCTGAGCACTGGCACTTATTTTTGAGGGCCGGGACTTATTCTTCTGCCTCAAGCATTTACTGCGAGCAAAAGACACATATGGGAAAGACGGAGGAAGGGAAAAACGAAAAAGCATCACAAAGGGAGAAAGTAGAAAGGTGCTAGAGTGAGCTGAAGTAGCAAGGAGTGGCTTTATATGGATTGAAGAGGCCCGAGATGGCTTCAGGCTTACGCTGCCTCAGTATTCCGTGTTCCCACATTTAATTGCAGCAGCCACGTATTTAAGAGGAGTTCTTTGGGCACCGGCACGTTTTTATTTACAAATTAAGCACTGTGCTAACGTCATCACCAATCACTGTGCTGTGTTCTGAATCCTAAATTTGTGCTTCTCCGGACCAAGCACTCTTAGAAAATGCCTACCAGTGTGGATGACATGTGATTCCTACACCTTGTAGTCCCCTGTAAAATGCCCTGACACCCTACAGTGGTATGAGAGGTGCTATAAAACAAATGAAGTACATGTGACAGAGAGGCTAGGGAGAGATGAGAGGCCCTTATGATTTACTTCCCTTCCCCTTCACTTATTTATGTGAAAAAGCTTTCTCAGATCTTGCATACCTAGAAAATAAAAACAGAAACCGCTCTGGAAATGTAGAATCTGACCTGAGGATTCACCTTTCCTAAATAAAACCAAACATTGAAAAGGTAGTTGCCAAAATGCAACGCCAACCTTCCCAATAAAATTAGATTTTTGCATATTTGTTCAATATAAAAGAATTTTATCTTTAGTAATTTGAGTATTTGTTTGGTGTGTACTTGTTATATTTTTTGCGAATTGCTGTTTTAATGTTTGAAAATTAAATCGCACAAATTGCTGGGGGTCCCCGGCTTTCAGTAATGATTCATTGGGGGTCCTCAGGAGTCAAAAGGTTGGGAACCACTGCACTAAACCAATTGCCATTCGTTACTTAGGTTTAATCTCATACACAGAGATATTATTTCACTTTTGCTTGTTCCAGGCTAAAAAACGTAAGGTAATTGTACTTCTGTGGTACGTCTTGCTTCCAAAGGTATATTTTATTAATATCCCACAGACTTAGATTCATAGCGAAATCTGTGTGCATCACTATATTTTACATAAAATGATACTATAAAAAAAAAAAAGCTGTATTTCTAAAAACACTATTAAAAACATAAAATGACAATATAGATGTCTTGACAATAATATATGTGTGTTGATGGTGGATTGCACAGAATATTCAGTGCAGCATTAGCAGAGTATAACCATTATTGGTGAAGTGGGATTAAAATACCAGTATCTCCATGTTTCAAAGCTGGACAAACAAGCAGCACATCACTTATGTCCTGATAGCACTACCACATACAGTACAATTTCTACTTTTAACGTTGGTACGGCTATTACAAATCAGGTCATTAGGTAGAGGGACCTCCCTGCCCCCAGTTTTTAAATTTAGATAGGCCCAACAAACATCAAGATCTTATCTACCAGCCTTATACAGAATTGAAAATTTAGTGAAGGGATACAATCATAAGCATTTTTAAGCCCTTATTTCCAAAACAATGTGTTCTATCAAAACTAAAACTGGTATTATTTAATAAACTGCACATTTGAAGCATAGTAATCCAATTTGTGATCTAAAACAAAAAATCTAGCTTTGGACAATTTTGATAATATACAGATATCTTTAAAACAAAAATTCATTCGTAAATTTATATTCTGTGTCTAAGGATAATTAGATTTTAAGGTGATTTCCTAAGGAACCTTTCTGTGCTCTGAATTAGCTACTCCAAAATCCTAACATTGGCCCATATAGTATACAAGTATTATATGTCAGTGCTAGATTTAACTCCAAGCCTGCTTAGAAAGTCCTTTCCTCCAAAATAATCATTCCACAATAGTTTTTCCCTTAATCAGCCTTCCGTAGGTACAATCAGTACTGATGGAGTCTTGGCTTCATATATTGTTTTTGGCTGTGTCAATCTGCTTACCTGTGAAAGTAATTACAGTAATAATTGCTTTTGCTATCAATAACGTTTTGTAGATTGTTTTCTAATATGGATCTTCCAGAAACGATTAGCAGTGAAATAAGCACCCATATATACTAATAAGATTAGATATTTTCCAGTGACTTTTATTTTAAATATAAGGATTTTTGAAAAATGCAGTATGTTAAAAAAAAACTCATAGTTTTAATTATTTCCATACTACCATGTTACTTCGAGTTTTGAATATACCCTCCAAAGGCAATTTAATTCCTTTGGAAACCAACTACAAATAAATATAGTCTTGCAAATATCCATACCTATTTACAAGGAAAATCTCAGGACCGGCCACCAAAAGAAAAATAATCATGCTATGCATAGCAAGCAGTGTCATAACTTTTTAGAAACGATAGCTGCAGCTAAAGCTGCTAGCCTTGTTAAAGAAGTCTGATAAAGTATCATTCTTCATGGAGGAGATAACATGCCTTACTTCTTCATGTGAAAATTGACACACTGCTAACCGGGCCATCTGCTGTTCTATGGTTGGCTTACAAGAGTTATAAGTGTTTAATACATTTCAGTGCCAGCTGTCGTACCTGTCAAAACATGGTACGCCAGTATCATGTTACGGGAGCAGCACCAAGGGGCAGAAGGGAACTCTATTTTTAAAACAGCACACTTCTGTTTGAAGTTTGTTTAGCAAACCTCAGAGACAGAATCAATACACACCAAAAAACAATAATCAACATTTAAAAAGAATCTAAAAACAATGGTCAGTATTCTTAACAATGGATTTTTTTCACATCTAATTACTCATATGCCCATTGAAACTTACCCAGATGGGTAACCCTATAAGAGAACTCAAAATGTGATATTTAGGACAGTACAAGAGAATGGAGAACAAAGTCTAATGGCTGAGCGAGTGATAAAATATGGCGAAACCCAAAGTACTTCAAATGATTGGGTATTCATTGCCTCTGAGATAAAATAAGAAAGCCTATTATACAAGATGAAGGCAAATTTTATGGCAAGACCGGAGGCTCTTATTATGCTTCTCGATCTTGCTTTATTTTAAATAGCAGCAGTCAAGAAAACTACATTTCCCATGAGGCTGAAGGAACAGGCAGCCAATGGGAAAGAAAAACGTATCGGCATTGGCACCAATAGTAACACCTGAACACGGTATAAACACTACACTTGACTGCGACCTGCCCTCTTTCTTGCTGCTCGCAGTCAAGATAAGTGTTCCAAAATGTCTCCACTTTTACTTATGTGTGCGCGTTTATCTAAATAGCTTTTATTTGCATGAATTATTACTTTAATGCTGCTCCGCTGCCGCGCGGCTGTGTTATTATCGTGAAGACTCGCTCCTCTCCGGCTTATCTGTCCCCCCTGACCCCCCTTGCGCCGGCCTTACGAGGAACGCGAACGTTCCAATGGCCGTTTTTCCCCTCACAGAGCCTTCGCCTCTCTCCAGACGACCGCGTGTAAGCAAAATACCTCGCTTCTACCGGCCGCTTCAAAACCAGCTCCTCTGCCAGACTCCAATCATCCGACCGGCCTCCTCACACCAGTAACGCCCCCGTGGGCGTGTTCTCCCAGGCCTTGCCCGCCAATAACTTCTCCTTAACCCTTTCCCTCCCAGTTTTTCAAAAAAATTACTCACAATTCTCATAATGAAGATGAATCTTTTAACCAATTTTATCAGTGATTCTGTGGCAAAAGCCATTAATAATTCAATGGGAAAATTTACAAAAAAACCTTCAATCCTCTATACAGGATATGGTTTCCAAATCCTTACTGGCCCATTCTGCGGGGGAATGCAGAAAAAGAAAAATTAAGGATTTGTCTGCCCAAATAACCCCTAACACAGTCACCCCAGATGGCGCCAGCTTGACTGGTGAAACTTCTTCACCCCAGATTGAGGACAAGTCTCCTCCAAGGCCTCCTTCCAAGGAGGGGAAACCCAAACTAAAATGCTCTGAAAAGACTAAACATATTTCGGCTACGCCACAAAAAATTATTATCTCCCATATCTCCGACACAGATGACGACATGGGTGACTTAGACGATCCAGACGACGACCCAGATATCTGGGGCTCCCAGTCTCAATCCTGCCCCCCCCACCCCCCCCCCCCCCCCCCAAGAAAACAAAATTTGATTCGACCACAAACCCCTTTACAGCCAAAGAAATTCTGGACCCAGACGGTAACCCCATGTTCAATCCTTCTTTCCTTCACCATCCCAACTCTACCGAATGGTTACCCTCCTCTCACGTGTCTGACTATATTTCCTCCAGACTGAGACTTCCCCTAGACAAGCCCACTAGGTCCAAACTAAGATCCGAATGCCCTAGACCTTCCCTTTCCTCTAATATTACCTCTACCCTGTCTATTGATCAATCCCTCCTTACCTTCTTTTCTAAATTTGGTAAAGACCCCGTAAAGGCGTCGATAAAGCCTGGTGCAACTGCCAGGACAAACTTTTGGACCTGGTCGGTCCTTTGGCCAGAATCTTCGACATGGCGGAATCAGCCAAATCAGAAAATATGGACATTGATCCTGCGGAATTGTCTTTGTGGATCCAAAGAGCATTTTGCCTCTTAGGCAATGCCAATTCGGCCATTATTCACGAAAGACAGAATGGTCTTCTGCTCAAATTAGACCCTAAATTGGCCAATCTAGCTTTCATTGACCCCGGAATAAAAGCAGATGGTCTCGTCTTCGGGGATTCATTCATAAAAGACCTAGGAAAGTTTGTTTCCACTTTTGCCTCTATAGACAAGGCACAACAATCAATCAAAAAAGTGTTTCACCAACGGGTTTTTGGCAAGGCCGGTACAGGCAGGAGCCGCTTTACCGGCCGTTCCGCCCGATCACAAGGATCTAGAGGCTCCTTCAATGCCTACAATTCCTACAACTCCAATTACGATTCACAACCCTACAAACCTCAATTCTATCCCCAACGCGGCAGAGGCTACGGTGGTCGTGGACATCGCGGCTCCAGATTTAATTACCAACAAGGTAAGCCCCAATTATGGTCTTCCTCCTGTAGGCGGCCGCCTTCGTCATTTCATAGAAAAATGGAAAAGTATCACTTCGGATCCATGGATACTCAACACAGTTCAAGGTTACACCATAGAACCTTATTCAGTCCCACATCAACGATCCCTTCCTCCCCCCTCTTCTTCTCCTCGGAAATGGCGTCCCTAATCTCATCAGAAATCCAGTCACTTCTTCTCAAACAAGCCATTCAGATTTCCCGTCCGGATCCTTCCGGTTTTCTCAGTACCCTCTTTCTAGTCCAAAAGAAAAACAAAAAACCGAGACCAGTCATCAACTTAAGAAATTTCAATCGATTTGTCGTATACAGACATTTCAAAATGGAAACCATTATTCATTTAAGAGATATCCTTCTCCCTCAAGACTACATGGTCCGCCTAGATCTTCAAGACGCATACTTATCCGTTCCTATACACGTGTCTCACAGAAAATTCCTCCAATTCCAATGGCAGGAACAAACTTACAATTTCTCCTCCCTTCCGTTCGGCCTTTCTTCTGCACCTTGGTGCTTCACAAAAATAATGAAACCGATCACGACCCACCTCAGGTCTCTGGGAGTCAGATTGCTCATTTACCTAGACGACATCCTGCTAATGCACCAGGACTGTCACTCCCTTCAACGCCACCTACAAATAACTTGTTCCCTCTTATCCCAATTGGGCTTTCTCGTCAACAAAGAAAAATCTGTGTCTATTCCTTCAAAAAGGATAGAATTTGTGGGTTTCATAATCGATTCCTCCACAGCTGTCCTGCAACTCCCACAACAAAAGGTAAAATCCACGAAATCAGAGATCCTGAAACTGCTCCGGAGTTCTCAAATCTCTCTCAGATCCCTAGCCTGAGTTGTAGGCCTCCTCGCCTCCTCAATACAAGCCATCTTCCCCGGCCCTCTTCATTATCGGGCTCTCCAAAGGCTAAAAATCCGACATCTCAGAAGAGGTCTCTCCTATTCAGACTCCATCAATCTCGACCAAGAGTCCCGTCTAGAGCTTCAATGGTGGATAGACCATTTAGATGCCTGGAACGGCAAGACTATATTTCCGTCAGATCCAGATCTTGTGTTAGAATCAGATGCAAGTCTGACGGGCTGGGGCGCACGATGTGGCGCAATCTCGACTGGAGGTTTCTGGTCTTCAGAGGAGTCCAAATTGCATATCAACTATTTAGAGATGTTTGCGGGCTCCTTTGCAATCAAAAGCCTCGCAAAAAACAGTCCAGTGTACCATCCTCCTCCGTATGGACAATGTGTCAGCTGTCCGTTACATAAACTACTTAGGGGGCACCAGATCAAAATCCCAAGCAGATCTGGCAAAAAGTCTCTGGGAATATTGTCTCCACAAAGAAATTTCCCTGTTAGCAGAATATCTCCCCGGTTCCCTCAACGATGTCGCAGACTGGCACTCTCGTTACCTCAGAGATTCCAGCGACTGGAAACTTCACCCCTCAGTCTTCCAATCTCTCCTTTACAAATGGGGTCCCTTCAAAATAGACCTAATTGCGTCCCGCCTAAATACACAACTCCCTCTGTTTTTCAGTTGGCGCCCGGATCCTTTGGCCCTGGCTTCCGACGCTTTCCTCCAGGACTGGTCATCCACGCTCAATTACGCCTTTCCCCCATTCCTAATGATTACCAGAGTTCTCGCCCAGGTCAGGCGCCAAAAAGCCTCTCTAATCCTAATAGCTCCATTTTGGCAATCTCAAGTGTGGTTTCCCCCTCTCCTCGAACTAACTATCGATTTTCCAGTTCTCCTTCCAGTTTTCCCTTCCCTCCTTCGGAATCCCACCGGCTTTCCTCATCCTCTCATCCTCAACAGTACTCTCTCCCTATCGGCCTGGAAGGTTTCAGGTATCCCCAACCTCCGGTCCCGATTTCGACAGAAGCTTCAGACTTCAGTAACAACGCATGGGCTCCCGGCACTAGAAAGGTATACAACTCCGCTTGGTCTCTTTGGTCAAGCTGGTGTCTGGGAAGGAATATCGATCCCTTTTCAACCGATCTAAATTATATTATAAATTTCCTTGCTGCGCAAGCCGGTACAGGTAAGTCTTACAGGATAATTAAACTTTATAGATCAGCTATTTCCCTTTAACACTCTCACATTAACAGAAAACCGATTGGGGTACACCCCTTGATATGCCGTCTTCTTAAGGGAGTAAAGTTTTCTTTTCCTCCGTTACCCAAATACTCCAGACTATGGGATGTCAATGTTGTCTTAAACTTATTTATTTCCTGGCAGGACAATGCAGATCTTTCTCTGAAAATGCTTTCAGCCAAAATAACAATGTTACTATGTTTAGTCTCCATTAAACGTCTATCAGATGTCAAAGCACTAGATATTTCATCCCAACAATTTTCCCCTACAGGTGTTTTATTTACTATTAACAAACGTACCAAAACAAATATACGCTCAGTGTTTTACCCTTATTTTCCCCAATCAACCCAAATTAAGCGTAGGACAGTGTCTCAAAGTATACGAAGACCGCACAGCCAACCTCAGAACGTCCTCATCCCAACTCCTCATTTCTTTCCGCAAACCCCATAAACCCGTATCATCTGCTACTCTAGCCAGATGGGTACGTTGGATCATGACCTTAGCAGGCATAGACACATCTGTGTTCAGCGCTCACTCCTCCAGAGGTGCCATGGCTTCCAAAGCATTTTGGGTAGGTTCCAGACTCGAGGACATTCTGAGATCGGCTGACTGGTCTAAGGATTATGTTTTCAGAACTTTTTATTGTAAACCAATTCATACAGCAACTTCTATAATAATTAACATGCTTTAAAAAAGCATAATAAGAGCCTCCGGTCTTGCCATAAAATTTAGATTTTCCTAGTAATTTATGACGGAAAGTCTTAATTTTATTAAAGACACTATATTGTATAAAGGGCCAGTCAGTACCCAGATGAGATTATCATTAGAGGATGACTACATAGTCTTCTACCACTCACTGATGTTCAAGCACATCAGTTTGTTTTTAGACTGCGCGAGGGCCACATCTACATCACAGCTAATGATGTGTAGAATCTAAAACTGAGAAGTTCCCACCCCTAGTAGTTTCCACCAAAAAGTAGTCCTGGACATTGATAATGTGCTTAGGTGTCAGCATGCCAGGGCCTGAACGGGGATGAAGTTAGTTTTTCAATCAAGGATAAATCATTTCTTCATGATTGTGGGCTAATTGGAGTGTTCATCGATTTAGTAGTAAACCAAAATATTGAGAAAAATATCTCCGTTCACAAATATATGAAAAAAAGTATTTTTGAGGATGCATTGTAATTTGTTCTCAAATTATTAATTGCTCCAGCAAGTTTTCTTAATGACAACTATTTCTTATTGATTTCTGCAACTAAACTAATAAGCTCCAGGAACTTATGGTATGGTTCTGCTGAGAAGTTATGGGGTGTCCAATTTAAAGAAAAGGCCTGAGGTATCGGCCTTCAGCAGTGAGATCATCACTGGTGTATTCCTGGTTTGGATGTGGTCATGTACGTCTGATTTAGAGTTTTGCTAGGTCGGCTGTGACACTTGTAAATTAAAATGGAGTGGGATTTAATCCAGCATGTGAATGTATGTTACAACTTTCTTGGCACAGCAATGCAAGAGATGCCATTATTTCCTTCCAAGTTACCAGTCCTGCATCAAATCCATATACCAGTATTAAAGTGCCACTGACCACTGCGGCAGTGGCATAATAATATAGTAATTTTTACCTTGAGTGTTACTCATGTTACTCACTATCACATGTACTGGTCTTTTGAAAATAATATCCTGCATTACATTGTGGGTTCATGTTATTTTTGTAATCGCTGCACCACTTCTGTACATATTAACTTTTTAAAAGATTTCTTTCACTACTCTACCATACCATACCCAAAATGTGATGCAAAGATCTCATTATTAAAGTTAATTCACTGTATCATAATGTTTTATATAGTGCTTGCTGGAGCACGGTTGTCACTGAGGTGGACTTAATGGAAGCAAGTAAAGTTGCAAGGCTTCCTACAAGTTGAGATTTGTTGGCCTTTCCCTCAATTACTGCCTTACTAGATACAAATCACTTTGTCCCTCATTACGACCTGGGCGGCCCGCTGTGGCGGTCTCACCGCCAACGGCCAGCGGTGAAGACCACCAAATTATGAGTTTGGCGGTTAGGTCAAAGGCAAACCACTGATACTCTGCCCGTCCCGCTTCTTTTCCGCGGTCTGCCAGGCTGGAGGTGAGCACCTCCAGCACGGCAGACGTCATAATACCGCTAGCGGTATTACAACATGGGAGACCGCCAGCATTTTTCTGGTGGTCGCACCACAAGAAAAAGCGGTCTGTCTTGCATCCCAGCGACAGGAATAAGCATTCCTGTCGCCAGGATGCATTCGCACACATGTCCACATACCCGCACACATGTACCCAACATACTCCCACACACAAATACACCCCCACTCACCCACGCACTCATGTCATACATCCCCATTCACACTAACATACATTCACTCACTCCTCCCTCCAGAGCATACATACATTCACACCTCACTCCCCCCAGAGTATACATACATTCACACCTCACTCCCCCAGAGCATACATACATTCACACCTCCCTCCCCAGCGCATACATACATTCACACACCCCTCCCCCCGCACACATGCACTCACCAGCTCTCCCCTTTCACTCACACTAACATGCACCCCCCTGTCCACTTACATACACATGCATGCGTATACACGCACTCACCCCTTCCATCCGCTCAATTGAACTCACCTCCTTCCCCATCCACAAACACTCACACCCCCCTCACCCTGTCCACAAAAATTCACTCACACACACCCACAAACACCCCTCCCTCCCCCGTTGGACGATCCATTTACCTCGTCCGTCGAGGAGGTTGTCTGGGAGGGGACGAGTCGCAGCGCTTCCACTGTCGGCAGCGCCCCGCCATCAGGACAGCGCCACGCTATATTACGGGTCATAATACGGCGTCCTTTTGGCGTGGCAGTGCTGGCAGTGGAACTGCCTCTTCACCACTGATCGCCAGCATGACTGGTGTTGGAATTCCACCCGATTTCAGGCGGAATTCAGAAATCAGTTGTAATAGGGCGGTCTTAAGACCGCCAGCACTGGTGGTGTTTCGGCATCCGCGACTTCGGCGGTCTTACGAAAAGACCGCTTAAGTCGTAATGAAGACCACAATATTGTTCTTTCACTTCAATGCATTTGTTATATTAAGCTGAAATAATTTGTTTTCCACGTTTACTCTATTACGTCTTCATGTATTAGTTTAGATATTTCTATTTTAATCTCCTGTCACATGTGCAATCTATAACAGTAATGCTACTCATAGTATTATTTATGTGCTAATTCCGCATAACTTTTATTTTTCATGGTTCTTTTAGCAAAGCAAGGTGACTCCTCTAGGGACCTTGCTTGCAATTAAATAAAATAAATATGTTGTCCCTGCCAGGGTGTTTCTGCGTTTGTGCTCACCATAGAACTATTTGCTTTGACGGCTTGGGGGATTGAGTGAACTGAATAAACCATAACTTTCAATAGACAGCTCTACACCTTTGGCCTTCCCCATCTTCAATGAAAAGTTTTTATCAAGTGCGATGACTGAAGACTTGCCCGTCAGAACTGTATGTTAACTGTGAGTGTTTAAAACAGCCTTTTATATCTAACAGTTCCGCAAGGGATCAGTTCTTCTTACAAATGGAAAATAACACCCGTCAACCAGTCACAGGAAAGTAATATCAAAACTTCTAGAAAACTCTGGTCAGAGGAACAGTTTCCACTATATTAATATGAATAGGATTGCTTTTCCTATTCCCAAAACCAAAGGGCTTGAGGGGGTACCCTTTTCAACATAAATAAACAGAAACAATTAGCAAACACAGACTCTTACCACTTAAAAGCGAATAGCCCTACATAGAGGCCTGTCCCATTTTCAGAGTTCAGGCAAGTAGCTGCAGAAAGAGCACTGCTGCTTTCCTCGCCTTTTCTGGCCCACATACTCCAATTCCACAATGCACACTATCCACCACATGCTTCCAGTGAAGACCACTTGCTCAATTTTCCTGAGGATGCTGCTCTCTACAGGTGAGAATGCACTATTCGTAAACACTTCCCCTAAAAGAAGACACTGAGGCTCTCATTTACAGATGTTAAAAAAATCTGTGATAAAGTCACAGTCTGAGAGCTGCACACAAAAGTTGTATCACTGCCACAAACTGTCCATCACTTTAGTTTTTCCAGGGAATTTTAGTCCAAAGTTAGTACTGTTTTTTTTTTAATGGTGCTAAAGCAGGGCTTTCTGGTGTTGTTGCGTTACACATGTGATATCATTACATAATGAATGTGGTATTACCATTTCGTTTTAACTCTCAGGAGTCATGTTAAATATAAGTACATGCTTCACATTCCCAAACATCGCTGAATGAGCCGGACAGGCTGCAGCATGCCACTCTCTAACATACGACAAAACCAGTACCCGAAGACAACCATGTTGTATATGTCCCGAAGGGAAGGCCAGTTTCATCAATGTGGCCCCCTTTAAGATCCGTTTGCCACAGCTACATTACAAGTGCCAAGGGTTCCCTTAGCCTCGAGAGCTACAGAGGATGTTAAGGGAGTAACTCCTCAATCTCACATCAGAGAAGGATGGGAACAGTGTGGAAGAGGCCTTGGCAGTGGCAAGCACTCAGCTTTTATTCAGCTGGTAGCGTGATTGAGCAGGTGGCACTTTGGAAGAAACACATCATTACAAATTACACTGGAAAGAGCTCTCTTCCAGGCGATGCAGAGGCACTGCCAGCTGGCAGGTAAGGGGATGACCGACCTGCAGCATGGGGGTGTTACAGAAAATGTAGAAAATGCACATGAAAATATAACACAGCAACAGATATTGACAGAGAGCACTATGCAGATGTAAGAAATAAAATAACACAGAAGGCCCAAATCCAATGCTGAGCGGAATAAGGTGAAAAGTTCACTTGAGAACACTGAAATAAGTAACCTGAAAAAGACTGCTGTTAAAAGCTCACTCGTGTTTAGCGAACATGTAGGTATTTACTACTTTAGGCATACTGGCTCACTGGCATGTACTTTCTGCTTCCAAATAGATTACACAATGAGTGCAGGAAATCTAATCAGCTCAGACTACACTGAGGTTTTAGGGTTCTAATGATAAGGCACACATGGTATTAAAATTGTGTTTGCTGTAGAAATGTATGTATTAAGGGGCCATATGTACGAAAGCTTTTTCCCATAGACACAGAATGGGGAAAATCCTTTCGTACATCTGGCCTAAAGAGTTTAGAACGGTTAGTTTGTCGAACATTGTTAAGGCCACAAGTGAAGAATGTGAAGATTAGTTTAGATTTGAGGGGTTTACAGGGTCACGGGTATTCAAATGTTTTTCTGTTTCAATCTGTGACTGGCCAATCAATCAGTATTTACTGTCTTGTAATTAAGCATTGTGTGATTTTGTATATAGGAGGCTGTCTGTGTCACAGCAACATGAGTTTGGCTGCCTGCATGTGTGAGGAGGGTTGATCTCCATGTCGCAACAGTAAAGGGCTGTCTTTTCATTGCCAAGGAAGAGTGTCACTGTTCCATTTTTAAGTTTTTATTTACCTGCAACAGTTGGAGAGCCAGCCAGGAGGTCTCATTCTTGTTTTCACCTGACTGCTGACACCAGAGGACCATCTTCCCCCCCATTGCATAAATGATGGCGCATATCTGACTGGGTAAGCAGATGCCATGGTTTTTTAAAGTTCTGCCTTTGCACGGGGGCTGGGAAAGAGTCAGGGGACTGCCGTTTTTTAAAGGTGAGGGCAAATGCAGACTAACATTCCATTTACTTTATGAATTAATTTCCTTGGCAATGGTAAACACAAATGTAGACATATAAGGTTATAAGAGATAAGGGTATTGCATGCAAAACTGTGTAGGTGTTGCACAATATCAGGAAAGGCACTACATAATTAGTTCACTTGTTGTTCCTAGCGATGAGCTAAAAGTGGTCAATGTGGGTAATCTGAAATTCGGATGGAGCCGAATACTTGTTTTTTTTGTTGACATAGAGAGACGGCTGAAAAGATGATGCCCCTAAACTTTACCTGAAGATAAGACCTAAGCACTCAAATTACTGCCCTGTACCTAATGTCTGATAGTCATTCCATGGTCTGAGAGACGCATTGTTTGAAAAGGTTGGCTTGGATGGTATTTTACCAGTCCAAAGCTGTAATACGGGGCCTGGAGTGGTGAATGGGTTTTGTCATTTTACAGCTCGGCGAGGATGACACTGTGTCTATCATATGCTTAAAGATTTTGCTGTACAAATAGCAAAACACTTTGTCCCTATCTAGCTCGGCGTGGATAGCACTGTGCTGATCCTATGCTTAAAAACCTTGCTAGATAAACAGAAATTTGAGGTGAGCAAATCTAGAGTGTCGCTGGTGTTGCAGAGTGCTCCTTACTGGAGCTGCTCTCCACCTAAACTTGAGAACTACCCAGAGTTCTCTTTTCTTATAGATAAATAAATAAATAAATAAATAAATAAATAAATAAATAAATAATCGAGCATGCCAGAGACACCAAAACACATGCACGGATCATTGAAGAAAAAAAAGTAGTTCCCAGATTGTAAGCAGTGTAACGATACAAATCATCCAATCAAAATAATGCTAGAGAAGTTTGCTTGAAGGAAGGGGAAGGCACAAGAGAAGATAGGAAAGCCACTGACCCATCCCATTGGACCAATCCACCCTTGCTGCCTTCCAAAGCGATGAATCCAGCACCCTGTAAACCGCAATGAGTAGCCAGTCCACTATAACTATGTGCTCTATTCACTTAGGATCTCCATCGGGTCCTTGCCCATACTTCATCTTCACCAAAGGACTTGATCCCATATGCGCTCTACTCACCCAGATACTCAACAACTCCTCAACACAGCCACCTTCCAAGATGCCTGGAAACACGCCACCATACTACCCTTTTTGAAGAAACCATCAGCAGACCCGAAGACTCTGATAAACTACTGACCAATCTCCTTGATTCCATAACAACATAAAGTCCTGGAAAAACTTGAAACAAACAACTGGCCGACTGCCTCAACAACCACCACCTCCTTGACCACTCTCAATCCAGATTCAGGCCCAACCATAGCACTGAGACCATCTTCATCGCTCCCACCAATGACATCTGCCGGATCATGGACAGGGAAGACACAGCAGCACTCATCCTATTGGACCTCTGCTTTTGACACTGTCTCTCATTCCATCTTCATCCAACACCTCCACAAAATTGGCATAAATTAACCCCACTCTGCAACAGATCAGCTCCTTCCTCACTGGATGCAGCCAATTGGTCAGCCTGAAACAACACACCTTGGCTGCCGGAAACTAGTTCTGCTAAGTCTCCCAAGGATCCTTACTCAGCCCCACTCTGTTCAATGCCTACATAGTACCACTCGCCATCATCATCCGAGCACACAGATTCAGCATGATCTTGTACACCGACAACATCCAGTTTACTTATCCCTCCCCGACGACACTGCCGTTAACCGCCAGCATGTCCAAAGTAACCAGCTGGCTGAAGATCAACTGTCTGAAGCTCAACTCAAACAAGGAGGTGGTACCCTTCTGGGGAAAAAAAAAAACAACAACAAAAAACACTTAAATGTGTAACACAGCCACGGTGGCTAGCCAAATTCAGACTAGTACTCATTCAGGCCAATCAAGTTAGGAACTTAAGGATAGGAGTAGACAACGAACCCTCTGTGACCAGCCATATCAACATGATCACTTTCTCCTGCTTCCACATCCTCAAGATCCTCAGAAAAATCAAGTGGCTCCAGCTCAACACCTGCAAGTTCTTATCACTAGCAAACTGGACCACAGAAACGCTAACTGTGTCGGAATCACCGCTCAGCAAGAGGTTTTAGTTTATCCAAAATGTGCAACCAGACTTACAGTCACACTGCCACCCGTATGCAAATCTCCACATCTCTCAGCGACTTTTGCTGGCTCCTCGCCCACAGAGGCACACTCTTAAAGCTTCTCACACATATGTACAAATTCCTACACAATCTAGGCCCCACATACATTAACAGCCACATCAGTTTCCACACCCTGAGCAGAAACCTCCACCCAGCTAGGTACTTGCACGTCCACATCGCCCGCAGCGGAAGAGCCGGCAAGCACACTTTCTCACACCTGGCTACTGAATGACCTCCCCCTGCACATAAGAGCTGCCAGCTGCATTGCAAGAAACTAAAACCATGGCTTTTCCACTAGGCCCCTGTCAGAGTCGGCACAGCCCTTTTTTTCTAGCAGCTAGATACCTCCTTGGTAAGATGCTACCTATACAAATACTCAACACATATTGATAAAGACACGAACAAACAAGAAAACCAAACAATGGTCTGAAGCAGGCTTATCTAAAGTCCAGTACAGGTATTAGTATTGTCCACATTCTGTCTTCAACAACAAACAGCTAAAGGCTGCCTGCAGACAAGACTTAAAATTATTATTTTGAAATAAAATATATTTCGATTTCATTTTCCATGTGTTTTCTGTTGGCTTCCCATCCTGAAGCTTAGTATATACAATTTGTAGTTTTTTCTTTTGTTTTCATGCTTTTCTTGAAATTTTACATTCAGCAGAAACTAAAGGTCCCCGGCAACTAATCAGCTAAAGGAACAATTAAGAGCTGCTAAACGTTAAAAATGGATTAAATGTTAGGACCAGTGAGTACACTTATACTGAAGCATAAACACAAACTGGGTACATTATATCGTGCCTGCTACAATGATTTCATATCTGAATGTGATTTTTCCCCCGAGCACCACCAATGAAAACCGCATGCGCAGATTTAGAATGGGAACAGGCTACACTTTATTTCTGCACTTGCATTGTTCTGTCGTCCATAGCCACTCTCAAAGCCTGAAACTCGAGTCGTTTACTCACTTTTCCTCATACAAGCAGCATTCACGAAGCTAAACCAAAACAATTTGTTCATAGAATCGTGCTCAACTCTGTGGGCCATGCCGCAGTGTCCCAAGTTTTTAACAAGTGCTGTCTTTGCCCGGCAACGCATCTGCGAAGACGGAAACTCCGTCGACCTGCAAACGTCATGAGCAAGTTTTGAAATAATGGAGAGAGTTTTGTAATAAAAACCTGCGGAAAACTTGCAACAGAAATGCAAATTACTTTAGAAAGCATGAAACAATGTAAATCTCGAAAACAAAATCATCGCGGCAAACCTTTTTTTCCCCAGTCACAAGCTGCCTTTAAACAACTGTTTACCTATTAATGTTGAATATAGTCAAGCTCACTTAAATCACTATCTAGTCTCATGTGTCAGGTACTCAAAGGCGAGCAAACATCGGCTGGGGCTTTAATTGAAACTCAAACTCTCCTCAGCTGTCCAGGAATTCCAAAGCCTTGCGGTTTATTTGTATTCCGGTTGGTATTAGTCAACGGTGTTAAGTGATACATTGCTTCCTTGTGGGCAGCGGGATGTCCTCTACGCCCTTGGATATGTGCAAACCAGGCAGAGAGGTTAATACCGTGGTCGTTTAGCCAATGGCTGAAATGCCAGGGTAAAGTGCGGTAGGCCAGTCCGTGGCCACCGGCTGCTTGCCTCGCACATAGCACGGAGTTGAACTTATCATCTACCAGAGGAGCGCACAATGGGGGCCGATCCACAAAAGCATTTGTGAGTACCGGAAGCAGTAGTATAGAAGTACTTCTTTGCGTACTCTTGCATGTCTTTGTGAATCAGTCCCGAAACATCCATCTCCCTTTTACTAAAAGTGCAATGTCGCCATTGTCCTTCCTGATTGTACTACCTGCATATGATGAAGCCATGAATAATAAACATTTTATTAGGGTTAATTCACAAAGGCATGTAGGAATATGTACAAAAGTACTTCCTACTTTATATACACCAAAATGTCTTTGTGGATAGTGAAACGTAATAGCAATCATCTCCCGAAGTTCTGAAGTTTCATGGGCGGATGCTGGGCAACGCTGAGCCCACAGTCCCTGTCATCTGAAGTTATGGGGTGCAGCCCCCGACACCTACTTGCTAATCTTACCAATTTAGGCAGTAGGATACTGCTTTTGCGTCTTAACTACTTCCTAGTGATTTCAATCTTACATCCTACTGCAATTAGCAGAGCTGGAAGTAGCTATTCCTTCCCACACACAGCCATAAAGGTGAAGTAAAACATGGTGCATCCCAGACTAGTAAAGCCACCCGAGAAAAAGTATCATTAACCGCCAATCACCTTCTGCGGTTTGTTTCTCCAGCCAATCAACGACCACAAGGGTAGGGCTGCTGCGGTCTCTGTCTGGTTCTGAGTTTCCTAGCTCCCGGCTGAGTACTTATGCTTATGGGCAGATGCAAGCAGCTCCTGTGCAGATGCTATGCACTGCACCATGAATGGCTTACAAGGTAATGTGTAAAGGAAAAAATATCTGGAGCAGTGACAGGGTTACCACCTGCGGGTACTTCATCTGCGCCATAGGTAATGATAGCTCCAACACTGGTGACGATTAAGTACACATTGTCCAGTAATTGTTTATACCATTATATGGCATACTTGTGTATTACAGTGCAAGCACTGATGCTGTCTGTGGGAAGGTATTGGTATTAAAGGGCAATGAGCACTGTACAGTGGGGCGGGGGTGATGTTGGAAGACAAAGGGCAGAATTAAGATCTCTGAAATATGGGCAATTTGCCCAGGATTACAATATTTTAAGTGAAGTGAACAGGTGGGACATGTACACCTGACCACAGTGTCAAAGTCTGCAGCTTTTCCTCTAGATCACATTGTCTAGTTAGGCAAGGCTTAAGCTTTAACATAATTAGCAGAAGCAAAAATAATTTTGAAAGGCTCCTGCTAGCTCATGGGTACTTCCAGAGATAAATTATGGTTCTGAGGTGTGACAGATCGCAGCATTGATGCCCTCAGGGTGGGCTGAGGAGGCTGGCATAAGATGGGCGCGGGGGGGCATTGTGGACATTGAGTTGTGAATTTATTTTGAGAGTTTCATTCCATGCTGGCTTATAAAATAAGCCCCACGATTCTAAAACAGACACCAATTTGCCAAACTTTATGCTATTTTTGAGTTGCTATCCCTCTACTGCACACTAAAGTAAGACTTCTCTGCTTGTTACCACTACCTTTGGTGAGTCAAGTGTACAAAGAAATTAATTGGATTTTTGAATTAGAATGAAACAGAATCTTTTGCTAAAAACCTTTTTTTATTAGTTTTATATAGGACAGCACGAACAAAACCCAACAGGTCACTTGTACAGTTGGCGCAGTTACAATAAGTCATTGGGTAGGTCCAAGGCAGAACAGGCTGAAAAACACACTGAAACTACCGCCCCACTCGCTGGGCTACACATCACCCCCTATGATAAGTCTAGATTCCTTGCCCCATCCCAGTTTCCCCACACCTTTGTATACTTGGCTTAGCGCCCCTGTGCTTCATAGACCAGTTTCTCCTGCTGAGCACACCAGTCCACCCCACCATGCCACTTGGCAATCGTAGGGGCGGTCTTCGCCTTCCAGTTCGCTGCGATGTCTCTCTTGGCCACCAAGCAGGCCACCCCAACAAATGTCCAGAGTGCTCTGCTGGGACCCACCCCATCAAGTACCCCCAGAAAAACTGGCAACGGAGCAACCTCGACCTCCATTTGTATAACTCCTGAGATCTCTCTGAGCACTGCTCTCCAGTAACTGGCTATCTGAGGACAGGACCACACCATGTGAAAGAAGTCTGCACTGGGGCCTGCACAACGGGGACAATCCGACTGGGGCCATAGGCCGGCTCTATGCAACTTGTCGGCTGTGAGGTATGCCACATGTAGAAAGTTTGTCTGCACCACTCTGAGCCGGGAGGTTATGGTCAGGGACCGCAGGGCCATCAATGCCCCTCTCCACTCGCCATCCTCGATCGGGCCCACCCACTGCTCCCATCGCTCTGCGTTGTGTTAGCGACCAACGAGCAGTAGATGCGCGACACCCTCCCTTACCCAGAGTGCCCATCATAACCTTGGCCTCTATGGGGCTGAATTCTGGGAGATCTGTCCCCACCTGAATATGCATCTGTAATGCATGCCTGAGCTGCAGGTATTTGTGAAATTGGGATGTATTACGCTCAAATTGCTCCTGAAGCTCGTGAAACGACCTCATGTGACCTCATGTGGGAGCCAGTCCAAACATCACCTAACTGGGAGATTCCTATGAGGTCCCATTTGTGGACCCCTGAAGTGCTGAGACCTCCCCCAGCCACAGACCCTGCCACAGCAGTGTCTGCTGGGTGAGACAGCGCCAGCACCCTGTTGTCCGCAGCGCACCCGTCCACCGAGCCAACAACACCAGTCACTTCCAGAACGTAACACGGCAGGGGGTCACCATACAACATCCCCAACAGGCCAGGGAGGCCCATCTTCAAGAGTTCTAACTGGTACGCAGGGTCCGACCAGCCCCCTCCCAACCAGTCGTGAATGACCAATAGGTGCATAGCTAAGTGATAAAGGTGTAGGTTGGACATCCCCAATCCCCCTTCGTAGACATCTCCCTGACAGGTATGGAGTGCCAGCCGGGGGCGCAAACCGTGCCAGAGGAACCGCCGCGCCACCGCCTCCATCTCATTAAACCACCTCTTAGGAATATGGTGTGGAAAGTTTTGAAGCATATAGAGGAGCCAGGGATAATGAAATAGAATCTTATGTCTCACAGTCTCCAAAAGCTTTTTGTCCCTTATCTGTAAACATCAGAAGTGCTTATAAAAAAAATCAGCGTTAACGTAGCGAGTGTTATAAAAAGAAAATACTGACAAAAATGTCAGAACAAGGTATCCAATTTACTGATATGTAAAGACACAAAAACTCAACCTCCACTGGGAGATGTGGTACAGTGGGAAAAACGTTACAGCACTAGGAGAACTGACATTTAGCATTGTTTTACTACTTTGTCAAATACGGTGCTTGCAAGCTCTGTATTAAATATCTGGGCAGGTTCCAAAAAACAGGGGCATTTCTTTGATGAGAGTGGGTTCCCGAGTACTATCACTGGAATCACTCATCCAAGTTTTTGTGCAATGAGCAAGATGCAAACTATGGAACCAGAAGACATGGTTTGTATTAATCCCAGGCTCCCTGTGTGACAAAGTGTATACTCCTGTGCAATCACTTTCTGAACAGATTTTTTTAAAAAGAAGAAGCAAAATCAAATCAAACACTGGTAGTAAGCATGTGATAAGAAAACAGGACTGTAACCCAGCAATCATTTGATTTTACCCAGCTACTACGGCATATCTCCTCTTAGATAAAAACTGAGGCTTGGCACGTTACGAAGCGTTATTCATGTGTGCAATTCAACTTGTGGGGCGAGGTACTTGTAGGTACTATATAGTGAGTCCAAGAGTTCTGAGAGTGTCTGTCTTGAATGAGAGCGCAGTAAGTGGCCCATGCTCTCAAGCCTCCCTGTAGAGTCTGTAGGAGTGGCTCATTGAGGGGCCGAACTAATACCAACTGAAGGTCCTGGAAAGATGTGCTAAGTAAGGCTCATCTGTACCCACCTAACTATGAATAAACTAAATTCATGTATTTATTTCAGCCTGTTAGCTTTCTTTAGCTTTCTTCATTACTACAGTAATCTTTATAGAGACTTCCTTGTTCCTAAAAGAAAACTGTGACGCTCTCACGTTGTGAGAAATGTGTGCATTACATAAGACACTTTTTGCCTTGGGTAAATCAAATCTTGCCGAAATGTGGTTGTTCTGCTCAGGCTCCGTTTCCCAGGTTCACTGAAGGCAGGACTACTGGACTGCTGGAATAATGCGGCAATGGAGGACCAAACTCTGCAGCAGGGAAGATTACATTTTGAAGCAAGAAAAAGCAGAATATGCTGTAAAACGGAGCACAGTTTGTGGCAGTATTGGTTTGCTATTTTGCCCTTCTAAGATTCATCACTGGTGCCTGAGCCGAGGTTTCACATAGTTAGTACTAATGCAATAATGGAGGAATTAGCAACGGGAAGTTATCATTTGCAAAGGGTCTTCTACTGAGCTGCACCAGGTATGGTGCTTTTTGTGGTTTTGTGGTTTTGGAGCCGTTTTAACTATATTTTTTGTTGGAATCAGCAAATTATGCAGCAGAGAGTGGGTTATGAGTATATGGCAAGTTGACAAATCTGTAATTCCGCCTAAACACTGCAGCTGTGGACCTGAAAATTCCAGTTGCTCTGATTATAGGGAAGTCTTGACCTCATGAGCAAGTAAAGCCCCCCATCTGCACTCACATTGCTTAGTGATATCAACACCGTATAAGGGTGGGAATGCCCTCAGAATGGACTGCAGAAAGGTAAGCAGGCCCCTGATGACACACACACCTCACCTCCCAAAGCAGCTTTCTAACGAGCTGTAACCAGGGAATCACAGCTGAAGATGCAGTTATGTAAATCACAGTTATTCATTGGACAAGTGATTTTCTGTTGGTGTCTGTATTCTATGCAAGAAGTTGAGAATAAAGACAGATATTAAATATAGTTAAGTACCAACGGCTATCGGCCGGGTATGTTTTCAATTTCACAACTTCAACTAAGGAGATGTGAAGGCCAAATAAAGGTCATTTTTTAAAGACATGTATCGTCTCCTATTTCCTAACCACAGTAACATCACTGTCCGCCCTGCTCACCACTCTCCCCTCAAGTAACAGCAGTTTATGCTAAACTTTAAATTACCCACTGGAAGAGCAAAAAAAATGATTAAGGAGAAAACATCAGTGTGAGCCAGGGATCTGTCCCACTACTGTAATGTGCTGCCAGCTCAATAGGGCCTTCGAGAAAACACAAAGCCCCATGAGTGCAGGGCAAGATCATAGTCTCCCCTCCTGAATAGATTTTCGTTAAGTCATTTTTTTTAAATGTATATTGATCACTGCGAGGCCGTCAATGTTATAAGGTGATTTAAGTAGCAATATTAGGCAACTAAAAATATCTAGGGAAACTCTTCAATAGGCTGCAGGAGTAAACACAAGTATTGGCAAAGACAAGAGATCTCACCTGTTTGAGATCTATTGGCTTGGTCAATATTTAGAAGACCTGTTGCACAGCAATGAGCCTGAGCTGCTGTGCAACATGACAAAGTCAAGGGGAAAAAAGAGCTATGAAGCAGATAAGCGTTGACCACGTTGTAGTGCTTTTTTTTTATGCCATCATGCCTCTGCTGCTGTGCAATATGTTGAAAAACAGCAGGGGAGGGAAGCAATACAAGGGAGGAGGGAGCAGCAATAACAGAGACGAAGGAGGTGGGTACAGGCAAAATAAAACAATGGAGGGAGCACCAGACAGGGTCCGGGGGGAGGAGGAGGCGGGAGAGTAGAAATAGTACCTCCGCCACATCGGGAGCAGAGGATGGGCAATGATTAATCTGAATCAAGCTGTGCTTGGTCCGTGCTCTACAGAAAGGAATGGAAGTGACACTTGGCCTGCACTGGGCAATTAGGATGCTGCAAAGAAGAGTGACAACGAAGCCAACAAACGGTAAGAAATGGGAAGACTCCAAGCCCTTTATTGTAAACAATAGTGTCTCGCAAGTGAGAGCGCATGTAGCAAAGGCACTGTTGCAAGCTCAGACTAAAAATTATGATTATCACCTTCCTAAATGTATAAAATGGAATGTAGAGGACTGGGCTATCATAACACTTGATGCTACTCTAACGTCTGTCTGCTGTCCAAAGTATACAAATATTGTTGGATGCACTGTTGCTTCCTCCCTAGAGCTGACAAATATGCGGACTCATTATTATTGGAGGGGGGCGTGCTACAGGTCCACAATACACAGGCAATGGTAAGGTTTAATAAACTGCTACTTTAGCACAGAAAGTAATTTTTGAAATGCTATTGCTTTAGCCCGCTTCAGCTTCTGGACTGAACCTGCATTCTGCCCATCTACGGCCTATACTTGACTACTCTGTCGACCAACAGTTTGAGTTTGCCTCCTGTTAACCTACAGTTTGAGTTTGCCTCCTGTTAACCTGCCTCTACTTCCGATGGTCTGCAAAAGAAAGAGATGAGGTGAGTTCCATGAGATATTTCTTCAGAGAGGTTAGAGTGCAGCCGACTTTAAAGAAGGCACATCATGTGAAAAGAAATCCAAACAATAACTCAGTTAAAAAGCACAGTTAGAACAAATTCATTATAGCAAGCTGAATTTATTTGAAAAAAGGTGTCAAATTTCTGCACTATTAAGTACTGGGGCTATTCCTTAACCTGTCCCTTTGATTCACTTAAATTTTGTCTTTGAATCCACAAGTTCTTCCCAGGTGAGGCTGCAGAGTACATTCATATGCGGGTACAGAGGGAGTGGGGGCACAACTTTAACTTAAACACCCATCACCAATCTGGCATCTACCTCAATCCTCCTCCCCCTCTTGCTTCCAGCCCCTACCTTTCATCTTGTTCATATTCAAATCACCTTTCAAAATAATTATGTGTTTAATGTTATGTGTTTACTTGCTACATTCCTTACAGTTAAACAATTTCCAACTATTAGTTTTGGAGCTTCTTATAATTTCAACTATTTAATTCAATTTAGCCTCTAGACATACCCAAAACAAATAGCTGGAGAGAACTATGATCAATCATATTGCAAGGTTCTGGCCCCTATACACGTATGGCATGTAGATATACTTTGGAAAAAAGTAGAAAGGTTTTCCTAATCTCATCATCATCACAGTACACAGGCTTGGACCATGTTGTGAAGATGCAAGGATAACAGTTAATATGTTTTTGGTAAATGTAAATGATATTGGTTGCTTCTATTCACTTGGTCATGAGCAGTTTCAAGGAAATGTGCTAATCTAGTAAATAGTGCAATAAAAAAAGTTTTTTCTGTACAGAAGAAGAGTTACAGCCAATGTTTAACTATTAGGCCTATGTTACTGGTACCTGAAAGGGAAACCTGCACAAATTATGCCAGGCTGTGTAAATGTATGCAATTATTTACTAGCATACTACCTAGTGATATAAATTCATATGTTACAGTATTCTGGAGTTTCTAAAGAAGAATTCTGTAAATGTTCGGTTCATTTTGGCTGAAATAACATAATAAGCATTGGCAAAGCAAACAGGCCTGGTTTTCAATAAAAAAAACCATGACAGTTGCTTTTTGAGGTGAATGTCAGATGTAAACCCCAGGAGAAAAGTTGCATCATTTTGGTTTTTAAAGGACATCCTCATAAGTGAAATGCGTCAAGTTCTCCTGGGTCAACTTTTGCAGAGTAGTGGCAGGGAAATTTTAGAGGACCAAAAAAGGACACAGACAGCTGAATTCACAGTAGTTTGCTTCTTAAAATCAATGTGGTGATTTCATGACATACTACTTGATATGCAAAACCATTTTTAAACACAAGTCAACAGAGGAAAGTTGTTATGATCACCATATTACACTGGCAAATATAGAATGTTCCTGGAGTTTTTTTTCACAAGATGTAGACATGTCAGAAACAGTGTTTATCATTTGTGGGACAAGATTCTTTACAGGTATTGATTAATTTAATACATTTTTCCCAAAAACTATTCATAGGCATTGTGCACTCTTCTTCCAATGCTTAAGCACTGAAGTACACAACAGATCAATATGACAAAAAAAAAAACGCCGGATGACAGGTGCTTAATCTATCGTGTTAATAAGAGAAACCAATACAGCAAAACATCAAAGACTGCCCCAATGCATGTGCTGACACATGTCAGTTGATGACACAGTATAAACTGATCATCCACAGGATCACACTTGGGATATACTGATAAAGCAGCAGATTATGTGGCATCCTTCACTGACTCATCAATTTTAGTGGGAAGGCAAAATCAATCAATGGTAAAACAACAAGGTAAAGATACAGAACTCAACTCAAAATCACAGCAAAGCAATGCAACCCTGAACTAACGCCGTTAAAAAAAAAAAAACACAAAAAAACAGTGCTGGTCCAGAGTTAAGTAAATCCTTACCATACTTGGAGTAAACTAGAGTAGCCTATCAAATAAAGAGTGATAGGTATCATTCTATGCCCGAGAAGTACTGTTGGATGTATATTTTTTATTCTAATTCTAGTTCAAGTTTTCAGCAATATTATTAGTTCTCACAAATGACTATGATATTTTTATTAAATTTTCTTCTTACTATGCATCAACACCCTTAAAGCCGCTCTGCCCACTCAGCCCCCGCTGATAACAAGCTCTTGGTGCACTATTTGACCAGAACACTCTTCTCTATCTTGCATCCATCCCTCAAACACTTTACCTCGCCTTACTACACCAACCACTCTGTGGAAGTCCCTTTCTTTCATCCATCCTGGAACCATTCGCCATGGAGGTCCCCGCCATGCACCTACCCAACCTGTGCTAGTCCTCCAGCGGTCTATATGTGAATGTTACCGTGACATGGGTATCCGTACAAAGCAAGCACTCACCCGTTGTCCTGTCTGTCCCCCTCTCTGCCTGACCTCTTCACCTGCAGCACTCCTCTGAGGAAAAGGGCAACCCCCTATACAATTTGATAGAAAGTCGTCTTTATCTGCAAAAAACCTAGGTTGTCGTCGTTTAAAAAAAAAATCCTCTATTTCTAAGGGTATTTAAATACCCCATTTTATGTAAAGTAAACTGTGACAAAAGCATGGTACGAATTCGACACTTACGTGATTCACTTAGACAAGTATGCCACCTGAGGACCTCAAACTCACTGAATTGCTAATGCTGTGCAAACAATACCTTTTATGATCAATAGTACTGACTCTTTTACATAGTGTTTTTTACCACTTTTTACCACTTCTCAATGATGCAAAATAGCCGGTTTTACTGCTACCTAATTTATTGGTACACCATTCACAGAAGTCTGGAGGGCTGGGCCGGGTCACTGCATGTTTCCCGGGTGACCATTTGGGCTGCTTAAACGCAAGCCATTTGATGGCACGCGCAGCTGCAACAGAGCTTGTGTACAGCAGGAAAACCGTTTCTCAACATCAGCTTCCGCCCAGTCATGTGCAGCGGGCGTATTTCTTAAACTGGGACATTGTTCAAATATGAGATAACAACATATGACTCGTGTTTTTCTACCACTCTGATATTTGTGCAGCTCTGCACAAACTAAAAACAGCAATCACGGCAATCAATACTTCTGGGCCAGGATATTCAAGTTTGAAATGTATGATGTGAGTGCTCGTTAATTTTCGTGAGTCCGAATTCATAGGTTTTTACAAACATTCACCACATTTCGAGGGCCTGGGCACATTGGTTGTTTGGTGACACATTAGGATCCACTGGCTGCACATCAAAAGGACTTCCCACTGAGATTTGAAAAGCTTTAGAAAAGAGCTGGGGGGATGTAAGAACCCAAAACACACAGCGTCGGGTTACAAGGCAAATAAAAAGTCCACTGTTGGAGGCCGGCCTTAGGCCCCATGTGTTTGTAAAGCCAGGCCGATGACCAGATTAAGCACGAGAAGGAGAATCGAGGTGGCGACAGGCAAAGTCCCAAATCTCCGAGTCAACAGAATGAAATAACGACCCCACCGATGCAGTTGAGGTAAAACAAACAACCTCTTGGGGAACCTGCAGGAAACAGGACACAGGTGCGGCCATGATGACTGCGCAGCACGTAATTTCACTTTTAATTATTATTTTATTTTTGTGAAGAGCAGACTTTGCCACACTGTATACCAAGCGCTGTTCACGGTGTTCGCAGTTGAAAAAAACACATACGAAGAAAATGTTAACATCACAACATACACGTAAAAACAGCAGAAGTTACAATGTACAGAGAACACGAGGGCGCCCACACAAATTGCCATTATGACCTCTTTTCAACTGCACCGACCCTTATAAGCCTATTCATGAAGCAAAGTACAAAATCTGCCCTGAAAAAAAACAATGACACACATTTGATCAGCGGTTATCGAACTGAACTGCCTCACTTCACTTCCATTTAAAAGGTGGCTAAAACACAAACACCCAAGAGGAATAAACACTGTCCAACTGGATTTTGGAAAACGCTGGAGACGGAATGGAGAACATCTAAGGTCACTGTGGCTGCATCTTACCAACTATTAGTCTACATTGGCTTAAAAAAGTTTTTGTGTGTAACCTGTACCTCTTCCCTTCTTAATTACATACATCCGTTATTTTATGCATTTTGTATTCATCATCTGTACCACACTACATAATAAACGACTGATACGACACAAATGGATGCTCTTTCCAACCACTTTATAACAGTTCAATTATAACCATTTATAAAAACGTTCAAGTAGAATTTTCACCACGGTTAGCCACCCGACCACAAACTAACACCTTAAAACTAAACAAGACGTGTTTCTAAACAAGGCGTGTTTCTAAACAAGGCGTGTTTCTAAAGAAGTTCTGAAGATTCATAGAACTACTGTATACAGTAATAAAGTATTTGTTTAATGAGGTGACCACTGTGGCGTGGCATGCAGCACACCACGTAACAGCAATCCGAACACAAAGAAGTGAGCTATCAGCCACACACGTAGGGTGGTTTACAAAACTCTTTTAAGCCTAGCCTACAAAGCCATTCACAGTCACCCCTTCTACTTAACCCCCGCTGGTAGTGGCGTTCCATGAGATCAGATAACCATTATCCTCTCACCACAAGAAGCCCTGTCTTGCCCTCCAATGTGCTCCCTCAAAGTTCTAACTCTTTCAACTACTCAGACCTCATCTATGGAAATGTCTTCCAAATCAGAACAGGGGCGCATTCTTCCTTATGCAATTCAAATACATACATAACTCTCACCTGTCTCTGGCGAGGCTTAGCCAGGCCTTGTAACCTCCCACCACTAGCCCAATCCTTAAATATAGGTGTGTATCTATAGTACATAACAGTGAGTGTGTTATCATTTATTGTATGCATGGATGTGCAATGCTCTAATGCCTCAAAAACTGTGTTGTTTTTGTATACTACTGGCAGCTATGCAAATAACTATTCTTAGCTTTAAAACGAAATAAAGGGCTGGTCAAGCCAACGAGGAAGGTAGGTGCAAATAACTATTCTTAGCTTTAAAACGAAATAAAGGGCTGGTCAAGCCAACGAGGAAGGTAGTGGGAAGTAGTGCCTTTTGGCTGCCTTTCACTCCATCCCCTCCTTTGAGCCCCATAATCACTCGACTGAATTGTTCTCCAGCACGCACTCTCTATGCTAGCCCTGACCACCAGCAGCTCCAGTAATGTCCTGGCTGCCCCATCGGGCACCTACTGGCATTCCATGGTAGGGTGAAGGCTTTTCTTTGCCATTTCCTGCTCAAATATCTTTGGCATAGGAACATCCTAGAGCAACAAATGCTGGTTTTGGCTTGTGCAGTAAGAAAAATTCTGGCTACTACAAGTAGTTAGACTTTTCCAGTTTTGTCAAGTGCATATGCAGCTTTTTTACCATCCCTAATTGTACTTAAATAAGTTTGCGTTTATACGATTCACTATTCACAGCTTAACTATCACCAAGCCTTCTCTACATTGTTCACTCTTTAGTAACCAATCTGATGCAGCACTTGGTAATAACCTTGTACAGAGCTGCTGTAGCAGTACCCCTACTTACTGGTATTTTACAGCCTAGCCAGAGTTTTCATGAGCAGGGCGTCCAAAAAAAAACCAAAAAAACTTAGGCAATCAGAAAAAGCCAGTATTATATTCCTTTTAGAATTATAAAACAGAAAATGCAAAGGGAAGCCACTAAGAATCTATTATGGAACTATCTAAAATATTCCTCAGTGAGTACTAAAGCACAAAGAGGTCAAACTGCTTGTTAAACGTGACTACATACGATTTTGTAACATGGGGTTGTGGCAGGCTCCTCCCCTTTCTCACTTTCCAAAACATGAATAGATGAGAAGGATTTTGCTCTGAGAAAAAGAAATGGACAGTGGCGGCTGGCGACTTTAAAAAGTGGTGGGGCATGTGCAGCACATAAGAGTTACATTATTTTTTAAAGTACGGACATGCTTTCATTTGTAGTGGAGAGCTGATCGCACATTCATTTGCAGGTACATTTTATATGTTTAGAATGTGCCCCGATCCCTTTTGCAATACAAATTTAGCTTGATTTAAAATATATAAACATAAAGAAAAATATCCTTACTTTGATGAGCTAGTCCTCCCGACTGGCACTGCCACGCAAAGATGGGCATGCTGGACAACAGCATCCCAGCCAATCCAGGCACTGCTGACATTGGCTGGGTCACGGAAACTATTGCTCCGTCGGAGACTGATGGGGCTGTGTTGAGTTTCTTCCAGCTCCCATGTAGCGTTGATTATGGAAGCCAGAACTGCGCATGTCAAGCTGGCCACAGAAAACAACATGGCCAATCTGACATGCAGAGTTCTGGTTTCCATAAAAAAAAAACTCTACATGGAGCTAATGACACAGCCTCTGTCAACCCACGCCACATTGCTCCGTAGCCCCACCCCTACCCTACCATACAGTAACAAAAGGCATAGGGATATGGAGTCTGTCAAGAGTGCAGTGGTTCACAGTGGGGTGTTAACACCCCCCATGCTTCTATGGATCAGCCGCCCCTGGGAATGGATTCCACAGCAGCAAAAAAAAAAAAAAAAAACAACACATGACAACAAACTATCAGCAGTTCGAATGAAGATATTTACCTAATTAATACTACATACAATGTGCATTTTGAGGCACTAAAACTACAGAGTTCCTAAAACACTTCACAGTGAGTTTTCATTCCAAACTAGAGGAGTAACTGGAGGGCAGTGTGTGTCTAGTTCAAAAAAGGTAGCTTTACCAAAAGGTTAATGAAATATAAACATTTATTAACAAGAGCTTTCTCTTAATCGTCTGTCATTGTCGCCCCTCAAAGATGCATTGGCAAAGCCAATGGGTTGTGCCTTTTTGATCTATTGGTCAATGCTTTTTCCGATGCTACAAAAAAATTTATAAGAGAAAAAGAGGCACAATGGGGCAGTCGCGTTATTCCCTAGGCATGCATCGTCACCGAGCAAACATGCACCCAGGGATTTATTAATAATATATTTACTGATCCAATATGATGAACCCATTTGGAACAGTAAATAAATAAAATGTAATTTTAGTTGACAGAAAGCATGTTTAAAACTGCAGAGTGGCACAGCAAGCAGCACATGACAGCTGCCAGGCTCTTAAAAAAAAAAAAAAAAAATGTACTAGCCACAAAGGGTTTAGGGATCAATGGAGGAGTGGGTGAGGGGAGCAGGTTGCGGCAGGGAAAGCAATGGGGAGGGGACCAGGTGAGGGAACAATGGAGATATGAGAGACTGGGCCCACGAGATAAACAAAAGAAAAAAGAAAAAAAAGACAGAGAGGAGTAGGGAAAAGCAAAGGAGAGCTTTTGGGGGGATGAGAGAGGAACATAGAGCACAGAAGGTTGGGACGGATACTTGAGGCAGAAAGCTGGAAAACTCTTGCACGCTCTCTTAGTCCTGAACAAAAGAAGAAAGAATTTGTTCCCTGAATGTGAGCAATGGAAGGCTACAAATTACACAATCAAAAGGATATTAACGAGACTATGCTCCAAGGGAGGGACAAATAGAAAACAACGAAGGGAAGTCATTGAATAAGAAGCATGCAAATGAGAGACAAAGCCAGCCGATGATAAGCAGCGGGAGGGGTCTAAGCCCACTGTAATTTTTTGTTTTGGTTCACAAGAAGCTGTCACCAACAGACTGCTAAATATTGTCTGGTAGACGAGACCTAAACAGAATGTAGAAACTATTAAAATAGCCCTAGAAGCAACTGCTGCAGCAATCTGAAAAATGTAATCACATGGTTTAAGCCGAAAGTTGGGATGGCTCCAAAAGGCAAAAGACAGCTAATGAAATGCATACCTACGGAGCACATTTAGCAAAGGCTACCAACTGAAGCCTCCACAGACGTTCATCAATATCATTATCTAGAGAACAGCATAGATCTATTTTACTCTAGCAAATGGTGTTGGAAAAATTGTAATAGACATTAAAGAATCTCAATTTCCCTACAAAGATGGTCTCGCATACATTCAACCAGAGGACTGAGGAAGGCTATGCTTTTTAATATTAAAGGGATGACCCTGAAACAGACACTCTTCCGCCAACAAATATTTTCTGCTGATATCTCTCTGGCATTTATTTAATATGCTATGGAGACTGTAAATATTTTTGTAAATCTGCTTCTAAATTAAAAAAAAAAAAAAAACAACATTCCCCACAGGACACAAACACTTAATTATCATTAAGCAGACCTAAAATGTAGGAAGTAGTCATTCATACTTACCACTAGCCAGAGCAATGGCAACAGCAGACAAATTCACTAATTAAAAACAGTCGCCCAGTTTACACAGCAATGCAGTTTGTGTGTATGTACGTAGGTGGTATTTGTATAGCGCAAGCCTAGCCAAAGGGCAATGGAGCGCTACGTAGGGTCAATGGCAAAGATACAGTCAACAAATAGCTGGTGGAGAAGTGGAATGTTACTAAGTCATGATGTGGTGTTCTTTTATAAAAAAAAAAAAAAAAAAAAAACTTATCTAAACTGGAGCGGGATCGGGCAGTCTTGATGGATACAGGAAGTCATTCCAGATTATGGGTGCATCCAGGCCAAGCTAGGGTGGGAGGAGTTACTTAATGACAAATCAAGGGAGATTTAGGCCAGGCTGACAAACAGTCATTTTGTGGGAAAAATAACACAAACTATTTACTGTCACTCTTCATAGTGATGACATGGTGTGCTGGTGAAGTGGGCAATTCCTTTAGAGTGTATTAGCATTCTTTCAGCATTTTAAATTCAACAAATTTAAAAGAAACAAGACTTACATAATACATTGCCTTTAGACGTTTTGTGCTTCTGAAAAACAGCGATTAAGTAGCTAGAGGACAGAGAGGACACCTTTTGTTTAGAAGCAAGCAATGTTTGCACTCAATCTTGTGCTATCCCCACAATCAATACTTGATCAAGAATGCTGAACATGGCAATACTTTGAGCGGGGTTCAGGGTAGATTTTGGAAACAAAATGGGGGAAATTATTTTACCAACTGATTTTCATTGAAGAGGAAAGATTTTAGGTGGGGGACACCTAAAATAAAGCCATTTGAGAGGGCTTAGAAAAATCAGTAGTTTCCCGTCTGAATAGGGTTTATTGGCATGTATGTGAACCTATTTAGGATGCACGCGCTGTGTGAGGAAGTGCTTTTACTACACTTTGAGTGAAATGCCTTTACATTCAAGGTGTACACGCCTAGGGAACCCTAGTGTTTGACTATTTCAGAACTTTGTATTAGGTTTGGATCCCACTTGCACCGCACAAAAGTCATGCTTTTCTCAATCCACCACCCTACGTAGCATGGATCACTGCACGACAGCGACTCAAGGTGCACATCACTAACGAGGCCCAAGAATGATGTGTTCTTGTTGAAAGGTGACATGGCAGGAGTGGACTGCACCGGAGATACCTTAAAAAGCACAGGAACAGACACAAAGCCTTAATGGAGGAGACTGATTCAGCATTAGTCAGGTTAGGTTAACAGTTATGTCATCCTTTAGACTTGGTAAAGTAGCTCAGGTTAAACTTTACCTTAGAGAAACAGGACGTATTTGCATATAGTTCACCTGGGTCGCCAACGTCACAGTGAACGAAAAAAATAATGGAATGGTATACTACCCAGTGTAATTACCATCATGGCAGGCACATGAACACTATCAGACTGAAAACACATTTGGGATAGAAGCATTTAAGGCCTTCTCCATCTACACACTTAAGACACTATGGGCCTGATTACAACTTTGGAGGATGGTGTTAATCCGTCCCAAATGTGACGGATATCCTGCCTACCGTATTACGAGTTCCATAGGATATAATGGACTCGTAATACGGTAGGTGGTATATCCGTCACATTTGGGACGGATTAACACCGTCCTCCAAAGTTGTAATCAGGCCCATAATGACATTCACACATGGATCTGGTATGTCCACATCTTTTTTCAATTTAGGCTATTGAAAATCTGAAGACACACAGCTTCAAAAGACAAATAAATAGTCCACTTTCTCTCTCAGAACCCAGCCCTCCCTGCCTAGATTCGCCCTTTGATTACATCTCTGCCTTCGACTCCGAATGTCACTGCGCTGCTTTTCGGCAAGGTTTGGGCTAGATAAATACTTTATTATAAATATATATCACTTTTTGTTTTTCTGTAGAATCAGTTTCAGCTTTAGCTAAGTGTGTATTACTTGTACATTTACCATGCACTACGATCTTGCCTCCTAACAGGCAGCAAACTTGCTTATGTGGAAGGATAAGCAGTGTCAAGAAGTTTGTTGTAAAAGGGAAAAACTATGTTTTCCTCCGCCTCGCTCTCACTTTCATCAATGTGAAAGACAATTCAGTGGCAATTTTGGGTGTCCTTACATCACGACCAGGAAATTCCGCATGAACAGCCCGATACCAGCAAGTTTAATGAGTAGAGCCAAAATGTGAACAAACTAACGCTTTTAAGTTTAATAGCTATGTTCAAGTATGTAAACGAACCATAATATCCATAAAAAATACACTTTTGATCCACTTTACGTCCTTCTCCTTTTATAAACTTTTTAAGCAAATGCCAACATATTTGGAGGGTCTAATTCACAAAGCTCACAACTCCGAGAGTGCCAGGTAGTATTATCTGTCTTTGTGTGTGTGCTTGAAATACTATGGATGTTATGAAGATGCTGCAGGAGGTGGTTATGTTATTTGGATTTGTAAAGTGCAATTTACTACCCAAAATGCATCCAGGCGCTGAAGCAGGTGTGTAGGTCATCTGTCGGGTGTTAGGTGACGATCCAGGTCTTCAACTTCTTGCAGTATTCTAGGAGGAGGCTCTTATGTGTAGATGAAGTTCATTTCAATTTTTGGGTGCGAGGAAGGAGAAGCCAACCCTCCTGTTCTGCTTTTGGATATATGAGGGGTGCGTCAAGAGACAATGGTGGAAGTGGATGCAGCGGTTGAAGTAAGCTGGATCAATGTTGTGCAGTGCATTGTACGCATTTGTGAGGAGTATAAATTGGCAGCCAGCGGAGTTCTGAGGTGTGGTGTCATAAGCATCATATACAGTGAAGACGCATGCATTTGACAACAGAGGTGCCACGGGCCGTGCATGCAGAATGAAGGCATCAAAGAGTAGGATAGCACTGCAAGACCCGTGGCAGATGTATGAAGCCTGTGGGCTGAGGGAGCACGCCTACAGCAGCACAGGTGTCGAGAAAGGTGCATGCAGATGTATGTATCCTTTGGGTTATGAATGAGCATTTGGATGACACCAGAGGTGCTGTGGAAGGTGAATGCAGATGCATGTATACTTTGGGTAATGAGTGAGCATACTGATGACATCACAGGTGCCTTAAAAGATGCATACAGATGCATGTATACTTTGGGTAATGAGTGAGCATATTGATGACATCACAGGTGCCTTAGTAGGTGCATGCAGATGCATGTATACTTTGGGTAATGAGTGAGCATACTGATGACATCACAGGTGCCTTAGTAGGTGCATGCAGATGCATGTATACTTTGGGTAATGAGTGAGCATACTGATGACATCACAGGTGCCTTAGTAGGTGCATGCAGATGCATGTATACTTTGGGTAATGAATGAGCATGCTGATGACAATCTAGGGGCAGTGGAAGGTGCATGCTCATGCACGTATCCTTTAGGTTATGAGTGAGCATGGTCATAACACCACAGGTGCTGTGAAAGTGCATGTAGATGTGTGTATCCTTTGGGTTATGAGTGAGTATGCTCATGATCCCACAGGTGCCAAGCTCAGTGCTTGCAGCCAACAAACAGAAATGAAGGAAAAGGATGACACAGCAAGGTTATCGCAGGTGTATGCATGCATTTGCATCCAGTTTTCGTGGAAGGGGGCTGAACAGACCTTCCAAATCAACACTCTCTTATTCATTTCAATGGATCCCCTTCAAAGTTTAGTAGAAAAGGAACATTCTTCTTGATGATTTCACTAAGTACACTGTAGCAGCTATGGCGAGAGCTTACCCCAGACTCAAGATATAAATAGGAGCTGCCGAGGAAGACTTGATGAACACAAGAAAAAGCTCAAATAACGTCATGATATAAAGTCAATTTCTCGTTGATCAAGATTTTCCCAAAGTGATGTCGCTCTAAATTGTTACATTACAGGCATGCATTTCTTTTTGTGGTTTACATCCTTAATCTTTTAGAGAATGAACACTCGTCGTGAAACCAAATAACATTCCTAACGATCCTAACGTGAGTATGACAACAAAATGGGAAATGTTTAAAAATAATAGATAAAAACCTATTTGTCCGAACCTGTGCAGGGCTTACGTAGCCAAATTTTGGATGGTGAAGGGAGAGATCGAGACAGAGGAAGAGGGTGTGTGTATGTGCTGGTGGATTCAACTAAACATTTACCAAACAGCATGAAAAAATGGCTGTACAATGCTTATTTTTTAAGATATAAAACTGAATTACTTTATTATAACAAAACGAAATAACGCTCAAAGAAGTAGGTCTGTGGGCACAGGGTTTAAGAACGCACACTAAATTGCAAACACAAAAATGCTTAGTAGGCTTAGTATAATCTCACAGGTGCGAACTCACTGTGAATAGTGTAAGCAGACATATACTTTGGTGACCCATGGGCTAGTCTTTGAATGCCCAAGCCACTGGCAGGAAACCTTCACTGCAGCTTTCCCTAAAGCTGACAGTCCCAAAGTCAAAAGCACAGAAGTTGAGAGGTGGAGGAGTTATTAGAGTGTAGGGGCAGCAAGGTCCCTAATACTCCAAACTCCATGTGCGTTGGGTGCATTCCTTAGGTGTTGTTCGTGAGCTTCATAAAGACAAGTGGTCAGCAGGTGTGGCTGAAGGCTAAAGCAAGGAAAAGGCCCAAAGCAAAAGCCCCCAGCCCAAAGTCTGATGATGGGGATTCTCTTCAGTGGGCCTTCCCTCACTGGCAGAGTCGCCATAGGGTGTTGTGTGCATTCTTTGGCGGTCACAGATGCAATCTTGCTCTTTTATCCTCTTCTTCTCCTTGACTGGTGCAGTGCACACCAGGCTAAACAGGGATTGAGAGGTACAGAGACCTACTCCAGCACTCGGTCTCCTCTTGCATTGCTGCCTCCCCTTCTTGGGAGCAGGCCACCAATAATGATTTAACAGCGATTGCGGAGGCGGGAAGAGCTACTCCAGTTCTCAGGTCACTTCCTCTGATCTCATGCTAGTGTTAGAGAGCAAACATTATTAATAAAAATGTGTCACTAAAACATATAATTAAATAATGAAATAGCGTGTGTTTGAAGGCCTAACTGAAAACTGTGAACTCTGAAATATGCCTACTTGGGTGTCAACCATAATGAAGTTAGACATGAAATTAAATAATGACTAATTAAAATATATTTTGTTTAATCATGTTTATTATACTGACAAAATGATTCTTAACATGTATTAAAAGGTTAATTGTTTAGTTTAAATGAATGTTCTATTCGTCATGTTTTTAGTGCTAATTTAAAGGCTCAAGTTTTAGTAATTTTCCAGAGGCATGATGTTTTAAAAGAATGCTATTCTTCAAACATCCTGTGTGACTTGCACAGTGGAAATTTCTATCCTGCTTCTACTGTTGTTGTTGTACACTTCCGTGAGATAAAAATTTATAATTCTAACAATGAGCCTCAGTGCTCAATATCGTATTTTCATGTTGCATTTTATTTTGCTCGAGGTACAGTTTTTGGCAGGTAGCGCATTTTATGTTTCCACGTAATTAATCACGGAAAATGGTGTCGGGAGACAAGAGAGGAGTGACAGCATAAACCAATTATGGCTGTAGAAAATGTGAAGAGATACATCTGAAGTGCAGATGATGTTTTATTGGCTGCAAATTAAACCACCCCATAGTCATGTCCAATAGAAGCTTAGCTAGTAACTTTTTGGGACTTTAATATAACAATGTTTTAGGTGATGCAAGTTAGTTCTTCATTTTCGTGAGTTCTGTTCAGATATTGCTTGGTTCTTGCCTATGTTTCTAACAGTTCAGATGTATTAAGCCCAACTTCACTGAACTGTTTCCCTTCATGTCCTGATGCTGTTCCAGGAAGAACTGATGGTCTTGTGCTCTGCAGAAGAAGATTCTACTGTTTGCTGATCCATTTAGTAGAGGTATAAAGGAAATTGGCATTTATCTTTCTTGCAGGCTTTCCTTCCTTAGAAAAATCCAACTGCTTATTTTGGTTAGTGCCATATTTAGATGTTTTCCAAATTATTTTGTCTTGTTTTTATTTTTGCATGAAGCCCACACATGTTTTTCGAATTAAGAGCGTTGGTTAGGGACGCCAGACCTAATATCTAATTTTTAATGTATATTAACCAATTGAGTTTCATTCAGCCGCACAAACTAAATGTATGCCATTTCTATTTTCCACTTGATTCTGGTGTGGTCCTGCATTGTTCTTTTGGAGTGTCTAATGTTACATGTTTTAATTAGATTGAGATTCTTCAGGCGTTTTGGACAGTCTGTGATGTTTCTTTATTTCTGTCATTTGGTCTTGCGTATGATATAAGTGATCTTAACATTGTTAATCTAAAGGGCAATAAATGTTTAAACTTTACTAAACTGGTGTGGTGATTCATGGCCATATAGGTCATTGTGTGTTTAAATGACTGACTCCAATTGATTATGAAGATTATTTTATGTTATATTTGATGTTTATTGGTTCACAATGTGTAATTGGATGATTTCACACACCTGTCTGAGTCAAAAGGTCAGATTCTTCCTCTGAGGGTGATAGAAGTTTTACCCTATACGGGTCACCTTATCACAATAATAAAAAATAAAATAAGGTTTGAAATGCAGACAGAACTTAGTAGCAGCAGAGGATGGTTACAGCTCAATAGGAGGGAATCATCTGATGGTTTCGTCTCAAGAGGAGGAGAAGAGAATTGAGAGATTTGGTTTTGCCAATGCTTGTTTAGGTGAAATCTGATGTTGCCAGTGCTTGTTTAGGTGATATATGTTTTGAGTTCTGAGTAGGGTTTGTGCTTGTAATCCTTTTGCAAATCGCAGGTGAATTGTGATGTGTGAGAGAAATAGGGAGTCTGTGTAACCCAGCGTAGTTGATTAGGGAGTTGGCATACTCCAAAGGGTGAGAGTAGGATTTCTCAAAACCCAGAGAAGTCAAATTCAGATTCAAATTCAATTCTGATGACACCTAAGAGAGTAATGGGTCTGCCATGTAATATTCCACAATGCGTGCCCAATGTAAATAATAATGTTTCTTTACAAGGCTTGACAGCTCAGCAGTGAACAGTTTGGTTGGGGAAAGAGAGTGGAGCATCAGCAAAGTAAACGGTTGCTAAAGGGGAAAGGGCACTGAACCTATCAAGATACAAATTAGAATTAAATGAAATGATTGAAGGAACACTTGAATTACATAGAATTGACTCATATAATGAAGATGAGTTACTCTTCAGGTGTAAATATGTCACAAACAAGGCAGGATTGGCACAACAGAATTTTCAGAACTTGCAGAAAAATATGAAGTGGATATTGAAAAATCAAAGCCATGTAAAAGGAGTTACTGATTAGAATTCAATTCAAAAGACACTGAGAGCATGAGATCACCTGGAATGAAAATTCACATTAGAGAATTATTTCAAAGTATTCAAACATGGAAGCATTAGATAAATGGGAAGGCAGAGGGGTAAAGAAAAGATCAGAAGAAAGGGGAGTCTGCTAATTTGAACTCTACTGATACACAGCAGAATGATAGTACAGTAAAGATATTACCAATGAGAGAAATTCCTGGAGGGAATGATATTCATGTCCCTTGGAGCAGGAGTGATATTTTATTATTTACAAATGATTACCCGAGATGGAGAGAAAAACTAGTAAAATGGTACCAGCAAACAGATAGGTTTGCGAAACTTGCAAAATGCCTGTGGGTAGATTTAAATACTCTTTTAGAAATAGTGGTCCCAGCTAATTTATGGATTGAGTGCAAAAGGAGTGTTGATTTGCCAATAAGAGAACCTCCACAAGATTCAGTTACAGGTGCGCCATCTCCTGAAGTAATGAAAAGCTATTACAAAGTGACTGAATTTCTGAAAACAAGAATTTTCCCTAAAACACTGATTAGCAGAGAACTCATAGGACAATCCAAGAAGCAAAGGAATCAATACATGCATATTTTGAAAGGTTGCTGCAGACATTCAAACATTACAGTAGTACAGAAATAGTTGAGCCCAAAGACAAGATTAATTTATTCCACAACAACAGGGAAACATGCAGATGACTCAGAGTCAGGGACTGAAAAGAGGCAGAGGAAATGGCAGTTTTGGAAATGGAAATGGATATGGATTTTCGTGTAGGTGTTGATCTAACTACTAATGTTAATTCAGGTGCTATGCAGACAACGAGGATGATGTTACCTTGTCACGCTTATGGGAGTCGAGTTCATTGGAAACAGGAGTGTCCAATTGTGATACAGGAAGGTGTTGAGCAGATGAATGAATATAATCAATTTCCACATTTGAGAGGAACAAGAATTCTGAATCCTAATTGAAACATCCAGAATATGAATAAGCACATGCAAATTTCTCAGCAAATGCAGATTCCATAACAGCAGGAGCCGGTGCCACAATTTCAGGTACCACAACAAAAGCAAATGCAACAGCAGATGCAAATAATACCACAGCAGCAAATGCAAATACCTCAAGCTCCAATGGCACTGCAACAGATAGTCGTTGCTCGGCAGAACATGGGTCAAAAGTTAAGTTAAAACAGTCAACCATGCATTACACAGTACACTCTATACAGTCAGGATGAATCGAGTGATTACATTGTGAGAGTTCGGATGAAGAAGAATGTGTGCTAGCAGCTTCATAAGGGGTGGATCAGAGTGGTCTTTACATATATGGAACAGTAATGGGTAATTATATTTCTTTCCTGGTTGACACAGGAGCTATACTCTCTTGTCAGAACTGCAGAAGTTCCTAATGTGCCACTTTCTGGGAAAACAGTACAGGTTGTAGGAGTAGCAAATCAGCATTTGATAAATCCGATTACTGAGCTGATTCCTGTTAAAATTGGTCATTTTGAAGGCTGGCACAGATTCGTAGTATGTGACTCAAGTCCAGTAAGCCATTTGGGAAGAGATTTGTTGTGCTAAAAATGATGCTCAATTACTTGCACAAATGATGGAATTGCCATCCAAACGAACAGTGTTGATGAAGAATCCTGTTCACCAAATGGAAATTGTAATTTTATTATTGAAGAGTTTCCCTCGATTACTCTTTACCCTGCATTTACGGTATTGGACCTGCCAACTGATTTATGAGATATGAGAATTATTTCAAAGGTTTGGGATCTTTCTGGGAAAGACATCGGTCTAATCAAAGAAGTTGAACATGTCAAAGTTACAGTGAAACCTAATGCAGCTTTTCCGAAGTCTTCTCAATATCACATGGCACCAGAAGGAATTGAAGATTTACTCCTGTAATTGCAGATTTTGTTAAGCAGGGAGTCTTGAAAGAAATGTTGAACAGACCATGTAATACACCTGTTGTGGGTTTGCAAAAACCAAGTGTGAAATTTCACATTGTTCAGGATTTGAGAAAAATTAATGCTATTGTGGTCAAATGTTGTGCAGTGGTACCCAATCCAGCAGTGATTTTATTCCAAATTCCATGTGACGTAGAATGGTTCACAGTAGTGGACTTGTCACAAGCATTTTTCTCATTGCCTCTACATGAGGCTAGCCAGTTTCTTTTCTGTTTTAAATTCTGCAATCATGTGTATTGTTGGAGCAGGCCCCCACAAGGCTTTTCCCTGTCCATATTTAATCAGGAGTTGAAAAAGAACTTGGAAACATTGGAAATGCCTTTCCAATCAACATTGGTTCAGTACATTGATGAGTTACTCGTTGCTTCAAAGACACAGGCAGCATGCAAGCAGGATACTAGTGCCTTACTGAATAATTTGGGTGAGAATTGACATAATGTGTCCACAGCGAAATTACAGTACTGTCAAAAAGAAGTCAAATACTTGGGACATCAGATAGAGAAAGGCACAAGGAAGGTGTCCAGAGAAAGGGTTAAAGCTATTTCGCAAATGACCCCTCCAGTTACTCAAAGAGATGTCAGGATGTTTTTGGGAATGGTGAGTTACTGTTGCCAATGGATTCCCATTTTTTTGTTAATTCCAAGCCATTACAGAGACTGGCCCACAAAAACATTGCTAACCCAGTTCCATTTGACGAAGCTTGTATTAAAACTTTTACTGGGCTGAGAGGAATTCTGTGCAGAGCACCAGCTCTGGGAATGCCTGATTACACAAAGCCATTTTTACTGTTTTCTCATGAACGTGATTGTTGTGCACTTTCTGACCTAACGCAGGTACATGGTGTCATAAACTGCCTTGTAGCATATTTTTCAGCTACATTGGAACCTGTCACCGCAGCTTTGCCTGGCTGCTTTAAAAAATGTGGCAGCAGCATTGTGATGGGACATCCTTTAACGGTTCTGGTCCCTTAATCAGTTGAGGCCTTGCTTACCAAGACTCAGTATTTAACAAATACCAGGCTGACCAGATACAAGTTATTAATTTTAAGTTCACTGAATGTCACCCTTAAACCTTGTACTGTGATTAAACCAGCAACCTTGCTCCCAGTAGACAATGTTAAAAACTAGAATGTAGATGAAGCTGAACATGCCTGCCTAGAGGGTACTGAACTGTGCACCAAACCCAGACCTGATATTCTGCTGGAGAAAAACTATCAAATAATTTTTGTTGATGGTTCCTGTTTAAGAGACAATGTGGCAACTTTGTGATTAGGTTATACTGTGTGCACTATCTCTGGCATACTCAAAGCTTCATGGCTTCAAGGAGCATTTTATGCACAAGTGGCTAAATTGGCGGCTCTTACTAGAGCATGCTGTATTTCTCCACAGCTTAAAATTACAATTTTTACAGACAGCCAGTACTAATTGGGTGTAGTGCATGATTTTGGGCAGTTATGGTCCCAGAGAGGTTTCATGACCTCTTCTGGCTCACCAGTTAGAAATGGTGATAGAATTCATGACTTGTTACAAGCCTTTCAATTGCCTGAAATAATTGCAGTAGTCAAGTGGCGCGCACATCAGAGATCGAGCGATTTCATCTCCATGGGAAATTTCTGTGCAGGTCAGGTTGCTCGATTCATTGCATTGAACTGCATGGCATTTAAATGAAGAATTTAAAAATGTTGGTGCAATGAATGCTGATGAGACAAGTCAAAGTTACATGTTGACTGTAATTGACACTTGGGAGGAGATAAAAAGACTCCAAGATGAGGTTCCAGAAGATTAAAGGAAAAGTTGGTTGAAATTGGGTTGCATTCAATGAGAAAATGATGAAACCTGGGTTTCAAATGAAGGGCAGGTGGTTTTGCCAAACTGTCTACTGACACAAATGGCAAGCTACTATCATGGTCAAACACACTTTGGCAGAGATGCACTGATTCGAACATTTAAGCAGTCCTGGTTCAATCAAAAATTTAGACAGGTTGCTGAAGCAGTCTGTCACAGATGCATTAAATGTCAACAAATGGACGTGGGAAAAAGAACTGTTGTCAATTTGAGTCACACTGGAAGAGCAGGTGGTCCATTTTAAAGAATGTAGATGGATTTCATTGAGATGCCTGTGTGTGGTGGTTTGAGATATGTGTTGGTGATTGTCTGTATTTTTAGTCACTGGATTGAAGCCTACCCCACATGTAGAATTGATAGTCTCACAGTAGCAAAGCTGTTACTTAGAGAGTTGATCCAACATTTTGGTTAACAGCCTATTTAGAATGAGACAGAGGAATCACTTCAACAAAGAGGTGATTAAATTACTATGTTCAGCCTTAAAATTTGAGCAGAAACTACATTGTTGCTACGGTCCTGAAGCTTCTAGAACAAATGAATGGAACTTTGAAAGCTCAACTGGCAAAAATGAGTGCATCCACAACTCTGAAATGGCCTGATGCTTTACCATGAGTTTTAATAAGCAAGAGAAGTATACCTGACAGAAAGACTGGACTCTCTCCTCACAAGATCCTTATGGGCAGAGCAATGAGATTACCAACTGCTCCGGCAAACGCACTTGTAAACGTAACAGATGACTTGGTGCTAGATTACTGCAAGGTTTTAGCTGATGTGGTTCGCTCTCTGTCTCACCAGGTGGAAGCAACAAACGTGCCACTATCCCAAGAACATTGGGTGGTGATCAAGAAGCATGTGCGGAAGATTTGCTTGGAGCCTTACCAGATTACTCTAGTGACAACGACTTCTTTGAAGTGTGCTGGAGTTCCAAACTGGGTCCATACGAATGATACTCGCAAAGTGACATATCCCCTAGAAGAAGATCGAGTGTTGCTGAGAGCACCAGCAGAAGTAATACAGTCTCAAGAAGGCCAAGTAATAAAGACAGAACACTAGACTACAAAAGTAAAGACATTGCAAACTGGTGAAGATCCAAGAGGTGTACATTTGAAAGATGAAAAAGAGGACAATTCTGATACTCCTCTATCAACAGTCCCTCCGAGAGATGAAATACAGGTCAATCATGATATTCCTTTATCAGCAGATATGGAAGCTGGTGTAGCAGGAGAGTCAAGTCTAAGGAGGACTCTCCCAGAAGCAGACGATTGGGGAAAGGAGATAAAGCAGATATCATTCCCTGAAGAAGCCGAAAGTGGAGTTGAGTTGAATCAAAGTAATGCAGATTTGCCTTCTCCTGTTATGGCAAATGTTGTAGGGGAAGCAAGTCAAAGAACTGCTTGTCAAAATCCTGCTGAACTGAGAAGAATCGTAAGTCTAGTTTTGCTATCACTGTCTAAAAAAAAACTGTGAAAGGAGTCAAGTGGCCTAATATGCATGAAACTAAAAAGGTTCCTGATGTACTTTCAAGCATAAATGAGGAAGGCTCCATGCTTACAAAGTCCAATGCACTTTTAGGCACCCATGCATACAGGACAACTAACATACAGGCACTTGTGAACCCCCGATAGCAAACATAAAACTGCTCACAAACACAGGACAACAGACGTACAAACGGCAGTGCATATACAGCCTCAGAAAGACCAATCTCACAGTCGAATACAGAGACTAGTACCCTTGAGCAAGAGGCAAAAAATATACTTAAATATGCACACAGACATTACACAGTCAGGCACACGCTGACAACATGAATGCAGAGACCGATATACGTACACAAACGCAAAACACCCAGAGGGATACACATAAATGGTTTAATGGACAGAGAGCCAGATGAAGGAGTAATTGTCACTGGGATGAGGGAATCTAATAAGGAACACGTTATCTTTTGTAACTCTTCAGAAAAAGCCAAATTGAAGCTTGAGCAAGGCGAAGAGAGTCAATGCACATTCAATGTTTCGTTACTCACTGAGAAATAATGTATACACTTGGGTGAATAATTGAGTTGTAAACAAACACTAAGTGCTAAATAGTCTGCCACATCTGCATACATTAAATAATACAAAGGTTTTATTTCATACACGAAAAATGCAATTGTATTTAGGCTTTTGACTGTTCACTTGTTTCAATTTTTCTGTTTTTAAAGATATTAAATGGATTCCCTAATGCTTTTCTACTACAGAGTAGGCAAACCGCAAACGAACAACACAATTTATCTCAAACTTTTTCTGTGGCGCTATTTGCATTAGGTGTCCCGTAATTGTAATCGTTGTAGCGCAATGACAGGAAAATAGTACCTACTGAATCAATTTGGAATGGATTACTGCTTTCAGTCGGGCATTCAGGAACATACATGTGGGCTATTACAACAAATTATGGACCTGATGTACAAAGGTATTTTGGGGTCACAAAGCCTAATTCCCAAATCACAGGATTTGTAAAATACATTTTTACTATTTTTAAAAACCTTACTACGTATTTCCGACTCGCGTTCCCAGTCGCACACAAGTCAGTGTACAAATTGTACATACCTGGTTTCTGAACGGGAGTATGTACAACAGGCCCCGAGTACGGTGAAAAAGCTAAACTCCTAACGCCACACCTACGATTTGCATACCTTTATTACTGGTCCGAGACCAAATCCTACAACTCCCCCTAGCGCACTGGGTCCTGCATTCTTTCATGCATAAACGACTGCCATAAGTGCTGCAAACAAAATTAAATTACATCTAAAAAGGACTCCCGGACCCACCATAAACCTCCTAATTACCTAAACTGTTGCTGCTTCAAACGCATATAGCCCAAGAATTACAAAATGTATGTGCTGAGATCTCTCCGTCTTCGATCATGAGGACTCTATGACAAATATGAAGAAGTGGTTACAAGGCATTCTTAGCTCTGCAATCCAAACTGTGTAATGACTGAACTTTCAGTGGGCCCCTGAAGGTGAACAGAGGAAAGGCAGACCACAGAACACCGTTAGGCGAACTATGGAAACAGAAATAAAGACCCTGAACCACAGCTGGGACACTAAAGAAACCTGCCAAGAAGTGATGCTTCGTGGTTGCTCTACTTGCCAGCTTGCACAATGGACTGAACTTGAGATGCATCAGTACAAGTCTTTCACTGTTCCTGGATAAATCGCATATTTTGGAACGCGCAATGATCCGTCATGGATAATCACAGGGGACCTTAACTTTGAACTGTCACTTTGTAGATGCAGTGCTACCATACTGAGGCATCGGAGCACTGCAGACTCCAACAAGCATTTGAAATGCAATAGGTCTCACATTTGCTTGAGTTAGAGCTATTCAGGTTGCAAATGCATAAGTGGACTTTTCTTGCCACATAAATTGGTCAACCCTGCCGTATAATTTGGTCCTCTCTGCCACATAATTCCAGTGGCCCAACATATGAGCTGAGGCCCCAAAGAATAAGAAATGTAGGGGATGTAGCTAAATCTAGAAGTTTTGTGAAGCCACTTTCTGTGATGAATACAGGATGTTCCAGAATAAAATCGGAACCTGATTTTTAGGTATAGACCTAGCGTTAATGAGGTAGCAGGAGGGAAAGGCGAGAGTGAAAGGGCTGTGGCGAAGTGTAGTTAGCACAAGAGATGTGTTGTGTTGTGTAGTGATGGAGAAAGGTGAGAAGTGCGATTCTTGCAAGAAAAGTCTACAGTCAACGATGAGGACACCTGGGACAGGCCTTCCCAGAGAAGTGATTAAAATCACTCTTTAACAGAACCTCTTTAGAGGAGAAAAGTAGTTGCGATTTATTTTGCTGAGGCCTTGAAAAACATTTTCGTTTTCACTTTGAAGAGGTTTCTCTCTTTCATGGTTCACAGCTTGAGAAGTGTGTGGCGCACGCATGTGATGCCAGTTGCGTGGCATGCATGACACGCGGCCCAGCCCCAGCATCTGCTCTGCTTGTTAGCAAGGTGGGCTCCGTTCTGTTGTTCTGTGTTTAGATTCCATGAGCTTGGTGCGTCACTGATTTCTGCACTGCTTCCTATTAGCAGTGACCTAAAAAAAAATTAAAAAACATCCCGCAAGCCTCCCTCTTCGCCTGCCCAGCTTCTTCCATTAAGGCTACAGCCTGTGAGCTGGGTGAGACTTTCATCTCAATAGACGGCGCGGCAACCATATGTAAACAATAGGATCCGGAGGCCTCCAGACGGACCACACTCCCCCGCCAGGAAAGCACGAGACAACATGGTTTGTTCGTTGGAAGGAGTATCTTTTATTTTCAAAAAGTCATCATATAAATTACCTCATAACTTTGACAAGCAAAACATCAAATAGCAAGTATAAGAAGGTTAGTCAATAAAGAAAACATTTTTATTTACATGTTACTGAGAAATTACTTGTGACCATAACCAGTGTGATAGGATCCCTTCCTGTCCTGAACCACCATATTGGACCACACAGGTGACCCGTGTCTCACCTGTATCCGTAGGAGGGACGGTTACCCTGACTACCCGGTACCTTGTCCTCCAGTTTAGGGTTCCGCCCCCCCTCCAAACACCAATCAGCCCTGGGGTGTAATGGGGGAGCCAAGAGCGGGAGCCCCATGTTCTCCCCCAGCGATCTGAGGTCTCTTACCCCCTGATCTGGTGTGTACATCCGCTGGTTGGCTCAGAACTTCAGGATCCTATCCCAGATGTCGTCGTGGGGGCCCCACCTTGGGGACCCCCTCCTATTGTTTCTAGTCACATTTTTTATCTCAAATTCCCAACTCCCTTCCAAACCACTAACATAAAGGAGAGGGTGGGTGGGTCCAAAAGCGGGCCGCACGCCAGGTCCCGCCGCCGCACACAAGTAAAGAAGGAATAACCTTCTTTGGGGGGCCTTTAAATAGCCCCCCACCAGTGTGCGGCGGCCGGAAACGGCGGCCGGCCAACGTCGTCCCCACGATGTGCCCCCTGGGGTATGACTTCCGCCCCCAACGCCTCGCGAGGCGTCAGGGCGGAAATCTGATCGAACTCGGCACCCCCCCGGCAGGGGGAAAAGGGGGGAAGGGAGTGCCCCAGGGCCTCGGAGGCCCCGTCCCCTAACGGGCCGCGCCCCCCCCACTACGGGGGGGGCGCTCTACCCTAGGATCCGGAGGCCTCCAGACGGCCCACACTCCCCCCGCCAGGAAAGCACGAGACGACATGGTTTGTTCGTTGGAAGGAGTATCTTTTATTTTCAAAAAGTCATCATATAAATTACCTCATAACTTTGACAAGCAAAACATCAAATAGCAAGTATAAGAAGGTTAGTCAATAAAGAAAACATTTTTATTTACATGTTACTGAGAAATTACTTGTGACCATAACCAGTGTGACAGGATCCCTTCCTGTCCTGAACCACCATATTGGACCACACAGGTGACCCGTGTCTCACCTGTATCCGTAGGAGGGACGGTTACCCTGACTACCCGGTACCTTGTCCTCCAGTTTAGGGTTCCGCCCCCCCTCCAAACACCAATCAGCCCTGGGGTGTAATGGGGGGAGCCAAGAGCGGGAGCCCCATGTTCTCCCCCAGCGATCTGAGGGCTCTTACCCCCTGATCTGGTGTGTACATCCGCTGGTTGGCTCAGAACTTCAGGATCCTATCCCAGATGTCCTCGTGGGGGCCCCACCTTGGGGACCCCCTCCTATTGTTTCTAGTCACATTTTTTATCTCAAATTCCGCCACAAGGGCGACCAGGGCCCCAAAGGTCCTTCGCCCTCCCCACCCAAAAAGAGGCTGCGGGCAAAACCCCACATGTCGCGAATAAATTGATTGGTTCCTTCGTCGGACAAATGCACTTGGTCGCTGTGAAACATGTGCATACCTTTCAGCAGTTTGTGGGGGATATTCCATAGGCGCCCAGGGCCTGGGCAGAGCTTCGCCATCTCGGCATTAAGCCGGCGAACTGATACGTTGATGGTGCGAGATCTTAACCCTGCCCCCCACTTAAGACGTGGAACCATGTGTGACCAGGCAAATGCTGCCCTTGGGAATTGCTTTGCCACTTTCGAAATTTCAAGAAATACCGTCTCCCGAAGGGTCTTCCGGCCTAAACGCACCAAATCATTGCCCCCCAAGTGAATGATGATCAGATCCGGAGACTGCAGTCCCCCACGACTACTCGCCAATTCGACCAAATGTTGCAGCTGGGTGATGCCTCCTCCGCCAATGCCGCACCACCGAAAAGCCACACTGTGCAAGTCTGCCGGTTTCGACTCACGGAGCTGTTGCAACCGGTATGCCGCCCGACGGACAAATGAATGGCCCAATACCCAGACTACTCGCTGAGGCATTTGACTGAAAGAAAAGAAAACATGCGCGTGAGACAACACCACCGAGCAACCCAGTCCCTGTTACTCCAACTCTGGCCTGATGTAACGTTTGTAACATTCCGAAGACCAACAACCTATATTTTTTACAGCGGACGCTGGAAGGCCTGCTGCTGCTGCCGCCGTGGCTGCGCCAATTCTAAAGGAATGGGATGAATAACCCTTTTGATCCACTCCAATTGATTTTAGGGACAATTTAAATACTTCCGCGAACTGGTAGCGTGAGAGGCAGTCTCCGCCCGGGTGGATGAAGAAGGCCGGAGGCTCAGCCATAGGGCGCACCGCCATGTATTTGTTTGTGATTAACACAGGGCATAAGGGGGAACCAGGCGCCTCACCTAGTGTGATGCGTGTTCCTTTTTTCAGCTGGTCGGTCTTTGATTTACGCAACATAATGTGCAGTGCCCCCCTGCAGATCGTTACGTCTTCCCGCTGTAGGCCCCCCAAGTGGTCACCCTTGGAGGAGCCTACCAACTCGCTGATGCGGAAAGCTCCGTAAAAAGCCAAAGTGAAGGCCGCGGCGAAAAACGCTGCCTCGGTGGGTGAAGAGCAGACGGTGTGAAGCGCCCTTAAAATCCCTTCCAGCAAAGGAGGGGTGACGGAACGCCTGGCATCCGAGCTACTCGGGGATCCCTTGGCCCAACCCCTCAAGGCTTGTTTTATGATAAAATTATTCAGAGGCCTCTCCAATTGAACTATTTTTGCGAAGAAACGTATCGCCGCCAAATGTGCCTTTGCGCATGACACCGGACGCCCTAGGCTGCGCAGATGTTTAAGGAATGCCCCTATTGCTGGCTCAGAAAAGGTGTCTGCCATATGCCGAGCATGCAAGAAACGCCTGTAAAGTAAAAAACTGTTCTCGTAAGCTGTTTTTGTGCGTGGGGCCAAGGATAACGCTACTAAATCTGGGAGGGAGGGGCACCAATCTTCCACAGAGATTCTGGGAACTCCGTCATCTTCTCCTTCGCCTGGGGGTGATACCGCAAAGATTCCTGCATCAATGAACGAGACAATGCGTCAGCTGCGTTGTTATGCACCCCAGGCACGTGCTTCGCTTGGAACGTGATGTTATGCTGAAGACAAGCCAGAATCAGGTGTTTCAAAAGGCGCAAAACCAAAGGACATGAAGCCCCTTGCCGGTTGATAACCTCTACCACCGCCATGTTATCAGACCAGAAAATTACCACCCTGTTCCTGAACTCCTTAGCCCAGATGTTTACAGCGACCACGATTGGGAATAATTCCAAGAAGGCTATATTCTTGGTCCAAACCCATCTGACCCAGTCCCTAGGCCAGTCTGCCCTGCACCATAATGGGCCCAAAATTGCGCCGAAGCCTATGCTTCCCGCAGAGTCAGTGTATAGGCCCAGCGTAGGGCTGGGTATTGCTTTCTGCGGCCAAATGACCGACCCGTTGAATGTCCTAAGGAACAAATCCCACAGCCTCAGGTCGTCTCTAACCTCTCTGGACAGCCTGGTGTGGTGGTGTTTTTCTTTTAGCCCCGTCATTGAGCGAGCTATTGACCTAGAAAAGGGGCGACCCATAGGGATAATTCTTAGCGCAAAGTTCAGCTGACCCACCAGTACCTGAAGCTGGTGCAGAGTCACCTTTTCCTGAGACAATATAAATTTAATGGACTCCTTGAAAGCCAACAGTTTATCTAAAGGCAAGCGGCACTCCCCGGCCAAGGAGTAAATTTCAATTCCCAGGAAAGTGATGCAAGTAGAAGGGCCGACTGTTTTCTCGGGGGCCAAAGGCACCCCAAATTATTTGAACAAAGCGATTAAAGCTTGAAGAGCCCACCTGCACCTGTCAGAATTGGGGGGTCCCAGAATCAGGAAGTCGTCCAGGTAATGAATGACCTCCCGGTGTCCCGTACGTTGTGAGAATACCCACTGAAGAAAGGAGCTGAATTGCTCGAAATAACTGCAAGATATGCTGCAACCCATGGGCATGCATTGGTCGAAGTAATACCCCCCTCTGAATTGAAAACCTAGCAGGTGGTAGTCCTCAGGGTGCACGGGAAGCAAACAGAAGGCAGACTCAATGTCGGTTTTTGCTAACATAGACCCCCGGCCCAGCGCTCTCACTTTCTCAACCGCATTATCCACTGACGCGTATCGGACTGAACATAGCTGCGGATCGATGGCGTCGTTCACTGATGACCCCCGAGGGGCTGAAAGATTGTGGATCAATCTAAACTGTCCTGCTTCCTTTTTTGGAACCACTCCCCACGGGGAACACACAAAACCAGATAGCGGAGGGCACCTAAAAGGACCAGCAAGCCTGCCCAGGGACCTCTCTTTCTCTATTTTTTTTGCAACTACCGAAGCGTTCTGCAAGGCAGATGTTAGGTTCTTACAATGATCTACCGGAGAGACATTCGGGGCGGGGATCCTGAAGCCAAAGGAAAAACCGTTAAGAAGTACTGAAGCCGCGTCCGCAGAAGGGTAAGCCTGTAACCAAGGGCGTAAGGCTTCTAACCTGACCGGGGAGGGAAGAGGAGAATCAATTTGATGGTTTACTGGGGTCCCGACCCCGCTCTTTAGATTTCTTAATGCACTTGGATTCAGGATGGGACGGGTGGCCACAAAAGGAACAGTTATGCTTGAACTTGCATGTTCCTGCGGGACGTGAACATGACCTTCTGTTAAATGCCCAGCAAGACCCTTTCTTCTCACCGGACAACTGGGGCCGAAAGGGCTGCCTCCCTGGGACCTTGTTGTTAACACATTCGAGCCACACATTCACTTCTGTTTGATCCCACCCGATGGAGGGGTCCTCTACTTTTGCCCAACGAAAATCCCTATCATACTCCAACCAGGCAGACCCCCCGTACGCGTGTTGAGCCTTCAATATCTTATTGGCATAATAAATCAAAGAGGTGCCCAACTCTGGGTTTTTTTCCAACAGGATTGACATAAAAACATTAAAGCCAAATAGCCAATTTGTGATGTTTTCTTCAATCCTTGGCTTTCTTTCGCCATAGGAAGATGATTTATGTTCCTTCTCCTTCCCTTCCATCTCCCTTCTTTTTGCCCTTATTAAAGAAAAAATGTCCACAAAGTCTCCCTTCCATATTTTTTCCCTTGTTTCAGCGCTAACGTGGGCTGCCAGCTTACCTGGTCTGGATAATAATGAGTCTGTCATCCCTTCCTTGACCGGGATGTCCGGATTCGGAAGTTTGCTTGAGTTGGGCTGGACGTCCTGAACCGGTGGAGGAGATGGGAGACCAATGCTCGGTGCCAGGGCGACACACGGGCTACTGATCGCGGCCTGCCGCAAGTTTGAGGAGTGCGCTGCAACTAGGGAGTCTACCTGGCGTTTTAAATCAGCCACTGTGTTTTGCCATGACATGTCCGCCCCCCATGGGGCAGTGGGTGGTGAGGCGGTGGTAGACGGTGCGTTAATACCGGCCAATAGTTTAGAGACTTCCATTAGCGCCAGCCTGGATGGCTCTTGATCATTCGCCCGGGAATCGTGGAATCCCACAGGCGGTGGACCGGATGGCGCGGGAGAAACTACCCCCTGAAGCGGTGTGGGAGATGGCCCGGTCTGCGCTGTTGGTGCTAAGGCCGCCAAGGAATTACGAATATCAGCCAGGACTCCCTCTATACCCACGCCCGCGGGGGCCGTGGAGCCCGAGTTAAGAACTTGTGGCGTGGGGAGTGGGTCAGTGAGCGGGGCCGCGGCAACGGGCACGCTCAACTGTTCTGAGAGGCTGGTTGCTGCATGAGGTGACAGAATGATGGTTGCCGGTGCCGCTGTGGGGGGCGTCAGAATGATGGTGGCTGGCACCTGCGCTTTTGCATTCCTTCTACGCTTAACTGGGGGAGAAGCCGCATTGGGGGCCACGTGGGACCGCTTAGGGCGGGAACCCTTCTCCCTGCCCCCATCTTTTTTAGGAGCCTCTCTGGCTACACTGGGTTCCTCACTCCCCAATTTTCCAAGACTAATCTCAGCAGCTGGGACAAATCGGGGTCGCGCTCCCTCCCTTTTGGGGTGCAGGCCTTCTTAGGTGGCATGGTGACCTGCCCTTATAGCTATCACCAATTGTAAAGGACTGCCCAATTCACAGTATAACCCCCCTTTTTTTTTTTTTTTATATAGGGGGTACGACCTGAAAAGAAATCAGAGGCAAAAAACAATCAAACACAGGGATCCCAAATGTCTACAAATTGAAACCCCTTAATCCTGTGTCCACCACGCATAAATCAAAAGAGAGCTGAAGAAACCAATCTGCAGTAATGGATGCAATAACTTTAACTAAGGCAACACCAAGCTACCACAGTGACAATTAAGTGTGGCTCAACTGCCAAATAATTAATGCAACCACACAGGGTAACCACAGTGAAAATTAAGTGTGGCTCAACTGCCAAATAATTAATGCAAACACACAGGCTAGCCCCTCTTTGGCTGCCTGCAAATGGGCCACCTCTTAATAATGGCTCATACACATAAAGGACTACACAGGCAGGTGGCCTAACACTGTGCTAAAGCACGATAAATTACAATACCAATGTTATGCAACCACTGTCAGCCCCCCAGGTGAAAAAACCACAACTTTACATAAAATTGCAAAGGCAGAAAATTACAAACACTGAACACAACGAAAAAAGACCAGTTCGCCCAACGCGTGTTTATCAAAATTGTCCAGGGCGTCGGGAAATCGCACTGCCCACCACTTGATCGCGCGTTTAAAATTGCGAGCGCTTAAACTAAAAAAAACCCGGGCAGTTAACACAGCGCGTGTTTGCAAAGCGCTGCTCGCCACATGTGAGGTTTTTTCCTGCGACCCCCACTCCTACAAATACTTTAGCCGGCTGCCCTGAAATTGAATAAGTCTGGACACGAAGAAATCCGGCTCAGGCACCGAGCTGGACGCGCCCCCGAGGCTGCGCGTTAAACTGCCCCCCCCCACGCGGCTGGAAAGCAGGGGGCCCGGCACGCCACTTAGAGCGCAAAGCAAACCGGCTCCGAACCGGGCTGCACACGCAAGAAAAACCCCGCAATAATTAGCCGGCCGCCCGGCACGCCACTCGCGCTGCGCTTTTGATACTTACAATCAGGAAGGACTTCCACGAAGGCAGCAGACGACGAAAACTAGGGGAGAAGCCGGAGTCCTCCAGGTGACGCGAAGCAGGAAGGACTCTCCAAAAGTGGACAGCACGCCAGGTCCCGACGCCGCAAAACCTCACCCAACTGGCAGCAGACGATCAAAACGAGGGGAGAAGCCGGAATCCTTCAGGTGACGCGAAGCAGGAAGGACTCTCCAAAAGCGGGCCGCACGCCAGGTCCCGCCGCCGCACACAAGTAAAGAAGGAATAACCTTCTTTGGGGGGCCTTTAAATAGCCCCCCACCAGTGTGCGGCGGCCGGAAACGGCGGCCGGCCAACGTCGTCCCCACGATGTGCCCCCTGGGGTATGACTTCCGCCCCCAACGCCTCGCGAGGCGTCAGGGCGGAAATCTGGCCGAACTCGGCACCCCCCGGCAGGGGGGGGGGAAGGGAGTGCCCCAGGGCCTCGGAGGCCCCGTCCCCTAATGGCCCGCACCCCCCCACTACGGGGGGGGCGCTCTACCCTAAGTGGGGCGTGCCTCGCTGCAACAATTAAAAGAGCTGGAATGCCTCATGCGCTCCACAGAAACCTGCTCAAAACAGGGAGAAGGTGTGGAGCAAGGGCTACAGCTGCTGACTTTGGAACTGGGGACTCAGGTTTGAGCCACGGCATCGACTCAACAACACTTAATCTCCCTGTGCCTACAAAAAATGAATATGTCTTTGTGTAATGTAGCTGGTATTTATATAAAGCCTTCAAAGTTAAAACAAGTAATTAAATAAACAAGTGGGCCTCCCACCACCGGGGACGCACTCAGGCACACTAGGCGCAGAGATCCAAAGAAAAGCAAATGTGACCAAGAGTACAGTCTGATTTACAGCCTTGTTTAAAGGGAAGCGAAGGTAAGCTGAGAGCAAGAATGCTCTGCAAATGAAAACTGAAGCTTCCCCAAACACGAGCAGGAAACGAGGCAAAAAAAGTCCCCTAAAGAGGAGATAAACCGGACAAAGCGAAATTATACAGCAGTTGGTCTTTGCTCCCAAAAAGAAAAAAGAGGGATAAAGAGGCATGACTGATCACTAGCAAGGAAGGATTTTTAAATGACACTGACATGAGGAAATGAAATGTCTTTAAGCCCAAGAAGTATACAAGAGGCCATCGCTTAAGCTTGACCTAAAAAGGAGGGCGCTTTATCAGTAATGGAGGGCAATATGCATATCATTAATCGTCCCTGCAGTGGGTTCTAGAGGGACTGCAGGTTTTGAAAAAATGATCAGCAATGGTTATACTTGACTTAAATAAGCACTCCTGGCAAGTGTATTGGCCAGGTATGAGAAGGGGCAAGTGTTCTTGGGCCATCACTCCGAAAAACATAACACCAACAGATAAGACAGTTGCATGTGATTACGAAGGAAGCACATTTGAGGAAAACTGTACTGGAGAACTTTTATCCAATAACCAGTTCACTTAATTTTTTTCAACTGAATGTCATTCCCAAGAGGTCAATCCCATACTGGGGAATGCTCTTCAAGCCGGAAAAAATGACTACACTCTGTTTTGTTCCAGAATCACATAAATCCATTCTTTCTTTACTTCCATCTATCCCACCCCTCCGCATCTTTCCTCTCTTCTTGAATATTCCTATACCATAGCTAGTTATCCTTTTTTCTACCTCAACATTACTTTTCTTGTCCCCTGCCCACTACTCTTCCATTTTCCCTTACACCTTTCCTACACCTGTACCGCTTTACTTCTGCCACTACCTATACCCTAGAGTCTCCATCCCACCTACACCCTTGTACCTCAGCTATCTAAACCCTTCTACTCTTAACCTTATTTTCTACCCCACTAATAAACCTGTACTCTCTACAATGACATATCTTTGCACCTACACCCTAGTTTTTCTGCCTCTTGCTTCTCTGCCCAATCCTGGCGCGCTAGCACCTTTAGACTAGAACCGACCCTAAAAATATATGGTACTTCACCATATAGTATCTCAACACACGCCAATACTATATTACCTGAACACCTACCTATTACTCTTCACTACTACTCCTACCCAAACACCTTTATCACTGCCCATACTGTAATTTCTCCACCTCCTACCTACACAACACTGCCCACACCCTGCTATTTCTACTCCACCTACACCCCTTATCCTTGTACCTCTATGGCCGTCCTCACCCACCTACCTTCACATTAGTAATTCTACTCCTAACTATTCCTAGTACCTCTACTGTAGCCACTGAACCTCAGCCTTTACCTAACTACCATGACACATGCTTAACCGCTAGCACATTTACCACTGTCTATAATCTAGCCTACCTCTATCCCAATATCTTTTTTACCTCTGCATTTCTACCTTTTACCTGCCTGTGTCACACCAATGCATACTCTCAAATGCCCTGATCTCTACATATAACATAACATTAACCGCCTATGGTATAGTAACCCAGCCCATACTTCCACACCCATAGTTCTCTACCTACCTATGGCCCAATGTATCTTCCTCTTTACATTAATAATTTTTTATTTCTCCATTTCGTGTCATTTTCTTGTTCCCTTTATTGCCTGTCTTGGGGTATTGTTTGTTATCCAAAGTGAGGTATAGTTGAAGAGACAGTATGAAACCTTCAAGAATGAACTATGTGCAAGGCAGGGCGAATGCTAAGTGCTGTGAAAGTCGTGCACAAGTGGGGCCTGTGCAGATACAGGAATGATAACTATTAGCATGCCTTGACTCTAAAGTAAGTGGGTACGATGTAGTTTAAGTGGTGCCTATCCCACACCCCCACTTAGAGTGAGGAGTAAAGAAGAAGAGTTTTTTTCCCAGAGAATAGGATCTGGCATGCACCTCACACTTTGCGATCATATTTTCTGGTACAATAAACCATTTTCGTTCCATATCCAAAACCGTACATTGTAGTGGTCTTGGAACAGAGAATTCCTTGGGCGCAGGGCTGCTTATAGCCCTGATCGTGTTTCTAGAAACTCTAAGGTACAGCAACCTACAGTAAAAAAGCAGACAGGGAAGTAGTTAGAAATCTGTCACACATGCAAAACCCACGCCGAAAAGTTGCAGGCTGTGTTTTCCGATTGCTAAATGCAAAAGTGTACAGGCAAAAATACTTTAATAACAGGAACAAAGGATTTAAGTTAGAGGTTTTAAAGTGACCACGATTTCACAATACTTTCCTGCAAATAAAAAGCAGTCGCTAACTATATCACAACAAAGAGAAGAGCAATTTAAAACGAGATTCCAACGGTACACGATGCCTTACGTAATTGAAACTGCCCGATTTAAAGGCAGCATGAATAATTTCAAAAATTAATATTGCAATTTCACCATGCAATTTGAATAAAATACAGAGGCCATTGAATTCAGATGTTTTCAGGCGATATAGCCTACATCAGAAAATTATGGACAGGGTCTGAAGTGCATACTTTATCTAAACGGAACCAAATTGATCAATCTGCTTGAGGAAGGATCGTTTTATGTTATCTCTGTCTTTACTGGAAGCTACACGATGAAGAGTTTCCATAATCATTCTCATTGTTGTATTTAAACTCATTTCACCAGTTTTAGTTAGTGAAATATACATGTTGTACTACAAAGTAAAAAGCAAATCATCATCAACCAAAGGGAGAGAGCACGTATGTATACATATATGCCACCACTATATAAACATACAGTTAACACTGTCAATACAATAAATCAATACATCATAGATTAGGATATATATCAGGCAAATAAATATAATTACATAATATTAATAAACAAAGTGCCTATTGTACTTTATCCAGTAAATAGAACATCAATTGGTACTGATTACAGGTAAACCTTCATTGGAGACACGTTTTCACCGTACAGCTCTCCGCTTGCATACAACATAATTCCGTAGACGCAGATGCAATGTTAGCTAGCCAGAAACTCACAATACAGAACCACACGAAGCTAGCATCTTTATGAAAATGAAGAATTAATGTTCCTATTTCTACTACGGGACAAGTCTAACTTCATCGTCTGAGATTGACAAAAATTAGTTTTGTTTTTTAAATACCACTTATAAAGATCTAAAATCCGCTGCGTCTTCCTATAAAGGACCACCCACGAAAAAATCCCCTAAATAGTACTGCAGCAAAATATAACACTACCTCAGTACGACCCTCTACTTGTCCAATGATAAACACTGCATTCCCAAAAGCACAGTGTAAGCTCAAAGGGAAGCAATAGTTTTGAAAAGTAGGGTCCCACATCATGGAACAGGCTGCATGGGGGCACTCATATCTAGACAATCTCTCTCAGACAACATTTCGAATCACAAATCATAAAAGTGATTCAAGTTCCAGAGCTGCATAAAGTTACGTATTGCTTATTCGTATTGGGCTTACATGAATTTCCGACAAAACTCCGCTACAACTCCTCATTACCGTGCTTTGAGGCAGAGAGGGTTTGGGGAAATATATAACAGATCAAATTTAGATATTTTCATTTTAAAAATATGACAGCATTCTGGAGCGAAGCATGTTGGTGTCATAGACAAACTAAGATAATAAAGGCACGTGAATGATCCCTTTGTGCGCCAGAAGGGGAGAAGTACAGGCTCATCAATGACTGTGACCGCGGCTACCCTCTCTGCAAGAACAAGATCACTCTGCTCCACTCGTAACTTCGTACCCAGGTACCCCAGCTCCCACAACCAACCCCTAAACCCATACACAGCGAAAAGCAGGACTGTCATAATGGCGTGAGATGAGTAACAGATTCAACGTCACTGACAAGCGGAGCCACAGTACCGCTACCTCAAAGTCAAATCATCGCTAGACATGGGACTTTTTGACCCTAAACTCTGGTGTACAGTGGACCTCAAAACTAAGGCAGAACCCAACTACCTCTGATTCAAAATACTCACCAGAAGGAAAACTCTTCAAAAAACCCTTGTCTAAATCTATTCTTCCGCCTGTGTATTTGAAGAATGCAGGTTGGCGGGTTCTCCGCAGTCAGACTCTGACAGCCTACGGAATGTAATTACCATGCAGTGTCCAGCATCAGAAGCATTACGAAGCTATTACTAGGTGACAGACATTGGTTTACAAACCACTCAGGAAAATAAATAAATATAACAAAAAAGAGCAGTAATAAAGTGTCACTGCGCTGGAACGTATATACAGTATGCGAGAGACTATATACAATGTTACAGAGACATTGCTTGAGTAAATAAATGAGAAGAGGACCTGGTACCAGACAGCCCCAATCACGCCCCTAAAAAGAGGTATAAGGATGTGGGTAAATGTAGCAGCTACAAGGTGGCACAAAAAAACAACCATAAGGTATCAGGAACAGGGAAGTCGAGGAGGCGGGAAGGAAGGAAGCAAGTGAGCGATACGATCAGACAACGGGGCTGGGACGCGGATTTAAAGGGTCGCTCTGCATAAAATACTTATGTACACAAGTAGAATAGAAAGTAGAGATAAAAATCAGAGAAACCGTGACCAAATTCCAGCCGAGCAGCACCAGAACATCAGAAGGGGAAAAAGTACAATAATTGTTACGAACGATATACACTGCTGTGAACGCGGACCGCCCCGTTGCCATGGCTCTAAAAACACAAAACACATATCAGTGAGGCGTACCAGACACACCACAACAGGACAGCCCAACACAAAAAGCCTCGTCTAGCAGTGATGATACACTGTCAGATGACAGATGATAGAAACCAATAAAGCATAACCACATTGAAAAGCAGTCTATGAATACAAAGGGAAATATATAATTACAATCAGGAGAACGGCAGAACCCATCTTACCTTACACCTCTCTACAAAGGGTCATCAGATGTGCCATCACAGGAGGCAGCAGGTAGTATATCTCCAGCACCGGAGGCACAGCCTGTAAGCAGGAAGAGGCAGGCTGCGCTGCAGAGAAATCGAAAGAGGACAGGAAATGAGCGCATCTCAGAGAGTTAAGTTGCAAAAGATACACTGGCGGCCATATTGAAACATTCAAGATCACTACAGGGTGTTTGTTGGCCTTTAATGAGGGTGTTTGTTGGACTTTAATGATATAAAAGACTCTATATCTTAAACGTTCTCATTCGTAACATAGAATGTATGTTCCATACAGCCATGATACAGCACCGACTCTTGTACTTATGTATATTAGACACCTCGGAAAGGAGTTCGTCTTTAACCCCTTCGCTGCCAGGCCTTTTCCCCCTCCTGTGCCGGGCCTTTTTTTGCCTATTTGGGGATTCTAGAGGTACCCAGACTTTGTGGGTTCCCCTGAAGGAGGCCAAGAAATTGGCCAAAATACAGTGAAAATTTCGTTTTTTTCAAAAAAATTGGAAAAAGTGGCTGCAGAAGAAGGCTTGTGGTTTTTCCCCTGAAAATGGCATCAACAAAGGGTTTGCAGTGCTAAACTCAGCAGCTTCCCAGCTTTCAGGAACAGGCAGACTTGAATCAGAAAACCCAATTTTTCAACACAATTTTGGCATTTTACTGGGGCATACCCCATTTGTGCAATTTTTTGTGCTTTCAGCCTCCTTCCAGTCAGTGACAGGAATGGTCATGAAACCAATGCTGGATCCCAGAAACCTAAACATTTCTGAAAAGTAGACAAAATTCTGAATTCAGCAAGGGGTCATTTGTGTAGATCCTACAAGGGTTTCCTACAGAAAATAACAGCTGAAAAAGAAAAATATTGAAATTGAGGTGAAAAAACCCATAAATTTTTCTCTACGTTTTACTCTGTAACTTTTCCCTGCAATGTCAGATTATCGAAAGCAATATACCGTTACGTCTGCTGGACTCCTCTGGTTGCGGGGATATATACGGTTTGTAGGTTCATCAAGAACCCGAGGAACCCAGAGCCAATAAATGAGCTGCACCCTGCAGTGCGTTTTCATTCTATACCGGGTATACAGCAATTCATTTGCTGAAATATAAGGAGTAAAAAATTGCTATCAAGAAAACCTTTGCATTTCCAAAAAGGGCACAAGATAAGGTGTTGAGGAGCAGTGGTTATTTGCACATCTCTGAATTCCGGGGTGACCATAGTAGCACGTGAATTACAGGGAATTTCTCAAATAGATGTCTTTTTTACACACACTCCTATATTTGGAAGGAAAAAATGTAGAGAAAGACAAGGGGCAATAGTACTTGTTTTTCTATTCTATGTTCCCCCAAGTCTCCTGATAAAAATGGTACCTCACTTGTGTGGGTAGGCCTAGCACCCGCGACAGGATATGCCCCAAAACACAACGTGGACACATCACAGAAAACAGAGCTGTTTTTAGCAAAGTGACTACCTGTAGATTTTGGCCTCTAGCTCAGCCGCCACCTAGGGAAACCTACCAAACCTGTGCATTTCTGAAAACTAGAGACCTAGGGGAATCCAAGGAGGGGTGACTTGTGTGGCTCGGACCAGGTTCTGTTACCCAGAATCCTTTGCAAACCTCAAAATTTGGCTAAAAAAACACATGTTCCTCACATTTCTGTGGCAGAAAGTTCTGGAATCTGAGAGGAGCCACAAATTTCCTTCCACCCAGCGTTCCCCCACGTCTCCCGATAAAAATGATACCTCACTTGTGTGGGTAGGCCTAGCACCCGCGACAGGATATGCCCCAAAACACAACGTGGACATATCACAGAAAACAGAGCTGTTTTTAGCAAAGTGACTACCTGTAGATTTTGGCCTCTAGCTCAGCCGCCACCTAGGGAAACCTACCAAACCTGTGCATTTCTGAAAACTAGAGACCTAGGGGAATCCAAGGAGGGGTGACTTGTGTGGCTCGGACCAGGTTCTGTTACCCAGAATCCTTTGCAAACCTCACAATTTGGCTAAAAAAACACATGTTCCTCACATTTCTGTGGCAGAAAGTTCTGGAATCTGAGAGGAGCCACAAATTTCCTTCCACCCAGCATTCCCCCACGTCTCCCGATAAAAATGATACCTCACTTGTGTGGGTAGGCCTAGCGCCCGCGACAGGATATGCCCCAAAACACAACGTGGACATATCACAGAAAACAGAGCTGTTTTTAGCAAAGTGACTACCTGTAGATTTTGGCCTCTAGCTCAGCCGCCACCTAGGGAAACCTACCAAACCTGTGCATTTCTGAAAACTAGAGACCTAGGGGAATCCAAGGAGGGGTGACTTGTGTGGCTCGGACCAGGTTCTGTTACCCAGAATCCTTTGCAAACCTCAAAATTTGGCTAAAAAAACACATGTTCCTCACATTTCTGTGGCAGAAAGTTCTGGAATCTGAGAGGAGCCACAAATTTCCTTCCACTCAGCGTTCCCCCACGTCTCCCGATAAAAATGATACCTCACTTGTGTGGGTAGGCCTAGCGCCCGCGACAGGATATGCCCCAAAACACAACGTGGACATATCACAGAAAACAGAGCTGTTTTTAGCAAAGTGACTACCTGTAGATTTTGGCCTCTAGCTCAGCCGCCACCTAGGGAAACCTACCAAACCTGTGCATTTCTGAAAACTAGAGACCTAGGGGAATCCAAGGAGGGGTGACTTGCGGGGCTCGGACCAGGTTCTTTTACCCAGAATCCTTTGCAAACCTCAAAATTTGGCTAAAAAAAAACATGTTCCTCACATTTCTGTGGCAGAAAGTTCTGGAATCTGAGAGGAGCCACAAACTTCCTTCCACCCAGCGTTCCCCCACGTCTCCCGATAAAAATGATACCTCACTTGTGTGGGTAGGCCTAGCGCCCGCGACAGGATATGCCCCAAAACACAACGTGGACATATCACAGAAAACAGAGCTGTTTTTAGCAAAGTGACTACCTGTAGATTTTGGCCTCTAGCTCAGCCGGCACCTAGGGAAACCTACCAAACCTGTGCATTTCTGAAAACTAGAGACCTAGGGGAATCCAAGGAGGGGTGACTTGCGGGGCTCGGACCAGGTTCTGTTACCCAGAATCCTTTGCAAACCTCAAAATTTGGCTAAAAATACACATGTTACTCACATTTCTGTGGCAGAAAGTTCTGGAATCTGAGAGGAGCCACAAATTTCCTTCTACCCAGCGTTCCCCCAAGTCTCCCGATAAAAATGATACCTCACTTGCGTGGGTAGGCCTAGCGCCGGCGACAGGAAACACCCCAAAGCGCAACGTGGACACATCCTAAATTTTGGAAAAAAACAGAGGTGTTTTTTGCGAAGTGCCTACCTGTAGATTTTGGCCTCTAGCTCAGCCGGCACCTAGGGAAACCTACCAAACCTGTGCATTTCTGAAAACTAGAGACCTAGGGGAATCCAAGGAGGGGTGACTTGCGGGGCTCGGACCAGGTTCTGTTACCCAGAATCCTTTGCAAACCTCAAAATTTGGCTAAAAATACACATGTTACTCACATTTCTGTGGCAGAAAGTTCTGGAATCTGAGAGGAGCCACAAATTTCCTTCTACCCAGCGTTCCCCCAAGTCTCCCGATAAAAATGATACCTCACTTGTGTGGGTAGGACTAGCGCCCACGAAAGGAAAGGGCCCAAAACACAACGTGGACACATCACATTTTTTTATAAAAAGCAGTGCCTACCTGTGGATTTTGGCCTGTAGCTCAGCCGACACCTGAGGAAACCTAGCAAACCAGTGCATTTTTGAAAACTAGAAACCCAGGGGAATCCAAGATGGGGTGACTTGCGGGGCTCTGACCAGGTTATGTTACCCAGAATCCTTTGCAAACATCAAAATTTGGCCCAAAAAACACTTTTTCCTCTCATTTCGGTGACAGAAAGTTCTGGAATCTGAGAGGAGCCACAAATTTCCTTCCACCCAGCGTTCCCCTAAGTCTCTCGATAAAAATGGTACATCACTTCTGTGGGTAGGCCTAGCGCCCACAAAAGGAAATGGCCCAAAACACAACGTGGACACAACATATTTTTTCACAGAAAACAGAGGTGTTTTTTGCAAGGTGCCTACCTGTGGTGTTTGGCCTGTAGCTCAGCCGGCCCCAGGGGGGGGGGGGGCAGAAATGCCCTAAAATAAATTTGCCCCCCCACCCTCCCCCGCCGGGAGCGACCCTTGCCTACGGGGTCGCTCCCCCTGCGTGACATTGGCACCAAAAAACAAATCCCCAGTGCCTAGTGGTTTCTGCCCCCTTGGGGGCAGGTTGACCTAAACTCAGCCAATCTGCCCCCAAGGGGGGCAGAAATGGCCTAAATACAATTTGTCCCCCAGGGGAGCGACTTTTGCCTGATGGGTCGCTCCCCATCTCTAAAAAAAAAAAAAAAAGAAAAAAAAGAAAAATTCCCCTGGCGCCTAGAGGTTTCTGCCCCCCCCCCCCCCCGGGGCAGATCGGCCTAATAATAGGCCGATCTGCCCCCCGGGGGGGCAGAAATGGCCTAAAATAAATTTGCCCCCCCCAACACCCACCCCCCCCCCCGGGAGCGACCCTTGCCTACGGGGTCGCTCCCCCTGCGTGACATTGGTGCCAAAAAACAAATCCCCGGTGCCTAGTGGTTTCTGCCCCCTTGGGGGCAGGTTGACCTAAACTCAGCCAATCTGCCCCCAAGGGGGGCAGAAATGGCCTAAATACAATTTGTCCCCCAGGGGAGCGACTTTTGCCTGATGGGTCGCTCCCCATCTCTAAAAAAAAAAAACAAAGAAAAAAAAAAGAAAAATTCCCCTGGCGCCTAAAATAAATTTGCCCCCCCAACACCCACCCCCCCCCCGGGAGCGACCCTTGCCTACGGGGTCGCTCCCCCTGCGTGACATTGGCGCCAAAAAACAAATCCCCGGTGCCTAGTGGTTTCTGCCCCCTTCGGGGCAGATTGACCTAAAATTGGCCAATCTGCCCCCAGGGGGGCAGAAATGGTCTAAATACAATTTGCCCCCCCAGGGGAGCGACCCTTGCCTGATGGGTCGCTCCCCATCTCTAAAAAAAGAAACAACAAAAAAAAAAAACACAAAAAAAAAATTGCCCTGGCGCCTAGAGTGTTCTGCCCCCCCCCCCGGGGGCAGTTCGGCCTAATAATAGGCCGATCTGTCCCCCGGGGGGGCAGAAATGGCCTAAAATAAATTTGCCCCCCCAACCCCCACACCCCCCCCGGGAGCGACCCTTGCCTACGGGGTCGCTCCCCCTGCGTGACATTGGCGCCAAAAAACAAATCCCCGGTGCCTAGTGATTTCTGCCCCCTTGGGGGCAGATTGACCTAAAATTGGCCAATCTGCCCCCAGGGGGGCAGAAATGGTCTAAATTTAATTTGCCCCCCCAGGGGAGCGACCCTTGCCTGATGGGTCGCTCCCCATCTCTAAAAAAAGAAACAACAAAAAAAAAAAACACAAAAAAAAATTGCCCTGGCGCCTAGAGTGTTCTGCCCCCCCCCCGGGGGCAGTTCGGCCTAATAATAGTCCGATCTGTCCCCCGGGAGGCAGAAATGGCCTAAAATAAATTTGCCCCCCCAACCCCCACCCCCCCCCCCGGGAGCGACCCTTGCCTACGGGGTCGCTCCCCCTGCGTGACATTGGCGCCAAAAAACAAATCCCCGGTGCCTAGTGGTTTCTGCCCCCTTGGGGGCAGATTGACCTAAAATTGGCCAATCTGCCCCCAGGGGGGCAGAAATGGTCTAAATACAATTTGCCCCCCCAGGGGAGCGACCCTTGCCTGATGGGTCGCTCCCCATCTCTAAAAAAAGAAACAACAAAAAAAAAAAACACACAAAAAAAATTGCCCTGGCGCCTAGAGTGTTCTGCCCCCCCCCCGGGGGCAGTTCGGCCTAATAATAGGCCGATCTGTCCCCCGGGGGGGCAGAAATGGCCTAAAATAAATTTGCCCCTCCAACCCCCCCCCCCCCCGGGAGCGACCCTTGCCTACGGGGTCGCTCCCCCTGCGTGACATTGGCGCCAAAAAACAAATCCCCGGTGCCTAGTGGTTTCTGCCCCCTTGGGGGCAGATTGACCTAAAATCGGCCAATCTGCCCCCAGGGGGGCAGAAATGGTCTAAATACAATTTGCCCCCCAGGGGAGCGACCCTTGCCTGATGGGTCGCTCCCCATCTCTAAAAAAAAAAAAAGAACAAAAAAAAAAACACAAATTTTTTTTTTGCCCTGGCGCCTAGAGGTTTCTTCCCCCCCTGGGGGCAGAAAAGGCCTTCCCAAAAAATTGCCCCCCCTGGGAGCGACCCTTGCCAAAGGGGTCGCTTTGTTGCGTGACATTCGCGCGCAAAAACAAACTCCCTCGTGTCTAATGGTTTCTGCCCCCCTGGGGGCAGATTGGCCTTATCAAAATAGGCCTAAATGCCCCGTAGGGGAGCGACCCTTGCCTAAGGGATCGCTCCCCACCTAAAAAAAAAGAATTCATCACAAAAAAAAAATAGGTTCCTGGTGCCTAGAGGTTTCTGCCCCCCCTGGGGGCAGATCGGCCTAATAATAGGCCAATCTGCCCCCAGGGGGGGCAGAAAAGGCCTTCCTAAAAAAATGCCCCCCTGGGAGCGACCCTTGCCCAAGGGGTCGCTCCCTTTTGCCAATTTCAAGAAAAGAAAAAAAAATCCCTGGTGTCTAGTGGGGTTTCAAAAGCCGGATTGCAAGCAATCCGGCTTTTGAAACCTGTGAGAGACTTCAAAGGGAAGGAAATACATTTCCTTCCCTTTGAAGCCTCTCGGGGCCTCCCCCATGGGATTGAAAAAGAAATGCAAAAGCATTTCTTTTTTAATCGCGCTGGAAGCTCTGCTTCCAGCGCGATGGGGGAGACCCTGAGACTAATCAGCGCGCGCTCGCGCGCTGACGTCACAGGGGGGTTTGGGGGGGTCGGGGGTGGGAGGGGAAGGGCTTCCCCTTCCATCCCTGACTTGGGGGGGTGGGGGGGAACCCCACAGAGGGAGCGAGAGCGCTCCCTCTGGGCTCTATGCACAGGACGTAATGGTTACGTCCTGGGCACAGCAGCACTGTGCCTCAGGACGTAACCATTACGTCCTGGGCACAGAAGGGGTAAAATTATGTTCGTATAGTTAAGATGCAAACATTTTCAATTCACTCATTATATTTTCACTTTTACGTGTTTAGTCATTTTATAGATTGCTCCGTCATATGCAAAAATCATTGCCTCCGGTATATTTTATTTCCCTTTTTACATATATGGTAATTATAAGGACTCCTCAGTATACCCCCATTTCTCAAAAATCAATCAATCAAAAAAATTTGTAGAGTGCGCTACTCACCCGTGAGGGTCTCAAGGCGCTGGAGGGGTGGAACAGGGGTGGGGCAGGGAGGGTCACTGATCGAACAACCATGTCTTGAGCTTCTTTCTGAAGACCAGGAGGTCTTTAGTTTTGCGAAGGTCGGTGGGGAGGGAGTTCAAGGTTTTGGGGGCGAGGTAGGAGAAGGACCTGCCTCCTGTGGTGGTGAGTTGGATGCGGGGGACTGTGGCTAGGGCGAGGTCGGCTGATCGGAGGTTGCGTGTGGGAGTGTGGAAGTTAACTCTTTCGTTGAGGTAGGTTGGGCCGGTGTTGTGGAGGGATTTGTGTGCGTGGATGATCTTGAATGTGATTCTCTTGTCTATGGGGAGCCAGTGAAGGGATTTGAGGTGTGGTGAGATTCGTTCGTGGCGGGGGAGGCCAAGGACGAGGCGTGCGGCTGTGTTCTGGATTCTCTGGAGTTTGCATTTGAGTTTGAGTGTGGTGCCGGTGTCGAGGGCGTTACCGTAGTCCAGTCTGCTGCTGATGAGTGCGTGGGTGACTGTCTTTCTGGTTTCTGGGGGAATCCATTTGAAGGAGTGCAGAGTGTGTGGAAGCAGGAGGAGGTTAGAGCATTGATTTGCTGTGTCATGGAGAAGGAAGGGTCAAGGATGATGCCCAGGTTGCGTGCATGGTTTGCAGGGGTGGGTGCAGGGCGTAGGGTGGTGGGCCACCAGGATTCGTCCCATGTGGTTTTGTTGGGGGCGAAGATGATGATCTCGGTTTTGTTTGAGTTGAGCTTGAGGTGGTTAGTGGTCATCCAGTTGGCGGTGTCGAGGAGAGCGGCGTGTAGGTTGGTTTTGGCGGTGGTGGGGTTGCAGGTGAGGGAGAGGATGAGTTGGGTGTCATCTGCATAGGAGGGGATAGTGATTCCATGTGCTCGGAGGATGTTGGCTAGGGGGATCATGTAGATGTTGAAGAGTGTGGGGCTGAGGGAGGACCCTTGGGGGACTCCGCAGGTGATCTTGGTAGTGTTGGAGTGGAAGGTGGACTCTCTGGGTCTGGTCGGTGAGGAAGGAGGTGAGCCAGTCTAAGGCTTTGTGGCGACTTCCTATGTTGTGGAGGCGTGTGCGGAGTGTGTGGTGGCAGACTGTGTCAAAGGCTGCAGAGAAGTCTAGGAGGATGAGTGCGACGGTCTCGCCTTTGTCGATTTTGGTCCTGATGTCGTCAGTGCCTTTGATGAGGGCGGTTTCCGTGCTTTGGTTTTTGCGGAACCCGGATTGTGAGGGGTCAAGAGTGTTGTTTGCTTCGAGGAAGTGGGATAGGCGGGCGTTGAAAAAGAAAAACATGTTTAAATATTTTTTAACAGAAAGGTGTGTAAAAGTGTGCGCGGCGGCAGAAAGACTCTCGAACACAGCCACACGTTATGTGTCTTAATGCGAAGACTGCCGGGTCTCAGCTCCCCTTTCATTTATTACCTCGGGCTGAAGCCGCCTCCGCGACCTTGCGGGCAACAAAGTATTACAGAGCCCGAGTGGCTCTGTACATCCTTCCAGGATTTTATTCCACAACACAACCAACATAACTGAACTAGTCATAACCACGACTGTCACAGTAATATAAACATAACAAGTGGAGACAGAAGAACAGGTCAAAGTGGGCTGGAGAGATGGGCGTACAAGAAGGGGGCAACAAATGGGGACAGAGAGGTGGAGAGAGAGATAGATAGAAAAGTAGAACAAGTGGGAAAAGAGAAAAGGGAGATAGACTGAGGTATATCTATGAGATGATAAAAATGTTCTCTGCGCATCTCGCATCCTTGCCATTGCGATGGCCGGCCAAACTCCGTGCTGACTCGGTTGTAGACAACACTGTTCACAGTCTCTTCAGGGCGTCATCCTTGCCGGGGACACGTCACCTTATACTTCAGTGTCTCTCAGCACGCACAATCTCGAAGCCACTGACTGGGACCCGGTTTGGGCCGAAGATGATACCTCTCACTCCAACAACTCAACTTCATCTCCCGGTCTTCTTTAGCAGGCTGAGGTACCATCTCGCTGGTCTCGCTTGGTCTCCTGACCCTCGTTGACTCCTTCATCAGCTTCTCCAACGGTATCCTCTTCTTCGGTTTCTGGACAATCATCCACGGGCACACCCACTGGTTTGAAATGCAAATTGTTCCTTGTCACCTGTCTATCATCACGTCGGGCGGTCACCATGGACCCTTGAGTTTGCACCACTCTCCACACCTCAGGTTCAAAAGGAGTCAAGAACTTTCCTCCTAGTCGTCGGTTTCTCACCACCACCTTGTCTCCCACCTGAAAACTCTGGGATTGTGTTCTTCTTCGGGCCGTGGCCCAGTCGTTGACTTGTTTTTGCCATTGTTGCGTGACGGCCACATCCAGTGCTTGTGGTTCCCAACAAACTCCTGCCGGGATGCAGCCACGCGGGGCAACTTTGAACAGCAGGGCGGCGGGAGCACACCCCGTGGTGCTGTGTGGTGTTTGCCGATAGGCAAGCAGGAATTGTTGGAGACTACATTTGAGGCTATCACCCCTTTCTACAGCGATTCTCAATGCTCGATTCAAAGTGCACATGAACCTTACCACGTCGCCATTGGCCTGCGGCCAGTATGGCGTTATTTTGCGATGGCGTATGGCTAGTTCATCTAGAAAGGTCTTAAAGTCTTGCCCTTGGAATGGGGGCCCATTATCAGTACAGATCTCATCAGGAAGGCCGAATGGGGTGAAAGCTCTCTCCAATACTAGCCTCAGGTTCTCGAACGAGGTGGAGACCACCATCTCTACTACAGGGAATTTTGTGAATGAGTCAACCAAGACCACTGTGAGCTTGCCATGTGGAAAACTCCCAAAATCCATGCTCTCCTTTGACCAGGGGTGGGAGCAGGGTAGTTCAGTAATCACCGGGTTGGTGGGAGGGTCAATAGATGTGATAATACACGAGTGGCAGTTCCCCACAAATGAGTCTACTCTTGTGTCCATGGCCGGGAACCATACCTTCACTTGCAGTCTCGCTTTTGTTTTTGCTGCACCTTGATGAGCTTGTTTCACCACTCTGTCCCACAGACTGGGGGGAATTATTATCTTCTGACCTCATAGCAGGAGACCATCGCCGCCGACAGACAATTCCTCCCTGACTTTCCACAGTCCTTGCATTGCCACCCTTTCTTCTGGATCGTATGTTTTCAACCTTTCTAGGAAATGCTTCCATCTATTTTGCCCCATGGCCTCCTTTGCCCGGGTGATGACACAGTCCTTGTTCGACTCCTCCGCTAGGTCTGCCACAGTCAAGGCCACTGGACACGCTGCCTGTATTAGCAGGTTGACAAAGCTCTCCATCTTTTCTTCATCTTCGCTCTCCGGAATCCGCCTGGAAGTTGTCTGTGGATGCATCAACAGATAGTCCGCAGGGTTACTTGCCCCTGGGCGGTAGATGACTGTGAAACGGTACGGCTGTAGCATGGCCACCCACCTCTCTATTCTTGGGGGAGCCAATCTCATTGAGCTAGTGAACAGAGACACTGGCGGCTTGTGGTCTGTGACGACTTGGAATTCCTGGGCAAACAGATATAGACGGAAGTGTTTGTACGCCCATCTCATGGCCAGCGCCTCTCGTTCCACCTGGGCATAACGCATCTCTACTGGTGACAGGGCTCTGCTGGCTTACGCAACCGGGGCCCATTCTTGGGGATCTGCTCCTGCATGAGGACTGCTCCCAGCCCTACCGGGCTTGAATCCACCACCACTTCCGTCCTTTTCTCCGGGTACAAGTACGCCATGGTTACCTTATCTAGCAGTGCTTCTTTTATGTCCTGGAAGGCTCTGTCTGCTTCAGCAGTCCATTCCCATCTGTGATTGACGTTTGTTAATTGTCTTAGCGGCTCAGCCATCGTGGCCAGTTGGGGAATGAACCTGCCACAGTAAGTGGCCATCCCCAGGAAACTCCTGACTTCTGTGGCATTTTGTGGAGTTGTTGCTTGGCGGATGGCTTCCACTTTCTTTGGATCTACCTGTAGCCCATCTTTCGAGAAAACGTACCCGAAGAAATCAATGGATGAGCGATAGAAAGCACATTTGCTCTTGTGTAACGTCAGGCCCGCCTCCGAGAGTCTTTGCAGGGTGGCTTTAAGGCGGAGATGATGCTCTTCCTTCGTCTCCGAGTAGATCAGGATGTCATCACTTAGGTTGAATACTGCTACCAGTCCGGACAGCGTCTCTCGGATGGCATTTTGGAAGACTTCTGCTGCGGACGAAACTCTGAAATTTAGCCATTTGAACCATCGGAGTCCGACGTGGGTGGAGAAGGTGGTGATATTCCGAAAGTCGGGCTCCAGTTCCAGTTGGTGGTTGCCAGAATTGAGATCCAACTTCGAGAACCACTTTGCACCATTGAGGTCCGCGATGATGTTGTCCATCGTGGGTGTGATGTGGCGTTCCCGCTTGATCGCCCGATTGGGTAGGTGCATGTCCACGCAGAGGCGGGTAGCCTCTGGTTGTTTCGGCTTTGGCGCGATCACCAGTGGCGAGACCCAGGGTGTGGGCCCATCCACTTTCTCAATCACCCCTCTGGTTCTCCAGCATCAGTAGTTACTTCTCCACAGCCGGGCGCAGATGAAAAGGCAACCTTTGGTGTCTCAGTGCTACCGGCGTCACAGCTCCATCGATATGCAGCTTCACCTGCTTGCCTCTGAGTTTTCCCAGCCCGGTGAATAACTGGGGAAAATCCTGAAGGATGGATTCGGCATATGACTCATACACTTGTCATGCAAAAAATACAAGCTCGAGGTCCTCTGCTGTATGGCACCGCAACAAAGTGCCACGAACTCCCTTCACCACGTAGAATTTGGCTTGGGTGTTGCGCCCTTCATTCGCGACTAGTACCTCTATCGTGCCCTGCAGTGGAAGGGGGTCTTGTCCTCCATAGGTATTTATTTTGGTGTTGCTGGGTGATAGTGGTGGTTTGGGAGACAGTTGCTGATATAGCATATTGTCCATCACATTGACTGATGCTCCTGTGTCGATGAGCACCGTGGCCTGGGTGCTGGTGATCTTGACCGTACTCATGGGCGGTGGTCATCGTTTACGCTGCCTTCCTCCTGTGAATGATATGACGAACACGTCTTCCTCTTCTTCTTCGTCATACACTGGTAGTTTCGTGTCCTCTTGCGCTTGGATCGCATGCACTTCTTTTTCTATGTGTTTGACTGCTGCTGTCTTCCCTCTGGGATCTCGGGGCCTGCCTTTCCCCATCCTGCACACTTTCACAAACTGATTTGCCTTCCTGCACTTGTTACATACTTTGCCCTTTGCGGGACAGTTGCTTGGAGTCTTCTGTTCATACCCCTTTCCCATGTCTTGGAGTGCAGGGTTGTCGTCCTGGGCTTGGGAGAGTCTGAATGGCGTCTACTTATTCTTCTTTGACAGCTACTGTCCTTGGGGATGGTGCTGCCGCCATGGTCTCTCCCCTTACCGCTGCTATGGCATCTGCCCGTACGGCGGAGAGTTTGTGTGAGCGCGCAAGGATGAGGATCTCGTCGAGGGATATCCTTGGCTGCCCCATGATCAGTTTTCGCAACATGTTTGACGGGCACCCTTGAATTATCTGTGCCTTTATTTCCTCATGCTGGTTCAGTCCTATGCATGTTCTGGCCAGCTTTTGCAGTCTCGTGTAGAACATGTCAACCGACTCCGTCTCAGTCTGCTAGGCCTGGCGCAGTTTGAACCTCTCATAGTCGGGATTAAGTTGATGATCAAAATGTTTGTTTAGTGCTGTTATCGCAGCATAAAAATCCGTCGGTTCCCCCGTGTCAGGTAGAGAGTCAAACAGCTCGTGGAGCTCATCACCTCCCATATGTAGCATCAATGATCTGCGCACAGCACCATCTTTTTCTTGCGTGGCGCAAAAAAAGTTCTCCAGACGGCCAAGCCATAGCCGCCATTGTGGCGCGGCCATAGCCGGATCCGCAAGCTGACTGAATGGTGGCAATGCCGCCACCGATGAATGAGCTCCTGATGGCGCCAGTGGGGTTTGTTGCTCTGGCGCGCTCATTGTTGCAGGTGACCTTTTTTATTTTTCTTGGTATGGAATATGATACCGGCGGCCCCTCTCTGGTTTCTCTCCTCTTCAGGGATCTTGCGATAGCCAGTACGCAGCCAAATGCAGAGACCCCTCACGCTGTATCTTGCCCACTCTGGGTTTAATGGCACAGTTCCAGCCTTCGTGGCCCCAGAGTCAGATTGTATGGGGGTGCTGAGTCAGAGTGCAGTGAATAAGGGCCTTCACTGTCTCTCACCTCGTGTTGCCGGTATTTCCACAGGCTGTTGTGTGGGCACCTCAGCAGGTCCTTGTGCTCAGTGCCTCCCAGGGGAGGAGATACTTCTGCCTTGTTGAAGCAAAATGAGTCCAGACGGCAGGCTGATGCGTCCTTATTTCCAGTTGACCGGTGCACCTCTTCGAGATAGGCCACGCCGGCTTCTTGTCTGCGTTTGTTTTTGTTTTTTTTCTCTCTAAGTGCACTCCAGTGCTCATTGCCCCTGTGTTCGCACTGCAGCGCACCGCTTTGTTGTGTCGGGGATTTCCGACACGGACACCTTGGGCTGTGGTGTCCCGATCCCGCCTTGTTGCCACTGTAAGACTGTGCACGGCGCGGCGGCAGAAAGACTCTCGGACACAGCCACATGTTACGTGTCTCGAGGGAAGACTGCCGGGTCGCAGCTCCCCTTTCTTTTATTACTTCGGTGTACGAAAGTACCATCTTGCCTGGCATGTTACCCCCATTTTTTCACTGTATATATGTTATTTTAGTTGTATGTGTCACTGGGACCCTGCTAGTCAGGGCCCCAGTGCTCATAAGTGTGCCTGAATGTGTTACCTGTGTTATGACTAACTGTCTCACTGAGGCTCTGCTAATCAGAACCTCAGTGGTTATGCTCTCTCATTTCTTTCAAATTGTCACTAACAGGCTAGTGACCAATTTTACCAATTTACATTGGCTTACTGGAACACCCTTATAATTCCCTAGTATATGGTACTGAGGTACCCAGGGTATTGGGGTTCCAGGAGATCCCTATGGGCTGCAGCATTTCTTTTGCCACCCATAGGGAGCTCTGACAATTCTTACACAGGCCTGCCACTGCAACCTGAGTGAAATAACGTCCACGTTATTTCACAGCCATTTTACACTGCACTTAAGTAACTTATAAGTCACCTATATGTCTAACCTTTACCTGGTAAAGGTTAGGTGCAAAGTTACTTAGTGTGAGGGCACCCTGGCACTAGCCAAGGTGCCCCCACATTGTTCAGGGCCAATTCCCCGGACTTTGTGAGTGCGGGGACACCATTACACGCGTGCACTACATATAGGTCACTACCTATATGTAGCTTCACAATGGTAACTCCAAATATGGCCATGTAACATGTCTATGATCATGGAATTGCATAGTTGGCACAATCCCATGATCCCAGTGGTCTGTAGCACAGACCCTGGTACTGCCAAACTGCCTTTCCCGGGGTTTCACTGCAGCTGCTGCCAACCCCTCAGACAGGCTTCTGCCCTCCTGGGGTCCAGCCAGGCCTGGCCCAGGATGGCAGAACAAAGGACTTCCTCTGAGAGAGGGTGTTACACCCTCTCCCTTTGGAAAATGGTGTGAAGGCAGGGGAGGAGTAGCCTCCCCCAGCCTCTGGAAATGCTTTCATGGGCACACATGGTGCCCATTTCTGCATAAGCCAGTCTACACCGGTTCAGGGACCTCTTAGCCCTGCTCTGGCGCGAAACTGGACAAAGGAAAGGGGAGTGACCACTCCCCTGACCTGTACCTCCCCTGGGAGGTGCCCAGAGCTCCTCCAGTGTGCTCCAGACCTCTGCCATCTTGGAAACAGAGGTGCTGCTGGCACACTGGACTGCTCTGAGTGGCCAGTGCCAGCAGGTGACGTCAGAGACTCCTTCTGATAGGCTCCTCCAGGTGTTGCTAGCCTATCTTCTCTCCTAAGTAGCCAAACCCTCTTTTCTGGCTATTTAGGGTCTCTGTCTGTGGGGATTCTTTAGATAACGAATGCAAGAGCTCATCCGAGTTCCTCTGCATCTCTCTCTTCACCTTCTGCCAAGGAATCGACTGCTGACCGCGCTGGAAGCCTGCAAAACTGCAACATAGTAGCGAAGACGACTACTGCAACTCTGTAATGCTGATCCTGCCGCCTTCTCGACTGTTTTCCTGGTGGTGCATGCTGTGGGGGTAGTCTGCCTCCTCTCTGCACTAGAAGCTCCGAAGAAATCTCCCATGGGTCGACGGAATCGTCCCCCTGCAACCGCAGGCACCAAAGAACTGCATCACCGGTACCCTGGGTCTCCTCTCAGTACGACGAGCGAGGTCCCTTGAATCCAGCAACTCTGTCCAAGTGACTCCCACAGTCCAGTGACTCTTCAGTCCAAGTTTGGTGGAGGTAAGTCCTTGCCTCCCCACGCCAGACTGCATTGCTGGGAACCGTGACTTTTGCAGCTACTCCGGCCTCCGTGCACTTCCGGCTGAAATCCTTTGTGCACAGTCCAGCCTGGGTCCACGGCACTCTAACCTGCATTGCACGACCTCCTAAGTTGTTCTCCGGCGACGTGGGACTCCTTTGTGTGACTTCGGGTGAGCACAGTTTCACGCATCCTTGTAGTGCCTGTTTCTGGCACTTCTTCAGGTGCTGCCTGCTGTTGAGAAGGCTCCTTGTCTTGCTCGATGCCCCCTCTGTCCCCAGACGCAATTGGTGACATCCTGGTCCCTCCTGGGTCACAGCAGCATCCAAAAACACTAACCGCATGATTTGCAGCTAGCAAGGCTTGTTGGCGATCTTTCGGCGGGAAAACACTTCTGCACAACTCTCCACGGCGTGAGGGATCCGTCCTCCAAAGGGGAAGTCTCTAGCTCTTGTCGTTCCTGCAGAAACCTCAGCTTCTACTGTCCAGTAGCAGCTTCTTTGCACCCACAGCTGGCATTTCCTGGGCATCTGCCCATCTCCGACTTGCTTGTGACTTTTGGACTTGGTCCCCTTGTTCCACAGGTACCCTCGACTGGAAATCCATCTTTGTTGCATTGCTGGTTTGTGTCTTTCCTGCAGAATTCCCCTATCACTACTTCTATGTCCTTTGGGGAACTTTAGTGCACTTTGCACTCACTTTTCAGGGTCTTGGGGTGGGCTATTTTTCTAACCCTAACTATTTTCTAATAGTCTCAGCGACCCTCTACAAGGTCACATAGGTTTGGGGTCCATTCGTGGTTCGCATTCCACTTTTGGAGTATATCGTTTGAGTTGCCCCCATCCCTATGTGTCCCCATTGCATCCTATTGTAACTATACATTGTTTGCACTGTTTTCTAATACTATTACTGCATATTTTGGTATTGTGTACATATATCTTGTGTATATTTGCTATCCTCATCCTGAGGGTACTCACTGAGATACTTTTGGCATATTGTCATTGTTAGAAATGGGGTTTTTGGTTGGCAGTCAGGTTACCCTCTGTCCAAGCAAAAGCCCTCACTCTAGTCAGGGTAAGTCACACAGTATCCAAGATTATCCTGTGCCCACCCTCTGGTAGCTTGGCACGAGCAGTCAGGCTTAACTTAGAAGGCAATGTGTAAAGTATTTGTGCAATAAATCATACAATACCACCATATAGCACCACAAAAATACACCACACAGTGTTTAGAAAAATATATAATATTTATCAGGATAATTGTAGGTCAAAGAGAATAAAGTTGCAATGGAAAATTGTAGAAATATCACAGGGAAGTGATATAAAGTGTCTTAAGTCTTTAAAAAGCAATAAAGTGTCTTTCAAGCACAGAGTACCTGGTTTCTGGTGGGAAATCTCCTCAGAGGGCCACAGGAGAAGAGATGCGCGGAAAAAGGGGTGTGTGCGTCGATTTCTCCTCAGCACACACAGACTTGCGTCGTTCTTTTCCACGCGGGGAAGTCGGGCGTCGTTTTCCGGCGCGCAGACAGTCTCTTTTTGTGGGTCGCGGGGATTACCAGATGTCCCGGGTCTGTGCGTGGATTCTCCTGCTTGTTTTCCGGCTGCGCGTCGTTCTGCGGGGCTGCGCGTCGAAGTTTCGATCTCACGGTAGGCGTTGCGTCGATTTCTCCTTGGAAGTCAGGCGGCGTTGTCCTTGCGAGGCCGTGCGTCGAAATTTTGGTCTCACGGCAGGCGTCGCGTCGATTTCTCCTTGGAAGTCGGGCGGCGTTGTCCTTGCGAGGCCATGCGTCAAAGTTTCGCGCTCACGGTAGGCGTCGCGTCGATTTCTCTTGGAAAGTCGGGCGGCTTTGTCCTTGCGAGGTTGTGCGTCGAAGTCTCGATCGTCCCGAGGGCGTCGCGTCGATCAGCGTCGGTGTGCGGCGTTTTTCTCGCCGCGAAACAAGCTGTGCGTCGAAATTTTCGGCGCACGGAGCGTCCAAGTGAAAGGAAGAAGTCTTTTTGGTCCTGAGACTTCAAGGAACAGGAGGCAAGCTCTATCCAAGCCCTTGGAGAGCACTTTCACAGCCATACAAGAGTTCAGCAAGACAGCAGGGCAACAGCAAGGCAGCAGTCCTTTGTAGAAAGCAGACAGGTGAGTCCTTTAAGCAGCCAGGCAGTTCTTCTTGGCAGGATGTAGTTTCTGGTTCAGGTTTCTTCTCCAGCAAGTGTCTGATGAGGTAGGGCAGAGGCCCTGTTTTATACCCAAATGTGCCTTTGAAGTGGGGGAGACTTCAAAGAGTGGCTAAGAAGTGCACCAGGTCCCCTTTCAGTTTACTCCTGTCTGCCAGGGTCCCAGTAGGGGGTGTGGCAGTCCTTTGTGTGAGAGCAGACCCTCCACCCTCCCAGCCCAGGAAGACCCATTCAAAATGCAAATGTATGCAAGTGAGGCTGAGTACCCTGTGTTTGGGGTGTGTCTGAGTGAATGCACAAGGAGCTGTCAACCACGCCCAGCCAGACGTGGATTGTAAGGCACAGAAGGATTTAAGTGCAAAGAAATGCTCACTTTCTAAAAGTGGCAATTCTAGAATAGTAATATTAAATCCGACTTCACCAGTCAGTAGGACTTTGTATTACCATTCTGGCCATACTAAATATGACCTCCATGCTCCTTTCAGATCAGCAGCTGCCACTTCAACAGTGTATGAGGGCAGCCCTAATGTTAGCCTATGAAGGGAGCAGGCCTCTCAGTAGTGTGAAAACGAATTTAGGAGTTTTACACTACCAGGACATATAACTACACAGGTACATGTCCTGCCTTTTACCTACACAGCACCCTGCCCTAGGGGTTACCTAGGGCACACCTTAAGGGTGACTCATATGTAGAGAAAGGGGAGTTCTAGGCTTGGCAAGTACTTTTAAATGCCAAGTCGAGGTGGCAGTGAAACTGCACACACAGGCCTTGCAATGGCAGGCCTGAGACAAGGAAAAAGGGGCTACTTAAGTGGGTGGCACAACCAGTGCTGCAGGCCCACTAGTAGCATTTAATTTACCAGCCCTATGCACATAAAGTGCACCTTACTAGGGACTTATAAGTAAATTAATAGTCCAATCAGGTATGATTCCAGGTTACCATGTTTTAAGGGAGAGAGCATATGCACTTTAGCATTGGTTAGCAGTGGTAAAGTGCGCAGAGTCTATAAACCAGCAAAAACAGTGTCCAAAAAATGGAGGGAGGCAGGCAAAAAGTTAGGGGTGACTACCCTAAGGCTGTCAGGTCTAACATGTGTCCCCCCCAGCTGAAAGTGGGGAGAGCTACCCGACCTCCTGGGAGCTCTCATCGCTAAGGCGGAAGTACCTGGAGAGACCATCAGCATTGGCGTGGTCAACCCCTGGGCGATGTTCCACCGTAAAGTCCATCCCCTGTAGGGAAATGGACCACCTCAAGAGTTTTGGATTCTCACCCCTCATCTGCATGAGCCATCTGAGGGGCCTGTGGTCTCTCTGAACCCGGAAGTGAGTCCCAAACAGGTAGGGTCTTAGCTTCTTTAGTGCCCAGACCACAGCAAAAGCTTCTCGTTCAATAGCACTCCACCTCTGTTCCCGTGGTAATAGCCTTCTGCTAATAAAGACTACCGGTTGATCTCTGCCCTCCTCATTCAGCTGTGCTAGGACTGCCCCTATGCCATGCTCTGAAGCGTCTGTCTGCACGATAAATTCCTGGGAGTAGTCAGGGGCCATGAGTACGGGGGCCGTGCACATGGCTTCCTTCAGGGCGTCAAAGGCTTTCTGACAAGCCTCTGTCCAATTCACCAACTTAGGTTGCTTCTTGGAAGTGAGGTCTGTCAAGGGTGTTACAATGGTACCATAGCCCTTGACAAACCGGCGGTAGTATCCTGTGAGGCCTAGAAAGGCTCTCACCTCCGTCTGTGTTCGGGGTGGTTGCCAGGCCTTGATAGTTTCAATCTTGGCCTGGAGTGGCTGCACCTTGCCACCACCCACTAGGTGTCCTAAGTACACCACGGAACCCTGCCCAATCTGGCACTTACTGGCCTTGATGGTCAGGCCTGCCTGTTGCAGGGCCTGAAGCACCTCCTTGAGGTGAAGCAGGTGTTCCTCCCAGCTGGAACTGTAGACAGCTATGTCATCCAGGTAGGCTGCACAGAAGGCATCCTTGCCAGCTAGGACCCCGTTAACCAACCATTGGAAGGTAGCGGGGGCATTTTTCAACCCAAACGGCATCACCCGGAACTGGTAATGGCCATCCGGGGTTGAAAATGCGGATCTTTCCTTGGCCCCCTCAGTTAGGCCGATCTGCCAGTACCCTGAAGTAAGATCAAACGTACTCAGGAACTTGGCAGCGCCTAGCCTGTCCACGAGCTCATCAGCTCGGGGGATGGGATGAGCATCAGTCCGGGTGACTGAGTTGAGACCCCGGTAGTCCACACAGAACCGGAGTTCTGGCTTCGCACCTGGGGCAGTAGCCTTAGGGACCAATACCACTGGGCTGGCCCAGGGACTACTGGATTTCTCAATGACCCCTAGAGTCAACATCTTGGAGACCTCCTCCTTGATGCTGGCCTTCACCTTATCCGACAACCTGTAAATTTTGTTTTTCACAGGGAGACTGTCACCGGTGTCAATATCATGAACACAGAGGTGGGTCAGCCCAGGAGTAAGGGAGAACAGGGGGGAGAACTGCTCCAACAGCTCATAACAGTCTCCTTTCTGATTTAGAGTCAGGGAGTCAGACAGAATGACCCCGCTTACTGACCCATCACCTTCTTGGGCAGAGAGGAGGTCGGGGAGAGGTTCACTCTCCTCTTCCGTTCCTTCATCTGTGACCAGAAGCATGTTGATCTCCGACCTCTCGAAATGAGCTTTTAGTCGGTTCACATGGAGCACCCTTAGGGGATTCCTAGGGGTTTTGAGGTCCACTAGGTAAGTGGCCTCCCCTTTCCGCTCCTTTATTTCAAATGGGCCAGACCAGCGGTCCTGGAGAGCTCTGGGCTCTACTGGCTCCATTACCCACACTTTGTCTCCAGGTTGAAACTCTACCAGGGTGGCCTTCTGGTCATACCATTGTTTCATCACCTCTTGACTGGCCTCAAGGTTATCTTGGGCTTCTTTCCAGAAGCGGGTCATCTGGTTGCGGAGGGCCAACATATAGCTGACCACATCCTGAGGGGGTGTCTTTGGAGCTTTCTCCAATCCCTCCTGGACAATGCTTAAGGGTCCCCTGACAGGGTACCCATAGAGAAGTTCAAAGGGACTGAACCCTACCCCTCTCTGGGGGACCTCTCTGTAAGCAAAGAGAAGGCATGGTAAGAGGACGTCCCACTTACGCCTCATGGCCTCAGGGAGGCCACCAATCATGCCTTTCAGGGTCTTGTTGAATCTCTCCACAAGACCATTCGACTGGGGGTGATAGGGTGTGGTGAACTTGTAAGTTACACCACACGCATCCCACAGAGACTTCATGTATGCAGACATGAAGTTAGTGCCTCTGTCAGACACTATTTCCTTGGGGAATCCCACACGGGTAAATATCCCCATCAGGGTTCTGGCCACCACCGGTGCAGTTACTGTCCTCAGAGGGATTGCCTCTGGGTAACGGGTGGCATGGTCCACCAAAACCAGGATGAACCTGTTGCCTAAGGCAGTTTTGGGGTCCAAGGGACCAACAATGTCGATGCCCACCCTTTCAAAGGGGGTGCCAACGACCAGAAGTGGAATCAGGGGGGTTTTAACCCTTTTTCCTGCTTTACCACTGGCCTGGCAGGTAGGACAGGATCTGCAGAACTTGTCTGAGTGTGTCCTCATTTTGGGCCAATAAAAGTGGGTGACAAGCCTGTTAAAGGTCTTGCCCTGCCCCAAATGTCCTGCCAGGGGAATGTCGTGAGCCAGACCCAGTAGGAAGGTTCGGTAACATTGGGGGACCACCAGCACACGTGCTGCCCCAAAGCCCGGAACCTTAGGCTCACTGTAGAGGAGATCATTCTCCCAATATAGGTGGTGATCGCCAGAGGCGTCGCCGGCTGCCTGGTTTGAGGCTTGTTTCCTCAAACCTTCTAGAGTGGGACATTCTTTCTGCGCCTTGCAGAATTCCTCCCTGGTGGGTCCACCCTCAACTTGCCAGCCAGCAAGCTCAGGTAAGTCACCTAGGGCGGCAATGTCTTCCCCAGTTGGCTCGGAAGCCTCCTCCTCAGTAGCCCCGTCAGCCACTGTGGGAACAGCTGGGGCCGGTTTCCCGCACCCCTTGTCCCTCCTCCTGGCAGCTCTCTGGGCCATCGTTCCAGGCTCCAGATGACCTTGACTTCCCTCTCGGTCAGCCATGGACCGTGTGGTCATGCAGACCCACTCAGGTAACCCTAACATCTCCAGGTGAGACCTGAGCTCCACTTCTTTCCAAGCAGTGTGCTCAAGGTCATTGCCTAACAGACAATCTACAGGCATGGCAGGACTCACAGCTACTTTCAGAGTACCAGAGACCCCCCCCCCACTCAAAGGGAACCAGAGCCACCGGTAGGTGACTCTCGCGATTGTCAGCGACTCTGACCTGGTGGAATGTATTAGGTACTATCTGCTCTGCTGACACCAGCTGACTCTTGATAGTAGTCATACTGGCTCCTGTGTCACGCAGAGCCTCCACCCTCTGCCCATCAATGGTGACCCACTGCCGGTACTTGGAAGTATTTCTGGGCATGTGGGCCTTGGGCACCATTTCTCCTTCTCCCAGGGACACTAGGGAAATCTCTACCTGTTCCCCAAAGCTAGTTGGGTCCATCTCCCCCCCGAGTGCTACACTAGTCAACCCAGGTGCCTGTCCGGTAGTGGACGGTGCCCTCTTGGGGCACTGTGGATCGCCTTTGTAGTGACCATATTGGTAACACTCCATGCATTTGGGGCTAGATTTTCCTGACTTGTCAAATGTCCCTGGCTTTTTCCCAAATTTGGAAAAGGAAGGGTTGCCACCCCCTCCCTGGGAATTCTTTTGGGGGCCTTTAGAGAGTTCCTTATCTGTAAGTTTATCTCCCCCCTCTTTCTTCTGTTGGGAACCCTGACCACCTTTGTGGGAGTCCCCCCCAGGTACCCTTTTGGACACTCTGGTGCTAACCCAGAGGTCCGCCTCCTCAGCAAGCTTCCTGGGATCAGTCAGCTTACTATCCACTAGGTGCTGGCGCAAATCTGTATAAGTAACATTAAGCATATGCTCTCTCAGGATCAAGTCATATAAACCTTTATAATCTGCTACTTTGTTGCCCCGCACCCATCCATTCAGTGCCTTACTAGAGAAATCAAAGAAATCTACCCATGTTTGTGTGGTTTGTTTGGTGCTGTCCCTGAACCTCTGACGGTATCCCTCAGGGGTCAGCCCAAACTTGGCAAGTAAAGTGGCTTTCTGGAGTGGGTATGTGTTTTGATCCGGTGGATCCAATGTGAGAAGTGTGTCCCTCCCCAATGGCGGCACATAACCCCACATAGCTACCCCCCATTGCCCTTCAGGAACCTCATGAGCCCTTAGTGCAACTTCATAAGCAGCTAACCATTTATCTATGTCATCTCCCACCACAAAACTGGGCACCACATTTTTGGGTATACGAACCTTCTTTTCTCCAGCAGGTCCTGTCTGTATGCTGCCACCATTATTGCTGGATTCAGACTGTCTTGCCTTGATCTCCAGCTCCTTGAGACTCAGTTCATGAGCCAACAATAGTTTCTTTTCAGCCAAAGCTCTTTCAGCTTCCACTTGTTTGGCTGCTCTTTCAGCTTCTGCTTGTTTGGCTGCCCTTTCAGCTTCTGCTTGAATCTGTTTGGCTGTCCTTTCAGCTTCAATCTGTTTGGCTGCTCTTTCAGCCTCAGCTTGTTTGGCTTCTCTTTCTGCCCTCCTCTCCTCCTGTTGCGCCTCAATTTTCAGTTTTGCCATTTGCAATTGGAACTCCCTTTCCTCTCTCCTTTCCTCTGCGGTTAGGCTTTGCATGGAGACACTGCTCCCTGGTCTGGAAGGGTGCACAATTGCAGTGGTAACACCATCCATAGATAGTGAAAATCCTTCTGAGGGGCCATTTTCTGGCTCCCCTTCCTCATCATCCTCTAAATGGGCTTCTGCCCAGGCCCTCAGCGCCACTTGAAAGTCCTCCTTTCTGGAGGCCCATTGGGTGGGTACCCTTAATGCCCTGCAGAATCCTCTTAGTTGTTTGACCGTGTATGTATCCAACTGGACTAGGTCAAAGTCCCCTGTCTGAGACCCAGTCAGAGACATGTTGAGTGAGGATTTAGTTTTTGAAAATTGTCAGGAAAAAACGGATTTTTAAAAAAAGATAAAAACCAAGTTGACCTTCAACTGTGGGTAGGTAGTGAAATACTTAGCTACTGTATGTCACTGCACAAATACAAGTCCTATCCTCACCGCTGATCACCAATGTTAGAAATGGGGTTTTTGGTTGGCAGTCAGGTTACCCTCTGTCCAAGCAAAAGCCCTCACTCTAGTCAGGGTAAGTCACACAGTATCCAAGATTATCCTGTGCCCACCCTCTGGTAGCTTGGCACGAGCAGTCAGGCTTAACTTAGAAGGCAATGTGTAAAGTATTTGTGCAATAAATCATACAATACCACCATATAGCACCACAAAAATACACCACACAGTGTTTAGAAAAATATATAATATTTATAAGGATAATTGTAGGTCAAAGAGAATAAAGTTGCAATGGAAAATTGTAGAAATATCACAGGGAAGTGATATAAAGTGTCTTAAGTCTTTAAAAAGCAATAAAGTGTCTTTCAAGCACAGAGTACCTGGTTTCTGGTGGGAAATCTCCTCAGAGGGCCACAGGAGAAGAGATGCGCGGAAAAAGGGGTGTGTGCGTCGATTTCTCCTCAGCACACACAGACTTGCGTCGTTCTTTTCCACGCGGGGAAGTCGGGCGTCGTTTTCCGGCGCGCAGACAGTCTCTTTTTGTGGGTCGCGGGGATTACCAGATGTCCCGGGTCTGTGCGTGGATTCTCCTGCTTGTTTTCCGGCTGCGCGTCGTTCTGCGGGGCTGCGCGTCGAAGTTTCGATCTCACGGTAGGCGTTGCGTCGATTTCTCCTTGGAAGTCGGGCGGCGTTGTCCTTGCGAGGCCGTGCGTCGAAATTTTGGTCTCACGGCAGGCGTCGCGTCGATTTCTCCTTGGAAGTCGGGCGGCGTTGTCCTTGCGAGGCCGTGCGTCAAAGTTTCGTGCTCACGGTAGGCGTCGCGTCGATTTCTCTTGGAAAGTCGGGCGGCTTTGTCCTTGCGAGGTTGTGCGTCGAAGTCTCGATCGTCCCGAGGGCGTCGCGTCGATCAGCGTCGGTGTGCGGCGTTTTTCTCGCCGCGAAACAAGCTGTGCGTCGAAATTTTCGGCGCACGGAGCGTCCAAGTGAAAGGAAGAAGTCTTTTTGGTCCTGAGACTTCAAGGAACAGGAGGCAAGCTCTATCCAAGCCCTTGGAGAGCACTTTCACAGCCAGACAAGAGTTCAGCAAGACAGCAGGGCAACAGCAAGGCAGCAGTCCTTTGTAGAAAGCAGACAGGTGAGTCCTTTGAGCAGCCAGGCAGTTCTTCTTGGCAGGATGTAGTTTCTGGTTCAGGTTTCTTCTCCAGCAAGTGTCTGATGAGGTAGGGCAGAGGCCCTGTTTTATACCCAAATGTGCCTTTGAAGTGGGGGAGACTTCAAAGAGTGGCTAAGAAGTGCACCAGGTCCCCTTTCAGTTTACTCCTGTCTGCCAGGGTCCCAGTAGGGGGTGTGGCAGTCCTTTGTGTGAGAGCAGACCCTCCACCCTCCCAGCCCAGGAAGACCCATTCAAAATGCAGATGTATGCAAGTGAGGCTGAGTACCCTGTGTTTGGGGTGTGTCTGAGTGAATGCACAAGGAGCTGTCAACCAAGCCCAGCCAGACGTGGATTGTAAGGCACAGAAGGATTTAAGTGCAAAGAAATGCTCACTTTCTAAAAGTGGCAATTCTAGAATAGTAATATTAAATCCGACTTCACCAGTCAGTAGGACTTTGTATTACCATTCTGGCCATACTAAATATGACCTCCCTGCTCCTTTCAGATCAGCAGCTGCCACTTCAACAGTGTATGAGGGCAGCCCTAATGTTAGCCTATGAAGGGAGCAGGCCTCTCAGTAGTGTGAAAACGAATTTAGGAGTTTTACACTACCAGGACATATAACTACACAGGTACATGTCCTGCCTTTTACCTACACAGCACCCTGCCCTAGGGGTTACCTAGGGCACACCTTAAGGGTGACTTATATGTAGAGAAAGGGGAGTTCTAGGCTTGGCAAGTACTTTTAAATGCCAAGTCGAGGTGGCAGTGAAACTGCACACACAGGCCTTGCAATGGCAGGCCTGAGACAAGGAAAAAGGGGCTACTTAAGTGGGTGGCACAACCAGTGCTGCAGGCCCACTAGTAGCATTTAATTTACCAGCCCTATGCACATAAAGTGCACCTTACTAGGGACTTATAAGTAAATTAATAGTCCAATCAGGTATGATTCCAGGTTACCATGTTTTAAGGGAGAGAGCATATGCACTTTAGCACTGGTTAGCAGTGGTAAAGTGCGCAGAGTCTATAAACCAGCAAAAACAGTGTCCAAAAAATGGAGGGAGGCAGGCAAAAAGTTAGGGGTGACTACCCTAAGGCTGTCAGGTCTAACAGTCATAAAAATAAAGTACCTTTATTTTTAGTATATCTGTGTATTGTGTTTTCTTATGATGTTGTGCATATGACACTAGTGGTACTGTAGGAGCTTCACTCGTCTCCTCGTTCAGCCTAAGCTGCTCTGCTAAGCTACCATTATCTATCAGCCTATGCTGCTAGACACCCTATACACTAATAAGGGATAACTGGGCCTGGTGCAAGGTGCAAGTACCCCTAGGTACTCACTACAAGCCAGTCCAGCCTCCTACATTGGTTGTGCAGCGGTGGGATAAGTGCTTTGTAACTACTTACCACTCTTGTCATTGTACTTTTCATAAGAGAAAAATATACAAAACAAGTTCAGTGTATGTACACCTAACCAAAAAGATTTGCATTTCTTTTCTCACCTCTTTTCTAAAGTGCTGAAAAGTACCTCTAAACTTTCTAAAAAGTTCTTAAAAGTTTAAAAAGATTTTTTCTGTCTTTCTAAAAGTTCTGAAAACTTTTTTCTCTTTTTCTATCACTTAAACTCTTTCTAAAAATGTCTGGCACAGGCCAAAATGTTGATCTGTCCAAACTTGCATATGACCACCTTAGCTGGAAAGGAGCAAGGAGTCTCTGTGTAGAAAGAGGTTTGAGTGTAGGGAAGAATCCTTCTTTGGAATTATTGCTTTACATGCTTAGAGAACAAGATAAGGCCAGAAGGGCCCCATCTGTTGAAAAAGTAGCCAATGGTTCCCAATCTGATCTAGGGACTCCCCTAGGAAAAGATTCAGGAAAGAAACTTCCTAGCCTGCCCATTACTAGACAGTCTAGCATAGTTGGTAATGATGAAGAGGTACACCATACAGATAGTGTTATCTCACATCATAGCAAAAGTATTGTTTCTCACCACAGTAGAAGTGATGTTTCTGTTAACCAAGCTGTTAGGGTGATTTCTGTAAGGGACAGGTCTCCTTCTGTCCATTCTCACCACACTTCTGTTTCAAGGAATGTCCCTCCCACCCACCCTGATGACAGATTGTTAGAAAGGGAGCTCAATAGATTGAGAGTGGAACAAACCAGACTGAAGCTCAAGAAGCAACAGCTGGATTTGGATAGACAGTCCTTAGAAGTAGAGAAGGAAAGACAGAAGTTGGGTTTTGAAACCCATGGTGGCAGCAGCAGTATTCCCAATAGTCATCCTGCAAAAGAGCATGATTCTAGGAATCTGCACAAGATAGTTCCCCCTTATAAGGAGGGGGGTGACATTAACAAGTGGTTTGCTGCACTTGAGAGGGCCTGTGTTGTACAGGATGTCCCTCAAAGGCAGTGGGCTGCTATCCTATGGCTATCATTTAGTGGAAAGGGTAGGGATAGGCTCCTTACTGTGAAAGAAAGTGATGCCAATAATTTTACAGTTCTTAAGAATGCACTCCTGGATGGTTATGGCTTAACCACTGAACAATACAGGATAAAGTTCCGAGAGACCAAAAAGGAGTCTTCACAAGACTGGGTTGATTTCATTGACCATTCAGTGAAGGCCTTGGAGGGGTGGTTACATGGCAGTAAAGTTACTGATTATGACAGCCTGTATAACTTGATCCTGAGAGAGCATATTCTTAATAATTGTGTGTCTGATTTGTTACACCAGTACCTGGTGGACTCTGATCTGACCTCTCCCCAAGAATTGGGAAAGAAGGCAGACAAATGGGTCAGAACAAGGGTGATCAGAAAAGTTCATACAGGGGATGACAAAGATGGCAACAAGAAGAAGGATGGTAAGTCTTCTGACAAGGGTGGGGACAAATCTAAAAATGAGTCTTCATCAGGCCCACAAAAACACTCTGGTGGGGGTGGTGGGCCCAAATCCTCTTCAAATCAAAACAAAGAAAAGAAACCATGGTGCTATTTATGTAAAATAAAAGGCCATTGGACAACAGATCCCAGTTGTCCAAAGAAAACCACCAAGCCTCCTACCACTACAACCCCTACTGCTACACCTAGTGTCCCTACTAATAGCAGTGGTGGTGGGAGCAAACCTACTAATAGCCAATCCAAGGGAGTAGCTGGGCTCACTTTTGGTAACTTAGTTGGGGTTGGTCTGATTAGGGAGACCACAGAGGCTGTGTTAGTCTCTGAAGGGGCTATTGATTTAGCCACCTTGGTTGCTTGTCCCCTTAACATGGATAAGTACAAGCAACTACCCCTAATAAATGGTGTTGAGGTTCAGGCCTACAGGGAAACTGGTGCCAGTGTGACTATGGTCATAGAGAAACTGGTCCACCCTGAACAAACCTACTTGGTCACCAGTACCAAGTAACCGATGCTTACAACAACACACTTAGCCACCCCATGGCTGTTGTAAATCTCAACTGGGGGGGGGGGGGGGGTTACTGGTCCAAAGAAAGTTGTGGTAGCCTCAGATTTACCTGTAGACTGTCTACTAGGAAATGATTTGGAGACATCAGCTTGGTCAGATGTGGAGTTGGAGGCCCATGCAGCAATGCTGGGCATCCCAGGGCATATTTTTGCTTTAACCAGGGCTCAGGCCAAAAAGCAAAAAGGACAGGGTGACTTGGATCCTGGAACAATGGACCAAGTGCTCCCTAAAGCTAGGGCTAGTAGAAGTAAAGCACTTCCTACTATCCCTCCCTCTACAGTGGATTCTACTTCTGAGGAAGAAGAATTTCCACCCTGTGCAGAACCTACACCAAAGGAGCTGGAAGCAGACACTGCTGAGCTTTTGGGTGAAGGGGGGCCTGCCAGGGAGGAGCTGAGTGTGGCACAGCATACCTGTCCCACACTAGAGGGTCTAAGACAGCAAGCTGCAAGCAAGCTAATGGGGATGTCAGTGACTCTCACAGAGTTTACTGGGAGGACAACCTCTTGTACACTGAAGCAAGGGATCCTAAACCTGGAACTGTCAGGAGGTTAGTGATTCCTCAGGAGTACAGAAAGTTCCTCCTAACTCTAGCCCACGACATTCCCCTAGCTGGACATCTGGGACAAATGAAAACTTGGGACAGGCTTGTTCCCTTGTTTCATTGGCCTAGAATGTCTGAGGACACAAAAGAGTTTTGTAAGTCCTGTGAAACCTGTCAAGCCAGTGGCAAAACAGGTGGCACCCCAAAGGCACCCCTTATTCCACTGCCTGTGGTTGGGGTTCCCTTTGAAAGGGTAGGGGTTGACATAGTTGGCCCCCTTGACCCTCCTAATGCCACAAGATATCCTGAAGCAATTCCTTTAAGGACCACTACAGCACCTGCAGTGGCAAAGGCCCTCCTGGGAATATTTTCCAGGGTGGGCTTCCCAAAGGAAGTAGTATCAGACAGGGGAAGCAATTTCATGTCTGCTTACTTAAAGGCCACGTGGAAGGAGTGTGGTGTGACTTACAAGTTCACTACACCCTATCATCCACAAACAAATGGACTGGTGGAGAGATTTAACAAAATTCTCAAAGGCATGATTATGGGACTCCCTGAAAAACTCCGCAGGAGATGGGATATCCTTTTACCATGCCTCCTTTTTGCCTACAGGGAGGTACCCCAGAAAGGAGTGGGCTTCAGCCCCTTTGAACTCCTCTTTGGACACCCTGTTAGGGGTCCACTAACACTTGTCAAGGAGGGTTGGGAACAACCTTTAAAAGCTCCAAAGCAAGATATTGTGGATTATGTACTTGGCCTCAGATCAAGGATGGCTGAGTATATGAAAAAGGCCAGTAAAAACCTTCAGGCCAGCCAAGAGCGCCAGAAGCAATGGCATGATCAGAAGGCTGTTTTGGTTCAGTACCAACCAGGGCAGAAAGTGTGGGTCTTGGAGCCTGTGGCCCCAAGAGCACTCCAAGATAAATGGAGTGGACCACACATAATTGTTGAAAAGAAGGGTGAAGTCACCTACTTAGTTGACTTAGGCACTGCCAGGAGTCCCCTTAGGGTGCTCCATGTCAATCGCCTGAAACCCTACTATGACAGGGCTGATCTCACCCTGCTCATGGCAACTGATGAGGGACAGGAAGAAGACAGTGATCCTCTACCTGATCTCTTCTCTTCCACAGAACAAGATGCTCTAGTGGAAGGTGTAGTTTTGGCTGATTGTCTTACTGCTGAGCAGAAAGACCATTGCATAAATCTCCTGGGTCAGTTTTCTGAACTCTTCTCTACTGTGCCAGGTACCACTTCTTGGTGTGAGCACACTATAGATACTGGAGACAGCTTGTCTGTCAAAAGTAAGATCTATAGGCAGCCTGACCATGTCAGAGACTGCATAAAGCAAGAGGTGCAGAAAATGTTAGAACTAGGAGTGGTTGAGCACTCTGAAAGTCCATGGGCTTCTCCTGTGGTACTTGTACCAAAACCTCATTGAAAGGATGGAAAGAAGGAAATGCGGTTTTGTGTAGACTACAGAGGTCTCAACCAGGTAACCAAAACTGATGCTCACCCTATACCCAGGGCAGATGAGCTCATAGATACACTGGCATTTGCCAAGTATCTAAGCACTTTTGACTTGACTGCAGGGTATTGGCAGATCAAATTATCAGAAGATGCTAAACCTAAAACTGCATTTTCAACCATTGGAGGCCATTACCAATTCACAGTAATGCCTTTTGGATTGAAAAATGCACCTGCCACTTTTCAGAGGTTGGTGAACACAGTCCTGCAAGGGCTGGAAGCTTTTAGTGCAGCATATCTGGACGATATAGCTGTCTTTAGCTCCAGTTGGGATGATCACCTGGTCCACCTATGGAAAGTTTTAGAGGCCCTGCAAAAAGCAGGCCTCACTATCAAGGCTTCAAAGTGCCAGATAGGGCAGGGGAAGGTGGTTTATCTGGGACACCTTGTTGGTGGGGGACAGATTACACCACTTCAGGGGAAAATCCAAACTATTATAGATTGGGTTCCCCCTACTACTCAGACTCAGGTGAGAGCCTTCCTAGGCCTCACTGGGTATTACAGGAGGTTCATTAAGAACTATGGCTCCATTGCAGCCCCTCTTAATGACCTCACATCCAAAAAGATGCCTAAAAAGGTATTATGGACAGCAAACTGTCAGAAAGCTTTTGAGGAGCTGAAGCAGGCCATGTGCTCTGCACCTGTCCTGAAAAGCCCTTTTTACTCTAAAAAATTATATGTCCAAACTGATGCATCTGAATTAGGAGTAGGGGCAGTCCTATCACAACTTAATTCTGAGGGCCAGGATCAACCTGTTGCTTTTATTAGTAGGAGGTTGACCCCTAGAGAAAAGCGTTGGTCTGCCATTGAGAGGGAGGCCTTTGCTGTGGTCTGGGCACTGAAGAAGTTGAGGCCATACCTGTTTGGCACTCACTTCATTGTTCAGACAGACCACAAACCTCTACTTTGGCTAAAACAAATGAAAGGTGAAAATCCTAAATTGTTGAGGTGGTCCATATCCCTACAGGGAATGGACTATACAGTAGAACATAGACCTGGGAGTAGCCACTCCAATGCAGATGGACTCTCCAGATATTTCCACTTAGACAATGAAGACTCATCAGGTCATGGCTAGTCTTATTGTCCTTCGTTTGGGGGAGGGGGGTTGTGTAGGAAAGTACCATCTTGCCTGGCATGTTACCCCCATTTTTCACTGTATATATGTTGTTTTAGTTGTATGTGTCACTGGGACCCTGCTAGTCAGGGCCCCAGTGCTCATAAGTGTGCCTGAATGTGTTACCTGTGTTATGACTAACTGTCTCACTGAGGCTCTGCTAATCAGAACCTCAGTGGTTATGCTCTCTCATTTCTTTCAAATTGTCACTAACAGGCTAGTGACCAATTTTACCAATTTACATTGGCTTACTGGAACACCCTTAGAATTCCCTAGTATATGGTACTGAGGTACCCTGGGTATTGGGGTTCCAGGAGATCCCTATGGGCTGCAGCATTTCTTTTGCCACCCATAGGGAGCTCTGACAATTCTTACACAGGCCTGCCACTGCAGCCTGAGTGAAATAACGTTCACGTTATTTCACAGCCATTTTACACTGCACTTAAGTAACTTATAAGTCACCTATATGTCTAACCTTTACCTGGTAAAGGTTAGGTGCAAAGTTACTTAGTGTGAGGGCACCCTGGCACTAGCCAAGGTGTCCCCACATTGTTCAGGGCCAATTCCCCGGACTTTGTGAGTGTGGGGACACCATTACACGCGTGCACTACATATAGGTCACTACCTATATGTAGCTTCACAATGGTAACTCCGAATATGGCCATGTAACATGTCTATGATCATGGAATTGCCCCCTCTATGCCATCCTGGCATAGTTGGCACAATCCCATGATCCCAGTGGTCTGTAGCACAGACCCTGGTACTGCCAAACTGCCTTTCCCGGGGTTTCACTGCAGCTGCTGCTGCTGCCAACCCCTCAGACAGGCTTCTGCCCTCCTGGGGTCCAGCCAGGCCTGGCCCAGGATGGCAGAACAAAGGACTTCCTCTGAGAGAGGGTGTTACACCCTCTCCCTTTGGAAAATGGTGTGAAGGCAGGGGAGGAGTAGCCTCCCCCAGCCTCTGGAAATGCTTTCATGGGCACACATGGTGCCCATTTCTGCATAAGCCAGTCTACACTGGTTCAGGGACCTCTTAGCCCTGCTCTGGCGCGAAACTGGACAAAGGAAAGGAGAGTGACCACTCCCCTGACCTGTACCTCCCCTGGGAGGTGCCCAGAGCTCCTCCAGTGTGCTCCAGACCTCTGCCATCTTGGAAACAGAGGTGCTGCTGGCACACTGGACTGCTCTGAGTGGCCAGTGCCAGCAGGTGACGTCAGAGACTCCTTCTGATAGGCTCCTCCAGGTGTTGCTAGCCTATCTTCTCTCCTAAGTAGCCAAACCCTCTTTTCTGGCTATTTAGGGTCTCTGTCTTTGGGGATTCTTTAGATAACGAATGCAAGAGCTCATCCGAGTTCCTCTGCATCTCTCTCTTCACCTTCTGCCAAGGAATCGACTGCTGACCGTGCTGGAAGCCTGCAAAACTGCAACATAGTAGCGAAGACGACTACTGCAACTCTGTAACGCTGATCCTGCCGCCTTCTCGACTTTTTTCCTGGTGGTGCATGCTGTGGGGGTAGTCTGCCTCCTCTCTGCACTAGAAGCTCCGAAAAAATCTCCTGTGGGTCGACGGAATCGTCCCCCTGCAACCGCAGGCACCAAAGAACTGCATCACCGGTACCCTGGGTCTCCTCTCAGCACGACGAGCGAGGTCCCTTGAATCTAGCAACTCTGTCCAAGTGACTCCCACAGTCCAGTGACTCTTCAGTCCAAGTTTGGTGGAGGTAAGTCCTTGCCTCCCCACGCCAGACTGCATTGCTGGGAACTGCGACTTTTGAAGCTACTCCGGCCTCCGTGCACTTCCGGCGGAAATCCTTTGTGCACAGTCCAGCCTGGGTCCACGGCACTCTAACCTGCATTGCACGACCTCCTAAGTTGTTCTCCGGCGACGTGGGACTCCTTTGTGCGACTTCGGGTGAGCACCCTTTCACACATCCTCGTAGTGCCTGTTTCTGGCACTTCTGCGGGTGCTGCCTGCTGCTGAGAGGGCTCCTTGTCTTGCTCGACGCCCCCTCTGTCCCCAGACACAATTGGCGACATCCTGGTCCCTCCTGGGCCACAGCAGCATCCAAAAACACTAACTGCACAATTTGCAGCTAGCAAGGCTTGTTGGTGGTCTTTCGGCGGGAAAACACTTTTGCACGACTCTCCACGGCATGAGGGATCCGTCCTCCAAAGGGGAAGTCTCTAGCCCTTGTCGTTCCTGCAGAAACCTCAGCTTCTACTGTCCAGTAGCAGCTTCTTTGCACCCACAGCTGGCATTTCCTGGGCATCTGCCCATCTCCGACTTGCTTGTGACTTTTGGACTTGGTCCCCTTGTTCCACAGGTACCATCGACTGGAAATCCTTCGTTGTTGCATTGCTGGTTTGTGTCTTTCCTGCAGAATTCCCCTATCACGACTTCTATGTCCTTTGGGGAACTTTAGTGCACTTTGCACTCACTTTTCAGGGTCTTGGGGTGGGCTATTTTTCTAACCCTAACTATTTTCTAATAGTCCCAGCGGCCCTCTACAAGGTCACATAGGTTTGGGGTCCATTCGTGGTTCGCATTCCACTTTTGGAGTATATGGTTTGTGTTGCCCCTATCCCTATGTGTCCCCATTGCATCCTATTGTAACTATACATTGTTTGCACTGTTTTCTAATACTATTACTGCATATTTTGGTATTGTGTACATATATCTTGTGAATATTTGCTATCCTCATCCTGAGGGTACTCACTGAGATACTTTTGGCATATTGTCATAAAAATAAAGTACCTTTATTTTTAGTATATCTGTGTATTGTGTTTTCTTATGATATTGTGCATATGACACTAGTGGTACTGTAGGAGCTTCACTCGTCTCCTAGTTCAGCCTAAGCTGCTCTGCTAAGCTACCATTATCTATCAGCCTAAGCTGCTAGACACCCTATACACTAATAAGGGATAACTGGGCCTGGTGCAAGGTGCAAGTACCCCTAGGTACTCACTACAAGCCAGTCCAGCCTCCTACACTCAGGCCGAAGCCCACCTCCGCGACCTTGCGGGCAACAAAGAATTACAGAGCTCGAGTGGCTCTCTACAAAGTGGCAATCCTCCATTAGATCTGCCGTGCTGCGGAGCGGGGACACATTGTTTCTGACATACTGGGTCGGGCATCATCTGGGCAGTGCCAGTGCATACCGAGGTAGCTGCTCTCTGTTCCATACGGGAGTGCTCATGATGAGGATGGATTCCTGTCTTTTCCTTGAAAGGGCGATTTTGAGTGACTGATATGCTCCTCCCTGTGTAATTACAGGAGGTCACTGAGGAGGGTATTAGTGTTGCTACCTTTCCAAAATAAAAATACTGGCCGTTTGTTGGAGCTTTAAGAGTGTGCTAGGGCCTGGACATGATACTAAATAGGACTACAAACAAAATCAAATGTATTCATTTTTAACTTGATTTTCCTGTCTCTATCGACTTTATTTATTAGTACGAGATGTTAGAGCACCTCTAAAATACATTTAAACTGTTTTCTATTTATATATGCCGATTGAAGTAAGTAGAAATAAGTGATGAAATTCCAGCTTTAGATGATTTTACTTATGCTTTTTACTGGCCCGGGTATTAAAATACTGGTGGCGCCAATACAAAACTGTCCAGGTAGCAACCCCAAGGTCAATGGGGAGATTGGCGCTTTCCCACCTAGTCGTTCAACCTTAGAAAGGCATAAACGGGCTCTCGTGTCGAGAGGACACGAACATTGCATTTGAAGGGTTCCCACTTTTCCAAAAGAAAATACGGTCCATTTGTTCATGTTTTAAGAGTCTGTAAAGGCTTCGATATGATGCTTAAATAGAACTTCATATAAAATCAACTGTGTTCATTTGTAACAAGACTTTTCTGTTGTTCTATACTTTGCTTATCTGTCAGGCAATATTAAAGCAGCTCCAGAGCATATTAAAAGTGTTTTTTCCTATATTTCCAGTTTGAAATATGTACTGATAAAGGGGGAAAAATACTGGCCTTCTGAGATTTTTCTAATTTTTGTACCAGCCAGGATATCATAATGCTGATCACTCAGTCTGAAAAGCTTTATTCGACTACTAAAAGTCGATACGATATCATAACAAGGCATCATCATACAGGCTGAAAATAATACAGTTTCATAATACGATAGAAATGCCAGATGCAAAAATTTGCATCCAGAATAAAAATAAATACCTAAAAATGTGTTAAAAAATATGTTAAAAGAAAAAATACTTAGCCAGCGTCCTTGACAGGGAGCCTACATAATAGCTAGGCAAAAACTTCCTAATCCTGTGGGCTCTCACCAGAAAACTCGCAACATTAAAACATATAGGAGGACTGATTAGTGTTTGAAGGTGCAATAATGCATGCTTGACATGCACAAAAGAGTATCTCCTGATCAACATCAGAATGTAAGTTCACCGCGGCTCGTTGTAGAACCCCCAAAAAGCCCCAAAATGGACCAAGTATTGCAGGGAACAATCCTCGCTGGGCATGGGCCTCTCTCTTCCACCTTATGTCTCCCCTGAGGAACCTCAAGAAAGCAGTGTAATAAGTTGAATCCAAAACTAGTCAATAGAGAACAATGCTGTGGCAAAGCAACAGTAATCAAATAAGGCTCCATCAGTGGGCTAGTTTTTCACATAACATAGGAGCGGACGGTAGGTTTTCTAAGCTCACATGCCTCCCTCTTCAACTGCTTCATACAAATGAAGTGCTGTTTCACCCAGATCAAATAACATTTAGTGATGACAGATGGATTCTCAAAAAGGTTGGGGCGACCCAACTTCTGAGTAAAATCCTTGATTTATTTTAATCAAGGAATAATTAATGCCTTATCTAGGGTCTTACAATCATTGGCGATGGCACAGTTGAGATCTAACACCAGGTTGGACCAAACCCTGATCCACCTGAGCAAGGGAGAAGAGCTAAATAATCCTCAATATACCCAAGCTCCAGGCCCTCATGCATAATATACGCAGGAACAGACTGCGGAACCAACAACAGTTTCCTTAAAATCTTGTTTTCCACTGTTTGAATTTCTTTTGAGTTTTGAGAACCCGAGATGTCACTACTAAAAGAAACAAATGGGACACATTTGCCCTGATAGACCTTAATAAGGGCATGGATTGGTTTTGCCCCCCCATTTCTTGGTAAAATCAAGAATAGCTTCAACTGCACAAGAGAAGGCATTCCTTTTTAATCTCATTTGGGGACCCCAAGACCCTTTCTCATCAAAAAGAACTCCCAAATAAGAAAAGGTTGGAACTCTGACCAACTCCTCACTCCCCACCCCCCAAGCACTTTTTCTGGGATTTCCTGATTCCCTAAATCATTGTGTGAGACTTGACATAATTGGTACTCAAATCCAAGGTACTCATAAAAAATACAAACGAATCAGACAACTGTTGCAAGCCCTTTGGGGTCCTAGCAATTAGGTCCATGTCATCCGCATAGAGGAGGGTGGGTACAAGTTGCGAATCATCCCTAGGGATGTCCTTACAATCCATACTCAGATCCAGACCCAAATTATTGATATATTAGATAAATACAAAAGGGGCCAAGATACAACCCTGCCTCACCCATGGTTAAGATTCACAGGGTCAGTGAGGTGCCCTGCCTAATCATACCTTATGTTAGCAGCAAGGTCCCGATGTAAATCAGCTAAGAAACACACAGTGCTTATGTCTACCCCCAGCACAATCATCATTTCCCACAATTTCCTTCTATTCACCTGATCAAACGCGTAGGTAACGTCCATAAAAGTCAAATGTAACAGACCCTTCTTGGCCATTGCGTATTTCCCGATAATCAGTTGTAAATTTAAACATTGGTCCAAAGTTCCTTTCCCAGGCCTAAAGCCATACTGAAAACCCAAAATTATATGGTTTTGTGCAGACCACGTCATCAGCCTGGACAAGATAACTTTACCCATGACCCTAATGGTCTAAACAATCAGGGAAATAGAAAGGTCACATTTTGGTTTCCGCTCTTGACTCCTTCTTTAAAACAGGAACGATAAGAGCTTTGGACCAAAAATGCAGGATGCCTTGGCTACACACCGCGTTACCTACACACGTTAAAATTTTAGCCCAATTTGGGGCTCCAGTTTACATAAGTCAGCAGGCACCCCATCAGGGCTGGGAGCCTTCTCATTAGGCATAGTAAGAATTGCAACAAAGACCTCCTCTTCCCGGAGTCCAAGTGTATATGTTATCGGCCTATCACCCTGACTCAGAGAGTGGGTATCCGCCCCAGGATCGTTATACAAACCCTGAAAGTGTGAAACCCAAACTTCCAGAGCAAGTACACAATCCATGGCATCATTACTGCAATCCTTAAAAAGGAGACGATTGAGCACCTCCCAGAATTTAACACTGTTGTTCAAAACACTAATCCATAAAAGCTCATCCCAAGCTTTTTTCTTTAACTCTACTTTCCTCCCGGCCACAATTTGTTTATAAGTTTTCCTTCTCTGTCTGATTTCAGAACCGTCCCCGTGTATCTTATTCAGGGCCTTCCTTAAATCCCAATGAGCTCGTGAGCACTTCTGATCAAACCACCTACAACCTTCCTTAGCCCTCTTTGTCGTAGGCCTGCTAAGATCGGTCGCTACCTGCCTGCAGATCCGTTGAAACGCACATACGACCTCCTCATCAGGCTGGCCCTTGGTTAAGCAAGCGCTGAAATCAGAGGCATGCGAATTGTAAAGATTGCTAAGCAAGTTTTCAGGGATTATTTTGTCCCATTTAATCAGTTGAACATGATCCTTTGGTCGCAGCTCCTTTCCACCATAACTCCCCTCTGAACTGTTCATAACCCCCACAGCACACTCTAGCTCAACAACCAGGGGGTTGTGATCACTAAACTCACTACTCCTTGGCGAAAATGTTTTTGCCCTATCATAGACCGGTCCAGAAATTAAAATAAAGTTGATTGTAGAGTTGCAACCCCTGCCAAAAAAGAGGGGAGATGGGTTGCCTCCCCTTCGTTATTAAGACAATGCATGTTACAATCAGCGAGAACGGACTCGAGGAGTTCACCATCGATAGTGTGTTCTAAATTAACAGCCCCAGGATGCCCCGTACAATAGTGATCTGTTGTTACACCCTCTGCTTGTCATTTGTGCACATTAAAATCCCCAAGAATTATTACTGAATACGGACCCTGACTCCCTTCAGTGTATTGGTCAAGGAATCTTTATAGACCTTTAAGATGCTCGTTTACAGTTGGCTGCACGAAGGAGTTATAGAAAATTACAACTAAAAGACTGGGCGCAGTTTTAAAATCGAGTTTAGCAACTAACAAGTAAGTTCTCAGAGCCGAAATCCTTTACGCTAGGACAACAAGAGATGTTAACCGAAACTAGAGTTAACACGCGCGCTCTGCTGTGAGTAAGTGGAATAGCTGGAGTGAAAAAGGAAGAGAACCCATCTAAAACAAAAAAATGAACTAGAAGTGTCCCAGGTTTCCTGCATGGCCACTATCAGATGTGCATGGATAAAGTTTAACCACCTCTTGCCATCTCTTTTGTTGAGGCCTGCTATTTTCCAACCCACCATGTGGAATGCAGCACACTGGGTGGGATTCCTCTCCTTATTAACACAAACATGCTCTTCTGTGTTACTAGCTGCCATCTGAGCTCTCCCTTTACAGACAGGTGGCAGTCAGTCAGTCAGTATTGTCCAGATCCCCCAAAGATTGATATATATTGGCCAAAACCAGAGGTTCCACAGAGGCCCTGCATTGTGGAGCTGTTACTACTCTGGTTGGCGAAGACTCACCCCCATAATGCTTCATCTTATGATCTATGACGGGGGGAGGGAGGCTAAAAAAGCACAAGGGGAGAATACTAATGCCAGCCCCCCAGCCCTTCTCCGCCACACCTAGTGAAATCAGATGTCTAGCTTGGTCTGGCTCCCGAAAATTCAACACAATGCAGTTGCCATCAAATTGCTTGTTCCCAAGACTCACCCAATCCACCCGTCAGGCCATAATAATGTTATCACACTCCGAATTAGATAACACCCCCTAGAAAAAACACCAATGACGAGCTCATCGGATGAGGTCCAAGGTAGATTCCACTGCCCCTGGCTGTAGGGGAGGAACAGTTACCAAAATAGCCACTAAGGGGGTGGAAGCAGGGGGAGATGAAGTCTAGTAACTAGGGATTGAGGCGACCAGCTGAAAGAATTTGTGGGAGCCCTGGGCCTAGAGACCACACTCTCTGGTGTATGGGAGTGAAGCCAGGACTGATCCTGTGATTGCACAGAGCCAGAGGGCCTGCTTATTAGATTCCTTCCTGTCACCCCCTGTCCTAAAGTTGCAGGACATGCTGCCACTCGAGAGGGCTGCCCTGGGCATGGAGACACCGTTACTTGCACAGCCAGATTACCAATTGACCGCGCAGCCCTTTATGTATTAGCCTGAACACTCCCATCACCTGCTACATGCTGGTTAGAGGTAACATTATGTCCACCACCTCCGCTGTTTATGGGACAGTTAAGCCTGTATACAGACTCCGGGCACGACTCAATTGAATCCAGACGCAATCTGATAGGTTTCAATTGGGCAAATATTACCACCTCTATCTGCTTCAAAATATCCTTCCAGTCAGGTAACCCATGTTTCAAAGAGGGAGGCTCCTTCTTCCGCTTGTCTGTGGCCAAATGCATACACTCTTTATGGCCACCGGGCCCCTTTTTTTGCCACTTCATGGCTGGTTCTCCAGATGAAGTTTCATCCCGCCCCTCCCCGGTAGGCACAGAATAACTTCTACAGTCCACAGTAACGGGTGAAGTGGAAAAAGTACTTAGCAGAGGTATTAAATCAGCAGTGGGAGTGGGGAGAGTTAGAAAAGCCATGACCCTTATCTATAGTCACCTCAAACAGGCTCCTCCCATCAGGGGCGTTAGACTCATCCCCCTTCATGCTCCCCCTCCCCCAAAGATAATCTTCTTTCAATTAGATCGATCTCATTTGACACAGCCCCAATAACACGTTCGAGCATTCTGCCAATGCAGATAGGCTTAGTTGACGATGTAGTACCCTTAGTTGTTTTGAGCTTGCCCATTATACTACAGTGTGGTTGTTAAAAAAGAGAAAAGGAAGAAACAAACACCTCACCGACTTTCTGAAAATAAGAATTGCATTGAAAAAGCAATGTCAGAGGGGGGCGCAGACCAGACTCGTCTGGGCTCGGACGGGCTCAGACGGGCCCGTTCTTGGCTCAGTCTTTGCCATGCCTACGTCTCGAGGGCACTTTCTGTAATATGGTTCCTGGGCTACTGTGGGGCAAGGTACACTTTCCCACATATATTAGGGCTTGGGTTAAAAGAGTAAAGGCCAGGTGTACAAAACACTGGTCACAAAATAACAGTTACAAATTGCGACCAGCATGGAATTTTGTGGACCGACCTATATGCCAATAACACTGAGTGGGATGCAAGCCAACATACCTCATGAATATTAATAAGGTTAGATGCAAATTGTGACTTATTCCGGCTAGATGCCATTACAGGGGTGATTGCCAGCTGGGGCGAGCAGACCACCAGGTCTGTGATCACACTTCAATAAAGTAAACTTTTTTTAATGCAAACATTTTTCCATAAAGGAAAGAGGGCATTGTTTAAAAAAACCTCACTTTTCTAAACAAGTTTTTGGAGAGTTGGCTGTGGTTCCCAGCACCACTGTGTACCCCCAATAAACTTTTTTAATCCACAAAGAGGAAGTGGTCTACTGGGAACCCTTTTCCTTTTGCAAATTGTTTACCACCCCAACTCAGTAAATGTTCAATGTTTTATGAATGAATATTGGTTGGAAAACATTTGTAGGAAAGTGCCCCTTTTGGCATGCTTACCCCTACCCCCCCAACACACACACTTTCTGCCTGATATTGATGCTGACTTGACTGAGAGTGCGCTGGGATCCTTCTAACCAGGCCCCAGTACCAGTGTTCTTTCCCAAAACTGTACCATTATTCCCACAATTGACACAACCCTGGCACACAGTTAAGTCCCTTGTAAAAGGTACAGATGGTACCAAAGGCCCTGTTACCAGGGAAGGTCCCCAAGGGCTGCAGCATGTATTATGCCACCCTGGAACTCCACAGCTCCATAATGGCTTCACTGAAGTCTGGGAAGTTTGGTATCAAGCTTCCCAGCACATTAAACCCACACTAATGCCAGTGTTGGGTTTATTGGAAAATGCACACAAAGGGCATCTTAGAGATGCCCCCTGTATTTTAGCCATAAGCCTTCAGTGAGGACACCATTCCTAAAAGTCCGGATGATGCATGGATGCCGGGTCTATGTGGTCTGTCTGGGCAGACAGCCCCAGTGAATCACACTCGGCCCACATCTGCACCTCTCACCTCTACTTCCTGTGTCAAGAGAAACACAACTCCAATCTTGTCTCCCTCAGTCCTGGCTACTGTTGAGCAACCACAACCACCACCTCCATTTGTGCCAGGACCCAGTGGCATGGGCCACCTGCCTCAAGGTCACAGGGTAGTGGGAGTAGGCATTGTGGGAGGGAATCAGTGGGCCAGGAAAGGGGGGGGGCTGGCATCATTGTCACCTAGACCACCATTGACCCAGTCTTGGGAGCAATACAACAGTGCCAAGATGTGATTGACTAGACCCTAACAGAGATTCAAGACCTTAAGCAAGTGGAGCTGGAGCACATTATAAAGCAACAGAATCACAACTCCAATTTGTGCTCCTTGACTGGGGTCATATTTGACATTTACCATCACATGTGCAGGGATTTTGCTGTACCATGTATCTATGGCTTTGACCCTTCTACATCAGGACACAATACACCTTCTGCAGCCACAGATCCACCCACCTCAGCCCCTGCATTTGCCCCCTGGGAGAGGACGATCATCCGGACCACCAGGAGAGGATGACAAGACCTTCACCACCACCTCCAATAGACAAATAACCAAATTTCCTCCAGTGTGTGTCTACCAATCACTGTGGATTATTTCACTGTCACATCTCCTTTTTCTGGGAAGATATATATTTTGTACATTGGACTCCAAGCAATTTGTGCTCAACAAATATAGTTTCATCCACCAAGATGGACTTTTGTTTTTCATGAATTTACTTTTTTCCTTCTGGTTTGAAAGCTATTGCACTCATCTTTTTGTTCGAAATAAATGCACACAAAACAAAGTGAATGACTGTGTTATATTTATTGTGGTAATTCTATGTCTTTGTACTCTTTGTATTCTTTTCTATGTCTTCTGTACACCATAATTGTTTTAATCTGTCAAACAATATGATACTAAAACAAATAATAGATAAATATTAATTTGTATCATACATTTCTAGATAACAAGCTTGTGACACATTCAAATATGCATCTCACAAACCATGTAGAAGTCAAACAGTCTGTGCCATTCGGAAGTTGACAATCCAGAACCTTGACACTATGGAAGAAAGGGAATATTACATGAAATCAAATGAAATAGGCAAACTATTATTTATGCAAGGCCTCGACTGGAGCCAGACATCCTGCTCTCACAATAGGATCGTTCGCCAATAACACAAATAGTCTACATCATGGCAGTAACATAATTTGAGGCCACGTTACCATTTCATGACAATGTGGTAGGATCTGGTGCAATGTCACAACCACCATTAAGTGGTGTGCTAAAAACATTCTTTCAACTATGAGGAGGCACATCAACAGCTTCCTACACTGAACACAAATTGAAGATTTAGCCAACATGAAGGGGGACCAATATGCTGTGACTTGACATACACATACGGTTAGGGCAAGTTAAGCAGCACATGTTGCCTTGATGGCAACAACCCACAGAAAACAGGGTTGATACAATCTCAATAACTTCCATCCAAACAGTGCAAGTTGTTCATGTACAAGATCTGTCCATCGCAAGTGGGTGTACGCCCCAATATCTACCCATGTTACCTTTGTACTTTCCAACAGCAACATATCATTGCAAATGTCACAACTTTGAAATACCCACATCAAGATGACATGGTGAAGGACCCTGAAACAGAATAATAAGGGAAAATTAATGATTTCACATATACAATTTGACTCAAATGATAAGTTAGAAGAACACATATACTTAGCACAAGCAAAGTTAATCGATGTCAATAAACACAGTAGTCAATGTAGAGAAACTCTGATCCACAAACATCTTTGCCTTGGACTTTCCTGAAGTGACCATTCCTACCACATTACCAAAGCAGACTGATATGTTTCCTATGTCCAATTTGTTCTGCCATAGGATGACACAATATGTTAGGGTACACTTACACTCAGATGAAGAAGTGGTCAATGACTTCTTGATGAGGGTCAATTCCTTCCTCTTCACCACTGTCATGTTCTTTGGGCATTTGGACATCCTCGCCTGGTGGTTCTTCACAGTCTTCATCTTCTTCGATGATTGGGATGTTTCATCACAAGGCAATGTTTTACAGCATGCAGGAGGCAACTGTGATTTGGCACACCTTATCAGGTGAGTAGATGAGTGCTCCACCGATCTTGTCCAGACACCTAAATCTGGACTTCAGCAGCCCAAACGCCTGCTCCACTGGCCTCTGTGTTCTTCCATGTGCCTCATTGAAGCAAACTTCCTTGGGTGTTGTTGGATTCCTCAGTGGTGCCAGCAACCATGGTGGGTTAGGATACGCTGATTCTCTTTCATGCAAGCAATACATTGATAGATTAATGTCATATCAGGCCATTGTACATTCCTAAACTAGCATTCAAGCATATGATCCTCAAGTCATATTGTACTTACCAATAAGCCAAGCCCACTCAGGTACAAGTTGTGACATTTGCAGGGGTATGGTGTTGTTCTGTAGTACAAAGGAATCACGTGTTGACTCAGGAAACCAGGCACACACACTTGAGATGTATAAATCTGGTAAGCAGACAACTTGCACATTAATGTAATGGAAGATCTTTCGGTTGCGATAGACCTGTTCTCTAGTGTGTGGTGGCACCAAGGCAATATGTGTGCCATCACTTGCTCCAACCACATTTGGTAGGCCACCCAAATCATACAATCGTCCCTTCACTGAGCTCTTGAATGAAGCTGTTAATGTGTCTCATCATTGAAGCAAGGACTTCTTGTAGCACACCACTGAAAGGTGGCCGTGACATGCTTCCAGATACTGCCACAGTGTATTGAAAAGAGCCAGTGGCCACAACATGAAGTACTGTCATGGTTTTCACTATTGGTGTTAGTGCTGTTGTGTGTTCCTATGGTGAGGCATAACATCAGGCTCCAGCTGCTGACACAAATCCAGTACAGTTTGCCTGTTCAATTAGAACTTTTTGATTATGTCCCTTTCATCCACTGTAGCAAGGTTTGGAAATTGTCTGAAGGCTTGAGGATACATTCTTCTACCCATCCCTGAGTTCAAATGTCTGCAGGTAAGGAAAACCAACTATCAATAAAAATTGTCACACAAGACTTTCACACTCAACACACATCTCATGTCTAGGTTAGAATAGTAATCTTTTTGTGTCATCTATGTTACCATAATTTTCAAACTTCTTTGCTACTGCAAATCAATATTTTTTTTACATGTCTGGCATTTATAATAAATAATGTTTGAATAATACATTTGAAATCTGTGATTTGCACATTCTTTTTCTTATTTTAAAAGTACCATCAACAGAAATGTCACATACATCACGGAACTATCAATGTCAAATACAGTAATGGTTCACTGTTTTATGTGTCATATCTTGCCAAAAACAATGTTGTACATATCTGAGATATGTATACAAAGTCGCCACAATTTTGAGTGCCGGTGATGCACAAACAATTGAAAAATACACAGCTACATGTCCTAAAATTATTATCTGACAGCAGTTGGCAGACGTTGACTGCGTAGTAGGTGGAACACTCCACAACGGATCCTACCATAGGCTAACGTGTATGACAACTATCAGGAAAGACAGGGGCTATTTCTGTCTCCGTCTTGGATAGCGTACAATGTTTACTTGTACTTTGTGTATTGAAATAAAGCTCACTTGCCTCCTGACACTGCTGCCAACAAGACCTCCTAATTTTTTGTTGCTGTTACCAACCTTTGGCAGCCAGAATGCTGCGCAAAACAGGTGATAGGGCCCCTGCCTTCTCCCCTGAGGAGTTGGAGCTCCTCACCAGGTGGGTCCTGTCGCTGTACCACCAGCTGTATGGGAACCCAGAGAAATAGGCACATGTTTAAATGGGAAATGTTTGCCAAAGTAACTTGTTCCCTCTTTGTCCACTGGCCATTTGGTCCCTTTTTGTTCATGAGTGAAGAGTTGTGACTGGAGTGTAGTGAACTGTATGGTCTTTAGCTGGTTTCAGTGCACGTTACTCACAATTCCAGGTACAATTACACAAACTGCAGGCACCTTAATTCCAGTGGCTAGAAGGCACTGTACCACTAGTTTAAATGGAAACATACAGCTCAGGTTGGATTGAAAGTAATATAAAGTCCAAGTAGAATCTCTAAAATTATGGAGTTGTCTGATGCTGTTCTATCAAGTGTATGTACAGCCCATATTTTGGAACAGGAGTTTCTTCATGTTTTGAACATGTAGTGGTGCCACATATGGGGAAAGGTATTTCTTGTGCTGTCAGTCTAAATGACCCAGACTCTCAAACAGCCATATAAGTATCTCCCATTACCCAACACACTTGTTCAAACATCACCCAAAACCATACTCTCATAGACACATGGCAGCCCTCCCATAATGCCCTTAGTCACTGTAAGTAGTGCAGACCATAGAATCTGACTCTTCAAGGTTAGGCATGAAGAAAACATAGCTATGCACGTGGTTATGTGCAAATAATGAACAGATTGTTTAGCCTTTAGCAGCTCACAATGAGTTGGACTATTCTGGGTGGGTCTCACTACATGAAAAGTTTACTATTCCTCGCTTAGATGATGTTTGTGTTTTCGTTTGGTAACATGGGGAGAAATAAAGTTTTGAGGCTACTCCACAGATCACTGCAAATTAGTGTTTCTTAGGAACTTTGAAATGTTTGTAAATAATCTGTACTGACTGCTCTGGGAATGCATGTGAGAGACGCAACAAAAGTGTGCCACTGCATTGCAGACAAACAAAATCACAAAAAATATCTTTTGTTGTATTTTTTTTCTCATCCATACAGGTCAACGCCCATCAGAAGGGGGATTTGTAGAAGGCCATTGTGAAGAAGGAGCGGACCACCGGGCTCTTTAAGCGGCACAGCCTGCATTGAAAGAATAGGTCAGAGGACCTCCGATGCTGGACCAGGAAGCCAGCAGAAGTCCAGCTCGGCCAGGCCTCCCAACGAGGCAAGCGTGTGCACTGAAACCTGACCCCCCCCTAATGGCTTGCATTCTTGCATAGGCCTACCTGGAGCTTGATGGGTAGTTCAGAGCCCAACAGCAGCATTTACGGGGTGAGTTCTTGTATGTTGATAATCTTTTTGTGAAACCTTTTTTATTCACAGCAATGTTGTTTGGCATCAACTTGACAGTTGACAAACATCCAGCACAGACGAGGATTTCTGGAGATGTACGTTTTTCAGTCAGTGTCTGATGCTGTGTTTGCTGTATTGTTTTGTGCTAAAGGTTGTCGCTAGATTCCTCATTACAATCCAAGTACAGTTTGGAGCAGAGACATGGCTGCATGTGAAAAAAAGTATCTGCATTTACTCCATGTTATGAGGGACAATTGTACCAAACATGCCTCATTTGAGGATTGGGTTGCTAGAAAGTGGATTATTAATAAGGGCAGGTAAGTATCTACACTTAGCAAGAGGCTACAAGCCCCCACTAGGTCCAGTCAGGGTCTCAATAAATTAATCCCAGCTCAACCCTTGGTAGCTTGGCAACGAACAGGTAGGAGACAGGTGTGTAAAGCATTTATCAATCACAAACAGTAAGTAAAGTAAAACACAAAACAAAATAAAAATCCAACACCAGTTTATGAAAATAGATTATATATTTATCTTTAAAATGACACTAAAACAACAAAAATCCAATAAAGGGAACCGGAAATATGAATTTTTAAAGATTAAGGCCCTCATTATAACATCCGCGGTAAAACCCGCCTACCGCCGTGGCGACGGGTGCCAAAAGACCGTTGCCGCGGCTACCAGCCCTCTGCCATAATATGACTACAGACGGATTTCTGCCACAAGAATGGCGGAAATCCAGCTGTGGCCATACCGGCGGGTGGCAGTAAGGTGGCACCGCTACCACCAGCAGCGCCACGCCAGTAGACCGCCGCCAGCCATATTATGACAAATTATACAGCCTGGTGGTGTTCTACAGACGTATGAGTGAATGCGTGTCTGCATGTATGTTTGGAAGTGTGTGCGGATGTGTGTGATTGGATGTATGCATGCGTGAAAGTATGTGGGAATGGGTGTGTGTATGCATGTGTGTGTATGTGCGCGAAGTGGGTGTGAATGTAGGGGAGTGGGAGGTTTGGAGAGGTAGGGGGAGTGGAGGTGTATGTGGGGAGGTGGGGGGGAGACCCCTATCAGTGACTGAGAAGGAATTCCCTGCCACTGATATGGCCTACCACCATGGTTCTCATGGTGTTACGAACACCATCAAAACCATAAAGGTAGGCGGGCCATAATCCCGCAGGCGGCACAATGGCGGCCACCGGGCTGGAGATGCACATCTCCAGCCCGTCAGCTCTTATCACTGTGACAGTCGGAGTGGTACATTGGCAGGTTGGCTTCAGCCAACCCGCCAATGTCACATTGTGGCGGTAAGTACCACCACCCTGCTGGCGGTACTTACTGCCACATTATCACCAACCGCAGAGGTCGTAATGACCCCCTAAATGTTTTTAGCGCATAGAAACTGAAAGTGCAAATCTGGACATCTGGTCGCACTCGACAGGGGCAAAGTTAAAATTTGAGGCCGACCACGATGGAGCTCTGCTCGGCTACAGTAAGTGAGTGGCCTCGATTAAAGTTTCAACTTAGGGCCTAATTACAACCCTGGAGGTCTTCAGACCACCAGGGCCGCGGTGACGGTGCTGCCCTGGGTATTACGCCGGCTCAATTATGAGAGGGCATCAATGTTGTGGGCTGTTCCCTGCTGGGCCAGTGGGCAGAAACACTGTTTCCACCGGCTGACCCAGCGGGGAACTTGTAATGGGCCCCACAGAAAGGCAGCCCACTGGCGGCAACCTGACCACAGGAGTTTGGTGGGTACCCTTTTCTTCCCGCCAAACCCATAATGATCCCCTTAATCTTTGTCTTGAAGGTTTTCTGGAACAGGATGAAGTCACAAGTTGAATCTGACATCCCTGGAGCCCTCTTCGGATGTGCGTCGCAGGAGACTTCCGTCAAGTATTCTACGTTCAGAATTTTTTGAGACGTAAATCTTTGTCCAAGACCAACTTGAAATTGAAGCTGACCTCCCTGGAGCCCTCCTTGGATCCACTGTGCCGGAAGCCTCGGTCAACTATTTAAGTTCAGACTTTTTGGAGCTTTTTCTGTCTGACGCTTGACGACCCTCCACAACAAGACGATTTTGAGTTGCCGTTGTCAGATTGCTTTTCCTCGAGCCCCCACTGAAATCCTGGAGCTTCTCAGCTTTTCAGAGGGATGAACCTGCAAGTCAGGCTGGGTCACGGTTGAAGTAAACCGGCTTGAGTCACGACGTCGGGTCAGTCCACTTATAGAGATTTCTTTCCAAAGTTGCTCCAAACTTCTGGATCTTCTTCCGGAAGGTCTTTGAAGGTTCTTGAGCAATCCACAATTTACCCCAAAGTTCCAGAAGCTCTGAGTTGCTCCTTGGAGGTTAGGACTCCAATTTCCTGAATGCACCTGGTTCAAATCCAAAAATAACCACTAGTGACTGGTCAGCTAGTCATTTTCTTCGGGGCTTAATGCAGGGGACTCTGGTCAGCTATTTTCAACCTGTAGCAGACAGGGAGCCCCTTCTTGAAGCAGTAGACAACAGGCAAAGTCCTCTTTGTGGTGAAGCCCAAGTGTGTAGCTGATGCAGTCCTTCTGAGTGCACTGTGCAGGTGCAGGCCAGGGGCCCAGTAGGGCAGTCCTTCTTCTTGTCTTGTTCCAGTAGGGATCTGAGGTGTGGTGCAGCTCTTACCAATTTTATCATTGTTCCTGGGGTGGAAAGCAGGGGGGGCTCTGTCCAATCACATGCAGGCCATCGCCATCTTGAGTGACCACTTCTTGGGAAGTGGCAACAATCAATCCCAGGAAGCAACATTCCTCCAAAATCCAAAATTACAAAAATTCAATCTTTGAGTTTAGGTCTGGCTGAGCCCATCCACTGGTGTGCCCACTTTTCCCTTAACACACCCCTTCCTTAAACTAATCAGGGGGCACCTGGCTGTTTGGGTTTGCAGGAAATGGGGGAGGTACAGTGGCTGTCCCAAATGCTCTTTCATCCTTTGAAGACCAGTTTGGCTGCTCTCCCACTATCCTGTTCAGCCATGTGCTGAGGCTGATCTCCTCCCACCAGATGCTTCCTTTGTTCCAGCCCAGGCCATTTCACACCTCATCAAGTCAGCCTGGCCCAGTAGCAATCAGAGAAGGGCACTACAGGGATGAAGTTGGTAGCTTTTAGTAAGAGTTCTAAAACTCTTTCTAGGTACACGTTATTTTATTTAAAAGTTTTAAATTCAACAGGGGTGAGTTGTTGGATTTATTATAAATTTTAATGTGATACTAAGCATGTCATATTTAACTCCTTCCTATGGAAAATAAGACTATATAATATACGGCCTGGCGGTGTTCTGCTGGCGGGCGCTGCTGGCGGTAGCAGCTCCCCATCCGGTCCCCTGCCAGAAGACCCCCTGGATCCAAGTAAGTTGGGTTTCCGACAGGGGTGGGGGCTGGTGGGTGTTGTGTGTGTGTGTGGGTGTGTGTGCATGAATGTGTGAGTGTGTGCCTGAATGCGAGTGAGTGTGTAGTGTTGTGTGCATGCATGTTTGCTTGTGTGAGAATGCATGTATGAATGGATATGTGAATGCGTGTCTGTGTGTCAGTTTGAATGTGGTACAGATGTGTGCATGAATGAATGGATACATGCATGTATGAATGCGTGTATGCCTGTGTGAGTGTGTGTATGCGTGGTGCGTGTCTGTGTGTGTGAGTATGGAGGGGTGGGGGACTGGAAGGGGGGAGCGTGGATGGAGGGGGGGCATCTGGAGGCATTATGAACGCCACGGAATCCATGGAGGTAGGCAGGGTCAAAATGCCTGAGGTGGTACAATAGCGGCCGCCGGGCTGGAGATTCTTATCTCCAGCCCGGCGGCTGCTACCTCCATGGCGGTCGGAGTGGTACATAACCCGCCAATGTCATGATGTGGCGATATGTACCACCAGCCTGTTGGCTGTACTACTGCCACACTATTACCGACCGCTGGGGTCATAATGACCCCCTTAATTATTTTAAAATAAAGTCTCTCCATTTTAGCCTATGGAGCCCATTTTCTACAATGGGGAAAAGAAATGTAACTTTTTTTTCCCCCACTAGGCATCATATAACATATTTTATAAAATTCCTGCTTATAGTTACACTGCACCCAACTCTGGGGACACTTAGGGCATACCTTAGGGGTGACCTATATGTAAACATAAGGTAGCTTAGGAATTTGGAAGTACTTTTAATTCCAAAGTTGAATTTTTGGCTAACTTTAACTTAGAAGCAGCCAGCAAGGCAGGACTGCCTTTAGAATGACACTAGGCACCCTGCGGTGCACCTATGGGTGTACTGCATATGCTGGGGTCCCTAAATCTACATGCCCTACCACATACTAGGGCCTTATAGGTAGGTTGGTACAGCCAATTATAATTAGTCTATTTGCATATCCATTTTAATCAGAGCACAAGCCCTGGGGCTGTTTAGCAGTGCCCAGGGCACCATCAGAGTCAGAAAAACACCAGCATAAGTGAAAAATGGGGGCAAAAGTTAGGGGGGTTCTGCAATCAGCCCAGTTTTCCCACATGGGTCAGGTGTGATGCTTCATCACAAATGTGAGTAGGTAATGTAAGTCCTATTTCTGCTGACAAGGCATAGTAAGCACTTATGAAACAGTTCATATTTCATACTTTACATTGGTAAGTTGGTACAATGAAAATATGATCATGAGCATCTGCACCAAAAGTACTGGGAATGTGTACTTTGGCATAATTCCTTATCAGAAATATGTGAGAAATATGTTTCAATAGCAAAACTTTATTAATTTCATGTAGACAGTAGCAGATTCCATTGAAACCTCAGTCAAATGTGCATGTAAGCCAGTCTGTTGCTACCATCATGAATTGTGATGCCAGACTGTATTGACTTGAAACATACAGGAATGTGCCCACATTGGTTACAGAGTTAAACATAACCCTAATTATATTTAAGAGCCCTTAGTTATGTCCAGATGAGAAAGCAATGATGGTGAGAAAAGTGATGCCTAAAAGGACAAACAAAGATGGAAGTTCCATCACATAGATGTTGGAGTATCCCATCTTGATGAGTCAATATCAGGCACAAAACATGTCTGCTTTGGAGATGTGGAAATGTTTTTGCTCTGTACTGAAGTGGTTTATGAATGTATCCATGCGTATGTATTTATTAATGTTGTCAAAGACATTTGTCATGCAGAGAAATAAAAAGGAATAAGAGACAAAAGGCATTCATGATATGGGAGCTCCCTTAGGGAATTTCAAGACTGTGAACAAATGGTTTGGAATTCTTCCCTACAGGCATGTGATATTGATGAATAAGAAGCCAAGTTTGAGTGCCTTGAAGCAGGTTTAATATATAAACTTGGCAAATGATTTGTGAGCAAAGTTCATGTTCAAATCTATTTACCTAGATACCCTCAATCTGTTGTATCTGTTCATCTGGGCAAGGCAAAGGTTACAGTGGCCACGTTGACGGGGAAGAAGCTGGGCACTGTGGTCCTGGTGCAGATACCACCAACACCAAGGGACCCAGTGGCATTGAGAGTGATAGGACTGGTTCGGAGACGACGAGCAACTGCACATCATCTTCAGAGGCCTCCACAGACGACCAATCCCTAATGGTGCCAGACCCTAGTACGACTATTCCACCTGCATCATCGTCTGCCACCCACTTTTCCATCTCCATCCTCCGTCTTGCTTCCCCCACTTGGCCATAGCCAATTCCCTAAAAGGGATGACATCACCTTTGCTGCAGGCACCTCCCCCCACCCCGTCATCCAGGCTGCACTCAGTGAGAAGGCTATTGATCTACTGCAGACTATCGCTGTAGGCCAGACCACAGTACTGAATGCCATCCAGGAACTTAATCATCAGATGCCCAGATGCTAGCTTACCTGGATGGGATTCACAGTGCCATATCTGGCCTACAATCATTATTCCAGGGTCTGGCCTCCTCATTGACTGCAAGTGCCCCCCCCCCCCAACCATGTGCCCCAACTCCCACCCCTTCCTCATCACAAATCCTTCCTAGCACTATCCAGAGCTCACGTACACCTTTACATGCACCCACTCTAACACATACAAGCAGCACATCCTCACATAAACACAAACACAGCAAGAAACACAGACACACAGATGCAGACACCACACACCCTACCACCACAACCACCAGCATACCTACAGATATCACACCCACCCCATCACACACATCCACACTCACTACCAGCACACCCACAGACACCACACCCACTACAACACAGACTTCCACACTCACCACCAGCACACAGGCAAACACCACACCCACCACAACACAAACAACCACACCCACCACCATCACACCCTCAGACACCACACTCACCACAACACGCACATGCACCAGCACATCCACAGGCACCAGACACCCAACCAAAACACAAACCAAAACATACACCAGACCGTCAGGCACCCACACCATCAACAGACACATGCAAAACAGACACTGCCACTCCCACTCCCTCTACCTCCCAACTCCAACTCCCTTCTGAACACCCTGCCTTTTTCCCCACAGAGAAGCTGATGTTAGCCCTGCCCCTGACCCTTTCCTCATCCCAGACCACCCCTACCAAGCAGAAAACCACCCCACCCAAACATTATGGAACCTCTTCCACAATCCACTCAAACTACCACTTCCACATTCCTACCCACCCCTTCCAAAGCCAAATCCACCCCTCCCAAATCCAAACCCACTCCTCCCAAATCCAAAACAACCCCTCCCAAACCCAAACCGAGCCGTGCCAAACCCAAGAGGTGCCTGCTCTTTACCCGAGAGATGCCCCTTCCAGAGGAGGTTTATTTTGGCAATGTAAATCGGAGGCAATGTGTGGGCACACAACCCTGACCTTGGACTTTATGCCATTGAGCCTTTGCAGTTTTCTTATTGTTTCAACAAAAGAAAAGTTATGAGAGAGTTATCTCATTTTTATAAAGAATACCTTTGTCCTGGCCTTATGTTTGAATTGATACTAATTGTTTGCTGATGGTGTTATTTCTGCTAATGTGTGTGCCAAGCACTTACTTTCATTTGTGACAGTGACAATCACAGGTTGTATATTTTAGATTTTTTTAAAATGCATACATTAAGGTTGTACATTTGTGGTGGATATGTTAATTTTGGTGCAAGCATTCATCGTGTTACTGGGCAATTACACCAAACGTATATGTGTTTCTGTTATTGTGACTGGAGAATGCATGTGTGTTTATTTTAAGATGATGTGTTAATAATATGCACAGCGAACATAATACTTTACAGTTAAATTACATCTAATATTTGTCATAAACTGAACAAACCAAGGGGACGTGTCTTTTATACATCTGACATGTTTGCAGTTTAGAGATAAGATTGGTTGTACATTCTCTGTACACACACTTGTAGCACTATGTAGTGCAATTGCTACATTATCATGGATCTGAGTAGTTCCTATTGGGTATATTGTTTATGTATATGATATGGTAGTTAACGGAAAATTATTGCACACACCTGTTTGGACTCATTTGGATTTTTGATCGCTATGACTTTTGGTATAGGTGTCCATTGCCATGAAGGCAGTTTGTACCAATTGGTGAGTGTTGCAAATATTTCAAAGTGTGTTTTAAAATATTTTTCTAACTACGCCATTACAGACATATGCATTGCACATCATTGCACATCATCACACTATTGCTTGCAAGTATTTGTTAAACATGCTCAAGTCCAGTGCTAATGTACAGTGACAATTCAGGTTAAAACTATGACTTACATTTGTTCCAGCGACAACAGGGTTGACTTTTGTCTTACTCCAGGAGCAGCAGCAATGGCAGGACTTGTATGACTGCCATGTTCATGGCGACAGGAATTGTGAAAATTCGGAAAAAGGTGAGTTTTGTTTTTTTGTCCCTCCTAATCCACCAACTCAGATGTGGAGGGTTAGCCACCACAGTTGCGTCAGGGGGCAGACACTTTGTGATTGGCTCAATTGTAAAAGTGGCTTGAGTCCTGCTGCCAGCCATTTTTTCCTATGGCGCCATCGATTCAGGTGGTGATTTGTGGCGGTGATGGCGGTTTGTCTGCAGTTTTTCATCTATGGACCCGTCAACATCTAAACAGAGCAGGTGGACCGCCTGGTAGGAGGACAGGAAATCCGACAGATAATTGACGGCGGGACTGTTATAGCCCGAAGTTTTCAATTATAGCAGCTTGAAGAAAAGGGCAGAGCGTCGTTAGGGGTTTCACAATGATTTTTATGGCAATTGAAATGTATATTGACATCCCTTCTGATGATCTACAAAATCTACTTTGCGAGGTGGCTGGAGTGGTGAACACTTGAAAAAAAGTCAATAAATTGGAGTTTTGCTCCATGTCTCCTGGGGACAAATTATGGCAGATTTTTTCATAAAATTGATTTGAAATTGCCTTTTTAGACCTGCTATGCTCTATAATAAAATTGTAAGAGGATTTTCCTGCGACTCAGGGTTCTAAGTCCATAGCCCTGCTGGCAGGCTAGGAGCACTGATTCGGGCCACCACCCATTATGGAAGGTAGCCAGCTCCAATCTTCCATCCAGTGATTTGAGTGGTTTGTGGCAGCATGACAGTAGCATTGATTATGCTTGGTTTCGTAATTCAAACTGCCTCGATTTTATTTAATGCAGAATGAAGGATTCCTGATGTTCCTTTGGACAAACTACGTGTGGCTTCTTTTGCTTAGCTTATTTTAGAGTGAAGCGCTAATTCTGCAGGGTATTTTTCTCTCTCCTTTTTGTATAAGGTGATCCTCCAATTAGAAAAGTCTTCTTTGTGATTAATCACTTGGTTTGAAATATCATTGTTTTTCCAGGTGATGTGTGTTACCTTTTGTGAGTTAAGAGGGCTTTGAATAAACCATATACTTAAGATGTCCTAGTAGTTGAGAGTTTTCATGGCTGGACTATATGGAGTACATTCCTGTGGTTGAGGAAGTCAACCGGACGTATATTCTGGAGAAAGAAATAATCTACTTGTGGACGAGCCCGAGAGATGATTCAGATGAGTGTTCCCAACAACTGTTGCCTGGTTGGATGATATTGCAAAAACCTGTCTATGGGTTAGGCATCGTTTTTTGCAAATTCTTTGATTTTTTTCTTGGCTACAGCAATAGGTAAAACCCAGCTGGTGTTGAGTTGTGCGAACTCCTTAGTGAGGTTTGCTACAGTTGACGATTCATTAAAGAAGATGTCACTTGGAACTATGGCTCGTGGTATTTGTTAAGTCGGACCTGAGAGGAAACTACCGGGAAACTGTTACTGTGGCCATTGTTTTGTCAATGACAGTATTTGAGTTGATTGTGTCACCCTTTAATTCTGGTAATGGACTCTTTGGGTTGGTACCTAGTATTGGCGTTGGCCACCTTATATTGGCGGAATCTGATTTGGGAAATTGAGGGGCTTCAATAATTATATTGAGTAAGCAGTTGGAGCAAGAGGTAGGGGACTAGCATTAAAAACGATGTAGCATAAATTCTTCAAAAGGGTTTTTTAGAATATCGGATATAACTTTTTTCCTGTTGTGGCCAGCTCGCTATGAATTGATCTGTTTTTGATTGGGTTTTTGCTTGTTTTTTAGTTTCTTCTTTTCTAGCTAATAGGTGTATAGCTGAGTTTGAGTTGTTGTCAGATAGGCTTTGTAAGCCGGTTGTTTGGAACATGCCCTCATTACTAAGTTCCACTTTGCCTCTATAATATCCTTATTATTTCTTTATCTCTTTGCAATGGTTGAAGAACAGAAGTGGTTGGGGACGGGGTTTGAAAAGAAGACTGGGCCCCCATAGCCCTCTCAATCAGTTTTACTATAGGGGCTGTGCCTTGGACAGTGTTTGACTTCAGAATGTCAATAAGTTGTTTTAACCAAGAAAGTAGTACTGGCTTGACTACATGTGTTTCTTATTCAAAAACCTGAAAATGCTGGGACATGTATTGCTCTATGAAAGAGAATCACCCACATCACGAGGTCTGCTAAACACTCTAATTGCAGCCATCTGGGATCACAACAAATATTGCACCAAGCCTAATTCAAACATGTCACATAAGAAGTCTAAAATAAGTAGAAGGCTTATTAAAGAGGAAAAATCACAAGTCTTTCACCATGTACAAAACTGCTTTCAGGGATGTCCATAGTGTTTTATTGTAGAAGACCTTCTGGACATCTGCAAAGTCAATACCACTTTGGCTGATATATCGAAACAAATTATCCAAAGGAGTGCAGCTTCCATTCCTTCAGTATCAGGACGAATACCTGGAAAGGGGACAGAACTGAGCACCTCAGTGTAGAAATTAAAAGTGGGATCTCTCATTCAAGCAATACTGCTAGGAGTAGTAAGTAGGAAGGTAACCAAGAACTCCAAGGTCAGAATAAGGCAACCTGAATCACTGATGAGCCCTCTTTTTTTACCATGACAAGTCCTTCAGGATTAAAAGAAAAGCAGAAAATGCAGATTACAACCTACTGAACCAACGGAATGAGGGGTCATCCAGTCCTCATGTCCACTGCTCCCTCCCTCTTGAGCAGAACAAAAACAGGAGAGTGTTCTGACAGGAGGAGCGTGACAATCTATGTGAAAATTTAGACCCAAAGAGAGAGGCAAATTGAATCGCCACGCCTAAGAGATATGAGCCTCTTCCCAAATAAGCAGAGAATGTGCCAACACAACCAGATACCAGAACTACGTTTTCTCTTGTTTATTGATAACAGACTTCGAAACTTTATTTTCCATCCTGACCAACAGAGCTCTTCCCTTGAACTGAACAAAAAGTGATAGCATAGCTTTCCATATTGCCTCAAACTTTCTCCAGATGGAACACAGGCCACTTACTGGCCCAACCGTGAGTTAACTCCTGACCCAGCTCAGCAGCGCTTGAGAAATGCAAATCGCCGGTGTTTCAGCACTGAGTCCCGGTGAAAGCGGGTCAGGACTCCCACCGTAACTATTGTGCCTACAAGGGTATGTGTAGACATGGGAGGGCCTCTGCTCCTTCGCAGCTTTCTCTGAATGAGCATGCATGCTACTGAGCATTCCCAACGGTATCATCGCAGAGGAAATGTCAGCCAGCAACATGTCACACATTTAACGCACCCTTCTCAAGAGTTATGGTCCTTCACGAGGCATGACTTCGGAAGATCTGCATGAAGCCACACTTTCCTGTACCAAGTATCCCATTGTCACGTTCGCTCTCTCACAATGCCGGGAGGAACCTGGACAGGTGAAACAGTGAGCATTGCGGCATCTTCACAACATTATCATCAGGATCCTCCATATTTGTGCCTTTCCAAAGCACTTCTCGGAAACCAAATAAACAAATTCAACAAATGTCATGCACAGAGGAAAGAAATTACCATCCCAGACATAGCAACTCTGGAGGCCCAGAAGGTGCACGTGGGGAAAAGCAAGAAGCAGAGACAAAGTAATAAAAAAAGATGATATAGAACAAATCAAAGATCCCACATTAAGGATGTCACTCTGGTTCCCGTCCAGAGAATGGAGAAGTTAAGCCTCTGGCTGGTCTTAAACACCCCAAAAACCTGCCCCACATGACTCGGCTGTCCAACTAGTGGAGTATCCTTCCAGTATCTAGTTCTGGGCTCTGTAGAAAAGTGTGTGTTTCCCCTGATGTTCCATCTGAAGTCTGTCAGGAAACCTCACAAATGCAATCAAATGTGTAGCCATCAGCTCGAGCATAAGCTTCATATGTGTCCTCTTCTAGGCCAGGGGTCAAATCAGGGAATCCTAGCCCCTCTCATTTGACTCTGATGACTCAAAATGTCAGCACTGTTGAAGGCAGCTACACCATTACAGTAACTCCCACCTCTTCTTTTGCAGTTTGCTTTACTAGGGATTTCGATATTTTTTTCACTATTTGACCACCATTTCCATCATGTGCCTCCAGCAACCACTGAGTTCTCTTCCACTAATACCTCAGAGGTAATGAGTGAGCAGGCAGAGGAAAGAACCTTTCCTCTAATTACCCTGTGTCTTAGTGTTCAATTTGGGTGACCGCTTCGATCATGTAATTTCTAAAAGTCAATAATAGTTGACTCTCAATTTTCAATCTACCGCCTTAACCACTACATTGTGTTGTCATTCTTGGGTGCTACCTTTGTCTGTCACTTATGGAGCGTAGGGGCCTTTTCTCATTCTGGAATCTCAAAGTATATCATGTTGGTGTCTCTCAGAAGAACTTCCCAATCCAAAAAGAAGTATTTTTCATGTATCCTCCATTCAGTCATGTTTGGTCTCCAGTGTTAGGGCTGTACTTTAGAAACATTATACAATTAACCCTGTCGAGTAAAGTGGCACCAAGGATGCCTGGAGGTACCGCTACAACAGTAACAGGGTGGTTTGCAAGCTGATCTTCGCCCACCAGGGAGTGACCTCCCTTGCCAATTCTTCTCCAGACACTTCTGGCCATCTTCAGTCTTGTGGGAGACTACTCACATAATTATGTGGCCTTCCTTAAGCTGCTGAGATCGGAGATTCAACAACCTTTCCATTGCTACCCCACTGTACTGACTGGGCCTGTGGCCCTGTGTGGTTCTTTGTGGTGCTCCCACCATGCAAGGAATCAAGCATGACTGAGTTTCCACCAGTGGCATAGCACCAGCACATGCCTATGAGTGCTTTCAGAAGGGAAAAGTGGACCAAGACAGGCAAGGTGTCTGCAGAGGTGTCACAAAAGCTGGGCACATAAACACATTGGTGATCATCACATTGAATCGTCTCCACATTGGCCCAGCTAGGATCAACTCCCACGGGCTCAGACCCACCCATAATGGTCTAAAAGATGGATGAAAGGCCTCCATACCTCCTAGTTGCTACGGTTTTGCACGCACGGATCACTGAAACCCACAACATACCACACATCAGTAGATGCGACAGTCCTTACCAAACACTCCCACCAAACATCTTCTAATCCATGATGTGTTTCATTAGATACCCAACTGCACTCTGTTCTGTTGTGTTAAATATATTTATCAGTACACGTATATCGAAGCTTCATGGCTCCATTGAACTAAAAACAGCAACAATGATGAATAAAATGACCAATAATACAACATCTAGTACACAATAAAAAAAAAAACTATCTCCTAAGTTTCTTTTGAAGGGTAGATAGAAAGGGAAGAATGTATAACACTACCGGCAGCTTGTTTCCATTCTTTTGACACTGCTACCGACACCCACAAATAAACCCTATTCAATAGAAACTACTTTATTTCTAGGAACTTCCAGCCGAAATTTGTCAGAGGATCACCGTGCTCATTTCGGGCCCTTTACCTTGAATTTTATTGTCATGGATGCAGGTGAGGACGAATTGATAACAGAGTGAATAGCATTACACTTCACTGCCCAGGCCCGTCAATGGTCATTCTGAGAATGGTTGGAAGAGTGCTCCCAACCAACAGCATTGTCAGGCACCAAACCAGCATATACACTATAACCACTTAATTAAACCTGGTATATATATACCACTCCCACAGGTGCATACAATATCAGCATAATTATGTACCTGGACTGTGATGGAAACATAGAACGCGCTTTACTCCTCCAAGCAATCGACTTTCCATCCAACCTAGATTAACAATGGAAAAGCCCCTCAGCACACCCATCCATACACATATGACACTACAAAGATCTTACCATGATCAAACTATTTTTACTTTCAGAGTTGCCCACAAAAACACTTTTAAATTAAACATTTAGTAAACTCTCTACCACCTTTTATCAAACACACAATTGATTGCAACCACTCTTATGTCCTTGTGAAAGGGTGCCCATTCCCGTGCAAAAAATGACTATAGGGCATGTGCACCTTATTTATCCTCCAGCGTCAAAATGACGCACAGGAGGAGGAGGGCCTTAAAACATGGGGCCTAGCCGGATTTGCGCCGTTTTTTTACGCCTGGGTCAGGGCAGGCATTAAGGGATCTGTGGGCTCATTTCCATGGTGGGAGACCATGGAAGCAGTCCACAGGTGCCCTTCCCTGCACCCAGGGACACCCCCTGCCAGCCTCGCCCACCCCTGGAGGACACCCGTAGATGGGGGGACCCATCCATGGTGAGTGCAGGTAAGTATAATGTTTTTTTTTTAAGTGGCATAAGGGGGCCTAATTTGGGCCCCCCTACATGCCACTGTGCCCAATGGCCATGCCCAGGGGACAGAAGTGCCCTGGGCATGGCCATTGGGCACTGGGGCATGACCCCTGTCTTTGCTACGACAGGAGTCATTTCCATGGGGGTAGTGTGCCAAAAAATGGCGCTAGTCAGGTTAGAGCCAATATTTTTGACTCTAACCTGACTTGCGCCATTCTTTGGCGCACAACCCCCAGTCTTCCCTTCGCCTCCGCTGCCCGGTTACCGTCATTTATTTTGACGCTAACCAGGCCGCAGCGCCGGCTAATGTCATTCCATAACTAAGGCACCCGGCTGGCGCATTGGACTTCCGTTAGCCAGCATTAAACTTTTTGAAGCAAATTTGCGCTAGCGCTGATTCGCGTCAAAAAGTATAAATATGGGCCTAGGTCTGCTGAGTCTTCCTTGTTTTCTTGTCACTACTGTGAGGGCCACTCACACATAATTTATTCTGTCAGTTATCATTCGCTTCTGCTAAAGAGTTCAAAGGTGGCTGACCTAGGGTGACCACATCTTGTGAGACAAAAACCAAACATTTTGCAAACATAGAAGAAGGACTACAATTTACATCAACCGAGCGGTGTGGAATGACCATTCTCATCAACATAGGTAGACAGAAAATAAGAGGCCTCTTTTAAAACCAGCGGCATACCTGTTAATTAAAGTGCTTATTTATAACAGCTGTTAACTAGCAAAGCTTTGGAACACCTGAAATAAGTGCCATTAACTGTTTTCAGTCGGCCCCGTACATAAACCAAATTTGTAGAAATCTGTCGGGGGAGCTGCAGAAAACCGGCACTGTCCGGGCAAATCCGGGGCGCCTGGTCACTCTAGTCTGAGCGCCCCCGCTTAATCCCACAGAATCGAAGGTTTTGTTTCCAGGGCCCGCTTTGCTCGCTATCTTGTGTTCTTTTTCGACTCACCCTACGTCTGGCGCCCTGGTACCTCCTGCACATAACCTCAGCATCTCTTGTCTTTTTGACTTAACTTTCCAGGTGTATTTTCTGTCGGCCTACGCCTGCTGAATACATAAACAACATCTTGCCTCATCACCACTCCTAGCACTAAACTTTTAATGCTGGCTTTAAGTCCTTCGTGGCCTTCGTCCTGCAGATCCCATTACTGAAGAGATAAGTGTGAGGTGATGTGTTCGCATACAAGCTGCTTAACGCTGGTATCTCCTAGCCAGGCACTCACACGCTGCTACGGGTGAATGAGTGCATGCACCAGAAAGTAAACATAGTGATTGACAAAAAGACAACATCCCAGTGCATAATATGAACAGGTGGCTGCAGCTGGGGGCCACCGACACTCATTTTTTGGGACCCGCCCTTATTTTTTTCTCAATAGACTTTGTTCCACAGAAAGAGACAGAAAAACACAATGTGGAAAGAAGAGAATGACAGAAAAACAGTGACAACGAAAGAAAGCAGGGATGAGATAGAACCTGAAAGAGTGAGACAGATGGACTGGAGTGGCTGATGGTGGATGAAAGGCACGAGGTGAAAACAAGGCTATGCACTCTTGGTACTGGCACCTTGACCTTGAATAGCCCTGGCCACAGGCTTCTGAGAGATGCTTTGGGCACCACTAATGGGAGATCGCTGTCAACCTGAGATCCTGACAAAAATACTTTGAGGGAGCACACATTACCTCCCGTCCCTCCCTCGCCTTCCTTTTAACCAATGAGGCCTCCCGCCTCCCCCCTAGACCCTCCCTTCCCCTTTCAAACCCCCCCCCACTCTTATCCCCTCCTGTTCTTTTGTCTAGCCCACGCTAGACGGTTTTCTTTCCCTTTCTCACCTGCACGGCGGGGCCTGGAGGTCATCGGTGGAGGCACTCCTCGGGACGCGTAGCTCCGCGAGGAGTGCGCTGGCTGGGTCGCGTCTTTGACGAGCAGCAGGGCTGCTCGGGAGGCGTGTACTGGGGGCCGGCTGACGGAGTCTGCCGGCCCTCTGTGGCTGGGGCGTCGGTTTCCGGGTTTCCGCGCCGCGGAGCTGCAGGGAACTGAGGGACTTCGCTTTTGAGCTGCTCGTCAGGTAGGACGGGCGTTCTTGCCGTGGTTTTTTATGATTTTGGCCGAGGTAGTTGCCCTGAGACCTCACTGTTGCCAGGCAGGGGTACTCCCCTCATGTCCGGAGAGGTGGTGCAGGATTTGGTTGAGGTGGCTGTTACCAGGGCACTGCAGGCAGGCGTGGCCAGGTCTGGTCAGCCTAAGCTTGCGCACTCATCAATAGCGGCAAGGAAGTCCTCGTCGGAGAGTGAGGATGAGGCCCCATTGACGTCATCTGGGGGGAAATATGTTTCCAGAGACGAAATGTGGGAAGTGATGGCACATGTTCGGGACAATTTGGGTTTCCCAGTGTTTCAACCTACAAACTCGGATTCTCTTTTATTTCCTCAATATCAGACACCTTCGAAGTTTGCCATGCCTTTTTCAGGGACCTGTGAAGGATATGGTGTTTCGTGTGTGGAAGGATGTGGATAAGGCTCAGGTTCTACGTTTCCTTCAGAAACTTTACTTGCTTGAGGGTGAGGAGGTTTTACCTCCTTCAGTACGCCTGGATTCTATTTTGGCTACTCTGTTTGGCAAAACGGCAGTCATTCCGGAGGATTGTGTGCCTACGGATGCCACAGACCGTAAAGTGGATTCGGGTCTTAAGAGGGCTTTTGCTGCAGAAAATCTGGCGCTGAGGGCAGGTCTTTATTCTGCTTATGCGTCCCAGTCATTGGTACAAGACTTTGATAGACTGGCGGTGGCTGTACAGGAAGGGGCGGAATGTTCGGAGCTCCTGGCTGGTATGGAGCAGCAGGCCCGATAGTTGGCTGATGTGTCTTCTGATGTGGTCCGTACTTCGGCTCTGGTGTCTGGGTCTTTGTTTGGGGCTCGTAGGTCCCTCTGGTTGCGTTCCTGGAAGGCGGATCCAGGGGAAAAGGCAGCCTTGTTGAGCCTGCCGTTTGTAGGTCGTAGCTTGTTTGGCGAACAATTGCCATCCATGCTTTCCAAGGCATTTAAGGAGCGGAAGCATGCCTTACCGTATGAAGGGGGTTCTTCTTCGGGTAAAGGGTGGAAGAAGCATTCCAGATCTTCTCCTACTAGGGATGGTAAATCCTTTTCATTTAGGAAACGGCGTTTCCAGCCGCGTTTTTCGCCTATGAAGTCGGCTCCTGCGACCCGGGGTGGTTTCAAGAGGGGGTCCTGACAATCTCTGTGGGCCTGGCAGAGGGCCGGTTGGGGGAAGACAGAGTCACTTTCTTTCAGTTTGGGAGGACAGTGTAAACAATCATTGGGTTCTAGACATTGTGAACAATGGTTATGTCATAGATTTTGTGAGGGTTCCTCCAGATTCAGGGGTACGTCCCACTCCTCTGCCTTCAGAGGGGTCACGGAGAAGAGCTTTTTTGGACGTAGTGCAGGACTTACTGGTCAAGGGAGCCATTTCCCACGTTCCGCTAGACGAAAGGGGCCAGGGCACTTTTTCGGTCTTGTTTCTTGTGCAGAAAGTTTGGGGGGATTTCGACCGGTGCTCAATCTATAGGAGGTGAATACCTGGATCAGGACAGTGCATTTCCGCATGCTGTCCGTTCAGACTATTTTTCCATTGGTCAGGCTAGGGGACTTTCTGGTGTCACTGGATCTACAGGATGCTTACCTACACGTACCTGTGGCAAGATCCTCTTAAAAGTTCCTGTGGTTTGCTGTGGGTCGTGACCACTATCAGTTTTGCGTTCTACCTTTCGGTCTAAAATCTTCTCCTCGAATTTTCACAAAGGTGCTGGCTCCTCTGGTGGCTTTGCTTCATTCAGAAGGGGTGTTTCTGCATCCTTATCTGGCCGACAATTTTGATTCATGCTCAATCACGAGACCTGTTGCTGTGGCAGGTGGACCAAGTTCGGGGGGTCCTGCAAAACCACGGGTTTTTAATCAATTGGGAGAAGTCAGACTTAGTGCCGTCCCAGGATCTAGTTTTTCTGGGGGCTCGGTTTCAGAAACTTCCAGGGTTGGTGACTGTGTCAGAAACAAGGTTGGGTGTACTCCAGGCTTTGGTAGCATAGGTATTGTTGCTGTCTGCTCCCCGAGCTCTTCCATGGTTGCGGCTGCAGGGTCGTTTGGCATCGGTGATGTTTCTGGTTCCTTGGGCACGTTTCCATCTCCTGTGCTTGAGGACATGGTTCTTGAGAAGGTGGAGGACTGGGTTCCAGGGTCCGGATTGATTCACAGAGAGTTGCAATGGTGGTTGGATGCAGTCCACCTGAGGGTAGGGGTGTCTTTATCACCTCTGAGACCCGTGGTGGTGACGACGGATGCCAGCCTCTCCGGCTGGGGGGCATGGATGGGGTCGGCTCAGGTTCAGGGGTTTTGGTCCCCTCGGGAGGCGAGTCGGTCATCGAATTGGCGCGGATTGAGGGCGGTATTCCTGGCTCTGGTCCATTTCCAGGATTCCCTGAGGAGATCAGCGTTTCTGGTTTGCACAGACAACTTAGTGTCCACGGCTTATGTCAATCGGCGAGGGGAGACCAGGTCAAGGGCTCTGTTCATTTTAGTCAGAGAGATTTTTGTGTGGGCTCAGGAGTGGGTTCCTTCTCTCAGGGCTACGTACATTCGGGGGGTGGTGAATGTTCGGGCAGATCTGCTGAGCAGAGTGATTCCTTCCTCTCAACTTTTCTCTCTCCGGAAGTCTCTGTTTCGGCATCTGGTTCGGCTTTGGGGGTGTCCCCAGGCATGGGAAGTGGACGGGATGTCGTGTCCTTGTATGCGTTCCCTCCTTTTCAACTGCTCAGGGCGTTTCTGTTACGAGTGAGGGATCTGGGGTCCAGGGTTATCCTCATTGCGCCTCTTTGGCCGAGGGCGAATTGGTTCCCGTTGTTGTGGCTGATGGCGACCGGGAGGATGTGGCCTCTGCCCCTTTGTCCGTCTCCCCTGGAATTTCCCTTCCTCCCATTGGGGTCATTGAGGAGGTTGCACTTGACGGCCTGGAAGTTGAACGACGGGGATTGACAGGTCTGGGGGTGCCTGTTGCTTTGGGTTCTACCTTACTGGCTTCAAGGAGCCGTTCCACTTTGCTTTCTTATGGTCGACAGTGGTGGGTGTTTTCGTCATGGTGCTTAAGTCGTGAGTTGGATCCTACCTGCGCTTCTATCTGTGAGGTGATGCAGTTCTTGCAGGACGGTGCTCATTTAGGGTTGTCAGTGGCTTCTCTTCGGGTACAGTGGGCGGCTATTCAGGCTGTCAGAGGTCCATGGCGTAATCTTCGGGATGAAGGGCGCTTGATGCCTGGATTTTTTCAAGTGCTTATTGATTTATTTCCTCGCCTGGTACGTTCTTTTCCTTCATGGGATCTGTCCTTGGTTTTGGATGTGTTGACGGAGGCCCCTTTTGAACCATTGGGGGTCTGTGATTTGCGCCATCTATCTTTGAAGACGTTCGTTTTGGTTGCCATTACTTCGGCTCGTCGGTTGGGGGAATTGGGGGCATGGGCTTGTTCCTTTCCTTTTTGTAAGATTTTTCACGAGCCGTTTGCGTTCGTTGGATGTACGCAGGGTTTTGTTGGAGTATCTGCGGGTGGTGGCTCCTTTTCGTAAAGGGGATTCACTGTTTGTTTCTTTTGGTCCGGATCGCAGAGGTGAATAACCTTCCACGGCTTCCTTGAGTCGGTGGGTGAGCTCTTTAATTCTATTGGCCTATTCCTTGAAAGAGGTGGTTCCTCCTCAAGGGATTCAGGGGAGATCTACCAGAGGCATGGCGGCTACGGTGGTGGAGCTTCAGGGGACGTCTGTGGTGGAAATTTGCAGGTCCGCCTCTTGGGCTTCTCCTTCGACGTTTGTGCGTCATTACAGGCTGTCGGACTTGGGCAGTTTGGAGTCGGTGTTAGGTCACCGGGTCTTGTCCTCTAGGAGGTAGTTTTTGGGATGATCTTGGTGCAGGATGTTACGTAGAGGTCTTGCAACTCGATGTCCGTCTCCTGTGTGTTTTCTTGCTATGTCTCATTGGTTAAAAGGAAGGCGAGGGAGGGACGGGAGGTAATGCTTCCATTTTCTTACGATAATGGCATTACTCCTAGTCCTACTCCCTCGCCTTCCTTTTCCGTTCCCTCCCACCCTCCCGGTACGGACTGTCCGAGTTGCAGCTTGGGCTTGGTTTTTGTACAGGAGGGGATAAGAGTGGGGGGGGGGTTTTGAAAGGGGAAGGGAGGGTCTAGGGGGGAGGCGGGAGGCCTCATTGGTTAAAAGGAAGGCGAGGGAGTAGGACTAGGAGTAATGCCATTATCGTAAGAAAATGGAAGCATGAAGCGCCCCCTTCCGTTTTTGCTTTCTGCATCAGAATCCTTTGAATCACACCGTAAGTCAGCCTGCAACAAAGAAGAATGGAAAATAAACACCGCATTCTATGCACGTTTAACCAAACATGCTCATTTATTACATCCAAGATGGAGGGTATGCTGTAGGGTGGATTCGCAGTGGAAAAATGCCGAACGGGAGGAATCCTAATGGGGGCAGATATTTTGCCCCACGAAATGGACTCTACACCCTGGAAGTGACCTCACCTGACCCGAGGGGTGTTTGGTAAGCCCCACTTCCAATGCTGCACTATTCTACTCCCGTCACTATGACGGTCATGGGGAGGAGGGGCGCGTGATACGGCAGGGGAATGCTGTCCCTGTCCGTCAAAATGTTTTACTAAGCGCGGCACAAGCAGCCCCATCTGTAAATAACATTTCATCTTACTGCCTTCACGGAACACATTAACTACAGTAGAAACACCACGCAGAAAGACCCCAGGGACGTACCATAATGCCAGGTTCTGTGCTGCGCCAGTACAACAGGAGTTATGCACTTCTTTTTTTGTGTCTTGGGAGCATTTGTTAACTCGAAATATCTTTGCATTGATGCATGATTTGCTGACAGCAGTACTGAGTAATGAAAGGCTGTAATTGCTTCTTCGTTTTTCTGAGCTCTGTTATCAGAAACCGATGCATTATTTCGGAGATATTTTATTGTTAATGTATGTGCTTCAGATGCCAAAAACAAGTACACAGACATCGTTGTACTGGTGCAGTGCACAATGGGGTTTTGGGGGGCAGCCGATCAGGGGTAGGTGTACCCCAGGGGGAATTTGGGGGCCCATTTGCGGGCCAGTGTGTTTATGGGGCCTCCTTTGGGCTTCCTGCACTATTTTGATGTTTTGGGTAGTTTTGAGCTATTTTTGGCAGCCTTTTGGTGTTGATGGAGGAAAAGGTAGCCAAAGCCATGCACCTGCTGCATGAGGCAGGTTCATGGATTTTATTGTGGGCAAAGTGGTGGGACTACTGCGGTCCGCCCGGCGCGTCTGGGGTCCGACCGCATGGCTGCAGCCACACGGTCGTGTCCGCTACCCTGCAAGCTGCAGGTGATGTCAGGAAGTTCCCAAGAGGTAAGTGTTCGGAGCCACTTGGCCACCAGGTGGCAGCCCCTCATAGTACCAGGAGGGTTGAGGCTGCAGGAGGGACAAGAGTAGCCTTATGTCGCCAGACACTGCCTGGCAGCCCTGCAGTGCAATGCAAAGTCATGAAGGGCACCAGTTGAGCATAGACTTTGATGGGAGGTGGTACTTGGAGAAGGATCTACCGATGGGATGCTTGATATCATATGCATTGTTTGAGTGTTTCAGTTCCTTCCTGCAGTGGGACTTTACATGGCACACAGGCCACACCAAGGTGACGCATTACCTGGACAGTTTCGTTTTTTGTGGGGACACCTGACTTGGTGGTCTGTCAGCATGTGCTGGCAATGTTCCAAGAACTCATCAGTGATGTGAGATTGCCTCTGGTGCTGGAGAAGTCAGTGGGCCTAAGTACAGTGTTGTCCTTCTTGGGAATCAAGATCGATTCCATAAAAATGGGAAGCAAAACTGCTAGAGGACAAGAAAGTGGTTATGCAGACATTGTTGCAGACCATGCTGGCGAGGGACAAAGGAAAGTGAGGAAAATTCAAGTGCTACTGGGTACTTAAATTTTGCATGTAGGTCATCCGAGCAGGTAGGACATTTGCAGAAGGCTGGGGCTGGCACTTTCAGGGACATATTTGCAGCATCATAATGTGCGCTTGTCTGTGGGGGGTAAAGGAGGGCCTCAGGATGTGGACGTTTTTCTTGGATTCCTTTAATTGGATCTCACTGGCCAGACATGAGGCTCTGGAATGGGATGTACAGATCTTCTTGGATGCAGCAAGAGGATTGGGGCTTGGATTGTACTGGCAGGGTCGTTGGTACGTGGAGGAAAACCCAGCACAGTGGAAAGCAGTGGGCAGAAGTATTGCCTTTCTTGAACTTTTCCCTTTAGCGGTAGATGTGACATTGTGGGGGACAAAGTTGGCACACAGGAGAGTTTTGTTCCGGGTCGACAACATGGCTGTGGTGCAGGTAGTCAGTAGAAAATTGGCCAGAGATGCCCAGGTTTTGAAATTGCTGCCTGAATTTGTGGTGGGTTGCCTGCTGCATGATATATCTTTCATCGTGCAGCATGTTCCAGGTGTGGACAATGACATAGCAGATGTTTTCTCTCATTTGCAGTGGGAGAGATTCCCGGGGCTGGCCAAGGAAGCAGACAGATGCAAGACCCCCATACTGGCAGAGCTGTGGTCAGTAACCAACACAGGATGCTACAGCTGGTGGAAGGGTCGTTGGCCGAGCCAACCTTTGTCTGTTTTCACAGGTATCAACTTTATTTGTTTTCTGTATTCTTGGCATTTTTTTATTGAGACAGGTGTGGAAAAGGGGATTTTGTACTGTACAGTTGTCGCTGGAGAAAGGTGCTTAAGGTGGCCTGGAAAGTTTGCAAGAGTCCACAGAAGTTTAATTGGTGTTGCCATCGGTTAAACACAGAGAAAAAGAGGGTGGGCAGGAAGTGCAAAGCGAGGGATGTGAAGTGTAGTTGATTGAAGGTTAGTACTTAGCAGTAATAGGCAGTGGGGAAAGGTTAAGTTTCAAAGTTAAGGTTGGAAATGTTGAGAAAATTAAGGTTGAAAATGTTGAAGGAAAACACAATAGCAACTAAGTTAATGGCGGGGTGGGACATGTGGGTGGGACGGTAGGGATAGGGGTTATATTGGATAGTTTATTTGATGCCTAGCGAGGTGGTAGTTTTGTAAGGCAATTTGCACAGATTTAATTTGTAATGTGAACCTGTTTTCATAAATTGGCCTTTGTCACACTCAAAAATGGTCAGTGGTCTGTGTGCAGCCCTCTCTTCCAAAATATGACCGCTGGGGCTCGGGGCAGAGCTATGGTTTTTGGCATTTGAAGCGTCTAATCGAATTGCAGACAGCACAAATCGGAACCATTGCCTCTCCCTGTTTCAGAATTGTGCTGTCTAAAATTGATGCTTAAGTCTGAGTATTTTCGAGTTTTATGTGTGAACTTTAGACACCTCAAACACAATCAAAGCATACCTCTTCAAGAAATGGCTTCTGATGGTTCTCTATTAAAAATATACCTGGGTGGCCTTGCTAAAAAGTGATAAAATATTCTGAAAAAATCTGTGACAGCCCACTCGAGAAGTGTCTTTAATGTCTCATTAAAGCTTAACGTCCCTTAAGAAGTGCTGAATTGTTTCACATAAAGTTTAGCAGCCTTGCTGAGATGTTCTGGGGCCATCTTGTGATGGGCTCTGCTGCCTCAAGCAGAGCCAAGAGTGAGTTTTTATCCAACTGCAGTGCTTGAAGTGAATTAATTTAAAGCAATATTTCTCTGAGTTAGGCTTCATTTTCAGAGAATACAGCATGGGAACAGTGATCGAGGTTTGCCATTTCCTTTTTTTTTTAGCTGTGGTGCTGTTGCATAAATACTGGGTTAAATGAATTCACTTTACACACTAAAGGCACATAAAAACCAGTGCTTCATTTGAGCCGGTGGTTTCCGGTGCGGGGAACTACCACTTATTTGTTAGGGCAAGCACTTATTGTTCTGCCTCAAGCATTTACTGCGAGCAAAAGACACATATGGGAAAGATGGAGGAAGAGAAACATGAAAAAGTGTCACAAAGGGAGAAAGCAGAAACCTGCAAGAGTGAGCTGAAGGGGCAGGGAGTGGCTGTAAGTGGATTAAAGAGGCCTGAGATGGCTTTGGGATTACGCTGTCTCAGTATTGCATGCACACACATTTAATTGCAACAGCCACAATTATCAGAGGAGAGCTTTGGCCACTAGTATGTTTTTATTTACAAATTAAGCACTGATAAAACAGGAGCTGAGCTCAGCGCTGAGACCCTGAACCCATCTGGAAAGAATCCCATAGTAAAATTCCACTTAAGAGGTAGCTACAATATTGATTGTGCTCTTTTTTAACTACATTGGTGTAAGCCACGACCATTGGTCGACACCAGGGATGGGTTTTCAAAATCCTCCGGTGCAAACCCCTCAGGAGACACGGAAGAGTTCAGTGTATTGAGGAGACATCCAAATTATCTATCACAAAACAACCTGGTTTTGTAAGGCAGACACCTGGTTTTGGGTCGTGGGCTCAGCAGCCATATAGGGAACCCTACCAAACACAGACATTTCTGAAATCTAGACACCCAGGGAAGTCCATGGAGGTTTGGCTTGTCTGGATTCCCCAAAGTTTTCATATGCAGAATACCCTGCAAAAGTGAAAAGTTGAGTAAAAACTCTATTTTTCCTTGCATTTCTGTCATGCAAACTACATGAAAATGCAGGGATCCACAAAATTCCTACCACCCAGCCTCTCTCCACTTGTCCTGATAATAACGCTACCCCAATTGTGTGCATGTGCCTACTGCCTGCATAAGAAATGGATCACCCTAGGCTCAACAGTAGCCCTCATGTAAGGACTACCATTGATCGTTGTGTGATCTACTTCTGTCACAGGCGCTAAGCCCAGGCACACTAGTGGGGTAGCTTTTTTATCAGGACAAGTTGGAGAACGCTGGGTGGTTAGCAGTTTGTAGATCCCTGCATATTCCTGTAGTTCATGGAACAGCAATTCAAGGAAAATTGTGTTTTTATTCAATGGTTTACCTTCAAAGGGCATCCTGGGGAAAAAAGCTGTGAGAAAACCTCACAAGCGATACCTTTCTGGACTCCACTTGATGTCTACTTTTCAAAAATGTCTGGGTTTGATAAGTTTCCCTAAATGGTTCGCAATCTCAGGACTAATTAGTACACTCACCTTAGTTATCATTATCCCCACTGTACTTTTTGGGACCTTCCCTATCCCGGATGCTTGGCCTACCCACATAAGTGGGGTAACATTTTTATCGGGGCCTGGTAAAAATGCTGGGTGGAAGGAAATTCGTGACTCCCGTCAGATATCAGAACTTTCCATCAACGAAATGTGAGGAAAATGTGTGTTTTAGACAGAATTTGAGGTTTGCAAAGATTTCTGGGTAACAGAACCTGATGAGAGCCCCACAAGTCCCCCTATTCTGGATCCCCCTAGGTGTCTGGTTTTAAAACATATATAGTTTTGCCAGGTTTCCCTATGTGCAGGCTGAGCTAGAGCCCAAAATCCACAGCTTGGCACTTTGCAAAAAACACATCCGTAATAATTGGAAAAATGTGATGTGTCCACATAATCTTTTGGGGCGTTTCTTGTCGCGGGCACTAGACACAAGTGAGGTACCACTTTTATCGGGAGACTTGGAGCAATAACGAACATAAGAACAATTGTTATTGCCAATTGTCTTCCTCTACATTTGTGCCTTCCAAATGTAAGACAGTGTGTAATGAAGAAGTCATTGAGAAATGCCCTGTAATTCATACACTAGTATGGGTACCCCCGAATTGAGAGATGTGCAATCACCCACTGCTTCGAAACTCTATATCTTGTGCCCATTTTGGAAATACGTAGGTGTCCTTGATATCTACTTTCCACTCTTTATATTTTACTAAATGAATTGCTGTATACCCGGTATACAATGACAACTAATTGCAAGGTGCAGCTCATTTATTGGCTCTGGGTATCTTGGGTTCTTGATGAACCTACAAGCCTTATATATCCCCACAACCAGAAGGGTCCAGCAGACGCAACAGTATATTGCTTTCAAAAATCTGCCATAGCTGGAAAAACCTACAGAAGAAAATGTAGACAGAAATGGCTGTTTTTTGCAACTCAATTTCAATATTTTTTTTATTTCAACTGTTACTTTCTATATGAAAACTATGAAGAATCTACAAAAATGACCCCTTGCTGAATTCTGAATTTTGTCTACTTTTCAGAATTGTTTAGCTGTCCACCATTGGTTTCACACTTATTTCTGCCACTAACTGTAAGGAGGCGGAAAGCACAAAAATAATAAAAATGGGGTATGTCCCAGTAAAATGCCAAAACTGTGTTGAAAAATTTGTTTTTCTAATTCACGTCTGTCTGTTCCTAAAAGCTGGGAAGATGGTGATTTTATCACTGCAAACCCTTTGTTGATCCCATTTGCAGGGAAAAAAACTGATGCTTTCTTCTACAGCGTGATAGCGAGTCAGAGCCTTGATAAGACACGACTAGGCCGATGGACCTTTTGACCACGTTTGGAGACTTCCCAGTACGAGATATCTTTCCGGCATCACAAATCAATATATCAATAACCCAATCACTATTCTTAGTAACTAATCAACGAGTTAATCAATAACATTTAATAAGAATCAATAAGTGTACACACCATGACCTTTCAGTCAGGAATAACCACACAAATCTAGTTAAGTGTTAGGATATTTATTCCCTATTAGTTACAATCTAATAGTCATCTTCATTAATCTCATTAGCGATCAATCTCATTAGTAACTCTTTAGATCTATCATTTAACCACAAATAATCAATGCATAGAGAATATTCACTGAGCATTAACACATTATTAATAAGAACAGCTTAGTAAAGCCTCAGAGTGCAAGATTCAACAAAGCAAGAACTCAGTCATTTGTCTATTTGCGTCCGGTATTTGTGAACACCTTAACTAACCTCGAATTAGCATCAGCATGTTGGGCTTCATGCAAAACAATTTAGCAAACACAAATTTGGAAAACATCTAACTGTGGCCTCTATCAACAGAGCAGTTGGTACCTAGAAAGAAAAGGCAAACAGACAATTAAAATTTTCATCAGATAGTTACCCCTCCAACGAATCAGCAAACAGCGTCAGTCTTCGTCCTCAGGACACCAGTCGATTCACCATCAGCAAAGATAGGACAGGGCAAAGTCTCAGTATGGCATAGCTAAGGAATAAGGCTCTTCCCTCATAAGGAGGAGAAGTAAGCATCAGTAAGGATTGAACAGAGGATGGTTTAAAGTATCAGGAAGACTAAACAGCAAAGTCTCAAAAGAATAATGGTAAGGTCTGGCTTAAAGTGGAATGTCCGAATAATGGCCCAATTTCTCCTCAGGTTATGCGGTTAAATCAATATTGCCTAATTTGCTCCTAATTCCTCATTGGATAATATTTGGTCCAATAATTCTCCACGCATTTCAGTAGAATGTTCCACAGAACACAGTTCTCATGCCATTGATTGGCTCATGTTATTGACGTCTTCATCGGATGGAATGTCAGGTAAGAAAAGTTACACTTTACGCTCCAGTCAGTAGTCCCATTGTTTCTCCTACTCCAGGCAGCCTTGCACCTGTTGCAAATTACACTGTTGCATTTGGCAAGAACGTCTCCTTGAGCAAGTCGGGTCCCATGAGAAAGAATTTATGACGGCTACACACATCTCACTTCTGGAAAAGTACAGCGTTGTGTCCTTCAGTAAGACAGCACATTGCAAGTAAGGAAAAACACAGTTTAATATGAGACCAGGCAGCTAGGCCCAGACCCTCGCTAACTAAGGCCTAGTAATTTAGTTAACAAACCCCTAATATATGACTCTAATTATAATATGCCAATACAAATTCAAAACATTAGTGCATTATTAATTCATCATTAATAAGTTTCATTAGTCTTTGTGTACATTGGTAACGACTCCCCGTGGGCACATTTCAAAAGTGTGCATTATTTTCTACGTTAACACATTTTCTATGCAGCTTCATTACACAATATATTGCAAGCTTTTCATGTTAATATTGCTTTTAAAAGACACACTCCAAGAAGCGCTTATTTTCCAATTTTTGCCAAAAAAACTACATTTTAGCTGTATTTTGGCTAATATATCGGTTTCCTCCAGAGCAACCCACAACCTCTGGGTAACTTTAGAATTGCCAGGATGTTGGAAAAAAAGGAGGCAAATGTGGAATAGATAGCTTATGTGGACAAAAAAGTATGGGGCCTAAGCACAAACTACTACACCAAATAGCCAAAAAAGGGCTCAGAACTTGGGGGGGGGGGGGGGCAGAAGCTAAGGGGTTAAAACAGTGTGACAGCCATGCTAAGAAGAGTGGTAATATGCAATTAAAAATATTAAGCTTAATTAAGACGCATTGGTCCACGCACCATATATTTATCCTGAAGCCAGTAGGCTACTTAAAAGTACCTGCTGCTGAGAAGTACGTTCACTGCTCATTAAAAGTAAAGCAGGCCTGCGCTGCTGCGCTAATACTGCCCCACTGAAGAAACCCTGCAACCCTGCTGTAAAGTGAAAACCTCACTTGGCTCCAGTCCTGCAGTCTGCACGTGACACGCGGGTATCTGGAACAGGAAGGTCAGTCAGATGACTGGTCTCAACTGTAACTCTAAACCATCTGCAGTCCTGTGTCCTCTGTGTACAGAAATATGAATCAAACAAAAGAGGAAAAAATAAAACAAATGAAAAGGGGTTTGGGTAGATAGGTTTCCTAGGCTTTGATAACGTGTCCTCCTTAATTATCAAGTGCCGTCTCGGTTGTCTTTTTTTTCACTTGAATCCACCAGCGGCAATTGATTGCTTTTAGCACCTGCGAGGGTGTCCTCCATTTGTGCCCGACAAAGGCTTTTGTAGAAAGATGCATCTTTTCCTGACACACCTGTGTCCTTGTCTGGCTGTTGGTAAGTGACCTTTGTTTCTTTGAACGTGAATAGGGACAGCGCTATTCCCAGTATTTGTTCTTAAGGGGTTGTAACTGTGGCATACAAAGAGAAGATGCGAAATATATTAATTTTCTCCTATGTGACAGATACATGCATTGTTTCTACTGGAGCCCCAACATTCAGCCTTATTGGATAGTGGGAGGAGGTCTGCTAGCCAGAGCAAACAGCTATCTCCACATCAGAGTGTAAATGTACGGTTGATCACTCTCTTGTTTTCCAAAAATATTTTGCAGCAGTGGAGGGAAGGTAAATCTGAGCCATTTCCTAACAGGCGTTTATGAAACGATGCTGGTAAGCTACGTTCAAGGTCTTTTTAGGAAGGATTTTGAAAAGCTGTTGCTACAGAACAGGAAGTAATCCTTCAGAAGCCCTAGTTTCCTACATATTTTGTAACAAATGTTCTTTTGGTAGTTGTGCAATGTGCTCAAAGGCATTTTTCCATTAAGCATCCACCAGATGGTCAAAATTTGGTGAGCTACATTTAGCGGCATTGTGGAACACACTTTAATTTGCTTCCTGCTTCAGGCCCCTAATGGCACCACTGGGCTCCATGTTAGCCAAAGGGAACTGTATTGGCAGCAGACTTTGCTGGGCACAGTACATTTTTACATATATTTTCCATATCACTTCCATGTGAATCAAACCTGATAGGACCAACCTAATTTGCAGAGTCCTTTTACTACCGCTTACATTTTCCCAAACATCTTCCTTTCTCTGAAGACCAAATTGTCTTCAAAGACACTTGACAACTCTATCCTCTTTCCATCATATGAAACAGGAACATGATCAGGTGGCTCCAACTCTCTGCCTATTCAATTTTCATCAAATAACCTCTGCATGATCATAGTGATTCTTACTCCTGAATCAACTGCACAAATTTATCACGAACTTGAACTTCAATCTATGGATCTTTATACTCACAAAGATCGCCAATCATGACATCACCCACTTTGACCAATATTAGCAGATCCTGAAGATTGTCTTGGACCTTCGATAACCCTGTGTCACTTTCTTCAGAAGAATCAGTAACTACATTGATCAACCTTTTCACCTGGTTCTTTCCCACCTGTTTCTTTTGCTCACGGTACACTCTTGCAAAATGTCCAACCCTATTACAATTTCTGCAGGTGACACACTTGGCTGAACATCTTTTCCCACCTTTGTGAACTGGGTAACCCAATCAGAAGCATGTATTGGGCTAATTAAGAAATGATTTCCCTGACTTATATGCTTTTTTAGGCCTTTTCACTTCCTTAAAAACCTTAGGAGCAGATTTAAGAGCAGGTGTTAAAAATGGTGCAAAAAATGGTTTGGTGCAAGCAAATCTTTTAGATTTCTTTGGGCCATTTTTCAGCTCCCCTAATGGGGGAATGCCCCCTGTAGGAAAGTACCATCTTGCCTGGCATGTTACCCCCACTTTTACTTGTGTGTCAGTTTATTTTTGCCTGTCTCACTGGGATCCTGCTAGCCATGAACCCAGTGCTGATAGTTTATGGCCTGAATGTGTTCCCTGTGTGGTGCCTAACTGTGTCACTGAGGCTCTGCTAACCAGAACCTCAGTGCGTATGCTCTCTCTGCTTTTAAAATTGTCACTGCAGGCTAGTGACCATTTTTACCAATTCTGATTGGCACACTGGAGCACCATTATAATTCCCCAGTATATGGTACCTAGGTACCCAGGGTATTGGGGTTCCAGGAGATCCCTATGGGCTGCAGCATTTCTTTTGCCACCCATAGGGAGCTCAGACCATTCTTACACAGGACTGCCACTGCAGCCTGAGTGAAATAACTTTCACGTTTTTTCACAGCCATTTTACACTGCACTTAAAACTTATAAGTCACTTATTTGTCTAACCCTCACTTAGTGAAGGTTAGGTGTAAAGTTACGAAGTGTGAGGGAACCCTGGCACTAGCCAAGGTGCCCCCATATAGTTCAGGGCAATTTCCCCTGACTTTGTGAGTGCGGGACACCATTACATGCGTGCACTACATATAGGTCAATACCTATATGTAGCTTCACAATGGTAACTCCGTACATGGCCATGTAACATGTCTAAGATCATGGAATTGTCCCCCCATGCCAAATCTGGTATTGGGGTGCCAATTCCATGCATCCCTGGGGCTCCAGCATGGACCCCGGGTACTGCCAAACTAGCTCTCTGGGGTTTTCACTGCAGCTACCGCTGCTGCCCATCCACAGACAGACTCCTGCCCTCCTGGGGTCTGGGTAGCCCAGTCCCAGGAAGGCAGAACAAAGGATTTCTTCTGAGAGAGGGTATACACCCTCTCCCTTTGGAAATAGGTGATAAGGGTCTGAGAGGAGTAGCCTCTCCTGGCCTCTGGGAATGCTTTGAAGGGCACAGATGGTGCCCTCTTTGCATAAACCAGTCTACACTGGTTCAGGGATCCCCCCAGCCCCTGCTCTGGTGCGAAACTGGACAAAGGAAAGGGGACTGACCACTCCCCTGTCCATCAGCACCCCAGGGGTGGTGCCCAGAGCTCCTCCAATGTGTCCCTGACCTCTGCCATCTTGAATGCAGAGGTGTGAGGGCACAATGGAGGCCTCTGAGTGGCCAGTGCCAGCAGGTGATGTCAGAGACTCCTCCTGATGGATGCTTACCTGGTTCGGTGGCCAATCCTCCTCGCAGGGCTATTTAGCGTCTCTCCTATGGGTTTCTCGGCAATTAACGAATGCAAGAGCTCACCAGAGTTCCTCTGCATCTCACTCTTTGACTTCTGCCAAGGATCGACCGCTGACTGCTCCAGGACGCCTGCAAAACCGCAACAAAGTAGCAAGATGACTACCAGCAACATTGTAGCACCTAATCCTGCCGGCTTTCTCAACTGTTTCCTGGTGGTGCATGCACTGAGGGCTGTCTGCCTTCACCATGCACTGGAAGCCAAGAAGAAATCTCCCGTGGGTTGACAGAATCTTCCCCCTGCTAAAGCAGGCACCAAACTTCTGCATCACCGGTCCTCTGGGTCCCCTCTCATCATGACGAGCGCGGTCCCTGGAACACAGGAGCTGAATCTAAGAGACCCAGACAGTCCAGTAGTCCATCTGTCCAAATTTGGTAGACACCAGACAGTAATCCTGTGTACTACATGAACTGCAGCTGCTAGGGCTTCTGTGCACTTTTGCAAGGAATCCTTCGTGCACAGCACAGCCCAAGTCCCCAGCACTCCGTCCTGCATTGCTCAACTCGCTGAGTTGACCACCGGCTTCGTGGGACTCTCCTTTGTAGTGTTGAGACGACCGCCATGCTCAGTTTTCTTGAACCCCTGTTCAAGTGCTTCTGCGGGTGCTGCCTGCATCTGCATGGGCTCTCTGTGCTGCTGCGTGCCTCCTCTGTCTCCTCCTCCAAGGGGCAACCTCCTGGTCCTTCCTGGGCCTGGGCAGCACCCATTTTCTTCAACTGCAACCTTTGCAGCTAGCAAGGCTTGTTTGTGGTCTTTCTGCATGAAAACAACTCTGAATCCTCCAGCACGCCGTGGGACATCTTCTTTGCAAAGGAGAAGCTCCTGGCATCTTCCGTTGTTGCAGAATCTTCAGCTTCTTCCAACCTGAGGCAGCGATTTTGCACCTTTATCTGGGGTTTAGTGGGCTCCTGCCCCCGCTGGACACTTTCGTGACTCTTGGACTTGGTCCCCTTCCTTTGCAGGTCCTCAGGTCCAGGAATCCGTCTTCAGTGCTTTGAAGTCAGTTGTTGTCTTTGCAGAATCTCCTATCACGACTTTAGTGTGTTTCTGGGGAAGTAGGGTCACTTTACTCCTACTTTTCAGGGTCTTGGGGTGGGGTATCTTGGACACCCTTAGTGTTTTCTTACACTCCTAGCGACCCTCTACACACAACACTAGGCCTGGGTCCCTAAGTGGTTCGCATTCCACCTCCTTAGTATATGGTTTGTGTTGCACCTAGGCCTATTGCATCGTATTGTATTCTACAGTGTTTGTACTACTTTTCCAACTGTTTACTTACCTGATTTTGGTTTGTGTGTATAGTTTGTGTATTTTACTTACCTCCTAAGGGAGTATATCCTCTGAGATATTTTTGGCACATTCTCACTAAAATAAAGTACCTTTATTTTTAGTAACTCTGAGTATTGCGATTCTTATGATATAGTGCTGTATGATATAAGTGGTATAGTAGGAGCTTTGCATGTCTCCTAGTTCAGCCTAAGCTGCTCTGCTATAGCTACCTCTATCAGCCTAAGCTGCTAGAACACTACTAATCTACTAATGAGGGATACCTGGACCTGGCACAAGGTGCAAGTACCATCAGGTACCCACTATAAGCCAGGCCAGCCTCCTACACCCCCTTGCATACATTATGCCAGGCACAGGCATAATGTGGAGCAAGCGGTTACAAAATGGTGCAATGCATGCATTGTGCCACTTTGTAAATCTGATGCTGTGATTTTTGAAGCCTAAAGTCACATTAGCATTAAAAAAACATGACGCTAATGTGGTGCTAGAGCTTCTTAAATCTGGCCTTATTGTCCTTACTACATATACCAGTAATAGTATTCTTCTGTGGGTCATCCAATTCCTTAACAGAAATCTGAGCCAAGGTTATGCCCCGCGGGCTCTAACGTCCTCCCCTAGATTAGCGGGTGCAGGCACAGCACAGGCCCTTGCACCCTGCTCTCTTAAGGCAGTGCACCGGCAGAGACAGAAAGCCGGTGGTGGGGCACACTACCAGATGGGTTGCGTCTGTCCCTAGTCGCCAATGTAGCGGTGCCCTGCAAACGCTGTGGGAACCACGTGGGGACGCCTATGCGGGGAGGGGCATGGGGCAGGAATCACACACACACCGATGCTGTATTTTGGTGAAGGTCGCAAGCGACCTTACACTCGTTTATTTATACCCTAGGGCCGAGCCCGGCCCTCAGGGTGATTGTAGTAACAAAGTATTGAAGAGGCCCAACGGCTCTCTACACATCTAATGAGGAATTACTGGTAAATAAGTAATTCCACTCGCAATTCCTCCATTAATTCCTCTTGCCCATGGCTCTCCTCTCAGGGATTTTGCCAGCTATAACTAGGGGAATTCTCCGGGGTCTGCGAAAAAAACGCAGGTGTTGTCATTTCCGTAATTGCCCATAGCATCCTTCGAGTTGTCTACAAAAAGGGCAGACTTGTTTCCTGAAGTATTTTCTGCGCCCATGTGAGAACCTCTGGGAAGGGGAAAAAGGATAGAGTCGGTGCACCATATGAGGCGAGCACCCAGGCCTGTTGGCCTTTTAGGTTTATGACGATGACAGACTTCCAAATTTGGGTGTGCCTGTGGGAAAAAAACACCTGTAAGGTCTCCCGAATGCTGGGGGAAAGCTCCATTGTGAGGGAAACATTTGTTAGTGTTCCTCTCCTGGACTGCCTTGGTTGATATGTCAGACTTGGAACAGAAGAAAGCCAGGGGCAGACTCACTAGGACCGCTCCTCCAATGCCATTATCTCTAGCTCTGGGTCCACAGAAAGAATATTCCCAACAACGAAGCCTGCAGCACTTCATCCATTATGAAAACTACTTCCTCCACATTTTAAAAGAGGTGGAGAATGTGAGATGTGGCTGGACAGGGCGGTTGCCAATTTTTCGACGGCTGTCCTTTTACTGGCGACCTTCACATCAGCACCTAAAGGTTACTTACCTGAAAAAATTACCTCTGTAAGTTACCACTTACATTTTCATGTCCGGAGTGTCATCATTATACTTCTTAATGACGTAACTTGCTGTCCATTCCCTTTTACTATTCGGTAACATGGTACACTCCATCATGTGAGCACTGCTCTCTCTCAAATCATCAATGTTGCCAAAAACTTCTGCATAGTACATCCTCTACACTCCTTTGCATCTTCTACAGATACAGTCATTTCTGCATAATCCACCCTCTAGCTCATCCTCTACAGATGAAGTATCTTTTGTATAGTCCTCTCATTATTCTACCTCGCACCCTCCATGCATGGGCCATCCTCTACTCTACATTCATCCTCTACAGATGCATTGTCCATCCTTTACCCTCCCTCTTATCTTCCAGACACAGTAACTTTGCTGCCCTCATTGTCTACCCTCCCTCTCATTGACACAAGTGGTTATTATTTCGCCGTTCCACCTCTACCCTCCCTCGCATCCTCTTCAAGGTAACTTCTGCACTGTCCATCTTCCCTACCGCTCATCCTCTATGCATAGTCCTTCCTCCACCCTCTGTCTAATTCTCTATAGACAAGTAGCATCTGCATAGTCCATCCAATACCGTAGCTCACATACTCCAGGCATAGTTCATCCTCTGTTCTCTTTCTCACCTTCTATAGAGCAGTAACTTGTGATTAGTCCATCCTCCAGCCCACCTCTCATCCTCTACAGATGCAGTTCCAGATCCCATTGTTACCTTTCTAGCACAATGCACATTCGCAAATCCTTGCGTTTGTCTGGGCTGCTTGCACCAGTATATACATTGACACAGTTCACTATGCACCCCTTAGGTTCTACCTGCAAAGTGTCCCAACTGTGAATCGCATTGGTCTATATGTACTCCAAGAGGTCTTAAAGAGCCCATCTATCCTGGCCCTACAGTGTGCATCTGTAGCCCAGTACTATACATTCATAGAGTTCTTATATGGCACATGTTTTCCGAGTTGCAGTGAACCCTGACATCACCATACCAATGATTGGGATGGAAAAGTCCCCTGCATGGTAATGGATGTGCACCCCTGGCCTGAGAGCCCCAGCTACAGCGATACCTGGTACCAAGTTTTTCCTCATGGGTGTGTAGCTGATCTAGGCCTTTCTCACAGATTGTGATCTTGTTCAGAGTTAAATAGCATGGGTGTGGTTGTGGCAGCATACTGTTTTTGTGACAAGTGATCAGTAGAGTGAACAGGACTTTTTACATGTGTCAGTATAGTGGGGGCCTACTAGCCCACTCATGTCTCGTTCCTTTGCTGTGTATCTAACTAACCATTGGTCTACATAATGTTAGTAAGTAGCACTGTGCAGCATGCGTGTAATTGTGTGTGTGTGCTATGATGTATGTGTGCTTGTGTTTGTACTGTACATGAAAGCCTTTGGGTTCTGTATTGGAAGGCCAGGGCCTTAGAGAGCCATGTGGAGATGGAAGAGCAATCCTAGACAAATTTGTGTATTGCGAGCATTCCTGAGAGCTGGTGGGACACACACTGAAAGAAGGATTCTTTGATTCTGTACAGGATACTAGTCAGTGTGGCTCGGGCGCATCACAGGAAGGAGATGGAGCTGATAAGGGAATCAAAATGAACAGGGCTGGGGGCCTTGGTAACCTATTGGTAGGCATATATCAGTGAGTGAGACACCCACCTGTGATGCTTTAGTAACTCCCATATCCTGTGTGGGGGGCTATCAAGTTTGAAGCAGCTTCTGCAGTAAGAGACTGCTTCCTGGAAAAAGGACAGGACAGAGGATTGGATGCTTCAAAGGGGCACCCCCTATTTCATGAAATTTAAAGACTCAGACACTAAATCACATCCGTGTTTGGAAATGGATGATAAAAAGGGGAGCTTGTGCCTCCCAAAACTGTCCAGCAGGGTGGAGAATCTCAGCATGACAGGACTCTGTAAGGAGGAGGAGAGCATCTGGAGGGATTAAGGTCCTGCGGGTATTCTGTTGAGTTCATCCCTGAAGCAGAGTATGAGATTCTTAGTCCACATTGACCATTGCACCGATTGAGCTATCTTCCTAAATGCTACTGTTCACAGCACCCCTTTGCCAGGTGAGGGCTGAAGTGAACAATAAGGACCATTGTCCTAATACAAGTGGCAAGAAGCGGGCCGTTGCCCTGTGCAGTGCTGTGAACCAAAGAAGCCATTGTCTGGAGTGCACTGTTTGCAACCTATATTCTCAGGCAATGGGCCCTGGGAGAGGGATAGGAGCATTGCCCTGGAACAGCATGCACTAGAGCAGTGAGGGAGTTGTGATCGCAGGAGAAGAGCATTGAGCCTATCCCCAGAACCCAGGAGCACCCAAGAACCGCCACCAGACTTGGGAAGATTACTGCATAAATGGAGGAGCTATGTGGATGGCTCAAGTCCTGCTGGTGCATCCAAATTTCTGTTCACCACTGAGCTACTGATGCATGCCCAAGCCTGCCAAACCACAGCTTCACATGAGAGTGGGTAAGATGGATTTCCAGGCCTTAGAGTCCTTGGGGAACCTGCTCTGACTACAAGCGATACTGCAGGTGGGACACTGACATGTTGAGAAGCCATCATGGAACTTCTAACATTTTTACTTTCTAGTGGGGCTTAACCTGAATGATTGCCTCATGTGAATGGGGAATAACCACTGTTCTTAGATAACGGAGTGGGACTTTATGACATACCCGGACAATGCTAGAATGCCGGCCTTAAATAGTAATTGTACATTATTTGTTGTGTGCCATATTTCACTTTGTATTTGTATGTGAATACTACCTTTTTCATAAAATAAAATATCTACCTGGATATTATTTTATTGGACTTGCTGGACCTGTTTTGACTTGTGAGTCTGTGTACACCTTGCATCTACACTGCTGCTGAGAAGCCTTGGACTACTCAGGCCGCACAACCACTGAGAATCAAGTGCTGAAAGGGTAGCATTTGGCCCAGTTATGACCCGTTGTAGTTTGGGCCATCAGGAGTAAAAGCCCACAACCTCCATGGTTGGGCCCAGTAACTCCTGCTTCACCTATGGCCCTATCAAAGGGGTCTTGACACCTAGGTTTTGGTATTGACAATTGACATTTTCACAGTGCACAATATTACAGCATCAAAGTTCTTTTAGATGCTTTTATGATACCTCTATCCTGACTTGTAATACACTAAAGTATCACTGGTGAGCGCCTTGAGACCCTATGGGTGATAAGCCGTGCTTTACAAATCCGTGATTGATTGATTGAGTGCTACACCATCCGAGCTTTTCCAGTGCACCTTTATAGCGATTTGCAGTTTTCACTGATATATCTATTCTGACACAATCATAGTGCATACTTTTCATCTCTATTCTCATTTTCAATATGCACCTCCTTTCCCTTACTGACACATTCATGGAGTTTTCACAAAGCACCTCTGTTCAGACTTGCAATATCTGCTGGACTCTCAGTTGTAAGACACTCACAACACGTAATACTAGTGCATCAGTAGTGACACCAGGGCCCAGATTTATACTCTGTTTGCGCTGAATTAGCATCATTTTTTTTCAGTAATTCAGCGCAAACTTAACTCCATATTTATATTTTGATAACCCTAGACTAGTCTAATGTCAAAATATTGGAGTTAAGGTCATTTTCGGATGCGTGAACCCACCTTGTGTCAATGAGATGCAGGGTGGGCGTTTCCATCCAAAAAAAGACTCTAAGGCCCTAGCGCTTTATTTATCCTCCTGTGCAAAAATGGTGCACAGGAGGGAGGCGGGCCTAAATAATGGCTCTAACCCTGCTTAGCACCATTATTTAACGTCTGGGTCAGGGCAGGCATTAGGGGACCTATGGGTCCATTTCCATGGTCAAACGCCATGGAAAGATCTCACAGTTGCCCAACCCAAGCCCAAGGAATATCCCCACCCACACCAGAGGGACACCAGAGGATGGGGGACCCCATCCCAGGTAAGTAGGGTAAGTAGAGGTAAGTTTTTTTTTTTTGTTTAAAGGTCCATTGGGGGCCCTGAAATGGGCCTCCCTACATGGCACAGGGTGCAATGGCCATGCCCAGGGGACCCTTGCCTCCTGTGCTGGCCATTTGGATGGTGGGCATGACTCCTGTCTTTTAAAAGACAGGAGTCATGTGGTATGGATGGTTTTGTGTCACAAAATGTCGCTAGGCTGGTAAGAGTCATTTTCTTTTACTCTCACCAGCCTAACGGCTTTTTTTGGTGCAAAACCTCCTTCTCCGATACCGCCACCTTACCCAGCTAATGTCATTTTCCATGACGTTAGCCCACCCTTTGCGCTGGATTGCGCCATTCCATAAATTTGGCACCCAGCTGGAGCCCTGGAATGGCGCAAGCTGGCGCTATACTTTTTTACACAAAACTGGGTTTGCGCAGTTTAACGTCAAAAAGTATCAATATGGGCCCCATGTGAGCACAAATCAGACACCTCTATCCTGATTCATAGCAGGCATTGGTAGTTTCGTACCGACACACTGGCAGAGAGCCCCTGTCAGCTGTATCCTGATGAGCAGGATCTACAGCATCCCAACCTGATACATTGACAAGGGTCTCACAAGTCGCAAGGTACCTCTGCCCTGATTCGCCATATGCAGAGCCGGTCCCAAGCTTGTGTGTTCACTCACAAAACGCTTCACTTTCAACCTTCATTGTCGGCTAGACTCTCATTACAAAGACCATCACAACACCCTTACGATTAAGTTGGCCTAACTCTCCTTTTAGCAAAGGGGGTATCACATCTAATGCACAGATCTGCTGAGCGTCCAGGTTCACGGTGGAACGACTGGCTCAGACTTTCATCCTTCTGGTGCTGGCAAGACGGAGAGCACTGGCTTTAATATGAAAGCTGTGGAGTGCCTGACTAATTAACTTTCGGTGTGCGCTACACATATCTATATATACACACCGCACGTGCTTATAAGAACCATGCTATTGGATGAAGTAAAATGACGCCTTACAAATAGGTTCAATGATTCAGCATTGAGGTTCAAGCATTGAGGGCTCGGTATGTTCACAGTCAGTCCAGTCCTTCCAGAGAGATGTTTTCCTATAAGTTCAGTGTACTCCCAAAAATATTCTTGCCTTGTCGTTTTCCTCGGTGTATCCTCTCCAGTGCTGAAGGGATGGTGCCTTTCTCCACCACACACAAGAGATAAAACTGTGTTTCCTCAGCCAAAGGTGCATTGAATTGCGTGCGTTGTACGTGCATAAAATGGAAAAATAGAATTCAAACAATGTACCTCCCCGTTGCTGCCATTAATGTACTGCCACACCAACGCTTTATCATATTTACGTAATGTTTATTGTATGTTATATGGCAAACAGTTTCAGGACTCCACTCAAGCACGGACTCTCAGAGCCTAGCCTGCCCCCTTGCTCGGCTCACCATGTTAATTTGTTGGGTCGCGCGCCACCTATTCTCGAAGCAAAGACCTTCGCCATTTATGCAAAGATGCGAAGTTTCTCACAGATATTCAAAGAGGTGTAGGCTGAACACACCCCTGTTGGCTGTTCTTTAACTTTCTTGAATGGCTCCCAAGAAGTGATGCCTCGTGTCTTTCCAGGAACTGTAACCCTTCTGCGGTGCACTGCAAGGCGGGCCTTTCTCAGCACAGTCCGGCATGCCAACCGCCGCTGGCGCCTCCACCTGATGTCAGGGGCGCAGCTTCCATTGGTGCAGCGGGTGCAGTGGCACCGAGGCCCAGGGGTATGAGGGCCTACTGAATCCTCGTTATTGATGTGTTTTGCAATTCAAACAGCAGCCGGGGTGTGTGTGGTGGGGGTGGGGGGGGGGGGGGGGCGGTGGGGGGGGGGCAGGGGAGGTAGGTTGGGTGGTTGTATTGAGATTTTCTTCCTTGCAGTAAGGTCGATGATACACGAGTCTACCTGGGGTGCTGAAGATACGCAAGAGGGAAGGGGGTTGGTGGGAGGTCTTGTTCTTAACGTCCTTTGCTTGTCCTTGCACGTCACGTGGAAGGGTAGGCTAGGGATGGGCACGGTTCGGGAGGACGAAATTCCCAGAAAGCATGCAGCAACCAGTCATTAAAGCTCGATTCTTTGAAAAGGGCTGGCGTTACAAAAGTCAACGAGGGCAGTCGGTTTTCAGGTCCCCACTCCCAGATAGCCGTGCTCTGCACGAGGCGCGCGCTTCAGAGGGGACCAGGTCTGTAGCGACTGCAGTGAGGTGAAACCAAAAACAACTGCGATGTAAATACGGGATTGCCAGGGGCAGCAGGTCAGCAGTCAAGGTCATTGAAAAGTAGCACTGAAGGTTCTTGTAGCTGTGGCTGGCTCAGCCAGAAAGTTTGCTTCTCGCCCTGTATGTTCTACCTCACTAAACGCACAATGCGGAGTGCCTTGGTGGCGGGGTGGAAACGCGGCATCTCTGGACCTTTTCTGTCTGAAACTGCCATGGTTTACGTAAGGGAACCAAACAGGTGGACACTGCGGGTCAGAGGCGCTGCCTCCGCCGGTGCTGGGCCCACCAAGGGGGATTCCCAGTGGTGAACCAGGCCACGGGTCTTACGGCGAAGTAAAGACGCACGGCAGTTGGACAACATAGCTGATGGCGTTCACTAGTTGTCTTCTTAAGGCCGTCCTCTTCTTCGGGCCCTGAACGTTACTTTTATGAAATGACCGCTTCTTGATTACAGCATCTGTTTTTTTGCCCCCGTGTTGTCGCTATATTTTTCCATGGCTGACTGCGCTCCATTATGAGCAATGCTCGTTCTCATACACCCCATGTTGGCCCTCACCTGCGCCTGTGAGAATATTCCACCGTCGTCCTGGGTCGGACCAGAGCCTCGGCCCTACAGCTGTACCTTATACCTACGATCTCAAACCCTACTGCTTGCCCCCTTACTCCGAAATTTACATCACCTTCTTACCCTCAGACCCAGGAGGCAAATCTTTCAGTTTTTGGTCCTCGTCGATCCTTCTTCCACCTCAAATTCTGCAGTAGCATTTTTTAACTGAAAATAAGGGCTTAGTCTCGGGAGGAGAGGCACTGTAACAAGTGAAGTTTTGGATTTTCAAGCCAACAGCTTTTTAGAACCGTATCTTGATTTTATCATGGTCCCTAGTGATAGGAAGTTGTGCATTCAGTTTAGAATAGGGTCCCTTCCCTTGAGGTCCTTTACAAGTAACTGGGAAACAGATCCTGCTGGCTCACCGTTATGCAGGGGCTGCCAGCAATGCAAGGAAACAGTTGTGAATGTCTTGTTTGCATGATGGGGTTAGGATGAGCCCCGCAGGACATAGATTAAGCTTTTTGCTAGGTCTTTAGGAACGCACCATAGCGCAATTCCACAGAGAGTTATGAGGTTGGATCCTAGACCTGTGCTTGCCAGTGCAGTTGCAAAATTTTGAGGGAATGTTTTGGTCTATTAGAGCAAAGGCGATTAATAAAGGGAAAGGGAACGATATTTTTTTGTGTGAAATGGACTTGAGGGGAGCGGCCTCTTGGGCAAGGGCCACTCCCCAGTGAGCCAAATCATTTTTAGGCCATTTCTGCTCCTCGGGCCTAATACAATTAGGCCGATTTGCCCCTGGGTGCAGAAAACCCCTAGACACCAGGGACAATATATATATATATATATTTGTGATTTATGTGTGGGGAGCGATCCCTTTGGCAGGGGTCGCTCCCTGGGGGGCCAAATTGTTTTTAGGCCATTTGGCCTAATATAATTAGGCCGATCTGCCCCTAGCGGGGGCAGAAAACCCCTAGACACCACGGATATACATTTTTTTTTGTCATTTATGTGTGGCGAGCGACCCCTTAGGCAAGGGTCACTCCCTGGGGGGGCAAATTGTCTTTAGGCCAATTCTGCCCCTATCTGCCCCCGGGGGGAGGTGGGGGGCAGAAAACCCCTAGACACCAGGGATAATTTTTTTTTCTTTTTTTTTTCATTTATGTGTGGGGAGCGACCCCTTAGGCAAGGGTCACTCCCTAAGGGGGCCAAATTGTTTTTAGGCCTTACCACTAGACACCAAGGAATTTTTTTTATTATTACACTTACGCATAAGGAGAGTGGCCCCTTGGGCAAGGGCTGCTCCACAGGGGGCTAAATAATTTTTAGGCCATTTCTGTCCCCCTTGGGGGCAGATCGGCCTAATCTGATTGGGTCGATCTGCTCCCGGCGGGGGGCAGAAAACCCCTAGACACCAGGGATAATTTTATTTTTTTTCATTTATGTGTGGGGAGCGACCTCTTCGGCAAGGGTCACTCCCTGGGGGGCCAAATTGTTTTTAGACCATTTCTTTCCCCCCTGGGGGCAGAAGCCACTAGACACCAGGGAACTTTTTTTTATACTAATGCATAAGGGGAGGGGCCCTTTGGGGAAGGGCAGCTCCCCAGGGGGGGGAAATATTTTTAGGTCTTTTCTGCCCCCCCCTTGGAGGCAGATCGTTCTCCAAGGGGGGCAGAAACCTCTAGACACCAGGGATATATATATTTTTATTTACTTTATGTTTTTATGTATGGGGAGCGACTCCTTAGGCAAGGGCCGCTCCCCTGGGGGGCAAATTGTATTTAGGTCATTGCTGCCCCCGTTGGTGGCAGATCGGCTTATTTATGTTAGGCCACTCTGCTCCAAGGAGGGCAGAAACCACTAGACACCAGGGATAGGTGTGTGTGTTTATGTGTGTGTTTTGTTTGGGGGGGCTGGCCCTGGGGCAAGGGTCACTCCCCATGGGGCACATTACTGTTGGCCGGGCAGATCGGCCTATTTTTGGAAGGCCCATCTGCCCCCAAGGGGGGGGCAGAAAGCCCACCAGAGACCAGGGAAGATTTTCTTTTCAAAATAAGACCCCCAACCCAAATAAATGGGGCCAAAGTTGTTCTGCCCACCAGTGGGCAGATGGGGTAATTACCCCCGATCCACACCCGAGGGGGCAGAAAGTCTACTAGATGACATGGAATTAAAAAAAAAAAAATAGTGGGGTGGTGGCTACAAACCAGTATGGGCCTGGTTATGCCCCCACTCCAACTGAAGGGGGTAACAGTCTTTCAGCTCTCCCCAGCACACTAAAACATCTCATTCCACGGCAAGCAAGAAGACATTTGATTATTTTGGGTTTTGGTTTACATTTGGGCCATGGTAACTCTCAAAATCGTTCCACTTGGGATGGTGAGGGCTGCACTTTTTAAACATTGGGACACTGCCATGTAGAAAAATCCACAAGACCCAGACACATCTGAAAACTAAACATCTGGTTGATTCCAGGGTGGTGTTCTTCATATGCACCCCTACCATTTTCTTACCCACAATGCCCTGCAAACCTCCAACTTTGCTGAAAATGACACGTTTTTCCCACATTTTTGTGATCAAACCTTCCGGAATCTGCAGCAATCCACAAAATTCCTACCAACCAACATTGTCTCATCTATACCGATAAAATTACTGCTGCACTTGTCAGCCTAAAAATTCTTTTTTTTTCAAACTGCCCTTTTGGACCCGCTTTGGTTCTCCCTCAATTTTGACATGTTTTTGTCTCTTCCCTGTCACAGGCACTTGGCCCACCTACACAAGTGAGGTACCATTTTTACCGGGTGACTGAGGTGAACGTTGGGTGGTAGGAAAGTTGTCCCAGTGCGGTGATCCCACACAGAAATGTGGGAAAAAAGAGTTTTTTTTGCTAAATGTGAGGTTTGCTGAGGATTCTGGGTAAGAAATCATTGGGAGATCCACGCAAGTCACACGTTCCTGGACTCCCTCGGGTGTCTAGTTTTCAGAAATGTCTGGATTTGGTAGGTTTCCCTAGATGGCTGCTCAGCCCAGGACCAAAAACGTAGGTGACCCCTCCTCCCCCAAAAACAGGTAGTTTTGTATTTGATAATTTTGATGTGTCCAGATAGTGTTTTGGGGCATTTCCTTTTGTGAGCACTAGGCCTAACCACACAAATGAGGTACCATTTTTATCGGGAGACTTGAGGAAACGCTGAGTGGAAGGACATTTGTGGCTCCTCTCAGAATCTAGAACTTTTTGTCAATGAAATGAGAGGAAAACTAGTTTTTTTGACCAAATTTGGAGGTTTACAAAGGACACTTGGTAACAGAACCTGGTGAAAGCCCCACAAGTCACCCCATCTTGGATTCCCCTAGGTGTCAAGTTTTCAAAAATGCAAAGGTTTGCTAGGTTTCCCTAGGTGCCGGCTGAGCTAGAGGCCAAAATCCACAGCTAGGCACTTTCCAAAAAACAGCTGTTTTCTTTGGGAAAATGTGATGTGTCCACGCTGTGTTTTGGGGCATTTCCTGTCGCGGGCGCTAGGCCTACCCACACAAGTGAGGTACCATGTTTATTGGGAGACTTGGGGGAATTCTGGGTAGATGGAAATTTGTGGCTTCTCTCAGATTCCAGAACTTTCTGTCACTGAAATGAGAGGAAAAATTGTTTTGATGGCCACATTTTGAGGTTTGCAAAGGATTCTGGATAACAGAACCTGGTCAGAGCCCCACACGCCACCCCATCTTGGATTCCCCTAGGTGTCTAGTTTTCAAAAATGTGCAGGTGTGCTAGGTTTCCCTAGGTGCCGGCTGAGCTAGAGGCCAAAGTCCACAGCTAGGCACTTTGCAAAAAACAGCTGTTTTCTTTGGGAAAATGTGATGTGTCCACGTTGTGTTTTGGGGCATTTCCTGTCGCGGGCTCTAGGCCTACCCACAAAAGTGAGGTACCATTTTTATTGGGAGACTTGGGGGAAGACTGGGTGGAAGGAAATGTGTGGCTCCTCTCAGATTCCAGAACTTTCTGTCACCGAAATGAGGGGAACAAGTGTTTGTTGGACAAATTGTGAGGTTTGCAAAGGATTCTGGGTAACAGTACCTGGTCAGAGCCCCACAAGTCACCCCCTCTTGGATTTCCCTAGGTGTCTATTTTTTAAAGATGTGCAGGTTTGGTAGGTTTCCCTAGGTGCCTGCTGAGCCAGAGGCCAAAATCCACAGCTAGGCACTTTGCAAAAAACATGTCAGATTTCAATATAAAAATGTGATGTGTCCATGTTGTGTTTCCTGTCGCGAGCATTAGGCCTACCCACGCAAGTGAGGTACCAATTTTATCGGGAGACTTAGGGGAACATGGAATAGCAAAACAAGTGTTATTGCCCCTTGTCTTTCTCTACATTTTTTCCTTCCAAATGTAAGACAGTGTGTAAAAAAGACGTCTATTTGAGAAATGCCCTGTAGTTCACATGCTAGTATGTGCGCCCCGGAAGTCAGAGATGTGCAAATAACCACTGCATCTCATCACCTTATCTTGTGCCCATTTTGGAAATACAAAGGTTTTCTTGATACCTATTTTTCAGTTTTTATATTTCAGCAAATGAATTGCTGTATACCCAGTGTAGAATAAAAACCCATTGCAAGGTGCAACTCATTTATTGGCTCTGGGTACCTAGGGTTCTTGATGAACCTACAAGCTCCAAATATCCTCACAACTAGAAGAGTCCAGCAGACGTAACAGTATATTGCTTTAAAAAATCTGACATCGCAGGAAAAAGTTACAGAGTAAAACGTGGAGAAAAATGGCTGTTTTTTTTACCTCAGTTTAAATATTTTTTTATTTCAGCTGTTATTTTCTGTAGGAAACACTCGTAGGATCTACACAAAGTACCCCTTGCTCGATTCAGAATTTTGTCTACTTTTCAGAAATGTTTAGCTTTCTGGGACCCAGCATTGGTTTCACACCTATTTCTGTCACTAAGTGGAAGGAGGCTGAAAGCACAAAAAATTGTAAAAATGGGGTATGTCCCAGTAAAATTCCAAAATTGTGTTGAAAAATCAAGTCTGCCTGTTCCTGAAATCTGGGAAGATGGTGATTTTAGCACGACAAACCCTTTTTTTATGCCATTTTCAGGGAAAAAAAACACAAGCCTTCTTCTGCAGCCCTTTTTTCTCATTTTTTAAAAACAAAATGAAATTTTCGCTGTATTTTGGCTAATTTCTTGGTCTCCTCCAGGGGAACCCACAAAGTCTGGGTACCTCTCAAATCCCTAGGATGTTGGAAAAAAAGAATGCAAATTTGGCATGGGTAGCTTATGTGGACAAAAAGTTATGACGGTCTAAGCGCGAACTGCCCCAAATAGCCCAAAAAAGGCTTGGCACCTAAAAGGGAGAAGGCCTGGCAGCGAAGGGGTTAATGATCAATCACCTTTTTTGTAGAAGTGAGAGCAAGAGAGCAGCATAGAATGCATACAATCTGCATGATGGTGGGATTCCCGAAGCCCAGTAGGGTTGTTTCTTTAGCCAAGCCTGACGCTGTGGGCCTTGCCTCTTATAGTGTGGGCATGTGCTCAGTCTCTCACTAGACTGTATGCCTGCAGCTTCTAGCACAAAAGTCAGGTAAACCCAAAGCATCTGTCTAAATGTCTTGTTTCATTTGAAAAGCAGTAAGATTTCCTAGCATCAACATGCAGTTGCTGGACCACAGAATGAATGGATCAATGTTTTCTGTAGGTTGAATATCCCTGTTTGCTCTTGGTTTCTGGGAACGCTTTTGATAAAAAACATACTTAAAGTAGGGGTGGGCGTAACTCATGCAATTCCGTGTAGCATAGTCTTGTGGATTTACCTAAGAATTCCATGATTCCATGAGATTACGAAGAATTACACAAGAAAAGTATTTCTGCGTACTAATTCACTCATATCTGACCACAGGAATAACCCTTCCCATCCATTCTGGACATGAGGCACCATTTTTGTCCTAGGAAATTGCACTAAATGCAACAAAACACATTTTTATCGGGTGTTTGCAGCCACTCTCACTGGCTAAATGCGCTTTTGGAATAGGATTTTCCCCCAATTTACTCCAGGCATTTATCTCTATTTTCTCAGCCTAAAATGCCCCCTTGCGTCCAAAATGGATGCAAGGATGCATTTTGCATTAAGAAATAGCCGTAAATGCAGCAGAACACAAATAGCAAGCTGCCGCTTGTGTTCGCTAAATGTGCTGTCATGCTAGAATTTATTCCCCAAAAGACATGAAAAGGAGTAATCGAGTAAGTATTGGTAACTGCGAGTCAAAGAGTAACACAAGTTACCAAAGTGACTCCATTACTTTAGCGTAATTGAAATTATGCCCGGGCCTAATTTTAAGTCTATTTGAGTTGTATCAATGACTGAAGGCTTCTGAAATTGGATCAGCAAGGGACCACCTGTTAAAAACACAGTAAGTCCTGGATAGTGCTATTATAGATCATAGAAATTAGACTAGTCCCCAGCATTTCAAGCATGGAGAGCCTGGTCCTCTTGGTATGTTACTGACCTGTACCCATTGTCATAGTTACCACCTCCATATTGTTTGTGGTGCTAAAAGTCTGGTCGGAGCATATTAGACTTCAAGAGCTCGGGATACAAGTAAAGTGCTGAAGAATTGCCACATCGTCTCACAAGAACCCTAAGTAATGCACTATTGTGAGCAAAATACCCGGTCCTTCCTGTTTGCATTTCAGCTCCTCCGCCAATGGGTGTTGAGAAGTGGTGTTGCCAGGATGATGTATAGCAGGTGTACATTTCCTGCTACCTTTTTATTATTTCCACGGTTTGGTCGAAGATGGACACTATTCAGTGTGGTGAAGGGGAGTTACTGATGGTTAAAGCTCTTCTGAAAAGGATCTGATGGAGTAAACTGCTCTGGAGGTGCCACCTCCTGAAACCCATGAACACTGAACCTGGAAGCGCCAACTTCATGTTGGGATCCAGCTCTGGGATTTGTGTATACTAACCTAGAGCACAGGCCCAGATCTTACCCTTGTGAATTTTAAACTAAGAGTGGAGTCTTAGAACTTGATTTGGACTGTGGGGAACAGGAGCTCTGTGGTTAAAATGATAACATGTTCTCCAAGATTTAGACTGGAATCATTTTTATCGACCTGCCAGATAGTGACCTTCTCCCTTGCCAGTCTAACACCAACTGACACTAGGGATTTGATCACTAACATTCTCCCCTGACATTGGAACGTAAGCACGCCTTACATCAGCAAAGAAACTTAGAGCAAAGGTTCTAATTATGACATACTCCATCAAAATGTGGGAGGAAATACTCCCACCTGATTACAAGTGCCTTATATTCTATAGCATTCGTGGGGTATCTGTCATGTTTGTCATTGAGTAACCTGTCCACTGAGCGGTTAATCAGGCCCTTAATCTGGATGTACTGAATAAATACAAGGTCCAGACATTAAGGTACTGCACTGCAAGGCTGGGGCCTAGGTCTGGAGCCTCAGAATCCAAATTGAAGTCTTCAGTTTACACCACCATATCTCAGTTTAAGAGTGGGGTCTAAGGGCTTGATTTGGATATTGCCGGAGGAGTTGCTTTGTCACAGGGGTGACAGATGTCCCGTCCGCCAAGATATAAATCCAATAGGATATAATGGGATTTGGATTTCGGTGAATAGGATATCCGTCACCGTTGTGACAGAGTGACCCGTCCACCAATAAATACATTCGGCCCTAAGTCTGACATGAGAGACACCAGCCTCAGGCAAGGGTACACGACCGTTGTTATTCCAGCCTGAACCTAAGGCTATTCAGATCTGGACATTTTCCAGACCCTGCGGCTGAAGACAGATTTCAAACATCAGACCTAAGACTGAGGCCCTGCTCCAGACCCCAGCCGCCCTGAGTGCTTCACTTTTCCCCTTATGAGCGGGATGTTTTCTTTGCAAAGACTACAGTAGCCCCACCTGCCGTGCCAGAGAGCTGCAGTGCCCAGAGAAGAAACAGACAGCGACAGTGCTCCTCTCTTGGGCCAGTACAGTCCTGCTGCTGTGCTCCATGCTCCATGGCCGGGATAGAAGGGAGAGGCACAGTGAGGAGCCGAGGAGGGCAGTCAAAGGTAGGCGCAAAGATAGAAAAGCAGATCAGCTCCACCATGTCTGTCCAGTCCATTGTCTTCTCTCCTTCTCCTTTGAACCTATACTAAGCATCCTCCCAATGTGAGGCTGTGCATGCATTTCTACCCCTTTCAAGTGTTTTCTATCCTGATTACATGCATTTATTTTAATCACTTTATGTCACACTCATGAAAACGGACAGCTACACACATGCATACTTTATAGTACTTGGGAGTCTAAGTACTGGTTACCGGTTGCCAGAAGATCCACCTTCAAGTTGTTTTGTATCACCCACAAAGCTATACGTGGAACGGGACTGCTTTTTCATCAGAAACAAAATAACCAAATACATTCAACAAAGAAACCTCCTCTCAAGATTGGCACCCCGCCTTAAAACACCACCATACAAGAAAAAGACAATATGTGGTACATCCTTCTCTGTTCAAGCAGCCAATCTATGGAATTCATTACCCCCAAATGTAAGATCCACAGATATCTATCTTGTCTTCAAAAAACTACTCAAGAGTTGGCTCTTTCCTTCATAACCACCATATCCAAACAGCAATGGACTGCATATGCCTGTGTTGATAAATATTTATAATCTGATTATGTGTATATTCTATTCTAGATATGTATAGTTCTTTGACAAATATGTATAGTCACTATTTCATAGTATTACATTATACAGATACTCTTTAAGCCTGTTCAACAAATGTATATGTACTTACGGTTAAATATATGTATGGGTGTTTGGGTGTGTGCATGTGTGTATATGTATATGTGTGTGTATATACATATTTAAACGTGTATATTATTTTGTGCTTAACATATTCATAGGTCATTGCATATGTCCTAGATAGGTTGTTAAATTAGATACTCATGAATTACTGCTTTCTTTTTTATATCACAATGAACAAATGTTATCTTAACTATTTAACAGCAAGCATTTCGCTATTGAAAAATTGAGGAACGATAAATGAATATTAGAAAAGTACACTCTGCCTCCCCATGACCCTATGTCTTTATCAATCTACCCTCCTTCCCCATTCTGACTCATCCCAAACCCATTCTACTATTTTGATCTCCAAAATAACCCTTCCTAGACTCTTCCCCCTTCTACCCTTCCTGGCTCACCCCGCCCCTCAGTTTGCTACTATGATATTCCAAACAACCCTACTAAATTCTCCTTCACCTATCTCACCACTGACTCATCCAGAACACCTTCTGCTACTATGATCTCCCGAACCCCTTTCCACAGACTCTTCCCTCCTCCATCTCTCCTTTACTCATCCCAAGCCTCATCCTATTACTATAAACTCCCAACTAACACTTCTGGATTCTTCCCTCCTCTATCCCTCCATTACTCTAGACAATCCAACTAACAACCTCGCATATCCTCTGCTCAAATTAAATCATACTAATACTAATACTGTACTCATATTTCCCTGTACTAATCCACCACTAATTCCTCTTGGGTTCCCGAGTAGCTAACTACTCGCCAAAAAGTGCTTCGGCACCTCATCAGGGGTAGTAAGCGCTATATAAATACAATTACAATTACACTGTTTATGTATTCCTCTAAACAGCTTATTCTCAAAACGTTACATGAATTAGCATTGGCAAAACCAATCAGCCCAGCTTTAACGAGTTAACATTTGCAAAGACTGTTCACAAAAGCTGTTTGTGCTTGTTAGCCCAATAAAGTTATCCCTATTGTCTTTGCCAATTGCTGTTTGACACTAATTTCAGCAAGCACAGTGCTGCTGGGTCAGTAGCCAGGAATGCCTAAAGGCATGGGACCAAAGGGCAGTGAATGAGCACGTGTGTATTAGTGGAATAACAAAGGCCCCGAAGCTCCAGAGACCACTCCCCGACCCTCACTCAGCACAGTACTCTGGCTTGACAGCCTCTGAGTGAGTCCGAAGGGGACCCTCTCCATGTACTGTCCAGGAGGGGGGCTCAAGTTTCCTTACGGTACTGGTGTGTATGTATCGGAGAGAGAATGTGAGTGAGTGTGCCATACATAGGCCATGTGTACAAAGAAGTACAAGTGTGTTTGAGAGTGACTGTGTATGATTATGTGGGCTGAATAGAGAAAGGGGATGTGAGAGTGTGTGCCTGAGAGATAGAGCAACTGCGTCTCTGTGTGTGTAAGCGTGTTGGTGTTCCAATGTGTGCCATTTGAGAAAGTCAGACTGTGTGTGTAAAAGTGAGTGCTATAAAGATTGTGTATACATACATCTGTGATAGAGGGGGAGTACATTCATGTCTGTGTGCCTGTTTGGACATATGGGTGTGTATGTGCTTAAGGGGCTTTGTGTGGAGCGTGTGTGTGTGATAGAGAGTGTGAATGAGGGTGCAAAAGCATGTGTGTTTATTTTTGTGTGTGTTTCGATATAGAGGTGTGTGAGTGTGCAGGTGTGCTGTGTGAGTGAGACTGAGTGTTTATGTGTGAGAAAATGATAGAAAGTCTGTTTTGAGAAAGAGGATGTCTACGAGGGCCTAAGTGAATGTTAGAAAGAGTGTGAATATATTTGTGTCTAAATGTGATAATGTGATAGTGAGACGTGGATCTCTATTGGTACTACTTAGTGTCACCTTAAATGGATCAACCAAAGAGGAACTTCTCACGAATCCAAATATGAATGGGTGCAGTCACATAGTTAATATGCATAGTTGCTTAAAAGGTATCGCCACAGAGCGTATATTAGGTAAGTAGGGTAAATGAGAAGATAGAAAATAAGGAAAAAACTTCTACACGTTTCGGTTTTTGAAATAGAAAGGTGTCTTTGTATCTCCATTTCGTTGCAGAGTCCTTATTTGAAGTTGAAATGAGAGTGTGTTCACTCAATTTTAGTTTCCCAAATACACCCAGAGACAATTCCAATATCTCTGAGAAAATTACAAAAAGGGGCTGTACAAATACTTTACAGTCCAGAATTTTCTTGTCACAAAATCGTGGTGCCTGTTTTTTAGGAATTGAAATTCCTCTTGTTATAAGGTCAGAGAGTTTCTGGGGCGTGGCCAAGACCAGCATGGCGTAGGCAGCAGAGTACGGGAGCTCTGTGGCCCGCGACTGCTTCTACACCACCACAACCCATCTTGAAAGGTTCTCAAGAGTGGAGTGGATCAATGACACACCTGTGACTAGGGGACTAGCAACGGCGATTTCAAAACTGGCATCCCAACCCCCAAAAAGTAAACTTTGATTGCAACTGGCACCACGCTCAAAATGGCTACCGCCATTGGGCGTCGGAGCTCACCGGCGCACAAATGAGGCGGACCCATCCTATGAACGCCCAGAAACATTGGGAGCAAGAGCAGCACAATAACGGAGCCGCGAACGAACCTGAAGACAGATCCTGGGACCCAGAATGGGAAGTTAAAACCTGCACGTGAGCGGATGGAGGTGCAGAGGTGGACGCGGGTGCACAGACGGAGTGAGGGAGAGGTCCGCAGGACAGGTTCATACGGCTCGGAGTGCAGAGGCGTCATGATCAGGGAGATCAGGGAGACCCGAGAAGGGTACTTCCTGGGCCAACACACGGCAGCCATATAAAACAAATGCGGAATGCTCCATGGCGCAAGTGAGCCATCATTGAAATTGCAAGGACCGATGAGCAACAGGTGTTAAGGAGAAGGTTAGAGCTGCGGCGCAATGGATGCTTGCGAATGAGGCCCTTCACGCCAAGAGGGCCAAAAAACAGATTGCGTGCGCCCAGCACTGTTAGGTTGAATCTAGATAAACAATCTCACACCTGTGCTGCAAGATATCCAGTCCGAGACACCATCGAGACACAATAAGAGCAAAGAACTTGGCACCATAGTACACATCAGAGGCGTTTTACGTACTCCGCAGATCGACGTCTAGTGAACGCTTAAGCAGAATTAAGGTTCAGCTGCTGTACATCACAGGGACAAGGCCGCATTCTTAGACGGTCTGTTCTCGAAATAACTTGGTGCACATGCAAAATGGTGACCATGACCGGGTGGCAGAACCAGACAGCGTGAATATAAGGGGGTGCGCCGGCTGAGCTTTGAAACCCTTTGTTTGCGGCGATTGCACCGCTACGGAGGCAAGGAACACTAGCGGGGACAGGCTTAGAGATCTGGAATGCACACCATGCTCGAAGGACGGACCCACGAGTGGACTAGCAATACCACCTAAGAGCGCACCCACCGATAGGCGCCAAATTTTGGCGACCAAGAAAAAGAACCCATTTGTCCTGGCGAGCTTCTGCGCCGGGCTCCGGGGGGCCTGAGGAGACTGGATGGGCGCCCCCCAGTCAGGCGCTTAGCGGTTCCAAAAAATAAAAAGAGTGCCCAGCCGGTGCCACGTCAAGAATATTGCTATAAGAAAAAGATGCTACAGGCCACAGGGGCATTAACTACAGCTCACACGAATCCACTACAACCAGATAGCATCACTATCTCAATTCAGTAGCTGTTATGTGACAAACAGAGCATGAGACACCGCTGAGAAACGACAGACTTGGCGCTTGAGATACCCCAGAGTACAAAAGAAGCACTTCGTAGCCTGAAATAAAATAAACGAAAACCTCCAAAGAAGTCAGATGCACCACAAAGATGGGGAAGACCATCAAAAAAAGGGACTGTACCGTAGGGGCCCCTCCACAAACTGGAACACTTACAGAGGAAATGGGCCCCACACCACAAAGCCCACCAATATCAGAACCCAAAGAACCGACCCTCCAGGATGTACTGCAAGCCATAGCGGCATCCCAAACAGCACTGGAAGTTAAAATAGACACGTTGAGCATCAATTTGGGTCTCTTAAGAGATAATCACAAAAGGCTAGAAGGCAGGGTATCTGCCACCGAAAGGGACCTTGCGGAAACAATTCCATCTCTGACACTAACGAGTAACAGATTAAATAATGCAGAAGACCGCCTCAAAATTCTGGAAGACAGAGCGGAAGACGCTGAAAACAGGGCGAGACGCAATAACATTAGAATTATAGGTCTACCAGAACACTGCGAAGGATCTAATATGATAGATTTCCTGGAGAACTGGCTGAGATCAGAGGTCGCCCCAGAGGGCCTGTCCACCTTTTTTGCTTTGGAGAGAGCTCACAGAGTACCTGGCAGGAAGCCAACCCCAGGGGCCCCTTCAAGACCAGTGATAGTGAAATTACTTAATTTCAGAGACAGGGATCACATACTGAGGCAGGCAAGACGAGGCGTAGTAACAATTGCGAATAGCAAGATCTCCATTTTCCCAGACATCTCGAGGGAAGTGCAACGCCGCAGAGCAAACTTCGATGCAGTAAAACGCAAACTGCGAGAACTGGAGTTTCCCTATTCAGTGCAATTTCCTGCCAGGCTCAGAGTAGTTTCTTCAACGGGTACAGAATTCTTTTCAACACCTGAGGAAACTTGGACATGGCTGGAGACCAACCCCAGCATAAAACGCTAGCCCACAGCATGAAAGGAAGCGGCGGCGCCCCAGATCAAAGAAGAGGCAAACAACCAACAGGGGTGGCCCCCGCCACAGATAAGATCCAAACATTGAGGAGACAGGCGATGGAAGAAGCAGCAATGATCGGCAGGGGAGCCGGGAGATCGGAAGCCACCTCGCCTCAGAGTACTCAGAGAGAGGATGAACATTCAGACTCTGACAGTGCAACTGCATCTTCCTCACAGTCAAGCATACTGTTGCCCAGAGTCAAGCCCAGCACAGCTGACGAGATAATCTGATCAGTAAGCACTAGAGTAAGATGCCTGAGTCGTAAGACAAGATTTTCAATAAGAGAACCAGGTGAGCAAGGAGAACTTTTTCAACTGCACCACGACTAACAACCCGCTTGAGAGGCCATTTAAACACATCTCCCACTTCATCGATAGTTGGTGCCTGGGGATGGGTCCCGGGATTCCTGGAGCTCCTGATTACCAGTTGACAGACACAGCGCCCCCGCAACAGCTGTGTATTGCATAGCTGAAAATAGGATACTAACTTAAAATTGTTTTTTAATTAAAAGTTTGGGCAAAGACAGTACGTCCTTTGCCCTGGGGATGGGGTTTTTATTATTCAGCCATGTTTCAGTTTACGCCGAGTGTCTGAGGTAAGATGCGATTACAAGAGTTGAATCAAATCTTCTCCCAGTCAGATGGGTAGTGCAGGAGACCTGAAATGCCTATCATGGAATATTAGGGGGATTAGATCTATGGCCAAACGCCACAAAGTCTTCGCTTTACTCAATAGAAGGGGAATCCACTTTGCAATGCTCCAAGAGACACATCTAAATAAGGCCGAGGGCCAAGCTCTCCAGAAGTGCTGGAGGGGCAGGGTTTTTTCTACAACAAACTCTGCCTTCACTAGGGGGACCCTAATGTGGGTAAGAGCAGGAGTTCCCTACCAACACATGAAAACCATTAATGATCCACTAGGACATTACACCGTAATAACAGGAAAACTGGACAGTAAAGAGATAACACTAGGTAGTCGCTACGGTCCCAATTTAAATCAAGGAGAGTTTTTGGCAACCCTGTCATCAACGCTAGCTGAGCTCCTATCGGAGACGATAATTCTGGGAGGCGACTTCAATTGTATAGCGGATGTAGCAATGGACAGATCACCTCCCCAATAGTTCGCACAGCGCGCACATACCGTGCATGGAAAAACAACTGGGGATTAGTAGATATATGGCGGGCCCAACACGCTCAAGACCGAGAATACTCACTCTACTCACACATGCATGACTTACACCTCAGATTAGATACTTTTCTCGCCTCACCAGAAGTACATAGGACAGTACAAGCAAGCGAATACCTTGCCCGAACAATTTCAGACCACAATCCACTTCTTGTCAGACTGAGTTGGTCCCGGACTAGATCGGCAATACCCACCTGGCATCTCCAACCGGTAATGCTAGAGGACGAGGCGTTTAAGCATGTTATTACGTACTTTGTCACGAATGAAGGATCATCTTCCTCCAAATTAATAGAATGGGATGCCTTTAAAGTGGTCATCAGAGGGAAATGTATATCGGTAGCACCCGGAGAAAGACGAGCACTACTACACGAACTAGAAGTAGCTAAACGCAATCAGAGGAAGATGGAACGACAATGCCCCAGAACCCCAAGCTCGAGGGAATCTCTCACCACTGCACGGGAAAAAACTTTGCTAGCGACCGATCAACTGCGCTGTTATGATTACAGGGCTTTCTTAGCTCAATCACACGCAGAGGGAGACCAAGCGAGTACATTATTAGTGTGGCTTGCGAACCCAGCAAAGAAAAGCTCGGTAATAATAGAACTTAACACACCTGAAGGAACTTGGGTGATTTCCTAACTAACCATTAATGAAGAATTTCGGAAATTCTACGTGAACTTGTACACTAGCAAAGTGCACCCCCCACTAGAGGAAATCCAGAATTTCCTACACCATCTGCCGATACCTACGCTTTCAACACCAGACGCGATAAAACTAGGGGCACCAATTACATTGACGGAAGTAAAAGAAGCAATAACTTCTTTGGCACGTAATAAATCACCAGGTCCAGATGGGTTGCCGATAGAGTTCTACCTATCTTTTCTTTCTAAATTAGGGCCCAAACTAGTGGTGGTATATAACACAGCAGCTGAAAAACAGTCTTTTCCCCTATCTGCATGAGAAGCATTGATCATACCGCTCTTGAAGCCGGGGAAAGACCTGACGGATGTAGCTTCTTACCGACCACTGTCAATGCTAACTACAGACTATAAAATATTAAGCAAAATTTTAGTGACTCGTCTCATGCCACACATGGCCCAAATAGTACACTTGGACCAAGCTGGCTTTATACCAGGGCGCCAAACAGCACAAAATATACGCCGCCTTTTAGCGCCGTTGAACGGAATTGGGTTTGATAAAAAAGCGGCAGCAGTTCTTGCCATTGACTTTGAAAAAAGCATTCAACAGTGTAGAATGGAGGTATCTATACGAGGTGCTCCGCAAGTTCGGACTGGGAACCCGATTTATTGCCTCAACAAAACTTCTGTACTTTAACCCAAAGGCCAGAGTCCGCACAGGTGATATATTATCTCTAATAGTTATGAAGTGGCAAGGGGAACTAGACCGGGGTGCCCTCTTTTCCCCTTGCTGTTTGCGCTAGCGATAGAGCCGTTGGCCTGCAAGGCTAGGGAGGGTGGTGCTTACAGAGGTATCACCCTAACAGACCAGACCCATCACATAGCACTATACGCAGACGACCTCCTATTTTTTCTCAGATGCATGAGGGAAGATCTGCAGGGGGCTCAGTCGCTACTAAAGAACTTCGGAGACCTTTCGGGCTTGAGAGTAAACTGGAAGAAATCCAGCTTCTTCCGACTTGAAGAGGGAGGGAACCCCCCCAGACTTAGGAGAACTACAGTGGGAACCTAGGTGCCTCAAATATTTAGGGGTCAATATTTATCATGCTTCCCAGAACCTCTACAAAGGCAATATCGAAAGAGCGCTGAGAGGTATCAAAGGCTCAATGGAGTTCTGGGCTACACTGCCTCTCTCGGTAGCAGGCAGAGTGGCACTTTTAAAGATGATAGCCCTCCCTCGGCTACTATATCTTTTTACAGCCTTCCCAGTGTGGATACCGTGTAGCTTTTTCAATAACCTGAATTCAATGCTCACAAGCTTCATTTGGGGTACAGACAGGCAGAGGCTCTCGCTGGCGGTGATGCCCAGGACCACCGAGGACGATGGTTTGGCTGTCCCAGATTTCGAGGCGTATTACCTGGCTGGCCAACTTTAGTGGCTGACCCGGTGGATGGCCTCCCGAACAGCGCCCGAAAGTGAAATTTTATCTTTCACTCCTGACTTACGTGCATTGGCTAGAGTCATTCTGGACCTCGCAGCACGAGATCCAGTCGTCTCATGGCATTGGAGGTCATCCACAAATGCTGGAGGAGATATTTACGCAAGTCGCAATACCCTAGACCCTACACCCCTGAACTTCCACTGAGATGTTTATTAATGTTCCCACATAAAGGTAACTGGGGCGCGATCAGGGGATGGGAAAGAGCGGGAGCCACAACCCTGGGCGCGTTATACGAAGCTGACCATCTGCTGCTGTTCGAAGACTTCTGTGTCAGATACCAGATATCAGCGGGGAATTCCTTACTTCTTAGAGCAATCACAAACACGCTGAATAGACACTGGCGAGTGGCGAGCACAGAGCCGTCCGCTTCGGAGGTTGCACAGTACCTTGTGAGCGCTACAGGAACACATAGAGCAGTAACCACTCTCTATAGAAAAGTCCGAACTACTATGACCCGCCCCCTGACGGATCTTAAACTAAAATGGGAAGCAGACCTGGGGGCAACAATAGAAGAAAAGGAATGGGAAGAAACACTATCCTGGACTGCGAAAGCGTCTAGAAACACCCAATGTAAACTAATCAATATATACGTCCTGCATAGAGCGTATCTAACACCAGGCAGAATTAAAAGGCACTTCGGGGTCTCGGGGGCTAGCAGCCCCAGATGCCGGGAGGAGGGAGCAGAATTTCTACACATGTTCTGGGACTGCACAGCACTACGGGAATACTGGCATGGCATGACACAGCTTCTCTCTGACGTTACCGGGAAAGCGGTGCCAGAAAACCCCGGGCACTGCCTTCTAGGAAACTACAGGCATCAACCCAAACACAAATCCACTAACCATTTTCAAGACCTAGCCCTTGATTTAGCCAAAAGAGAGATAGCAATGACCTGGAAAGCGGCGACAGGCCCAAGATTACAGGCATGGACAAGAGAAGTCCTCAGACGGTCTAAAGCCGAAGAGATAATCTGACATAGGGAGGCACGGAGAGGTCAGGGCCCCATAGAGAGGGCTAGAGCTTAGAGTACAATGGTGGATGAATGGGAACAGCGTGTTGAAGAAACACAACAGCCCTGTTACCTGTAGGGGAAATCTAACAGCTTGGCGCAGATTCCCATAGCCCGCCATAACACACGTACCCTAATGTAATATACCTTCATGAATGCACCACATACACCCATGAGCGAAGCATACCCCAGACCACATCAGTAGAGACCAAGCTTTTACAAATAATACCTACTACACTGCACTTACTGGACACTCAGGCAGCAGTTGGGGAGGTTGGGGGGGGAAAGGGAGGGTTGTTTGCCTTCGAGTGGAGAATTATGAGTCGACAACATCTTGAGGGCCACTGCTTCACCTTATGGACATTTTTCATTCCTTACTGTATTAATAGACATAAAGGAAATCGCTCATGAAAATGGCAATTCACGTGTGACTCGATGTAGAAACTTTGAGCAAAAAGACAGGATGCCTACTAGAAACGCTATAATTGGCCACTACCAAATTTTGTCACTCTGCTTGAGAGGGATGTTCGTCATGTTGTAATGTTTGATTTCTAACTTGTACCAAACCCAATAAAATGTTTTAAAAAAAATAAAATAAAAAAATAAGCTCAGAGAGTTTCCACCCATTCAAATCCGCCTACCTCAGGACAGGGCACAAGGACGTGGGATCAACAGAAACCACTAAGTAGAGGTGCGATGATTCTCCCGTTGAACTGACCGGAGTTTCTGATTGGTTCCTGAATTTTGTGTCTTGTTTTCTAGTTGTGAATGTCTTCCTGAACCTTGTGGTGAACATGACTTAGAACATTTGAAAAGCTGCCATCAGCTGTCAATTAAAAGAGCGTCAGAGTCACTACAGCATAACAGAAGTTCTTGATATTCATCCCGAAGCTCTGAAGAAACATTACCATGATCAGAAGATTTTGGGAGCACTGGACTTGAGTTTTTTTCCTTGTTAGATGACATCAGCGAAACAAAGAATTATTTCTGCTTAATTAAATGCCTATGTTGGAAAGCATAGTTCAGAAAAACTAATTTATACTTGAGGAGTTCTGCTTTCGCAGTTCAGATGGAGACCGGTTTGTTTGATTTCAGGCAATGTGTTTGAGAGAAAGGTATTATAGCTTCCAGCCTTGCCCCACTAGAGGATTTCGAGAACCCTTGGGCAGGGGAGAAAGAGCATATCTACTACTCTAATGACGTGATCTCAACAGGTATGAAGTCCTGCTTTGTTTGGCTAGGAGCATTTGGCTTCAAACCTGACGGCTTCAGTAGGAAGCTCGACATTGATATATCTGGCTTCGAGGAACCCTGCCCAATCCTGTTCAGAGGATCTTTATGGGCCCAAACCAACAGCTCTCGCTCCCATAACTACCACAGAGCCCTAGCACAAAACGGCTATCATTTCAGCTTTGTCACAGCATCCTAGCACAATGGCATTAACCCAATGTAAAGAAAAAGTCACTTGCGAGAATCAACGCAGTTGTGAGTTCACTACTGGGCTTACGCTAGAAATTACTCAATGCGGTGCCTGTAGATCAATTGATATCATAACTTTCAGAGAGGTTGTGTTGGGAATAGTTACTTCTTTCAATGTGCAGTTCTAACACAAGTTACAAACTGTTAATTTCTCAACAGGACCTGTTGCTTATTTTTGTGGGTGAGAACAAGGCTCAGCCCAGCAGTTTTTGCAGTGTCACTTTCATGGTCACAGGCACAACATCTCTGTTAGGAGGTTCTGGGCTGCAGCAGCAGACCGGAAACACTGATCTTGTTGCAGAAGCAGGCCATACAGAAAGCCTTTGTCTGCGTTTTTTTATCATTAGCATTTGCAGCCTCCAGGCCTGTTGGGGTCTTTTACTATGTCAGTGATATCGTCTTTATCCATATTGGCAGTTGCAAAACAGGTCCCATAGTTCATGGTGGTGATGCCTGATGGCTTGCTAGTACTTAAGGGGGTTCTTGTCACTTCATGCAATTTATCACATGAACCAGGTAGGGAGGCTGAGTGACCCTATAACTGTGGTGGTGCCAATCCTGAGCAAGCAATAGTTGGCTTCATCTGGATGCCCCATGCACTGGAATATGACTGGGTTCTCCTCCCTGACAGACTTTCCTCTTTCAGAGTTAGCCTCTCTCCTTTCCTCTCAGAGCAATCAGGCAGGCTTCTAAGCTCTAGGCAGACCCACAACTTCTCAAGCAAGTTGCAAAGGCGGCTGGTGATGTCCATTTGTCTCCGGGAGACTGGCCTTCATTGTAGACACCAGTTCTGGATCACTCAGCTCTTGAAATACCCTGCAGTGCACTCCCTTTGTTGGTCAAGGTCTTGGAATTAGAAGCAAGTGGGTTGATTTGAATCTTACCTTTCTACTTTTTTTCACACCTTTATTTCTGATAGTTTCAGTGTCACAAAAAGGGGGAAAAGGAGCATAAAAAGTAAATAAAGGGACATAGAACCAAATCCAACATGCTGCTTGCAAAATATGTCCGCGGCACTATCGATGGCATAAAATAAATTGCAGTACTTTGAACCAGAGCGGAAGTCCTAAATATTCCAAACCATTCATTACAACTCATGTAGTCAAAATCACCTTGCAATAGTACTTATCCAGTTGACCCCACATCTCCTTCCTCATTGCCGGTGTCTGCATCTGATCCATCATCGCTGTCCCCATAGCCCTGAAAATGTTCCAGTACAATCACCCATATTTCGATATCATCCTGAACTTTGTCATCAAACGTAGCTTGATATATTGCTCTTTAGCTACTGCCCACTCCAGAACATCCTTGATCCACAGGTCCTTTGCGGTGCACAAATTTGCATCTAACCAATGTCCACCCTTTTTTTGCATAGAGGACAGCAAGTTGCATGAGTTTATATGGCATTTTTCTGCCCTTAGGTTGTGCCACCACACCCAGTAAACATGTTTTTGGTGTGACCATAAGTGTGAGCTCTGTAGCTGCCTCAGTCCGTGGCACTAGCTCGCCCCAGTACACCATAACCTTTCTTCATGACTTAAAAGAGGATTTTTCCTCCCTGCATCTGGGACATTTTGCCACCTTGGCTGGGTATATCTTTCTAAGAGCATAGGGAGTAATATATTTCTGGTGAGGTAGTTTAAATTGAAAAGCTTGAATATACAATTGCAAAAAACCGTATGGGCCCGTGCACAGGCCCAACCCCAGTCCACACCAATAAATGGTTCATGTTGTTCCGTCTCCCATGCCTGCCGAACTCGTAGCAGTGGCTGACAGAGATCCCTATTGAAGGCCCTACACAGGAGTGTTATTAGTTGTTTTCCCTTCCCCATCAGAGAAGCCCACCCAGCACCTGTGATGGTACTGCTGCAGCTGTAAATTTGTGCCACACCTCTCTCATGGTTTTCTCTAGCTTCTCTTATTGAAGAAACTGACTAGCTGAAATGTATCTAAGGCAGTGGTCTTCAAACTTTTTTATGCCGCGCCCCCCTCACCCCCAGTTGAAAAAAAAAAAAGCATTGGGCACCCCTCAGAATTTTTCACAATTATTTTAGAAAGATGGCAATGTTTAAATAGGTCTATACCTATTTAAACATTGAAGTTAAGTACTGTTACCTTTTAGAAACTGCAATAACATGCTTCTGCTTAAAACAAAGGCATGTTATCTGTTTAATATTTCTTTTGGCCAGAGTTTGGCTCCCCCCCTGGGATCACTTGAGGCCCCCCAAGGGGGGCCTGCCCCCCAGTTTGAAGACCTCTGATCTAAGGCGTCTTGAAAAGTATAGGAATGTCTCCAGGATAAAGGTCTCAGCTAACAGGAAACCTCCACTCCCCTACGGACAAATCCGTGTCTATAGCACGGAAGGGAGCAAGGTCCCACAGCTGCAGTTCCCAATCAAATGGTGCCCTTCATATCACTTTAGTAATCACCATCTCCCAGATTGCCACTGTCTGTCACACTAAACAGGGAACTGGGAAGTCCACCTGACCCCTCTGATAAAGAGTCTACTGCATCCCCTCCAGGTTTGAGCAGTATGCATATAGCACCCTCACTCTTGGTGAGGAGAAGAATCACCTCCTGGAATACCTCTAATAGCTCTTCTATCAGAATTGTGGAGCAAGTCTGGTATAACTCCACTGGGAAGCAATTGCATCCCAGTGCCTTAGACTTATTGATTTCGCACAGGACCCCCCTGAACTCCTCTAGTGTGAAGTCAGAGTCTAGCTCCTGCATGCTTGCCAGGGTGAGTCCGGAAAGCATTACTCTCTGGAGCAACGCTTCCACCATATCCTCACCGCCATTCTCCCTAGCCCTGTACACAGTCTGTAGATGAGTCTGAAAGGTCGTCAATATGTCCTGTCTTCCAGTAACAATTCACCCCCCTGAGGTCAAAGGTGTACTGTGGGTGGCACCTCCTGCTCACGTCTTAGAATCTATGCCAAGTGTTTCCCTGATTTGTCCCCCTCCCTGTGTAGGCATTGTCTGTACTGTGTAAGTGTGAGTCTATCTAATGTGTTCCAGAGTTTGTATAATTTCTGCTGCGTCTTTACAAACACCCGTCTAGCTTCCATCAATTCAGCCTCCCCCTCTTAATGTTCCACCAGCTGTTTCTCTCATAGGGGCACATCCACCTCCAGCTGTTTGCGTATCCCACAGGCCGACCCTATGCAAGCACAGTGCATCACCACTTTCATAGCCTTCCATTCATTGGCCCTACTAGCTGTTGTACCCCAGTTGTGCTCCATGTAATCAGTGCATCATCTAAGGATGCTCGACATGTGGCATCCATCAGGACATCCAGGAGTAAATGCCAACTTCTCCTGTCTACTGCCCCCTCCCTCCACTGAAAGCGTAACAATGTTGGAGCATTATCATAGAGAAACCTCCCCAGGTGCACCATCTTTTTTAAGGTGTGGTGCGGGAGACGTTTCACTAATATTCGATCTAAGCCGCAAAATGTATTGTATGTTAAGGAATAACAATTGTATTCTCGCTTCTGTGGCTGAAGTACTCTCCAGCTATCCAAAAGACACAAATTGTGCATGACTGCTAAGAAAGATCTAGTCATCAATGGTTTTGAGGTGGATGTCGATTTCATTCACCATCTGTGACACAATTAAAGTCTCCCACCCAAAGTAGAGGAGAGCCTATGATATCCTGGAGCCAGTCCTGTGTCTTCAGGAAGAAAAATCTATCTTTAGTGTTAGGTGCGTAGGTGTCGGCTTTCACATCTAATGTACACTGCATGAGTAAATCTTAACTTTATATTTATTTCCACACAGGAGATATGGATCCACTGTCTAAAGTCATTCAACCAGTTTGGGCTAGTTCCCTTTCAGATGTTCTTTTCTAGCTGCAGTTCAGACACAGCTTTTGCCCAAAGTGATGGCTCTCACAGTAGGTAGTGATGGTGCTGGTTCCAAGCAGACATACCCCAAAACATAGGCATGGCTCCAAGCAGACATACCCCAAAACATAGGCATTATGAAGTGTGAAGCCTCTACACCTGGCTTTCATCAGCCTTCCTGAATTAGAAATCAAATAAAGACAAAAGGGCAGGCCCGCATAGAACCATGTCCACCCTTAGCAACATTATCTGCGGACTCACCCTGTCACCTACCATTCACCAAATGGCAGTGTTCGGGAATAACTAATCTGCAAACCCATGCTACTTGGACCTCATAGAATTTCTCCGTCCTCCTTCACTTCGCTGTCTGGGTCTTCTACTTCCAGCACTTTGAATGCAGAATATCCACTTCCACTACCTGGTGAAGCTATATCCCATCCTCCATCTTGACCTATTCCATATCATGGGCAATCCAAAATTGATCCCCTTGATCCCAGCAGTCAGACCATCACTACATCTGCAGTTGTGCTACCACCCACACCTTAAATACACACACTTGATATGCACATGGGATGTCAGGTAAAGGGCCTGGGTGTCATATCCAAGCAGAACGTTACACATGTGCGGCCAGTGACACAAGAGGAGAGAGAGACAATTTAGAAACCCTCATGATGAACAGGAAATCACAATGGGGCAGATTTATGAAAAGTGGTGCTGCACCTAGTGCAGAGCCACTTTTTCTTGCACCCCTTAGCGCCCCCCCCCTAACGCCACCATGTGTGCGTCGTGTTTAATATATGGTGCACCATGGCTGTAATAAGGGAACTAGCGTCAGAATTTTTTACGCTAGTTCGGAGCTTAGCATGTGGTAATTGTAATTTAAAGCCCTATTTAATAGAAACTTGAATTTTAAGCCACAATTCTGATAATGCTACTTTTAGAATGTTTCCATTTGCTTGCTATAACCATGTGATGCCTAATGCCTGTATCCTGGGTCACATAACTAGGCATAGTTGGAAGTTTTTCTCCCAGAAAGTGTCACAAAGGAGGACTGGGAGTTGGCAGGATGGGCTATCCTCTGATGGGTGGTGGTAAAGGTGTCATCTACCACATATGCACTTCAATAGGGCTTGCCTCCTTCACTCACAGTATACTTCACACTAGCCTTTTGTCACCTCAGTTATCTTGGGGCTTGGGCAGGGGAAGGAAGGAAATTCCAGAACCATATATGGGAGGGAAGTCTAGAAGTTTCTCCCACTTCAATCCTGGCACCAGGTATACATATTGGACCCCGAGACCCATTGACCAGTACACACCTGGATCTGTCAACACTACAAAAGATGGACTACCCTGCTGCCAGAAGACTCTTCTGCTGTCTGAAGACTGCCCTGCTGCTTGAGGACTGCTCTGCTCTCTGAGAAGGAAGACTGAACCTGCTTGCTTCATCCCAGGCTGAGTGACTCCAGGGGTCTGCTGACAGGCCTCCTATACGGAGCTACAGGGACACAACAAGCTCCAGAGGCCTCCCTGCAACTGCCCAGCTGGCCTGCTGCTCTGAACCTGTCTGGACCTGCAGCTGGATCTGCCTGAGCCCTGTTGGCCTCTACTTGAGTGAGTTCCTGATCCCCAAGAGGTGCCTTCTGAAGTCCTAGACCCTTGACAGGTATCAAAGGGAACTCCTCTTGGCCTAACTGAAATTTCCATCCAATGCAACACAAAACAACGTGAAGCCCTGCAAAGCCTTGCCGCACACCTGCAAACACCATTGGAACTGACGCTGAGTTATGCAAAACCGCAAAATCCTCCTTTTACAGCTGTAAGCTTTATCAGAACTGATGCAGAGTGATGCAAAGCCCTGCAAAACTTTACCACACAGCTAACAGCTTCATCAAAACTGATGCTGGGCTATGTGAAGTCCTGCAAAGCCTTGGCACACAGCTGACAGCTTCATCAGAATGGGTGCAGAGTGAAGCAAAGCTGTGCAAAGCTTCATCTGACACAGGACAACTCAAAGCCTTGCAAAGCAGCACCGCACAGACCCTGCACCAAAGACACAAGGTACAATCATCAGTGTGCCAACGTTGGTCCTGGGCCTAGCCAGCACTGCAGCTGGCCTGAACTTGTGACTTTGTCCCGGTCAAAACCATTAAAAATTAAATATCTCCAGTTCTTCTGATTGGATTTTTGACGTTTTGATCTCAAATTATTTATTGAATCTCATCTTTTTTTCTAAATTTGTGTAGTATTTTCTTGTTTTGTTTTCACTTTATTACTGTTTGTATGATGCATAAATACTTCACACATTGCCTCTAGTCTGACTGCCTTTTTTGCAAGTCTACCAGAGAGTGAAACACAGGTTAATTTAGTGGCTTTTTTGGTTCACCCTGACAGGGATTATGACTCTTGCTTGAGAGATGTATTACCCTCCCTCCATCAAAATCCCGGTTCTTACATCATACCTTCCTGTGAATATGAAACGGGAGCTTTTAACTTTAAACTAACTTGGTGTATAGATATAGTTAGATGATGGATGCCATCAATGGCAAACTTGAGAAAGCAATCTCATCGACATGAAAAAGCGTATAAATTCAGATTAGTCACTGATGGGCAGAGTCCCACCGGCAAAGATGGTCCTGCCCATGCTCTTTACTGTTTTGTGAACGTGAGAGCAATATTGAACCTCAGATTGTTTAAGTAGCTTGACAGAATTCCCAGCTTTCTGATATGAAAAAACAGCAGAGTCAGGGTCTCCCTGTAAATGCTGAAACCTCCCTCAGATAAAGGAGGTCTGAAACTGCAGACTACAAGCTTTGTTATTGGGATGCACAGTTGCAGTGGCTGGCCAGGTGATGTGCCCTGCCTGAGGCTCTGGGGGCAGAGATGATCCGGTCCACACTCTTTAGAGGAGAATTGTACAGACTGTCGCTCGTCCCTCTGGCGAAACGTGGGTACAACCAGGGCTTCTCAAAGTGACATTCACTGACAAAGCCAGTGCACTAAAGATCAATCAATCAATCAATCAAAAAATTTATTAAGCGCACTACTCACCCGTTAGGGTCTCAAGGTGCTGGGGGGGAGGGGAAGCTTGCCGTTTACTGCTCAAAAAGCCATGTCTTGAGGTGCTTTCTGAAAGTTGTGAACAAAAAACCTTCTTCTGCCCCTGTGATTCCTATAATAGGCCTCCTGGGGCTCAGAATTAAACTGTGGGAGGAAGCAGGAGCTAACTAATTGGGAGACATCTACATCGATGGAAGGATCACAGTTATTCACAGATCGGTCCAAAATGATGATACTGTGAAAAGGCAATTCTTAACTTATGCTAGAAGTATTGATGCACTCAGCTGTTAAAGTGTAGGTTAGCCGACAAACTCCAGACGTTTGTAGTATTAGAAAAAATGCATACTTTTAGAGATTCTCTCTTTACAGGGCCCTGGCAGCAGTCATTTAACAACACTTAGGCACAGGAGGTTATGGGATGTAGGCAAGGACTTGGGGGATAATGATGGGAACTTGATTCTGTCCTATGCTCCTAACACACCCAGAAGTTTTAGGTTCAAACTACTCCAATTTAATTCCCTTCACATACTTGTTAAGTATTCCTACTTGTCAAGCAGTTGAATCTATTTATATTTGTTCCAAATTTCTTCCATAGACACCACTCTAAAACATCCCTTCAAATCAATCTCCATATAGATATGTGTCTTCTCTTCGGAAACGTATCCGTTTTTTTGTTTTGTTTTGTTTCTACAGTAACTTCCGAAGAGAAGATACATATCTATAAGGAGAATGATTTGAAGGAATGTTTTTGAGTGGTGTCTATGGAAGAAATTTGGAACAAATATAAATAGATTCAACTGCTTGACAAGTAGGAATACCTAACAAGTAAAGGGGTTAAAAGATAATATAGGGGACTCCCATCAGTTAGTCCTGAAGAAGACCCATTATGGAGCAGTGATTTGGCCCAGGATAGAGAGGGGTTGAAACGTCGGCGTATATATTCCAGTCGGGATTGGTTTCTGCATAGAATATCAAAGAAGGACATAAGGAGATTCATATTCCTTGATGATTTGAAATTGATTCAATGCAGTAAAAGGATAACCAACCGATGGCTCTTATTTTTATGCAATTTTTGGATGATTAGGATATTGGCTATTCTTTCTTTGGTTACTGTCCATCACGAGCACTCTTTCCTCACTTTTGGTTTGTCCTTCTGGTTTTTTGATCATGATATGGGTTGTTTCTATGGAAAAGAGATAGAGACATTTTTTTAATGTTTATATGTAAATTAATAAAATAGATTTTTGTATGTTCACCTATGTTGTTTTTATGATATGTGTAAATAATCTTTATCTTCCTATAAGGGCATTGTAGTTTTTGACAATTGATTTTTACCCAGCCCTTTTGGGTTTATGGGTTACCCTCTGTGGTTTATGAGTACATCTATATTACAACATGGGTGCACAGGCAAAGAGATTCTATCCTTTGCATGGGGCCACCTCCCCATGCAAATAGGAGAATGCCCTTTGATGATAGCGCTGGTGCCATATGTGCAACAGTGCTATCTGTTTTACAGAAGAAACTGCACAAGCATCTGCAGCCCCTTCTGTAATACCAAAGTACCCCGGGGCACGCAAAGCAGGCGCAAATGCCCGTTGCACCCGTAGGGCACTTTGCAGTCTGGTAGCCTGAGTAGTAGCCCTGACAAAGAACTTAAACATTCAATACAAACTGGAAGTTTAAAAAAAAGATCTCTACTGCTCCTTATTAAGAGAATCACCTACTCCTTCTGTTTTTTACAGTTTTTACAGAGTCACATCTCTTGATGTTTTACATCATTGTGCTAACCTCCGTAAATTCACTTGTGCAGCAGCTTGTATGACCAGGTCTCTGAATAAGGAGCAGTTGGGCACCACAGTTATGGAGCTTGCAAAGTCATCACAGTAGAATGAGAAGTCCTTGAAGGTAAAACCCATATCTGGGCACTTTGGTATCCGTAGATTCTTCAGTCCTAAAGTAAGTCAATGAGCCGTTTGGGCAAGAGTGGGCTGAAACATGTCGACCTGATATGTGTGAAGGACACGTAATTCGTTCCTATCACATTATATTTGTTTTTAAACATACCCTATCCCAGCCATAGTAAAGTTGGATTGTAGCTGAGTGATAGAGGCATTTTTAGATCACTTTCTCCCTTTCACTGCACTTTTTAGTATTTTTGTTCCCAGGTCCCTAATAGTTTCCTGGACTTATGTGGAAACTACCCCCTTGGTTAGGGGAAGGAGGATACCCCATGATGATGCTATTAGCTATGAGAACACCGGATTAATAATACTTGTGGTAGAAAATAGCTGGTGAGGGTCTCCCAAAAGAAACTAGAGGGACTCCTTGGTGACTACTGGGAAAGTGGTTAAACTCCTGTTGATATAAAAAAAAAAAATATATATATATATATATATATATATATATATATATACACACACTTATCATTACATACTATGTGTGTTCTAATGTTATTAATATAAAGTGTTGCACTCAAACTTTATACTGAAGTGCATTCACTGTAGAACTAGAAATTCATATATTCTGTGTGCCTTAAACTTATTAAATGAAATGTAATCTTTATTGAATGAATACGATTTTCCTTATACTATTGTAATGTATTAACGTCAGAACCTAGAAGAATGTATGTAAGTGTGTGCACTCATGTTTTCATGTTTGAATTTATAATGTAATTTCTAATCACCCTTATAGTTGTGTACTTATAGTTGCATTGTATTTACCTAAAACTGTAACATGAATTTAATTTGAATAAATGTACTGACCTTTTTATATATTTGTAGTTATATGTGCCCAAATGACATGCATTAAAACGTGCATCATTGCATTATATGTTTACCTTGACATGACTAGCTAGGCCTGTACTTATTTCGACACAAAATAGTGTTTTTCAATTTCTGCTTGCATGTCTTTTTCATTTCAGGTACGTTCACATGAATTGTTAGCTTGAGAATAGATGCAACCCTGTATTGGTTGATAGAGTCTGAGAAAAGGACCTTGTTCGAGGAACATGGAGAACAGAGCATTAACTGCTAGTCCATATTCAATAATGTAATAGGTATCCAAGGCCGATATCTTTCTCAGAACTGCTCTGGGGGAATCCACAAATGTTGCAGCTCACAACCCTGAGAATGGAAAGGACAATGGTACCCCTGGTGGTGTGAACAAGGGATGTTGCTTAGAAGATTCACGCGGTATTAAATAGTGCTCACACAGGCTGTTTGGGGGAGAATTCCTTTGGACATTGAGAGGTACAGACTTCTATGCTTTTTCCCTCCTTTTTTTCTGTCCCCTTTGCGGCTGAGGCACAGAGTGTGACTTAGGCTAACATTTAATTTTCTAACGTTGGAAGACTCTTGACCGAGCGTCTGAAACGCTGACAGCTCCCCTTATATATGCATGAGCATATATTTTTCGACCTCTTTAGCGTTTCCCTGAGTTTTTGTGATCCTTTTTAGAGATAATTACTTTTGATCAAATTCAGACTTTAAGCTAGATGAAATTAGACATTACTCATGTTTAGGAAGGAAGACAGAATCCTCTTTTCTGAACACCAGCCTTAATTGCTCATTTTCTGTATTGCTGTAACTGAACTTCTGGTTTGCCTTATGCTGATCCACCTAAAATTCTTTAGGCAGTTTGGTTATCCTGTATCTTTCCAGCATGTTTTTGAGGCTGATTTATATTAACCGGACTGTTAACTTTAATACAATTCCTTACTTTATTCTTGATTCCTGGTTCTTATTGTGTAGCCAAATAAGTTACACTGTTAATTGGAAAATGTTTGACCAATGCTAACTCCGGACACCTCCTGTGTTGATGGAAAAGGGTCCATAAGGTAACTGTTGAGGAGATTGGCCCAGCTCTCCATCACTTCAATGGCGTTAAATATAGTATATCGGCCCTCAATCAGACAATATTTTCGTTTGCGATATTTAGAACACAGTATTAATATCAGATGATATTTCTATACCTAATAATTTGACACACAGCCCCCTTAAGTTACACAACTCTTACAGGATCATGTACTTAACAGTAAGAGTATTGTTATATTACAGACCCAGGACCCTGATATCAGAACTTGATCTAGAAACAAATCCTATGGGCCCACATCTCTGAAACAGATTTATTCTTCACGCTTGTAATCTGGGAAAATACTTACCCCTATCAACTAGTAGAGAGAGGTTCTAAACGAGTGGGTCGCGGAGCACCATTCTGATAGGCAGGTTTTAAAATATACATATCGGGTTCACAAAGCAGCTGATACTTTCCCAAAGCACCAGAAAATAGCTGCAAAAGAAACAAAATTGTCTCCATTTCTCTTTGGAAAATAAAAACAAATTTGTGTCCATTTCGTTTTAAGGGAAACACCTTTCAGCATTAAGAGGCCACTTGAAGACAACCTCTTCTGGTTTAGTAAATAGTTATATGTCTTGACTTCTGTCAGTGAGCACCACTGCAATGTTTACACACGTAGTAGAAAGTGGCACAGTGCAGGTTGCAGAGGCACCTGGTCACCCGAAGCTGGTGACTTCTGAAAAGCAGGCGCGTGCCCAGGGTCTCAAATGCCGCAATTGAACCTAGTTAACATCATTTGCAACCAGTCAACTGGAAAATCCATTAGAGTATTTTTTGTTTCGCTGCGCATGAGTGTTATGTGGAAAAGTGAGATCAGACTAGCAGAACATGGAAATCAACAAGTGATGCACAGGTCACATGCGGCCACACTTCATGCTGCATTGTTCCGTGAAGGACTGGAAAAACAGGATCAGAAGGAGGAAACTATTCACTCAGCAGTCTCGGGACCTCCACACAGTGTTCTTGTCAGGGTAACCTAATATTCTGTTCCTTACAGCTTCCGGCTGGTGAGAAGTAAAGCAAGAAACATTCATAAACAGTTAAAGGAGTAAGAAGCGCCACATCAAAGCCGAGAAAAGCACAGCTTCCATGATGCGCTGTAGCCCAAGTAACAGCCTTAGCATCCAGGTGATGTGAGTTCGAATCCGGGCTTGGGACTACACAGTATGGCGATGATGAAAAATAAGTGCAGTCCGCCAAATATGAGAGCAAGTGCCTGCTACCTTCCTGCAATTACCGGTACAAATTAAGGCGTGCCCAGGTTATCGGTACACAAATCATCCTGGGTGATGGGGTACACAGTGTCCCAAGGATGGTATAGTTGAGGGATTCCATGAACGTCACTTCACCAAAATGCTAGGGTTAGCGGAAGTAACATCACACACCCTTTGACCTTCAACTTCATACTCACACCCACACAACATACATTTGAAGACATTTTTTTTTCACTTACCTTAGCTACCAGGGAAGAATATATTCCAGTTAATTGTACTCCATTTTTATTACACTAACAGGGAATAATGAAAACTTATTTACAGTTAGTGTAATACAAATGTTGAGAGAAAACAAGAGTAGAGCCCAAAGGACATCCATAAGGACGAGCTGCAACTGTGTTCCTGGCACTGACTTTGCCACATCTGAGATTAGGGTTAGAAAAGATGGTACCAGAGTCGCAAGGGGCAAGCCAGGGGTCGCAACTGTGACCCCTGATGACCCCTAAATGATGACCATGGAGGGTTCGGGAGAAGAGCAGAAGAGGAGGGCTAAGGAGTCAGGATTCAGGGCTCAGCAGTGGTAGCAGTCACTCGACTCACAACAGCAGGGACAAATGGAGGAGGCGAAAAGGGAAGGTGACCAAGTGGAGGCAGGGAATGGAAAGGGGGCAAGAAATTCAGGAAGCAGGAAAGACGGCTGGTCCTAAGTGGAAGGATAATCAGTTGGGAAACAGTGTTTTTTTCCAGTGGAAAGGATCTGGAGACAGGTAGGTCTGACCCCGGGGAACATTTATTAAGCAACAGGTAGATTGGTGGCTCACCTTAGGTCAGCCAATGAGGGAAGGCAGCAGTCCCAGCCTCGTCACAGAGTGGGATGGGGCCAGTGAGACTGCTGACCCCACCCCACTCTGTGATGAAGTGTCACTGATTGACACTCGCCCTGGGCACTTCAGGGCTTAAAGCTGAAGCATTCAGGGAGAGTGTCAATTGGTGAAGCTTTCCTTGTCACCCAGGGGAGGGCCTCGAGGCACCTTTGCTGAGCCAAGGAGGTCACACCCATAGGAGCTGTGACCTCCTCAGCCCAGCAAAGTTCAGCTCAGGCAGCCAGGAGTATGCGCAAATTGTACATGTCTGCTCCTGGCTGGCTGAGCTGAACATGGAGAGTGTCTGTCAGGCTGACCTTTGTTCAGCTTGACAGACACTCTTCATGAGGGGCAAAAGGTGGGGGGCGTGGCGGCAAGCCACTGCTTGAGTAGTGGTTAGCAAGGGTGTCATGGGCCCTAATGCAACAAGGAATTTGGCCCCACCATTCGCTTGTTTTGTTGCAAAAGTCAGCAGGCCCAGTCCCACTTCACCTGCTGCACTATTGATTGCTACACCCTTGTGGTGGAGCACGGGGATTAAGAAGTTAGACCCGGTTACAAATGATGCAGGATCCTCCCACTAGCACTGCCTTCCGCGGGAATCAAGAATCACAGGCCATTGTTAGCTGTGCACTTGTAAATGGGAAATAAATACATTACTTACTGGTAATCTTCATTACTCGGAATCAGAAGCTCCTCATCGCAGCCATAATAGTTGAGCGATTAGCTCCCTTGTCAGCGCCCTTGGAAATATAAAATATATAGACCTTTTACTATTTTTATGAATCCCAGCTAAAGCCCCTCCTTGCTCTCCAGCACTTCCTGTCTTTACAAATCACTTTATTTGTGACATGCTATGGAGGAAGGGTTGGGAATGTGACTAGGACGAAGAGCTCTTCATTCAAAGTAACGAAGATTACTGGTAAGTAATCTATTAATTACTCCTGATCATCATTCCTCGTCTCAGGCGTAATGGTTGAGGATATATACAACTAATCAGACAGGATAAACTGTCATCAAATAATTTACTGAAACACAGAGTTTGGATCCAACATCAACAACAATTAATGCATTGTGGTTTTAAATACTCCAGTCACAAAACCCAAATATTCTTCATCCTGTAAATCCAACCCTTAATGTGTAACAAAGGTATTTGGTGTAGTCCATGTAGTGGCCCTACATAATTCCTGTATTTACACTCCTCCCTTTTCGGCCCAGGATGTAGACACCACCCATGTAGAATGCACCTGGGGACTCACACCTCATGCCCAGCTGCAATATAACCATGAGTAATAGCCTGCTTTACCCATCTACTTAAAGACGCCGTAACAACCTTTGTACCCTTGTTTGCTGCCCCATAGGTGACAAACAAAGCATTTGATGATCAGAACTCTCTGTCCTTTCATGATACGCCAGCAAAGCTCTGTTCACATTAAAAGATTCTGAGAGGATTAGGTCTGTACCTTCTGCAAACCCTGGTACCATAATTTACTGAGAGTAATAAAACTGTCTCTTAGGCCAAACTTTGGATCAGGCCTTAACACTGTCCTATCAGCTAAGAGCCTCACGTATAAAGAATTAATGTCTAACTCTCCCAGCTTGCCTATCCTTCTTTCTGAAGTCATCACTACCAGAAAAGCTACCTTAGCTGAAACCCAACCCATTTCTGCCTCCTCCACAGGCCTAAAGGGTTAATTTGTAAGCATTTAAGGACCACTGAGAAGTCCCACGAAGCCATGGGAGAATGCATAACTGGATTCCCTAACCTGAAACTCATATCTGCCTCTTCCAAAGGCTTAAAGACTTAACTTGTAAGCATTTAAGGACACCTGAGAAATCCCTTGAAGCCATGGGAGAATGTACCACTGGCTTCTCTAACCCGCAATGTTTTAATAACTTGCCCACCAAAGGCAAAATCTGGACAATAGTGTCCGCTGGCTCTTTACAGCCTTTAATTGCTGTCCATAGTGCTGCCAATGTTGATGGAGGGAACCCCAAAACAAAACTATCTCTCAAATAATTCGAAGAAGAAATTGGTCACAAGATGTAAGATCAAGTCTCATTGTCTGACACAATTTACCAAAATTCCTTCAATGTCTAGCATAGCGGGCCACTTATGTGTTTTACATGTTCTGATAGTGAAAAACTCATAAATTCATTTTCCACTACTTTGAGGCCTGCTCCTCCCATAGACTAGCATTAGGACTGCCCTCATATACCTTCAAGTGGTGGATTCTGATCTGGAAGGAATAGCCCTGTCATATTTTGTATTGCCAGAATGGTAATAAAAAATAAAAAGTCCTGCATACTGGCGAGATTAGATTTAATATTACTATTTTAGAAATGCTATTTTTAGAAAGGGGCATTTCTCTTCACTTACTGCCATCTGTGACTTACAGCCTGTCTCCAATCCACATCTGATTTGTTGGTTGACAGCTCCCCATGTGCATTCCACCCAAACAACCACAAACTCAGGACACTCAGTCACATCTGCATACTGAATGGGTCTTCCAGGGCAGGAAGGGTCACACTTACATTTCAAAGGTCAGTGGCCTGCCCTCACACAAAGGACTGCTAACCCCCCATAGGGTTCCTGGCAGACAGGACTTGTCTAAAAGGGGAACTTATGAACTTCAAAACCCCCACTTAAAAGGCATTATTGTGTATATAAACTGGGTCTCTAAACAAAACAAATCAGACACTTCTGGACCTACACCTGCACTCTGTCAGAGGCACTGGATGGCTGCTCATAGGACTCATCTGGACTGCTTTGCTGAGAAGGACTGCCTCTCTGCTTGGTGCCCTACTGGCCTTTGTCTCTGCTGGAAGGACTCTGCCTTCCATCTGAAGTGCTCTCCAAGGGCTTGGATTGTGCTTGCCTCCTGTTTCTGAAGTCTCAGGGCCAAGAAAGACTTCACCTCTTCAAGGAAATCCTTGTACGTTGAAAATCGACGCAGTGCCTGCAAAAATTGATGCACAGCCTACATCGCGGCTGGGAAATTGCCACACCGCCGACCAGAACAACCCAGCGCCAACTTCACAATGAAAAATTGGACACATCGCCTGCCTTGCAACGGAGAATTCTATGCATCGCCAACTGGATTGACTCAGTGCCTGCTCTTTCTACCAGCGCGCCAAGGATTTTCAACGCATCGTCCCTGGGCATCAAAATATCCTGGCATTGCAGCGAGGAACCAAGACTGAGCACATGAAAAAGTATGTAACCTCTTGCAGTGTGGAAAGAAACAAAACATCGTCTGTGCCTTGCCAGAAAATCCAATATAACACCTTATTTTCCACACATCTCCTCCTCTGTGGTCCCTGTGCATCATTATTTTTGATGCATCCCAAGTAGTATGTGTTACAAAGAAACACCTATTGATTTCTAAGGATTGAGACGTTTTTAAACTTTTTAAAAGTAATATTTCAACTTGTGCTTATTGGATCATTGTTGTTTTGACCTTATTTTATTCAAATAAATATTATCTAGTTTTCTAAACCTGTGTGGTGTATTTTTGTGTTGTTTTCACTGTGTTAATGTATGATTTATTGCACAAATACTTTACACATTGCCTTCTAAGTTAAACCTGACTGCTCAGTGCCAAGCTGCCAGAGGATAATTAGGATTGTGTTGTGACTTACTCTGACTAGGATTGTGGTCCCTACTTGGACAAGGGTGTATACCTGTGCCAACAAGAGACCCCATTTCTAACACAAACCTTCTTCAACACCCTCAGTAACAACGGAATTGAAGGAAATGCAAACAGCATATTCCCTGACCTCCTTACAGGCAATGCATCCACAGCCCAAACTCTAGGATGCCATGTGTTCAAGCAAAAACTCAGGAGAAGAGCATTGTGCAAAGAGACAAACAGGTCTAACCGCAGTCTTGCAAATTTGTTGGTAATTGTCCTAAAAAGACTACACCCTCTGGTGACAATAGATAGAACTGGGAAGATTGCAACATAATAAGTCCACCCACACCTTCTCTATTCTTGGGATATAGGCTGGTATTAGGTCTAGGAGGTGACTCTGCCCAGTAGAGTATGTCCATGGCCACTCTTGCCAACTCCCTGTTCTTTGTGCCTCCTGGTCTGTAGAGGTAAGCTTTCACTATCTGGTTATCTGCCCTTCCCAACACTGCAGACTTCAACCAGGATGCAAAGGTTTGCAGGACCCACAAAACTGCTTTTACCTCTCTCCAGTTTGAGACTCTTAGGGCCTCATTATGAGTTTACTGGCCTGACCGAAGGACCGCCAAACTCACAAGGGTGAGGCTGCCACCATACCGGCGGCCTCGCCCCCCATAGTATTACAATGTTTCCACCGGTCTGACGGGCAAAAACATTGTATTTTGACATTTCCGCCAGTCAGCCCAGTGCAAACAGTGCCACAATGCTGTCGCACAACAGCACCCTCAGAATTCACACTTTCTGCAGCGAAGGCAGTGTGTATTCCAAGGGTGCATGCAGATGGGCCCCTGCGCTGCCCATGCCATGAAAGGGGGGGGGGCAGTACAGGCCGCTGCCACCCCTTCGGGGTCCGTGATCCCGGCAGTTGCCCGGCTGCCAGGATTGTAATCTGGCGGTCGAACCGCCAGGTGTGCGCTGGTCCGAGCGCCACCGCGGGTTTGGTGGTCATAAGACTGCCCAACTTGTAATGAGGCCCTTAGGCCCTGATATATACTTTTTGACGCTAAACTGCGCTAACACAGTTTAGCGTCAAAAAGTATACCGCTGGCTAGCGCCATCCCAAGATGCCGGCCGGGCGTCATATTTATGGTATGACGTTAGCCGGCGGTAAGGCCCGCTAACTGAGTGGGGAGGCGTGGGGAACACTGGAGGTTTTGCGTCAAAGAATGGCGCTAGTCAGGTTAGAGTTAAGAAAACGACTCTAACCTGATTAGCATCATATTTCGGCGCACAACCCCCATGGACATGATTCCTGTCTAAGTAAAGACAGGAGTCATGCCCCCAGCTGGGATTCATAAAAATAGTAAAAGGTCTATATATTTTATATTTCCAAGGGCGCTGACAAGGGAGCTAATCGCTCAACTATTATGGCTGCGATGAGGAGCTTCTGATTCCGAGTAATGAATTAGCGTAAAACAATTTATGCTAATTCGGTGCAAATGAAGTATAAATATGCCCCCAAATGTCTCTGCATTTGACCTTTCTTCCTTTACCTCTGAAGCCTCAAAAGTTATAACTCAACCCCTCATGCTTGCATCTGAGGTACTTTTGGGTGTGGGAGATGAAAATGCTCAACATTTCTACCTTTCCTGAATCCAGCCACCACGTCAAGTGCTCCATAACTTCTAAGGATACTGGGATCAAAGTCTGAAAGTGCTATGAGGCTGAGTTCAAACTGTTCAGAAGATGGTGGACCGCTGGTTTCCAATGATGCTGAACCAAAGACACCACAGCTGTAGTGGCCAACACTGATATTAATTCCATTACTTTATTCAGAAGACCCTCTGTGTACCTAACAGTGTCTTGTGGTGCCTTGGCTTGTATAGGTTCCCATATTAGTGTTCTTGACAGCTATATTGCAAGATAGCAGATGAACTGTCTATAGAGGTTAATTTATTATTGTGAGGAGACAAGTTAATTTCTCCTTACTGTTTCAGGCAAAGAAATTCAGAAACTGCTCTTGTAGGCCATTTGGGTGTAATAACCACTGAACGCAGAATATGGTATATTTCTTGGTGCATGGTTTAGATCATGAAGTGGAGTCACTTGTAAAAGACTGTTTGCAATGCGCTTACAGTGATAAACATTTGGTCCCATCAGCACCTCTTCCTCTTCCTGTAAAATGTCCAGAGAGAGTTTGGCAAAGATTGTGGTGAACCTGTCCTTTACATGTTTTACCTATCAAGATGAGATATTTCACTGTTTTAGTAGATCATTTATCAAGATGGGTGGAGGTAAATGGAGTGTCTGAACCAAACAGAAAAGCAGTAAATCATTTTTTCAAGAGGTATTTAATAAGGAAGGAGTACCAGAAGAACTACTGACAGACAACGGAAATCAATTTACTTCTACTACTATTTCTGAATTTTTGTGTAGTTTTAGAATAAAGCATGTATGTACGCAATTATCTCACCCCTAAGCTAACAGTAAAGTAGAAAGATTTAGTAGAGTACTGGTGGAGTGTATTGAAAGTGCCATCAAATCCAATGTTAATTGTGAAAATGTTGTCAGTGAATTGTTATGAGCATATAGAACCACTCCACATTCAGTGACAGTTATTGTACCATTTGAGCTTATGAAAGGAAGAAAAGTCATGTTTTTGTTAAGTCCATTTAAAAAAATTAAAGTACTTGATCAGAGATGTGATATTGATAAACAGTCACAAGAAACTAAAAAAACAAGCGGCAAACAAAGTGTTGTACAATGTGAGAGAGAAATGAAAACAAAAGATGTCAAAAGTAGTTCAAGAACCAGATTTAGTGTTGGAGAATTTGCACCTATTAAAGAACCAGATTTAGTGTTGGAGAATTTGCACCTATTAAAGAACCTGTATGGTTGCAAAAAGGAATGTTAAAGTTCAGAGATCCCATTTACATAATTGCGATTAAACTGTAAAAGTGTCTAATGGTCAATGGTGGAATAGTTCACATTTGGCAAAAAGTAATGATGTGACGTTGTTGGAAGATGTGCCTGAGAAACATGCTTAAAATAATTTACAAGCAAAACATAATGACAAGGATTTTTTAGAAGATCAAAAATCAATACCAAGTATAAGTACAAGAAATATGAGAATTCCTTCTAGATGTAGAGATTAGACACATGATGATTTATTCTTGAATGTTATATATAAATATATATATGTATATATATATATATATATATATTAGAATTATATTAATTTCACATTTTATTCTTTTTAATGTATTCTGTTTGTTTTGTCTTGTCCTTGTATTGTTGTTATTTCCTTCGTAATGCTATTTGTTGTTATGGGGAAGATATGTGGTGTCTGGGTTTGCATGGTTTCCCGTATTAGTATGTACTGCATAGGTCATAGTGATGTAATAGTAGCATATAGACATTAATTGGTCATCTGTGTGTTCTATCTTGCAAGGTATTATGTGTGTTTTGGAATTATAAGACTGTTGAATGCTGTCCTCTGGGCCTTTTACTTGTGTCCTGGATTTTCACTACATTTAATACATTGAAGATCATTTTGCTGATGGGACAAGTGTCCACTTGTTCTGGAAGGATGCTGGACTTTTCGAGACAGGAGCACACCATCTTCAAATAAAGAACATTGGTGACAAGTTTGCCTGTCAATGTTGGAAGAGTAACTTTTGAACCTATGATATGGTCCGCGTTTATTACACAAACAGATAAGTGACAACAGGATTGTGCAAACTTTTTCTATTCCCAAGTACAGTGGGACAGGAAACAGGTCCACCACACAACTCAGGCATAGAGTCTCAACTGTCTCACGGTCGTGCCTCGCTATGTCATATAGGAACGTGGAACCTGGCAATGTCATAATACATGTCATAAGTAAACACACAACAACCTACCAATGGATGCAAAGGTACTGTACACAAAGATAGGGCCTGATTTTGATGGATGTAGGTAAATCTGAGGGCGGTGAAGGACTTTACCTCCACCATCCCAAGGAACTCCCCCAGCCAAAAGTTTGAGTTGTCTGCTAGCCCTGCTGACATCTCTATACAGCCATCATCATGGGACAGCCATCATTGTGGTTCCCTTATTGTGGTTCCTGTCTGTGAGAAACTGGGGCTGATTGCAGAGGCCCCCTAACTTTTTGCCCCCATTTTCCACTTTATGCTGGTGTTTTCCTGACTCTGATGGTGCCCTGGGTACTGCTAACCAGTCCCAGGGCCTGTGCTCTGTGTAAAATGGATATGCAAATTAGGCTAATTATAATTGGCTAAGTTAACCTACCTATAAGTCCCTAGTATATGGTAGGGCATGTAGGTTTAGGGACCACAGCATAGGTGATGCACACCTAGGTGCATTGCTGAGGTGCCCAGTGTCATTTTAAAAGCAAGCCTGCCTTGCTGGCTGCTTTTAAATTAAAGTTATATGCAAATTCGACTTTGGAATTAAAGGTACTTCCAAAGTCTTAAACTACCTTATTTTTACATATAAGTCACCCCTAAGGTGTGCCCTATGTGCCCCTAGGGCTGGGTGCCATGTAACTATAAGCAGGGACTTTATAAAAATAGATTTATAAGCCCTGGTGAGGTAAAAACAGCCAAATTCGTTTTTCCCTCATTGAAGTAAATGGCCTTCATAGGCTAGAATGGGCAGACTTTATTTAAAATTTTAAAGTCTCCTTAAATGTTACATACCAAGAATTTGGTATCAAATTGATTGTTATAATAAATCCCACAACTTCCAGTTGTTGGATTTAATATAACTAGTGCAGGTAAAAAGTTTAGACTTTACCTAAAAAGTTGCCAATTTCAGCTCTGCATTGTTTTTGCTGCTGTGCTCTGATTGGCCAGCCTGCAGCAGCTTCTGCCAGGCTACTTTAATGAGGTGTGAAGTGGTCTGACTTCACACAAAGGAATGTGCTTGGGGGAGAGAATCTCCCCTCAGCAGATGGGGAAGCAGGAAGGGGGAGGGCTGCCAAACTGGTCTTCAAAGGCAGAGAAGGACATCTGGAGCACCCAGCAACACCCCCACATCCTGCAACCCCAGACAGCTAGGTGCCCCCTTGATTAGATTAGGAGAGGGCAGGAGAGGGGTGTGTTTATGATTTTTAGCCACACCAGTGGGTGGGCTCAGCCAGATCTCTCCTCCAAAAATCAGATTCATCCATTTTGGATTTTTAGAGACTATTGCCTTCTGGGATGGATTTTTGCCACACTTCCCAGGAAGTGGTCATCACAGGGGGACGACCCTGTCCCTGATTGGAGGACCAGGGCCCCCCCTGCTTTTCACCCAGGAGCAAGGATAAAACTGGCAGACCTGCACCCACGCCTCAGATCCCCACCAAATTTCAAGAAGAAAGAACTACAAGGAGAAGAAGGACTGCCCTGCTGGACCCCTGGCCTGCACCTGGACCCTGCACTCAGAAAGACTGCACCAGCTGCACACTTGGGCTTCACCACAAGAAGGACTTTGCCTGGCTTCCACTGGTTCAAGGAGGGACTCCCTGTTTGCTACAGGTGAAAAATTGCTAACCAGAGTCCCCTGCACCAACTCCTGAAAAAGTGACCAGCTGACCACTGCCCAGTGGCCAAAAAGGAGTTTGCGCCAGGTGCACTCTGGGAGTTGAAGTCCGCACTTCCCAAGGACCATCACAGATCTTCTGGACCCTTGGGGTGAGCTGTGGACCCCAAAAGAACCTTAAAAGAACATCTGGGTGAAGCCCCAGAAGTTTGGAAAAGATTGGAGAAATTTTAGAAAAAAGCTCCATAAAGTGACCGACTCGACGCGGAAATTCTAGCCGGCTTGCCTCAACCGCGACCCGGCCTGACTTCGTGGTTCGTCCCGGTCAAGAAAAACATCCGAAAAAGAGACTAAGTCCGAACGTAAAAAGTTGACCGGGACCTTCCAGCCATCGTATCCGAGAAGGGCTCCACGGACGTCGGATCAAGATCCAGGTTTACCCCGGTCGAAGGATTTTCATCTCGAAAAAACGACTAAGTCCGAAGGTAGAAATCACCACCGAGGAAACCGACTTCGCGTATCCGGACAAGGGCTCCAGGAGGTCGGATCCAACTGGCAGGTTCGTCCCGGTGAAGAAAAACTTCAAAATAAAGACTAAGTCAGAAGGTAACTTTTTAACCGAGGCCTCCCGCGACCTGTAGCCGAGCAGGGCTCCATCGCGGTCGGCCTGAAAGTCTGACTTTGTCCCGGTCCTGGTGCAACCAGATGACCCGATTGGCGCTTTTTGTTTCTATGCGCTAGAAAATAATAATACTTTAAAAATTCATATCTCCGGTTCCCCTGAACCGATTTTAATCGTTTTTGTGTCATTTTAAAGATAAAAATATAAGCTATTTTTATAAATTGGTTTTGGATTTTTAAACTGTTTCCTGTGTTTTATTTAATTACTGTTGTGTGATATTTGAATGCTTTACACTTTGTCTCCTAAGTTAAGCCTTGACGCTCGATGCCAAGCTACCAAGGGTAGAGCTGGGATTAATTTACTGAGACCTAACTGTACTTTTGTGGAGGTTTGTGGCTTGTTGCTAGGTGTAGGTACCTACCTGCCCTACCAATAACCCATTTTCCAACATAATTGGAAGCAGCGACGGGATCCTGTACTTGTGTTCAATATCACGTTACAGTTTTAGATAAAACAAATTAAAAATCCTTTAAATTGTCCTAGTGCAAAAATTGTTTTTAATTTTTAATTTTAAATTTTTTTAAAAAATTAATTTGGATTAATTTCAATTATTGAATTTTTGTAATTTTTCTAAATTCTTGTTTCCAATTTTTGCAAAAAGTTTTTGTTGACACAAAACTAGGGAACCATGGAGCTTGATCTGGCTAGCCTACCCACACTGACAGTAGTCCAGCTTAGGGGGTTGTGTATTGAGAGGGGGTTGCCTGCAACCACTAATCTCAGGAAGGAAATCCTGATTAAATCCCTGACAGCATGGGCTGAGGCCCAAGAGGTAGAGACAGAGGAAGCTCCAGAGGAGGAACCAAAAGAGGATGATGCTAACTCTAACCACTCAGGGGAGGAAAGGCATCAGACCCCAAGTGAGGAAGAGGAGGAACGGTCCTCACTGGACACAGTCACTAGGGGCAGACCCAAAGCTAGTGGTAGGAAGAGGGTCCTTTCAGGAGGAGAGAACCCATCCATCAGGGAGAGAGAGCTGGAAGCCCAGCTAGCCTACATAGCTTTGGAGGCAGATAAGCTTGCCCTAGAAAAAAAGAAGTGGGCAAGCAAAGAAAAAAAAGATGGAAGCAGCGATAAAGAAGCTGAGGTGTCCATGGGTGGGGGAGTTTGCCCCAGATTACCCAAGGGGGTGGTTCCTGCTTATGTAGAGGGGGATGACATAGATAAGTGGTTGGAGGCCTTTGAGAGGGCACTCCAAATGAGAAGGGTTAGGCCTCAATACTGGGGTTCCCTTTTGTGGGAGTTGGTCCCCAACTCAGGGAGGGATAGGCTTCTGACCTTAAGGGGGGAGGAGGCAGATTCATACCCTAGTATGAAAAGGTGCTTAGCCAAGAAGTTTGGTCTGACCCCAGAGCAATATAGAATGAAGTTCAGGGACACCCAGAAGGTCAGTACCCAGTCTTGGGTTGACTTTGTAGACACCTCACTAAAGGCACTAGAGGGCTGGATTATTGGCAACAAAGTAAATACTTATGAGGGGTTATACAATCTGATCATGAGAGAGCACATCTTGACCAATTGTATCCAAGAAAGGTTACGCCAGCATCTAGTGGACTCTAAGCAGACCAACCCAAGAGAGCTAGGGGAGGCAGCTGATGAGTGGTTGAGAACCAGGGTGGTTGTCAAGTCCCAGGGGGGAGACTCCAAGAAGGGGGGGACAGGTCCCCAAAAACCTAAGGAGGGAGGTGGTAAGCCCACCACAGAGACTCCCTCTGTACCCCAGAACCCTAAGAAGGAGGAGAGTAAATCCCACTCCCAATCTGACATGCAGAGACAGGGAGACCCAGGGTTAAAAAAGCTCTTGGACAGTAGGGCTTGCTTTGACTGTCAGCAGACAGGTCACTTCAGAGGAGATGCAGCCTGTCCAAAGAAGGTGGTTAGCACTGGGCTGTCCAGTGTAGCCATAGAGGAGGACTCCTCAGATGATGAAGTCCTCCTAGCATTGTGCTGGGAGACAGGACCAGATGGTAAGCTGGTGATCCCTGAGGGTGGGAGTAGGCACTTCCACCACATTCAAGTGAATGGGATCCCTACCACTGGCCTGAGAGACACCTGTGCCAGTCACACTGTAGTGAGTGACCGGTTAGTGACCCCAGACATGTATGTCCCAGGAAAGACAAAGAAAGTCAGGATAGCCACAGGGGAGGTCACCTCCAAACCTGTAGCCATAGTGCCCCTAGAGAGGGAGGGTATCCTTGACTGGATTAGGGTGGTAGTCAGTGCTGACCTCCCCCTAGATTGTATCCTGGGCAATGACCTCCCAGAGGTGAGTCTGGTCACAGATGGGGTGGTCGCCCAGGGCGCCCCCCCAACCCAAAGTCCTGGGGAGTCAGTCCCTACAGTTAGGAGACAGGGGTCCCCAAGAAAAGGAAAGAAGAAAAGGAAGGGTAGGCCACTCTTAAAGAGAGTTCCAGGGAGCCAAAGGCCTTCTGCCCCAGTAGGGGGGGAGCCCAGAGTTGGCACTGGTGAGGCCTCACCTGACCCCAAGGAAGTCCTGAGTAGTCAGGCAGCTGTCCAGATGCAAGGTGTTGCCCCTGCACTGACAGAAGGGAGAGTGGAAGGAGGGTGTCTGCCACAGGAGGTGGTAGCCCCCCACTCTAGACAGCAAGAGGGGTGCCAGGACCCTAAAGATGCCCCTAAAGCAGCTCAGCCACCTGTCAGTGGAGAGCTTAGGTTGTGGTTCTGGGTACTGACAGCTGTCAGTAGCCTCTGCTGGGTGCTAGCCTTTCTGGCAGCACTGTACTTGGCCTGGGAGGCAGACCCCAGGGCCAATAGCAAAGTAGGCCCCCTGACCCTATTGGTCATGGTGGGGTTGCTCAAGTGTTGGGTGACTTCTTTGGGTAAGCTAGGTGTTGCCCTAGCAAAGTTAGGAGTAGGGGAGGTGGGCACCTCACTACCCAAGTTGGCAGAGAGAGAGGAGGAAGACCCCCCTAGAGGGAAGTTTCAGTTTGGGTTGGGTCCTTTTACTGTTGGGATGGCTTCACTACCCAGAGGGAGTGACCCTGACAGGAGGATATAAGGCAGAGTAGGCCCTGCAAAGGGACAGCCAGTTTTCTTCACTGTCTTCCTCGCCTAACAAGCCAGGAAGACTCTCCCAGGGTTGGGCTGAGTCTCCTGGGCGTGTGGGCTGGGGGGGGGTTGTGTGAGAAACTGGGGCTGATTGCAGAGGCCCCCTAACTTTTTGCCCCCATTTTCCACTTTATGCTGGTGTTTTCCTGACTCTGATGGTGCCCTGGGTACTGCTAACCAGTCCCAGGGCCTGTGCTCTGTGTAAAATGGATATGCAAATTAGGCTAATTATAATTGGCTAAGTTAACCTACCTATAAGTCCCTAGTATATGGTAGGGCATGTAGGTTTAGGGACCACAGCATAGGTGGTGCACACCTAGGTGCATTGCTGAGGTGCCCAGTGTCATTTTAAAAGCAAGCCTGCCTTGCTGGCTGCTTTTAAATTAAAGTTATATGCAAATTCGACTTTGGAATTAAAGGTACTTCCAAAGTCTTAAACTACCTTATTTTTACATATAAGTCACCCCTAAGGTGTGCCCTATGTGCCCCTAGGGCTGGGTGCCATGTAACTATAAGCAGGGACTTTATAAAAATAGATTTATAAGCCCTGGTGAGGTAAAAACAGCCAAATTCGTTTTTCCCTCATTGAAGTAAATGGCCTTCATAGGCTAGAATGGGCAGACTTTATTTAAAATTTTAAAGTCTCCTTAAATGTTACATACCAAGAATTTGGTATCAAATTGATTGTTATAATAAATCCCACAACTTCCAGTTGTTGGATTTAATATAACTAGTGCAGGTAAAAAGTTTAGACTTTACCTAAAAAGTTGCCAATTTCAGCTCTGCATTGTTTTTGCTGCTGTGCTCTGATTGGCCAGCCTGCAGCAGCTTCTGCCAGGCTACTTTAATGAGGTGTGAAGTGGCCTGACTTCACACAAAGGAATGTGCTTGGGGGAGAGAATCTCCCCTCAGCAGATGGGGAAGCAGGAAGGGGGAGGGCTGCCAAACTGGTCTTCAAAGGCAGAGAAGGAAATCTGGAGCACCCAGCAACACCCCCACATCCTGCAACCCCAGACAGCTAGGTGCCCCCTTGATTAGATTAGGAGAGGGCAGGAGAGGGGTGAGTTTATGATTTTTAGCCACACCAGTGGGTGGGCTCAGCCAGATCTCTCCTCCAAAAATCAGATTCATCCATTTTGGATTTTTAGAGACTATTGCCTTCTGGGATGGATTTTTGCCACACTTCCCAGGAAGTGGTCATCACAGGGGGACGACCCTGTCCCTGATTGGAGGACCAGGGCCCCCCCTGCTTTTCACCCAGGAGCAAGGATAAAACTGGCAGACCTGCACCCACGCCTCAGATCCCCACCAAATTTCAAGAAGAAAGAACTACAAGGAGAAGAAGGACTGCCCTGCTGGACCCCTGGCCTGCACCTGGACCCTGCACTCAGAAAGACTGCACCAGCTGCACACTTGGGCTTCACCACAAGAAGGACTTTGCCTGGCTTCCACTGGTTCAAGGAGGGACTCCCTGTTTGCTACAGGTGAAAAATTGCTAACCAGAGTCCCCTGCACCAACTCCTGAAAAAGTGACCAGCTGACCACTGCCCAGTGGCCAAAAAGGAGTTTGCGCCAGGTGCACTCTGGGAGTTGAAGTCCGCACTTCCCAAGGACCATCACAGATCTTCTGGACCCTTGGGGTGAGCTGTGGACCCCAAAAGAACCTTAAAAGAACATCTGGGTGAAGCCCCAGAAGTTTGGAAAAGATTGGAGAAATTTTAGAAAAAAGCTCCATAAAGTGACCGACTCGACGCGGAAATTCTAGCCGGCTTGCCTCAACCGCGACCCGGCCTGACTTCGTGGTTCGTCCCGGTCAAGAAAAACATCCGAAAAAGAGACTAAGTCCGAACGTAAAAAGTTGACCGGGACCTTCCAGCCATCGTATCCGAGAAGGGCTCCACGGACGTCGGATCAAGATCCAGGTTTACCCCGGTCGAAGGATTTTCATCTCGAAAAAACGACTAAGTCCGAAGGTAGAAATCACCACCGAGGAAACCGACTTCGCGTATCCGGACAAGGGCTCCAGGAGGTCGGATCCAACTGGCAGGTTCGTCCCGGTGAAGAAAAACTTCAAAATAAAGACTAAGTCAGAAGGTAACTTTTTAACCGAGGCCTCCCGCGACCTGTAGCCGAGCAGGGCTCCATCGCGGTCGGCCTGAAAGTCTGACTTTGTCCCGGTCCTGGTGCAACCAGATGACCCGATTGGCGCTTTTTGTTTCTATGCGCTAGAAAATAATAATACTTTAAAAATTCATATCTCCGGTTCCCCTGAACCGATTTTAATCGTTTTTGTGTCATTTTAAAGATAAAAATATAAGCTATTTTTATAAATTGGTTTTGGATTTTTAAACTGTTTCCTGTGTTTTATTTAATTACTGTTGTGTGATATTTGAATGCTTTACACTTTGTCTCCTAAGTTAAGCCTTGACGCTCGATGCCAAGCTACCAAGGGTAGAGCTGGGATTAATTTACTGAGACCTAACTGTACTTTTGTGGAGGTTTGTGGCTTGTTGCTAGGTGTAGGTACCTACCTGCCCTACCAATAACCCATTTTCCAACACTGTCACTATAAGAAAAGTTTGACGGATGCATCATGAGCTTTTTCCTAAGGTGTTAAGGTCTTTTTCAGGTCAAGCCTACGAGACAGCACATATACTGTCTGTTGCAAGACATAGTTGTATTAGTTATTTGGGAACATTCCTAGGAACATACCTGTGTCAGGGGTCCTACATGATCTGTATAGATATATCTCACACGGACAAGGTCATTAGAGGGATTCCTTCCAGATGCCATCTACACTGCACGTCAACTTGCTGTAGAACTCAGCCTTTGAGTCACCACGGAGTGTGACCTAGAGACCTCATTCCATGGTAACAAGGGTTGGGGGCACTTCTCATGGATATGGTACTGGCAGATTAGGTTTAGCATACCTAGCTCTCTTACGTTCTCTTTGCTAGGAATTTTACATATCATGTTTATTGCAAGATGTTGGGGGTTTTGTATTCACCACTCCCATTTTCACAACCATGCTTCTTTTACTGTTTGTTATCCTAATCATTGCAGCTCATGCATTTTATCTTAGATTGCAGTCTTTTCAATAAATCAATTGAAAACTTTCCTACATAGCTTTCATTGCCTGTGTGTGACTGAGACTTATTACTAACGTGAGAAAATGATAACTTCCATTTCACCATGACTTCCCTGAGATGGCACAATCTAGAGTCCATGCGTAAGACAGCCAGAAATCACCTTTTACTGTTTAGGTTTTTGGTGAGGTAGGGCCGACAGTTGCGACTTGTTGTAGGAGTGGCTTAGTTGCCTACAAACAAACGTGCTGTCTCCTCTAACCAGCAGTCTTGCCTAGGAGCGCGAGCCAACTACGACAAGACAGTTAGATAGCTTACCTCCAATGGCCCCTACTGTGTTTGGACATTGGAGGAAGGTTTATGTCAACAGAGATTTACCCTGTTGGTGTAAACATTGCGGTAAGCCCACCTTTAAATTGAGCTGGTTGACCGGGAGTTTGGTGGGCAGGGCAATCCGTCACCTTTATTATGTAGTCCCCTGTCTGCAAAATTCTTAATCAGAACCTTAGTGACCCTATTGTATGTCTTTGATAGAGTCTGGGGTCCCTTTCTAAGGGAGCTCCATTGTAAAGTGTGTAACATCCCACATATCACACCCTTCTCTCACTTCCTCCCTTGTTCCTATCGATGGGACCCTTAAAATGAGACTATTATTCCACCCACCTCTCACTCACCCCCACCTGTGACTGTGTCCCTTCATGGTCTTTCGACTATCTGACTATCATACCCAACCAGAGTGTATTGCTTGGGGTAGATCCTATGTCCTATTCCTCTTCACTAACTATAGTACCTCTCTGTTAGAGGGTGCATCGTGCCCTGTGAGCTTCATCTTGGGGAGGATGGGGTGAGTGGATGGCTTCTCCACTGGTTCTGGAGGGGGCATTATGCCCTGTGATGCAGACCTTGGGGAGTGCAAGGTCACAGTCTCTCACCTGTGGTCATACCTACAGTACTTGCAGGGGCCAGGCCGCACAACAGCCCATGGACGCAGGAGTACACACTGTCTGCCGGCGGTGACGGCTGCTCAGTGGTGGCAGTAGTAGTGCTGCTGGTGGAGCTGGCAGTGGTGGGGGAGGCTCCAGCCCATCCCCTGCAGCCTTGCACGGCTTCCCACCGGGGCTGCTGCTGCTGGTGGCAGGGCTGGTGGCGGTGCTGGCAGTGGTAGGGGGAGGCTCCAGCACATCCCCTGCAGCCTCGGACAGCTGCCCACTGGGGCTGCTGCTACTGGTGGCGGTGCTGGTGGCGGTGTTGGCAGTGGGGTGAGGCTCCAGCCCATCCCCTACAGCCTCGGACGGCTGCCCATTGGGGCTTCTGCTGCTGGTGGCGGTGCTGGCAGTGGTGGGGGGAGGCTCCAGCCCATCCCCTGCAGCCTTGGACAGCTGCCCACTGGGGCTTCTGCTGCTGGTGGCGGTGCTGGCAGTGTGGGGGGAGGCTCCAGCCCATGCCCTGCACCCTAGGACGGCTGCCCACTGGGGCTGCTGCTGCTGGTGGCGGTGCTGGCAGTGGTGGGGGGACGCTCCATCACATCCCCTGCAGCCTCGGACGGCTGCACCACCATGGTTGGTGGTGGGGGCTCTGACTGAGTCCCAGCACCAGGCTCTTTGTCTCTACTGCCTGCTGTTGCAGGCCCCTTGCTGTTCCTTCCTGCAGCTGGAGCTGCCTCCTTGCCCTTCCTTCTTCGAGCACCTGGGGCTGCCTCCTTTCCCTTCCTTCCTGCAGCTCGGGCCGCCTCCTTGCTCTTCCTTCCTGCAGCTCGGGCTGCCTCCTTGTCCTTCCTTCCTGCAGCTGGGGCTGCTTCCTTGCCCTTCCTTGACTCACCTGGGGCAGGCACCCTTTCCTTCTGGCTGGCTCGTGGCTGGGATCCTTTCCCACCTGAAGTAGTTGGGGACACTACTGTGCCCGTGGACTGGGTGGTTAAAGTGCTTGCCTGGGTTTTGACCACCCTGGCCTGATGTGAGGGATGGGGAGGGGAGGGCTAGGGAAGAGGTCGATGTTGGCGAGGAAAAGCTTCTGAAGGACATTGGGATGGGAAGAGGGAGATGGTTTGGGAGTGGAGGAAGAGGGAGTGGTGGTCGGAGGTGTCAGTCTGCTGTGTTTGGGTGCAGATGCATAGGCGGAATGCTGTTATGAGGTGGATGGCTGTTGGGTGTCTGAGTGCCTACGTTTGTGTACCTTGCGAGGAGGGGGCACAGATACAGTGGTAGAGGACACAGGGGATGTGTGCATGGATGTGGGGGTGGTGACTGCCAGTGAGGGGTGTGTACTGATAGGTGTGCTGGTGATGATGGTGGTAATGGATGAGGATGTGGTGCATGCAGTTGTGAGTGTAGACGCAACTGGGAGGGAGGTGGAGGGCGAGGAGGAGGGGACACAGTGGAGGCAGTGGATGTTGGTATCTCTGATTCTGGATGTTGTTTGTGTGAGTGCCTGTGGGATAAAGTGTGGTGCTTGTATTTGCCATGTCCATTCTTGTGTGTTGTCCTGGGTGCCTGCTCATCTGCCTGTGTGCTTGAGATAGGTTTGGGTTGAGGGGAATGGGATTGGGTGGAGGAAGTTGGAGGGGGGAGGGTTGAAACAGGGACAATGGCTGCCATCAGAGAGGAGGCCACAGCCTGGATTGATCTCTGTTGGGCCGTGAAGCCAGTGCGAATGCCCTCCAGAAATGCATTTGACTGTTGCATTTGGGCTGCCAGCCCCTGGATGGCATTCACAATGGTTGACTGCCCAACAGAGATGGATTGCAGGAGGTCAATAGCCTCCTCACTCAGGGCAGCAGGGCTAACTGGGGCAGGGCCTGAGGTGCCTGGGGTGAAGGAGATGCTCACCCTCCTGGGTGAGCAGGCATGGGAAACTCACTGAGGGGCTGCTGGGAGGGCGGTGCTGGTACAGGGGGTGGAGGCTGTACCTGTAGCTGGGGTGGGCACAGAGGTGTCCACCACCACTAGGCAGCTTCCAATGGTGGAGGTATCCGTGTCCGAACTGTCCCCTCCAGTCTCCGCTGTGGTGCTCCCCTCGCCCTCCGTCCCACTATTGCCCTCACCGTCGGTGGATTCGGCCTCCTGGGTCCTGTGGGATGCAGCTCTCTCCGTCGCTGGTGCCTCTGCTCCTCCTCCAGATGATGCTAATGCACATAAGGGCAGGGTGACAAAACAAAAAGGGGGAAGGGTGAGACAAAGGATACAATTGGTCAATGGCGGCACCAACACCACCGTTGGCATACACAGCACACTCACACACAGGGACCAGCCCTACGCATTAGGCAATGTATTACCAGTCACAATGCTAGTCACCAGCCCATGGATAGGGCCATCTAATGCAAATTGCAGCATAGCTGAGACCCACAGACCCCTGCCCAGTAGTGGATGCCTAATAGCTTGGTTGGAGGACTTTCACATCAGAATCCTGCACAACGTTGGACCTACTCTGCAATGCCAGGCCTGACCTAGGGGCACCCACAGGGACCACCCCCCACCCAGATACCACCCACCAGGCATAAGTTGTAAATTAGGGCACTGTACTTACCCCCTTGTGGCTGCTGTGATGCCCCCAAGCGCCCATCTAGCACCGGATAGGCCACCACCAGTATGAGGGCCATCGGGGGGGTCAGGGTTAGACGGGCACCCCTTCCTCATTGGGAGGCCATCCCCAGCTGGGCCTCCGCTGTCTTCCGTGCCCAGCATCTCAGGTCCTCCCACTGTTTCAACAGTGGGTTCTTTGCCTGCCGTAGACCCCCAGGGTCCGCACGTCGTTGGCGATGGCACGCCATGTACCCATCTTTTGATGGTCGCTGACCTGCAGAGAAATAGACACAGGGAAAGGTATTAGTCCAACCGTCCTGCCTGTTACACTCAGGGCCCACCTTGCCCCTTCCCATCCCCACTGGCACAGACATGGCCCACCATACATGCTGTATGCTGCCCATCCACCAACCCCCCTCTACATGAGGCCTTCACACACAGCACTCCATGCATTCACGCCCTATGCATCGTGCTCACGGTGTACTCACCTGTTGGTCTGGCGCCCATACAGCAATCGATATTGGGGTAGGACCCCATCCACCAGTCACTCCAACTCCGCTGAGGTGAAGGCAGGAGCCCTTTCCCCAGTAACACGTGCCATGGTCGGTTCCAGACACAGATCACAGCAGCACTTGCAGTGTAGGTCCTCTTCTGTTGAAGGTCAGGTAACAAGTGAGTGCACAGATCGAAAATGGCGGTCACGTCCGTGGCGGTGCATACCATCACCACCGGCGTACATCACCGTTGGCCACTGGACCCAATAGGGCCCAATGATAACCAATGAGGAGTTGCACGGCGGTTCTCAACCGCCTCGGGCAACGGCGCACAACGTTGGCAGAATTACCTCATTTCCACCTGTCCCTCCATACAGGACAGGCGGACGTCATTTCAGGGAGGGGTGCAGGCCATGGATCCTAACTGCGTCATAGTTCACATATGCACTATTTGGACCCCTCCAACAAAATAATGTTACAACCACAATATGCATTGAACTGTAGTGGTTGGAATGTAGAGATAATGACCAGCTGCTTACTCTTTTGCCCCATAGATTGCAACTGCTGCGAATGAATAGGAGATGGAGACATCGCCCGTGTACTGTGTATTGTGCATGGGTGTGTTTCCCTCTTTGGCTGAATTTGCCCTGGCAGTTTTTCCTTGTGTGAGTTGTTATTTGGTGAGCTAGGTGATTCTCTCTAGTGTTCATGCTGTGCTGACAGGTGTCCATGCAGGTCTGTGAAGGGTGTCCATGCATTGGTGTTGCATGCAGGGCTTGGCATTGGGATGAGTGGGTCGTGATGGTGGGGTGTGTGGGAGATGGTGGAGTGATGGGAGTGAGGGTGAGGGTAAGGGTGGGGAATGTGATGGCATGCAGGTAGGGGGGAGGTAGTAATAGGGAATTGACTTACCAAAGTACAGTCCTCCTCCTACTCCTGCCAGGCTCTCAGGATGCATGATTACCAAGACTTGCTCCTCCCATGTTGTTAGTTGTGGGGGAGAAGGCGGGGGTCCACCTCCAGTCCTCTGTACAGCGAGTTGGTGTCTTGCTTCTATGGAACGTACCTTCCCCCGTAGGTCGTTTCACCTCTTCCTGATGTCATCTTTTGTTCTGGGGTGCTGTCACACGGCATTGACCCTGTCCACGACCCTCCGCCATAGCTCCATCTTCCTAGCAATGGATATCTGCTGCACCTGTGATCCAAATAGCTGTGGCTCTACCCAGATGATTTCCTCTGCCATGACCCTTAGGTCCTCCTGAGAAAACCTGGGGTGTCGTTGTGGTGCCATGAGTGTGGTGTGAGTGGTTTGGGTGAGGTTGTGTAGGGTGATGTGTTGGGGTGTGTGTTGTGAGGTGCGTGGGTGGTGTATAGGTTATGGTGGTATGTAGCTCTGGTTGTGTGGGTTCTCTTGCTGTCTCTCTTACTGGTGGCAATGGTTTGTAGTCGTAAAGGGTTGTGGGTAATGTGGGTGTGTGGTTTATAGTGGTGTGGGTGTGTGGGTGTGGTGTGTGTATAAGTGTCAGGTATGTGTGTTATTTAATTTTGACCAATGTGGGGTTGTTTTGTATGTGTGTGTGTATTTTTAGTGCAGCGGTATGTACCACCAATGGTTTACCGCCATTGAATGTCCACCGAGGTAATTTGTGGGTCATAATGTTGTGGGCATTGTTCTGTTGGCGTAACGGTGTGGGATTTGGATACCGACAGTTTATCACTGACCTTTGGACTGGCGGACTTGTGTGCAGCTATATAGTGATGGATTGGTATATGAGTGTCATAATATGGTTGGCAGATATCTGCTGCTGCGGCGATATGTTGGCGGCAGTCTGCGTGGCAGTAAGTGGAATTTACCGCCAATGTCATAATGAGGGCCAATGTGTCTCAATGTTGGTATAACCTGATAAAAAATATTTTTCATGATGTGAGTTAGCATGCATTTTAGGTTTACAGCCATGCTTGACTTTACTAGACGATGAGGATTCATGTCTATTCATGCTTCTCTGCCTTTTAGTGGTGTTCGACATCCTTGATCCCCACTCATTAAATCTTATGAATCAGTCTCTCTTACACACACAGACTCTCTCTCTCTCTCTCTCTCTATCTGTAAAAGGTGGACTTCCACAAGGTTCCATTCTTTCTGTTTTCTTACATGGAATCATAAATACTACAAGACAGATCCATCCACTTGCACTAATATGCTAATCATACTCCTCAGTTCCTTCGTGTCTCAGATCCCTCTAGCATCACAAATTTGAAAATCTTAGAGAAACTCAGTGAATGGATGTATATTATCTGCCAACTATAATCTAATTTCATTCTTCTGTTTTAAATTAACCCTACACCTTCAGAAAAAAATGGCTACATTAATTGCACTCAGCATGTTCCATTCTCTAGTCCCACACATGACGTTTCTTAGCTTTATCATCAACCAAAATCTGAACCTGACTGATTATAATGCCAAATCTGCCCCATATCAACTTCAGATACTCAAAAAACCTAAAGCATTCAATCCCTCACTCTGGCTTGCTTAAAAAATATGGCCTAGTACCTCGTTCTCAGCAATGTAGATGGACGAAATGCAGTCCTCAACTGGGGCTATGCTCTATGCAGCTGCTGTATTTGTTACATGCACCAAAAACTGACCACATCATACCTACCCTGCAACAACTTAAACTAACTTCCCCTCAAAGCAAGGATCAAGTTTAAAATGTCATCTATTACCCACGGTGCACACTGGTTTACCCTCCTATTCGAATGAGAAATGCAGTTCACTGGTAGAATATGGAATACAAGGAACAGAGGCAGACACCTCCTTGAAATACCCCAAACCAAAACAATCAGAACTTTGCATCATGCCTTCTCATCTCTTGCACCAAGACTATGGTACTCTATCTCTGACCAAATTAGACTCATCCCAGGGCTACTGGCATTTTGTAAAGAAGTCTTCAAGCTGTACTTGACTGACTGAGGACTCACTAAATATCATATCTATAATATACCTTATCCTATAATATGTTTAATGCAAATGCTAATATCTTTATATTAAATGCAAATATATTATAGGTCAAGCACTCTGCTGCTCTTGGCCTGTGTTTAAGCTACATAAATAATACAAATAAAGAAGTAAACTGCGCACGCAGGCCCTGCAGTAGCAGGCCTGAGACAGGTTTGAAAGGCTACTTTTATGGGTGGCGGAAGCAACGCTGCAGGCCCACCAGTGGCATTTCAGTTTTCAGTTTTCTGCATAAGAGGGGTCATGCAATGGGTGTTGCAGTGGACGTTTCATCGCAACACCCATTGCTTTTGACTCTGCCCCAGATTTACGAGAAATCGTAAATCTGTGACAGCACCAAAAAGTAATGCCACCCCAGGGGTGGCGTTAGCATGGCAAAACGAGGAGGAATGCTTTTATCTCTCATCATTTTTTAAATTTTTTGAATTTTTTGCATTCTGCAGCACACAGAGAAGTGACAAATTGCTATTGTAGATTGTTTATGTGCAGGAAAGTATTCCTTCCTGCACATAAACAATCATTCAAAAATGACGCTTTGATACTTCTATGTGTGCTGCATTCTGCAGCACACATAAAAGTGCCAAATCGCCATTGCAGATTGTTTATGTGCAGGAAGGAATACATTCCTGCACATAAACAATCCCTCTCCTCAACATAGACACCCTTGTACTATGGTGCAAGCATGCTTGCATTGGCACAGGCAGCTTAATTTAGCGCCGGTGCAGGGGGAAACGCAGAGCTGAGCCATATTCTTGTGAATGTGGCGTAGCCCGGTGTTTCAAAACTGGTGCGGTGCTGCTGATTTTGGCCCAGCACTGCGCTGTACCAGTTTCTTGTAAACCTGTCCTACCATAGTATCCCTAGGTGAAGCTCCCACAACATCTTGGTAATGGTGTCCAGACTGTCTCCTCTAAGTTACAGGATTGGGAGTGTATTTTAGAGTATCCTTTAGGTCACAATACACCGCAGGTGTCTATAGTGAGCACTAGATATGCAGTTCTCTGTATTTTTGGGGATTATATGCCTCTTGGCACAAAGGGAAAATGCGGGGCAGCACAGCTAAGCAGTCAGTTAGGGACTTTCATTCTTACACTTCTTGGCGTGGCCTCACTGGGTGAACTGTAGGTCTGCATCAATCATACGTCTCATAACTTAATGTGTGCAGTACTTTATTTGAAAAATAATAAGTGCCGGTGTCCAAAGTTCTGCTCAGACACCCGCGGCTGGCTCTATATAATGTCAAAGCGGGAATAGCAAGGGTATGCAGTCCCGAATCCACCGCAGGCCTCTTTAATTCAGTGTCATTCACTCCCTGCCTTGTTATCGCACTCTTACAGGTGTCTCCTTTCTCCCTTGGTGATGGATTTTCTGTATTTCTTTTCCTCCGTCTTTTCGTTTTTGTTTCCACACTGTTGGCCTCGGGAAATGTCTGATGTGGAGAAATAAGTGTCGGTCCCCAAAAATAAGTGCTGGTGCCCCTCACCGGGGTTCATAGGCTCAAATTAAGCACTGATTGTGTGACTGCAAAACAGAGCGATCTGTGAGAAAGGCCATCATTTTGCATTTTTAGTTGAGGAGTGGATTCATTACATCTTCAAGCCTTCCCCTATCATGGAGTATGTTAGTGACTAAAAAACAATGATGTCCGCGCTGTCCAGATGTTTCAATCTGCATGTGAACAATGATTTTGAGTACTAATTGATTGTTTGACTCATTTATTTAATTCAGGACTCTTCCACTTCATGACTCTCAAGGTGACATGCTGAACACACCCCTCAAACACTTCTGCCCCCCACCTCGGTGATGAGTCTCTTCTTGAAACCACAGCTATACTTATGCAACTACAGCTAGCACATGTAATTTGGTGAGATCAAAATGAACCCCGCAATTTGACTTTAATGGGTTACACAAAACAGTAGAGAGATTTTCAATGGGACTCAGTTGTTAAGCAATCTGAAAGTCCTCCTGAATTTCATCAACATCTAATTTATTTTGATTGATCCAGCTTAAATACTTTTGTTCATAACAATATAAGGTTGTTCTGCGTTTTCGGCCATTTTCCCTAATACCTCCAATTCCTTCCACATGGTTATGGTTACTAAAACCATCGCTAGGCTGACCATTTTCTTTTCCAATATCACTTTTTGAAACTTTGATTGCCATATGCACAGTAGCTCATTTTCCAGCCTGGTGGTCCATATATTTCCACGCAGATTACTTCAGGGTGCCTAACAAACGTGTACTCCTTCATTTGATCTAACAAATATCACGTGTCTCACCCAGTAGCCCAATTCCTGACAACCACCCTCCGACCTAGGCAACCCAAACACTAATGTTGCAATCGCACAACACACAGACCTGACCTTGTGCCCATCCCACTAAGTAAGGCACCTTCAAACTACAGAACACATATTCCAACTCATGCTCATTAACTCTCTCTCTCTGAAGTATTCCACACATCATACACTGCACACACCATCATCTTTCACACCCTTGACGACCTCTTGATCACATGAACATGGTTTATCCCCACATCCTAGCACATCCTAGATATCCTCCTTCCGAAAGGCAATAGATTCCATCATGTGGTCCATGGATATCAGAAGGGAGGAAGGCTCATTGTATTTCATAAGTCCTCCTGCTCCTGTACTCCAGGCATGCAAATAAAACAACTCTATCGAGCTTCTGACATGCTTCTTTTCACTCTCTGCCACACAGGACACCACCTTCCATCTCGTCTACAAGACTCCGGGGCAGAACAAGCACTTCACTGATGAATTCTCTGCTCTCTTTGCCATCTCATTCATCCAACATGCCACATCACCCTCCTAGGTCACTTCAGCTTCCCATAGAATTAAAGCTAAAAAAACATGGAACACTCTCTTCAACCTCATTGACACAATCAATGTGGGACAGCATGTTGGACAACCGGCATACTCCAACGCCCAGAAACTCAACCTTGTCTTCTCAACCTCAGCAACAATCCAATGGAAGCCACCCCTACCCCTGGTCAGACTACATCACTGTCCCTTTATCCCTACTCAGCGTCCTATCAACAAACAAAGGTCAAATGAAAAGAGAAGAACACATGTCCAGATCCTTTAACGATTTCTCTATAGCCAACTTAATGCTTGAACTCATCTTTCACGCTATTACTTCCACATCTGACACCAAATCTTTCAAAACAACTTTAAACACTTTATTGAAAACTATGTAAACATTCTTGCCTCAGTGTCAACACCAGAGCAGTACGCGCTCTACTGGCGACAAAAATGCAAAACCCCAGCACTCTCAAAACAACGTAATTTATGCATTGTGCTGATATGTTGTGGTTTAAACTTTTGCATTGCAGAGTTCAATCCGGAAAACATATTTTTAATTTGCTTACAAATACTGTTCCTTTGCAATGTATTGCTGCAGGTTTTCAGAGTGTGTTAGGGTGTGGCCCCTTTCCAGGGCCTTCCAGAGACTTTCCCTGCAACATGCCTGGGCGTGGTTCTGGGCTGGACCAATACTCTATAAAAGAGAGCCAGCCCAACTCCCAGTGCTCACTATTCGGAGGTCCCGGTGCAGAGCAGCAGCTTTTTCCTGAGCTCCTGTCTCGGCGGCTTATTTGGATCTTCCAGACTTCTGCACTTCATCCTTCATTGGTGATCATTATTCCAGGCGGTAACACGGTGGTTGGACTTTCCCGACACCGTTATTGAGAATTTTCATATTCTTGTTTTAATTCTTAAATGAGTAAAAGATTACTTGCGCGCTACCATTTCTTGACATTTATATGGTAGTTTACAAATAGGCAAGATGCACGATTTATTTTATAAAGGTTTGACTTTGTTATTCATTGCGTGCTACCATTTCTTGACATTGGTACGGTGGCTTAAGAATCGGCAAAACGCGCGATTCGTTTTATGGTGTTTAAACATTGTTGTCCATTGCGCGCTACTATTTTTTGACTGTACAGCCCTCCCATGCATTTTTTGTATGTTCGCACTATAAAAACTCAGCACACATACAAATCAGAGACTGATACCTGTTTTAAAATTTTGTTCATAAATGAAGATTGATTTACATTTCACCCTTCTGTATTTGGCTAACTGAAGTGGGTATACTCTATGGGCCAGATGTACAAGGCCCTAGCACCTCCTTGCTCCACATTAGGGCAATTCTTTTTAAGCTAATGTGGCTCAATGAGGCAAAAATCACTGCGCGCTATTTCCAAAGTGGCGTATTCCTACCTGCGCCAGGAATAATGGAAGCGTTCTGGCACTAGGAGGACCGCAAAAATGGTATAATGAAATCTACAAGATTTAATTGCACAATTTTGGCGTCATTTTTAAAGCCTGCTCAAAGCAGGCGTGAAAAGGACGCACTTTGAAATCAATGGGCCTCCTTGCACTTTGCTGCACTCGCGTCAATATTTTTGACACTAGTGCAGCAAAACACCACATTAGCATCAAACATTTTGATGCTATTGGCCTAATGTGCGCCATGGTGCGCCATATTGTAAATGAGTCGCACCCTTGGTGTCGTCAGGTGGCGGTGGGGGGGGGGGGGGGCAAGAAATCTGACACTTTAGTACTGATGCTCCAGATTCTTGTAAATCTGGGTCTATAACTCTTGGATGCTACATTGTTCTACGAAGGGAACATGTTTATTAAGGAAAATTGCTTGTAAAGAATAGAACAGGGCTCCAGCCATGCACCTCCTGTTAGGGAGTCTAAAATAAATGTAGTACATTTTGTGTATGGCAATGGTCCTATTGTGATAACAGTGCTCTCCTACATCTCCTTTTCGCTGTACATGAGTAGGTAATTTAAGTGTGAAGTGTCAATGTCATTCTGAAAAAAATCTAACCTGCTGAAAATTGTTAAGTAAAGATAAACAAAAATGTAGAATCCTATCAGTTGCGTCTTGCTGCACGGTGAAGTTGCGGGGTGACGCGTGGGGGTGAATAAATATTAAATTATAAAAAATTAAAAAATGCACCTTCCTCACTTCGTCGCAGCGCTGCTGCTCCTTCTTCCTGCGGTCAATCCTGGCGCTCTTCGGAGCAGCGTTATGCTTGACTGAAAGCCAGTGCCGGGCTGGAAAGAGCATAGTGCGCATGTATCTTTGACTGGCCCGAGACAGCTGACCAAACAGACATGCACACTGAGGGGAGTGCTCTGTGCACTCCCTTCACTGCTCATATGGCCCCATCCCTTTCAGAACAAAACGATAATAAACATGTTTATTATCGTTTCGTTGTAAAAGGTTTGGCGGGGAGGGAGAGAAGCTCCTCCACCACAACAAAAGAGCCACCGCTGAATCCCATCTGGGAAATTATATGTTAAGGTTGTTAAAATTAGACACATTTTACTGCATTTCCTACCAGTACTAACTTTAAAAATGAAGAAACCATTACAAGAATGTAAACTTTACAATGTACAGTTTTGCTTCTCCCAAATGAGTGGTATACAACACCCTTGATTTGTGGCAGTCTGTTAAAGGGAGAAGATACAGGGGATTTGGGGAAAGGTGTGCAGCAAAGCATGAGAAAAAGCTGAATACAGCCGGGTAACACAAATGCAACTGAGTTTAGGGGTCAGAGCAAAACCATAACCAGTAAACAGAAGAGAGAGAAATTAAGTAAGATTAAATATAACGCTTTAGGCTCCTTTATAACATGATAATTCATCAATTACAATTATTTTGGACATGCCAATTTTACCTGCTTTTTTGGTCTCAAATCGCTTTTGTTATAAGGTCTGGTGGCTTAGTGGGCTAATGCATTCAGTGTAGGGGCCTGTGTTTGACCTCGTGGTCATAGGTTCAAATCCTAGTGAGTCCATCAGCCTTTCATTCAGGTTCTGAGGTTGATAGAATAAGTGCCGTTGAGTAACAATAAACATCTGTTATTCAGCACCAATATCTCCATGGGTTAACTTGTGCTTTACAAATAAACATGTTATGTTTACTTTTTTTTCATGACTAATATTCGTTGTTTTTAAATTCATGAGGTACATTGAGCACCCAAGGGTAAATGTATTTATTATTTTCCACGTAATGCAGTGCTGCAACCAACTTTGATGCATTGCTCAAGGGGGAAAACAGAGCGCAGAGCCATACATACTAATATTGGCCTCCTACTGCTGTTTTCCACTGTGCTAGTGCTCTAAAAGGCTGCCTTACATGACATATCACCTCACAGAAGTAAATATATCTTCAAGATAACTAGATGTGGAGTTAAAAATGTAAATAAAAGTAAACTTACCAATACTTTTTGTTTCACCAAACTTTGTTTATTGGTCTTTTTTTTGCTTAAAGGATAACAAGAACAAAGAGTAAAACAGCATTACATCTCAGTGACATCAGAGATAGTACAATGTAGTAGGTTCATCTACAGGATGTAGTGACATTATTATCTTCTATCAAGCATTACAGCGGGTCTTGCCCGTACCAGTTTTACACCCTAAGGTCAGTCTAGTGCTTTAGCGTGTGCTAACACTGGGTTCAGTTCCGGGGGAATGTAACATACAGTATCTATGATTTCACACTGTGTTGCAGGCATCAACCTCAATTATTAATAAAGCCATAAACAATAAACATAAAACATAGCGCCTAGGGAACAGCTCCTTGTGAAGGTGTATGGTAGTGTTGATATCGGGATCAAGGTTCCCAGTAGATGGAGCCGCTGACTCCGAGTCATATGGTCTCCGGCAGCGGGGGGAGCACGAACAATTTAGGCAAGGCGCAGGATCAGCAGTTGCATTCTGCATTGGTCCTTGTCATAGCAGTATGCTACTATCCACATCTACCCTTTAACTTCTGTTGGCACCCGCGTATGCCTATATCTGGACAGTGCCTGCCGGTGTTGCCCCCTCCCCTGGGTTCCCAGCCCTCAGGGGTAAGGTGGGTCTCAATCAAACTGTGACCTGTCCCCCATTGCTTGTGGGCTCTCCCGCTCCTGCGACTCCCATGTCTCCAATATTTAGTACCATAGGGGGACAATAAGGCGTGTGAGAGCACACTCCGAGTGCCTCCTCCCGCTTCAATGCACTCAGCTCTGCCCATGCCCATCTATTTACATCTTACTTCCAGCCCATCAGGGTCAGGCCTGTAGGGGACTTCCAAGTTATAGCTATTCTGTGTGTAGCAAGGACCAAGGCTAAATCCAAGAATCTATTACCAACCTTCCCAGTGGCCGGTCTGGGAAATAGGCCCAACAGGCAATGAGCAGAGCTCGGTGTTAGGGGCCAGTTCACGACCCTCTCCACAGTATTCAGGGTCTGGCTCCAAAACTGCTACACCCTGGAGCATTCCCACGTCATGTGGTCAAATCTGAGTCCTCAGCATTACATCTGGCGCACCCTCTTGGTTCCCCGCCATAGATTGCTCTAAGTCTATGTGGGGTTAGGTATGTTCTATGGACATAATTGTATTGAGTGTATTTGAACTGGGTGTTGAGGGATACCTTGTGGGGGGAGGCCAGTGCTTTCTGCCATTCCGTGCCCGCTATCCCCCTTCCCAGCGTCACCTCCCATTTAGTTCTTAGCAGCTGCAGTGCCTTCCGAGTCATCTCGTTGAGGGTTCTATAGAGCCAGGTGACTAAGTGAGTACCCTCTCCTATTGTCAGCAAGAGCTGGAAGAGTTTGTGCTCATCCGACTCTGCATTCACAGTATCCCATAAGCTTCTTACAGCACCTGTTAGCACTCTGTGAGTAAGATATTGTCCTAGGGGTACTCCGGTCTCCACAGCAAGGTCTTCAAATGGGATTAATATGCCGGTCTGAAAGGTTTCCTTGTGTGAGTTGTTATTTGGTGAGCTAGGTGATTCGCTCTAGTGTTCATGCTGTGCTGACAGGTGTCCATGCAGGTCTGTGAAGGGTGTCCATGCATTGTTGTTGCATGCAGGGCTTGGCATTGGGATGAGTGGGTCGTGATGGTGGGGTGTGTGGGAGATGGTGGAGTGATGGGAGTGAGGGTGAGGGTAAGGGTGGGGAATGTGATGGCATGCAGGTAGGGGGGAGGTAGTAATAGGGAATTGACTTACCAAAGTCCAGTCCTCCTCCTACTCCTGCCAGGCTCTCAGGATGCATGATTACCAAGACTTGCTCCTCCCATGTTGTTAGTTGTGGGGGAGAAGGCGGGGGTCCACCTCCAGTCCTCTGTACAGCGAGTTGGTGTCTTGCTTCTCTGGAACGTACCTTCCCCCGTAGGTCGTTCCACCTCTTCCTGATGTCATCTTTTGTTCTGGGGTGCTGTCACACGGCATTGACCCTGTCCACGACCCTCCGCCATAGCTCCATCTTCCTAGCAATGGATATCTGCTGCACCTGTGATCCAAATAGCTGTGGCTCTACCCAGATGATTTCCTCTGCCATGACCCTTAGGTCCTCCTCAGAAAACCTGGGGTGTCGTTGTGGTGCCATGAGTGTGGTGTGAGTGGTTTGGGTGAGGTTGTGTAGGGTGATGTGTTGGGTTGTGTGTTGTGAGGTGCGTGGGTGGTGTATAGGTGATGGTGGTATGTAGCTCTGGTTGTGTGGGTTCTCTTGCTGTCTCTCTTACTGGTGGCAATGGTTTGTAGTCGTAAAGGGTTGTGGGTAATGTGGTTGTGTGGTTTATAGTGGTGTGGGTGTGTGGGTGTGCTGTGTGTATAAGTGTCAGGTGTGTGTTATTTAATCTTGACCAATGTGGGGTTGTTTTGTATGTGTGTGTGTATTTTGAGTGCAGCGGTATGTACCACCAATGGTTTACCGCCATTGAATGTCCACCAATGTAATTTGTGGGTCATAATGTTGTGGGCATTGTTCTGTTGGCGTAACGGTGTGGGTTTGGATACCGACAGTTTATCACTGACCTTTGGACTGGCGGACTTGTGTGCGGCTATACAGTGATGGATTGGTATGTGAGTGTCATAATATGGTTGGCAGATATCTGCTGCTACGGCGATATGTTGGCGGCAGTCTGCGTGGCAGTAAGTGGAATTTACAGCCAATGTCATAATGAGGGCCAATGTGCCTCAATGTTGGTATAACCTGATAAAAAATATTTTTCATGATGTGAGTTAGCATGCATTTTAGGTTTACAGCCATGCTTGACTTTACTAGACGGTGAGGATTCATGTCTATTCATGCTTCTCTGCCTTTTAGTGGTGTTTGACATCCTTGATCCCCACTCATTAAATCTTATGAATCAGTCTCTCTTATACACACAGACACACACACACTCTCTCTCTCTCTCTCTCTCTCTATCTGTAAAAGGTGGACTTCCACAAGGTTCCATTCTTTCTGTTTTCTTACATGGAATCATAAATACTACAAGACAGATCCATCCACTTGCACTAATATGCTAATCATACTCCTCAGTTCCTTCGTGTCTCAGATCCCTCTAGCATCACAAATTTGAAAATCTTAGAGAAACTCAGTGAATGGATGTATATTATCTCTCAACTATTATCTAATTTCATTCTTCTGTTTTAAATTAACCCTACACCTTCAGAACAAAAATGGCTACATTAATTGCACTCACTTAGCATGTTCCATTCTCTAGTCCCACACATGACGTTTCTTAGCTTTCTCATCAACCAAAATCTGAAGCTGACTGATTATAATGCCAAATCTGCCCCATATCAACTTCAGATAGTCAAAAAACCTAAAGCATTCAATCCCTCACTCTGGCTTGCTTTAAAAATATGGCCTAGTACCTCGTTCTCAGCAATGTAGATGGAGGAAATGCAGTCCTCAACTGGGGCTATGCTCTGTGCAGCTGCTGTATTTGTTACATGCACCAAAAACTGACCACATCATACCTACCCTGCAACAACTTAAACAAAGCAAGGATCAAGTTTAAAATGTCATCTATTACCCACGGGTGCACACTGGCTTACCCTCCTATTCGAATGAGAAATGCAGTTCACCGGTAGAATATGGAATACAAGGAACAGAGGCAGACTCCTCCTTGAAATACCCAAAACCAAAACAATCAAAACTTTGCATCATGCCTTCTCATCTCTTGCACCAAGACTATGGTACTCCATCTCTGACCAAATTAGACTCATCCCAGGGCTACTGGCATTTTGTAAAGAAGTCTTCAAGCTGTACTTGACTGACTGAGGACTCACTAAATATCATATCTATAATATACCTTATCCTATAATATGTTTAATGCAAATGCTAATATCTTTATATTAAATGCAAATATATTATAGGTCAAGCACTCTGCTGCTCTTGGCCTGTGTTTAAGCTACATAAATAATACAAATAAAGAAGTGAACTGCGCACGCAGGCCCTGCAGTAGCAGGCCTGAGACAGGTTTGAAAGGCTACTTTTATGGGTGGCGGAAGCAACGCTGCAGGCCCACCAGTGGCATTTCAGTTTTCAGTTTTCTGCATAAGAGGGGCCATGCAATGGGTGTTGCAGTGGACGTTTCATCGCAACACCCATTGCTTTTGACTCTGCCCCAGATTTACGAGAAATCGTAAATCTGTGACAGCACCAAAAAGTAATGCCACCCCAGGGGTGGCGTTAGCATGGCAAAACGAGGAGGAATGCTTTTATCTCTCATCATTTTTTAAATTTTTTGAATTTTTTGCATTCTGCAGCACACAGAGAAGTGATAAATTGCTATTGTAGATTGTTTATGTGCAGGAAAGTATTCCTTCCTGCACATAAACAATCTTTCAAAAATGACGCTTTGATACTTCTATGTGTGCTGCATTCTGCAGCACACATAAAAGTGCCAAATCGCCTTTGCAGATTGTTTATGTGCAGGAAGGAATACATTCCTGCACATAAACAATCCCTCTCCTCAACATAGACACCCTTGTACTATGGTGCAAGGATGCTTGCGTTGGCACAGGCAGCTTAATTTAGCGCCGGTGCAGGGGGAAACGCAGAGCTGAGCCATATTCTTGTGAATGTGGCGTAGCCCGGTGTTTCAAAACTGGTGCGGTGCTGCTGATTTTGGCCCAGCACTGCGCTGTACCAGTTTCTTGTAAACCTGTCCTACCATAGTATCCCTAGGTGAAGCTCCCACAACATCTTGGTAATGGTGTCCAGACTGTCTCCTCTAAGTTACAGGATTGGGAGTGTATTTTAGAGTATCCTTTAGGTCACAATACACCGCAGGTGTCTATAGTGAGCACTAGATATGCAGTTCTCTGTATTTTTGGGGATTATATGCCTCTTGGCACAAAGGGAAAATGCGGGGCAACACAGCTAAGCAGTCAGTTAGGGACTTTCATTCTTACACTTCTTGGCGTGGCCTCACTGGGTGAAATGTAGGTCTGGATCAATCATAAGTCTCATAACTTAATGTGTGCAGTACTTTATTTGAAAAATAATAAGTGCTGGTGTCCAAAGTGCTGCTCAGGCACCCGCGGCTGGCTCTATACAATGTCAAAGCGGGAATAGCAAGGGTATTCAGTCCCGAATCCACTGCAGGCCTCTTTAATTCAGTGTCATTCACTCCCTGCCTTGTTATCACACTCTTACAGGTGTATCCTTTCTCCCTTGGTGATGGATTTTCTGTATTTCTTTTCCTCCGTCTTTTCGTTTTTTTTCCCCACTGTTGGCCTCGGGAAATGTCTGATGTGGAGAAATAAGTGTTGGTCCCCAAAAATAAGTGCTGGTGCCCCTCATTGGGGTACATAGGCTCAAATTAAGCACTGATTGTGTGACTGCAAAACAGAGCGATCTGTGAGAAAGGCCATCATTTTGCATTTTTAGTTGAGGAGTGGATTCATTACATCTTCAAGCCTTCCCCTATCATGGAGTATGTTAGTGACTAAAAAACAATGATGTCCGCGCTGTCCAGATGTTTCAATCTGCATGTGAACAATGATTTTGAGTACTAATTGATTGTTTGACTCATTTATTTAATTCAGGACTCTTCCACTTCATGACTCTCAAGGTGACATGCTGAACACACCCCTCAAACACTTCTGCCCCCCACCTCGGTGATGAGTCTCTTCTTGAAACCACAGCTATACTTATGCAACTACAGCTAGCACATGTAATTTGGTGAGATTAAAATGAACCCCGCAATTTGACTTTAATGGGTTACACAGAACAGTAGACAGATTTTCAATGGGACTCAGTTGTTAAGCAATGTGAAATGCCTCCTGAATTTCATCAACATCTAATTTATTTTGATTGATCCAGCTTAAATACTTTTGTTCATAACAATATAAGGTTGTTCTGCGTTTTCGGCCATTTTCCCTAATACCTCCAATTCCTTCCACGTGGTTATGGTTACTAAACCCATCGCTAGGCTGACCATTTTCTTTTCCAATATTACTTTTTGAAACTTTGATTGCCATATGCACAGTAGCTCATTTTCCAGCCTGGTGGTCCATATATTTCCACGCAGATTACTTCAGGGTGCCTAACAAACGTGTTCTCCTTCATTTGATGGAACAAATATCACGTGTCTCACCCAGTAGCCCAATTCCTGACAATCACCCTCCGACCAAGGCAACCCAAACACTAATGTTGCAATCGCACAATGCACAGACCTGACCTTGTGCCCATCCCACTAAGTAAGGCACCCTCAAACTACAGAACACATATTCCAACTCATGCTCATTAACTCTCTCTCTCTGAAGTATTCCACACGTCATACACTGCACACCTCATCATTAATCACACCCTTGACGACCTCTTGATCACATGAAGATGGTTTATCCCCACATCCTAGCACATCCTAGACATCCTCCTTCCGAAAGGCAATAGATTCCATCATGTGGTCCATGCATATCAGAAGGGAGGAAGGCTCACTGTCTTTCATAAGCCCTCCTGCTCCTGTACCCCAGGCATGCAAATAAAACAACTATTGAGCTTCTGACATGCTTATTTTCACTCTCTGCCACACAGGACACCATCTTCCATCTCGTCTACAAGACTCCAGGGCAGAACAAGGACTTCACTGATGAATTCTCTGCTCTGTTTGCCATCTCATTCATCCAAAATGCCACATCACCCTCCTAGGTCACTTCAGCTTCCCATAGAATTAAAGCTAAAAAAACATGGAACACTCTCTTCAACATCATTGACACAATCAATGTGTTACAGCATGTTGGACAACCGGCATACTCCAACGCCCAGAACCTCAACCTTGTCTTCTCAACCTCAGCAACAGTCAAATGGAAGCCACCCCTACCCCTGGTCAGACTACATCACTGTCCCTTTATCCCTACTCAGCGTCCTATCACATGTCCAGATCCTTTAAAGATTTCTCTATAGCCAACTTAATGCCTGAACTCATCTTTCACGCTATCATTTCCACATCTGACACCAAATCTTCCAAAACAATTTTAACACTTTATTGAAAACTATGTAAACATTCTTGCCTCAGTTAAGACATGCAAGTGCAAGCCAAAACTGTCAGCATCCTGGTAGTCTAAAGACCTTGCTGAAAATAAATAATCCATCCACAGATAGGAAAGAAAATGTAAGAAAAACAGAAGTCCTGATTACCTCTGAATATTGAAACCTCTCTTTGCAACACTCAGACAGCTCATCACACCAGCTAACACAAAGTACTATCCCAACATCATCATTGAAACCTCCAACAGTAGGTAGCAGAACACTTTTCAAGAAGGTCAAGCACGGAATCAACCCTTGCCAGACCCACGCATATCTCACTCCACAGAAAAGTGCAATGCTATCAATGTTTTCTTCAGTGAAAAAATACAGATCTGACAGCACATAAACAACACTGAGCCAGTAATTTCCTACCCCACTCCTCATCATCGAAACCTGCAGTGGTCATCCTTCAAAGACTAAAGGGCATATTTATAATGTCCTAGCGCCACCTTGAGCCCCATTAATGTAATTGTTTTTGATGTTAATGTGGCCCAACGAGGCCAAAATCCCCCTGCCTTACTTACAGGATGGCACAATGCATGCATTGCGCCACTCAGTAACCCTTTGCGCTACATTATGCCTGTGCAAGGCATAATGTAAAGGGGGCATTTCCCCGTTTTGGGGGGGGCAAAAGAATGGCATAAGGAAATCTATGAGATTTCTTTATGCCATTTTTGACAACACTTTTGACGCCTGCTCAAGAGCAGGTGTTAAAAGGGGCATTCCATTCTTTAGAATGGGACCCTATGTACTTTGCAGGAGTAGCACCAATATTTTGGCGCTACTCCTGCAGAGTAAATCAATAGCGTCATGATAAATGACGCTATTGCCTTTTACCCCGTGCCATAGTGCCCTGTATTTTAAATATGGTGCACACATATATATCAGTGGAGAAGTGTGGCTCAATGGTTAGAGCGGCAGAGATCTGGTTCAAGACCAGGGTTTAAGTCCCGCTTCGGCAGGTCTTCGGCTCAATTCCCCTTGACCAGATAATTCTCGCCTCGGTGCCTAATCTAATTCATGGGTCCCACTCTGGGCAATAGCTTGCTTAATCTCCACAACGGCCCCAACAGCGCTTGGATGCCTGGCTTCACCCTGGGGGTGCTCAGGAGTGGGTGCCTCACAGGGAAAAGCCAGGAGGGGTTCCATAGCGGTATGAGTACAGTGCCTTGAGACCCTAATGGGTGAGTAGTGCGCTATACAAGTGCTAATTTACATATTTTTTTTTTTTACATTTACACATGGTGGCAATAGGGTGGTGCTAAGGGGCGCAGGGAAATTGGTGCTGCACTCGGTGCAGCAGCACTTTCCATAAATCTGTCCCTCAGTTCCCTCAGATCTCACCAACATACTCAGCTACCTCCAAACCACTTCTTATGAAGATGATGTCTTACCCTCACCCTTCATCAAAGCACTCTCTGGGGATGTTCTGTCACCATTGTTAATGCCTCCCTCACTCAATGCATCTGCCCAGAAGCTATTAAGATGAGCCGGATCATGTCAAGCCTAAAGAAACCTACCCTAGAGCTTTGCCAACTACCAGTCCATCACTCACCTACTATTCATTGGCAGGATCACTGAAAAAGCAGTCTATATTCATCTCCAATATCATATTAAGGCTAATGATCTCCTGCATAAATTCCAGTCTGGCTTCAGATCAGGCTGCAGCATAAAGACTACTACATTACACATCATAGGTGATGCCCTCCTGACCATAGACAGATATGTCCCCTACCTCTTAATAGTGCGGAATTTCTCAGCTGCCTTCAACACAGTTGCCCATCTCACCATTATATGCACCCTGGAGTCTCAAATACAATTCACTAGCAATGCCCTTCACTGGTTCACCTCCTACCTTTCCAACCATCACCAGTTTGTTCACTAGGGCACTTACATGTACTAAAAACCATATCATGTCCGGGCTACCACAGGGTTACATGCTGTTGCTTTCATCTTCCAGCACCACATGGAACCACTTGAGGCTCTAATCACAGATAAAAGCATCAGGATTTACCAATATGCGAATGATACACAACTCTGCTTGGAAGTCTCATTTTGTTCAGATATCCAACACCTCAAACACTACTTGCACATCACCCAGACCTGGATGTCCAGTGCCTACCTGAAGCTCAAACCAACAAAAATTGAATTTCTGGTATTTGCCAAAAGCAACAAAGAATAACAACAGTTCAATGAAATGGACCTTGACTGTTTCAAACCCCAGGCAAGTCATTTGGCTCGACCTTAGACACCAGCCTCACCACAAGAGAATACATTGCCAAGAAAACAAAGTTGACATGGTACCAGCTCTCTCTCCTAAAGAAAGTCAAACCGTTTCTTCCAGTACTGCTGTGCAAGCCCTTGTATTCTTCCATTTAGATGGTAGTAAGGCACTGTTCCTTAGCATCTCAGAATCTACACTGACATCCCTTAAGGTCATCCTACATTCAGTAGCACATCTCATTCAAGGTCAGAAGAAATGTGATGACATCACCCCTATCCTAATGAACCTCCATTGGCTACCTTTCCCAGCCAGCACCATCTTCAGAATCAGCTGCATCATTTACAAACCCCTCACAACCAGCACACCCCATTATCTCACATAGAAGCTCACCATCTCAGCTTCTGACACAGCATGAACCCACCATGCAGTTAACCTCTTATTGCAGTCCACAGCAACCATCACAGACATGACTAAGGGCTTTCATGAGGATTACAGGGTTCCTCACACAGCATACAGTTTGATATTGGAATCGCATTAGACCGCTTACTACAGGAGAACAGCTATGACCCAGGCCTTAAAAAGCCCCAGAACTGTGTGCCATCAGGGCACAAAACAAATGTTGGCTGTGCACTATGAAATACTGATTGGAACAACACAATAAGAATGAAGAAGCATTAATTGTCGCCGTATTGTACTTGCTCTTTCTTAATACTTAATAATCTTTTAATTATTGTGCATGGAATCTTGAAAAATACTATATGAATGTATACTTATAGATACTGGCATTTCCAAACCTCTGTAAACACAATTAACCCATAGGTGGATGAGAGGGCCTTTCCCAGAGTATGTAAATGCATGAGCAAACCAATGTCTATACCACTTAGAAGAATTGAATTGCCCGTAGGTGGGCGAGAGGGCCTTTCCCAGAGTATGTAAATGCATGAGCAAACCAATGTCCATTCCACTTAGAAGAACTGAAGGCCCCAGTAGCCCCTTCTTTACTAACACATAAGTTCACCATCTCTGGTGGGTCACATCACACCAGCTGCCAGGGCACCCTCAGAATGCAGACTACATGGTGTAAAAAGAAAAAAACAAGGCAGCATCCACCTATGCACCCAGGATCTGTAACAACATCCCCATATTCATCAGGGCCGCCCGAAAGCTGCTGAAATGTAGGCAAGGGTTGAAGATGCACATCTTTAAAAAATGTATTAACTGTCCATAAATTGGCTAACTTTCCTATCACTCATTGAGTTTATGCTTGTCTTTCACTCTGTACAGCCCTCTCCTGCATTTTTTGTATGTTCGCACTATAAAAACACAGCACACATACAAATCAGAGACTGATACCTGTTTTTAAATTTTGTTCATAAATGAAGATTGATTTACATTTCACCCTTCTGTATTTGGCTAACTGAAGTGGGTATACTCTACGGGCCAGATGTACAAGGCCCTAGCACCTCCTTGCGCCACATTAGTGCAATTCTTTTTAAGCTAATGTGGCTCAATGAGGCAAAAATCACTGCGCCCTATTTCCAAAGTGACGAAATGCCTACCTGCGCCAGGAATAATGGGAGCGTTCTGGCGTTAGGAGGCCCGCAAAAATGGTATAATGAAATCTACAAGATTTAATTGCACAATTTAGGTGTCATTTTTAAAGCCTGCTCAAAGCAGGCGTGAAAAGGACGCACTTTGAAATCAATGGGCCTCCTTGCACTTTGCTGCACTAGCGTCAATATTTTTGACACTATTGCAGCAAAGCACCACAATAGCATCAAACATTTTGATGCTATTGGCCTAATGTGCGCCATGGTGTGCCATATTGTAAATAAGGCGCACCCTTGGTGTCTTCAGATGGCGGTGGTGGGGGTGCAAGAAATCTGACACTTTAGTACTGATGCTCCAGATTCTTGTAAGTCTGGGACTATGACTCTTGGATGCTACATTGTTCTACCAAGGGACCATTTGTTTATTAAGGAAAATTGCTTGTAAAGAATAGAACAGGATTTCAGCCATGCGGCTCCTGTTAGCGAGTCTAAAATAAATGTAGTAAATTTTGTGTATGGCAATGGTCCTATTGTGATAACAGTGCTCTCCTACATCTCCTTTTTGCTGTACATGAATAAGTAATTTAAGTGTGAAGTGTCAATGTTATTCTGAAAAAAATCTAACCTGCTGAAAATTGTTAAGTAAAGATTAACAAAAATGTGGAATTCTATCAGTGGCGTCATGCTGCATGGTGAAGGTGCGGGGTGACGCGAGGGGGTGAATAAATATTAAATTATAAAAAATAAAAAAACTCACCTTCCTCACTTCGTCGCAGCGCTGCTGCTCCTTCTTCCTGATAGGAGGCACAGGCTCCCAGCCCACCCTGCGGTTAATCCTGGCGCTGTTCAGAGCAGCGTTAGGCTTGACTGGGAGTCAGTGCTGGGCTGGAAAGAGCATAGTGCACATGTATGTTTGGCCGGCCCGAGACAGCTGACCAAACATACATGCACACTGAGGGGACTGCTCTGTGCACTCCCTTCACTGCTCGTCATCCATATGGCCCCATCCCTTTCAGAACAAAATGATAATAAATATGTTTATTATCGTTTCGTTGTAAAAGGTTTGGTGGGGGGGGAAGCTCCTCCACCACAACAAAAGAGCCACCGCTGAATCCCATCTGGGAAATTATATGTTAAGGTTGTTAAAATTAGACACATTTTACTGCATTTCCTACCAGTACTAACTTTAAAAATGAAGAAACCATTGCAAGAATGTAAACTATACAATGTACAGTTTTGCTTCTCCCAAATGAGTGGTATACAACACTCTTGATTTGTGGCAGTATGTTAAAGGGAGAAGATACAGGGGATTTGAGGAAAGGTGTGCAGCAAAGCATGAGAAAGAGCTGAATACAGCCGGGTAACACAAATGCAACTGAGTTTAGGGGTCAGAGCAAAACCATAACCTGTAAACAGAAGAGAGAGAAATTAAGTAAGATTAAATATAATGTTTTAGGCTCCTTTATAAGATGATAATTCATCAATTACAATTATTTTGGACATGCCAATATTACCTGCTTTTTTGGTCTCAGATTGCTTTTGTCATAAGGTCTGGTGGCTTAGTGGGCTAATGCATCCAGTGTAGGGGCCTGTGTTTGACCTCGTGGTCATAGGTTCAAATCCTAGTGAGTCCATCGGCCTTTCATTCAAGTTCTGAGGTTGATAGAATAAGTGCCGTTGAGTAACAATAAACAACTGTTATTCAGCACCAAGATCTCCATGGGTTAACTTGTGCTTTACAAACAAACATGTTATGTAACCTTTTTTTCATGACTAATATTCGTTGTTTTTAAATTCATGAGGTACAATTAGCACCCAAGGGTAAATGTATTTATTATTTTCCACGTAATGCAGTGCTGCAACCAACTTTGATGCATTGCGCAAGGGGGAAAACAGAGCGCAGAGCCATACATACTAATATTGGCCTCCTACTGCTGTTTTCCACTGTGCTAGTGCTCTAAAAGGCTGCCTTACATGACATATCACCTCGCAGAAGTGAATATATCTTCAAGATAATTAGACCTGGAGTTAAAAATGTAAATAAAAGTAAACTTACCAATACGTTTTGTTTCTCCAAACTTTGTTTATTGGTCTTTTTTTGGCTTAAAGGAGAACAAGAACAAAGAGTAAAACAGCATTACATCTCGGTGACATCAGAGATAGTACAATGTAGTAGGTTCATCTACAGGATGTAGTGACATTATTTTCTTCTATCAAGCATTACAGCAGGTCTTGCCCGTACCAGTTTTACACCCTGAGGTCAGTCTAGTCCTTTACCGTGTGCGAACACTGGATTCCGTTGCGGGGGAATGTAACATACAGTATCTATTATTTCACATTGTGTTGCAGGCATCAACCTCAATTATTAATAACGCCATAAAAAATAAACATGAAACATAGCGCCTAGGGAACAGCTCCTTGTGAAGGTGTATAGTAGTGTTGCTATCGGGATCGGGGTTCCCAGTAGATGGAGCTGCTGACTCCGAGTCATATGGTCTCCGGCAGCAGGGGGAGCATGAACAATTTAGGCAAGGCGCGGGATCAGCAGTTGCATTCTGCATTGGTCCTCGTCATAGCAGTATTCTACTATCCAAATCTACCCTTCCACTTCTGTTGGCACCCGCGCATGCCTATATCTGGACAGTGCCTGCCGGTGTTGCCCCCTCCCCTCGGTTCCCAGCCCTTGGGGGTAAGGTGGGTCTCAATCAAACTGTGATCTGTCCCCCATTGCCTGTGTGCTCTCCCGCTCCTGCGACTCCAATGTCGCCAATATTTCTGACCATAGGGGGGCAATAGGGCGTGTGCGCGCGCACTCCGCGTGCCTCCTCCCGCTTCAATGCACTCAGCTCTGCCCATGCCCATCTATTTACATCTTACTTCCAGCCCACCAGGGTCGGGCCTATAGGGGACTTCCAAGTTACAACTATTCTGTGTGTAGCAAGGACCAAGGCTAAATCCAAGAATCTATTACCAACCTTCCCAGTGGCCAGTCTGGGAAATAGGCCCAACAGGCAATGAGCAGAGCTCGGTGTTAGGGGCCAGTTCACAACCCTCTCCACAGTACTCAGGGTCTGGTTCCAAAACTGCTACACCCTGGAGCATTCCCACGTCATGTGGTCAAATCTGAGTACTCTGCATTACATCTGGGGCACCCCTTGGTTCCACCCCCTGAGATTGCTCTAAGCCTATGTGGGGTTATGTATGTTCTATGGACATAATTGTATTGAGTGTATTTGAACTGGGTGACAAGGGATACCTTGTGGGGGGAGGCCAGTGCTTTCTGCCATTCCGTGCCCGCTATCCCCCTTCCCAGCGTCACCTTCCATTTGGTTCTTAGAAACTGCAGTGCCTTCCGAGTCCTCTCAGTGAGGGCTCTATAGAGCCATGTGACTAAGTGAGTACCCTCTCCTATTGTCAGCAAGAGCTGGAAGAGTTTGTGCTCATCCGACTCTGCGTTCACAGTATCCCATAAGCTTCTTACAGCACCTGTTAGCACTCTGTGGGTAAGATATTGTCCTAGGGGTACTCCGGTCTCCGCAGCAAGGTCTTCAAATGGGATTAGTATGCCGGTCTGAAAGCAGTCCAGGGGTGACATCACTCCCACCTCCTACCAAGGGCGCATTTGTCGTACTGTATAACTCGTACCATCATGGGGAGTCTGAGGGAGGGCCAGAACGTTACACAAGAACGCAGGAATCGGAGCGCTTTTCCTAGGTTTCTATTGCTAAGGCCTTAGAGGCCATGAATATTTGTATCCCCAGATATCTGAACGTATGGGGAGGCCAGGCGATGTTGGGGGGACAAGTGAGGGGGCATGCCGCACCTGCATGCAGTGGAAACACTCAGGTTGTTTTTCTATTCATTTTAAGGCCTGAGGGGCCTGCAAATTCCTCAAGTATGTTTAAAGCTCTTGGGATCCCAGTTATGCCTTCTCATAAATAAACTAAGAGGTCATCTGCATACAATGAGATAATGTGGTTAGAAGTGCCCCATTGCGCTCCTCTGTCCTTTCCCTGCATGAGGAATTGAGCTGCTAAGTGTTCAAAGGCTATAGTGAACAGCAAGTGGGAGAGGGGACAACCCTGTCTGGTTCCTCAAAATATTCTGTAGGCTTCCGATATGGTCCTACCCGTCTTTACTCTTGCCATCGAGGAACTATATAATAGCTCCACCCATTTCACCCAGTGTTCACCCAGCTGAATTCTGATCATCACTGCCCTCAACTAATCCCATCTCAGAGAGTCAAATGCTTTCTCCAAGCCAATGGAGATAAGCATAGCATTGGGGTGTTGCATGTCGTGTGGGATTTGTAACAATGAGTACAAGTGCCTTTGGTTCAGGGAGGTATTACGTGTGGGTATGAAACCATTTTGATCATCATGTATGAGGTGGGAAACGTGGGGGAGTAGTCGATTGGCCATGACTTTACTCAATATCTTGAAGTCACAGTTCAGCATGGACAATGGAGTGAAGTCGGTCACCAGGGCCTCCTTGCCCTTGGTTTTGGGCAGGGGGATCACCAGCGCTTCCCTCATTGTCATTGGAAGGATGCATTTTTCATACACCTCCGAGTATAGTTCAACCAGTTGGTGTGCCAGGATCTCTGTGTATGTCTGATAGAACTCCATAGGGAGTCCGTCTGTACCCAGCGTTTTGCCTGCTGCCAGTTGTTTAATGTCGGTCTTAACCTCCTCTAAGGTTATTGGATCACCCAGGGGGCCCCTGTCTGCCTGCTTGATTGTTTGTAGTGGAAAGGTCTGCAATCAATGCTAACGTCAATGGCAGTCCTTTACACCTTCTGGGGAATATATACATATCCTGTCTGCTGTGCGGAGACTTGTGTTCCGGGTACCCAAATTCCCAGGGCGCACCAAACAGGCTAGCATTCTACTGGATCTACCCTCCTCATCGTGGACTCGTGCAATTGTTATATGCCTCATGCGCACAGGTTTGATGCTGTGGCGCCCCCTGACTTGCACCTTGGTTGTTACCTCTATCATGTATTTCCCTCTCTAGGTGATCCAGGTCTCGCTATAGGGTACGTCAGATCCCTACTGATTGACACATACAGTGTCCTTGTATCACTACTTTCAGCGTCTCCTATTCAATGCTTCGGGCCGTGGTGGACCCCTTATTAGCGGTGATGTGTTCAATTAAGGAAGTCCGTTGGGAGTCTCTATTAGTCACGTCTTCTAACGCCTGAGGCTGTAGTCTTCACGTAGAGATTGGGGGTCTTTCGCTTACGCAGCACCATGTGAGTAACAGTGGACCATGGTCAGACAGGGTTCGCCCTAGGTATTTAGGGTGCACAATCTTGGGGCTTAGGGTCTTAGGGGCATATTTATACTTGGTTTGTGCTGAATTAGCGTCATTTTTTTAACACTAATTCAGTGCAAACCTAACTCCATATTTATACTGTAGTTTGACGCTAGACCCGCCTAGTGTCAAAAATATGGAGTTAATGTCCTTTTAAGGATGCGTGAAACCACCTTGCGTCAATGAGATACAAGGTAGGGGTTCCCATCCAAAAACTGACTCAAAGCCCCATGCGCCATATTTATCCAAAAGGGCAAAAATGACACATGGTTGGGAGGCAGACCCAAAAAATGATGTTAACTCTGATTTGCGTCAAAGTTTAACACCTGGGTCATGGCAGGCCTTAAAATGAGGCAAACACACCACTACTTAAGGAAAACACACACAAGCAACAATACAGACCAACAGGACAACATGGAGGTGCTACCGATGCAGCTTGCAAGACAACGCCGACTACAGGACCAACGGCAGCAACCACCACCACCCCAACACTGCCCACCAAGGCAACTCAGAAGGCAGGAGAGACTTTTCAGAAACAGGACAACCATTCATGGCCTCAGGGAACAGGATATCAATCGGAGCTATTGACCCAGCTGCCAAGTCATACTGCAGTTACTGCACCATATTGATGCACAAGCCACAATACCTGATTCACTTGTATTTCAGTGCACCAGGGAAGTGCCATGGATTTTACACCCAAATACAAATCATGCCATGGAGTACCATCTTAAATGTGTTGGCCACATATGGCTGTTGTAGGGTATAGCACTACATGTGTCTTAGGCCCAGTGCATGTGTGCAGATGTGTGGCTCTCAATCACCAGAGTGTCAGTGTCAATGTGAGTTTCTAGTGGTATGTCTGTTGTACTGTCTTCAAGTAGGATCACTAGCTCACTCATCTAAAATGTTACAGACTGTGATATGTTGTCCACTCATAGTGACAGTGATATGACACTGAGCATGTTTTTCCATCCACGTCTTACAGGTGGACCTGCCCCCTACACCATTGGAGGAGTGGCAAGATGTCAAGACTCAGATGTATCCAGTAAGTGTGATAATGTCTGTCCAGGGTAGTGATTGCGGCTGTTGTGTGAGTGACTCTTGTGTGTTGCACTCAATGCTAGATATGATGACCTGGCATGTGATAAGATTTCAAAGTAGGCTGGATGGTTACATCATGTTCCGTGGAAGGGTTACCCATTCACAAGCAGAGTCATATCTTGGGAGTCTTGTGCTGCGCAGTCGGCAGCAGTGTATGAACAAGGTGATTAGTAGCCACGTGTAGGCCCACATGTGACTTGGAAGTGCACCACTGTCAGTATATTGGTACTGGGTCATGCCATCATTCTCACAACACAGTGATGCACCAGTTTTCCAAACAAATTGGTGCATCCCTATATTGTCATGTACATGGAGGACTGGGTGGGTAACTGTCCCCCAGCATGGTTCCCCATAAGTTGTACTCCATTTATGTGACATTTATGTGGTATGTAATAGGAGTGCATGCAGGTCAACGCCAGGCGTCTGCTGGCATCAATGTGGGTGCCTAGGGAAGTGTGTTGGCAAATCAGGTGTAGATGGGTGTCATGTAAATGTGAATGACCTATGGATACCTGCTTCCTAGTTGGCAGCCCTCCACACATGTGGTCCACTCCCTGACTCAATGTATAACTGGACATGCCTTAGTGGTTGGCCTCGACAGTTGTGATGATGGATTGCGTGCCCATCCTCCCTGAGCCACAGGAGTAGGGGAAAAACATATATGTAGGTAGATGTGATGGTCACAGTTTAGATGACAGTCATTTTAATCAGGCTTGCATGTGTCCCAACAAACACTGACCCCTTATGATTAGCAACTGCATACCATACTTCCAATGAAATCTACTAATTACTGGTGTTGTGTGTTTTAAAGTTGACTCAGATGATGAAGATTAGTGGGCCTGGCCCATGTGAAGTTGTTGCTGCATTGCTGCCTTTGCATTGTGACACATTGCACTAAATCAATGCACAGATTAGTTTTTTGGGTTCCAACTCTTGTTGTGAATCGTTATGGTATCAATGGCATGATGGGTAAGCAGCGTTGCTGTTACATTCATCAGGGATATTGTATTATCTGGAATGTGATTCGGAGTGCATGTGAAAATCAAGGCAGAGTGTTAGAGTATCATCTGTACATTCATCACACAATGCTGACACTGATGATTGCCTGTCTCAACAGCTGCCAACATGGACAGTGAGGAACTCAGGGGATTCCAGAAGAAGGCAGTGCGCTATCACCACATATTAGATGTGGAGTCTGGGTACCACAGGATGGCACAACGCTATTGAAAGGAGTGAGCCACTGAGGAATGGCGGGCACTCAGTGGGGGGGACCCGCACTGCCCTCAAAGAGTGTACCGAGCACCACAGCTAACCAGGGTGCCACAGCTGCCACCGTCACTACTGTCCCACCTGCAACCCCCTTTACATTGGCACCACAGCCCACCACGCCTGCTGCAATGGACATGTCGGCAATAAAGGACCTACAGAAGGACATGAAGCAGGTCCTCAAGAAGCTGGACAGCCTAAAGAAGGAGGTGAACGCAACACAAAGAGACTGAAGGCCATCAAGAGGACACTCATGAGGGCCAACCTCTGAACTGATGCCTCCTGTTCACCTCCAGTTCAGTCCCCTCCCTCCTCATTCCTTATCTTATTTTGTAGTGGGTTTTAGGGGGTTAGTGATAGGTTAGATTAGGTTAGTTGGTTAGAGAGGATAAGTAGCTTTAGGGGATGGGTTTTCAAATTATGACATCTTAGTTTGTGGGTGGGTGGTTGGGTGGGGGGTAATGTTGGGCCAATTGTGTTTAAAAAAGATTAAAACATGATAAAATATACAAAAATATATATATTTGTTTAGGATTAGATAGTATATGTTTAGGTTAGTATATGTTGTCATGCATGTGTCTTGTGATATAAGGTTGGTGGGGGGCCAATGTTTAGAGTGTGTTGTTAAATGTGGTAAGCATGTTTAGCATACGGTGGTTAGGGCCAGTTGTGGGTAACGCATAGGTAGGATAGACTAGGTTAGGATAGGTGTTTAACAGAGTTTTCAGTTCAGTTTTCTACATATATAATAAAAGTGTGGGTACTCCCTTACTGCATGTGACATATGCTTGGGTCTCAGGGTCTTCCCATGAGTGTACAGTGCCAATTGACTGTTGGCCTGGGGATTCCGTCCTGCATCCAGATCCCTCTCTTGACATGTTCATTCCTACTTCCAACTGAGCTGTCACATAGCCATCTACAACACATCTACTTCTCAATGCATCTGACATCCAATGTACCCACCACTCAAGGTGACTATGGTTCCAATGTATTGGACAGGTAGGTGTGTTTTTTAAGCTGTCATTGTTTTGGTTCTGTGTCGGAATGTTGGGCACTGTTGGATGTGTGCCTGCAGCCTGAAGTTCATGTCAACAATGCTAAACTGAGCAGTGCCAATTTCAGATGAGGTTAAGTATATCTATTTCACACCAATGTGTTAATCCTCCGATGTATGTGTTGTCTACTCTGCCTTTCATGGTGGTGGTGGTGGGGCAGAGGGGGCCACACACACTTCAGTGGCTGGAGAAGTGGACACCAAATTCCCGGCAGCTGCCATCTGTGGAACTACATATGGCATCTGCTGATTATTGAGTATGGCAGTAACACCCCTGTGGTAGGCAGCCATGTCTGTCCTGAGGGAGGCCAGTTCCTGGTGCATAGAGTCCAGCTTGTTGTCATGCATGCAGCAGTGAGATTGGGAGGGCAGGTGTTGTGCCAACTCCCTCACAGCAGTGGTTAGGTCCCTCACACACTGTTGGACTCCATGCAACGGGGATTGTTTGCCTAGTTTGGCTGCTGTCTGTTCAGTGGCCGTTATGGTGCATGTGCGCATGCCCTCGAGGCTGACTGCCATACTTTGCATCCCCACCTGCACCTCCTTGGCCAGCTCCCGCTGGATTCCCACTACTATCCTCTCAAAGGTGGTCCCTGTGTCCTCGGAGTCCTCAGCTGTGTTGGAGCTGACAGGTCCTACTTTTGGGGTGGTGGGTGGGGCCTCTGGTATGGCTGCTACATGAATGCTCCTCCTTGCGTCTAGAGGTGGTGTCTGGAGGGCTCCTAGGACATGTTGGAGGGTTTCCTGGCTGATGGTTGTCAGCTGGTCATCCAAGTCATCAGGGTAGTCCAGGACAGGCAGATCCGCAGGAGAGCCATTGTCCTCTGCAATGAGAAATTGTACAATTAGTGTCTTTGTGCTTTGGGCAGTTGATATGTGACATCACTGACTTCCTATTGGTGACACATTGTCATCTTGGTTCCCATACATTGTTCCTGTACTTAATGTTTGCAGTCTCTCAGCCCCATGTCCCATCTGCATGTGACATGTAGGGAAAGGCAGTTTGAGCAATTGTCTGCTTCACATCTTCTAGGAGTGGGTTCTGTCCTATTTGTGGCTTGCCACCTTCTTGTCCTCATCAACCCTCCCTATGCTTCCATTTGCATGGTGAGGCCTTGCAATGGGTGTTGCTGTGATGATGCCACAGCACAACACATGACAATATTGCACTGTCTCGGTCTTTCATGTTTCACATACACCTATGCGGTGCTGGGACCTAGCATCACCCCATACAGGGCATTGCCAAGACACAATGCACTTTTTACCACTGATAGTTCCTCATTGTGATGTCTGCGTATGTGTGCTACTTTGCATTGCACTGATGGACCTGGCAGAGTTACATTTCCTCTTGTGACTGTGTGGGTGTGTTTGCCTTCCTAAACACATGTGTCCTCCCCCTGAATGCAGTCGTCCTTGCACTATGATACCTGAAATGGTGCATAGTGGCATTGCAGCTAATGTGACACAGGCACGTAAACCCAGGGATGGCCAGCATGGGTGTGAGATTACGGCTGTGTACATCATTATGTATGTGACAGTGCCTGATGGTTATTGAGTCTATGGACATGACCAGTTGACAGGAGTTGCACTTGGATAGGGATTGATGGGGATTGCTCACGTAGTTATACTGAACCCTCATTTCGAGTGTGTTTGTTCTATGGGCACCTAACTGCCTTTTTCTAAATTTACCAGCGCCAACAGCAAAGGTGGTAGTGGCAACTGTTGTCAATGGGGAATGCCCCTTGGGCGAATGGCCTGGCACTGGGCAGTTTCCTACAGTTTACATTCTGGCAATACCAGCTGTCCTGTGACACCAGACCAGTTTTATGTTCAATCCTACCCTCCTGGTCTGTTTCAGCATTTCCACCAGCCTTGGCATGGCAGTGAACCCCCCGCAGAGGCTGTTGGTGTTGTGTTGTAGTGTGCCAATGCATGGGCATTGCAGGGGGTCCCAGGCCCTGGCTCTTTGCCCTTTCCACTGCCTGATTTGCAGGGCTGACATGCATTGTGTATACGCTATGTGCCTCCCCTTTCTTGCACTTGACATTTTGGCATGTTTTTCCCCCATGCAACTTACCCTGCATATGTGTGGTTTCCTGGTAGTCTGCGCTGTCCTGTCCTGCGATACTAGTGACAATTTCTTCCGGGATGACCGCTGCAACCACCTCCTCCATCTCGTCCAGGTCCTCTTGTGGTGCTGGACTCCCACCTCCGGTCTGCAGTGCTGCCTTCCTGTTCCTTGCCATTTTTTCCTTTGTACTCCGCTTGCAGTCATGCCAGCGCTTCTTGCAGTCCGTACCAGTTCTCCTGACTGCCACACTGTTAATCTTGTCCATTATCCACTGCCAAATTGCCTCTGTCCTTTCAATTGGCAAATTAGAGGTGAGGAAGAGTTGACGTTGGTGCTCCGTCACCTCTCTCACCAGTATTTCATGCTCCTCTTTGCTGAAACAACACTTCCTCTTTTTCTTATCTATCCCCTGGGTCTTGTCAATGTCCTTCTGGCTGGTTCCTGGTTGCCTGGGGTCGCCCTGGGGTCTCTACTGGCTTTGTGGGTCCATCTTTCCTCTCCTTTGCAGTGTTTGCTCTGTTAGCGTCTCTTTTTGACACTATTGCAGGCAAAAATGGTGCATTTCAGTTTTGCGATGTGTTTACATGTCGTAAAATGGATTACGCGCTAACATCATTTTGCCTTACGACAAAGTGCAATGGTTAGCCTCAGGAAAAATTACTCTAACCTATTCTTAGGGCCACCCAGCGTCATAGTATAAATATGATGCCTGGGTGGCGTTAAGAAATGGTGCTACTCAGCGCTAAACTTTTTGACACAAAAATGCGTTAGCACTGTTTTGCATCAAAAAGTATAGATATGGGCCTTAGTGCATACCACACCGTCTATTCTGGTATGGAGGTGGTGCAGCCCCCAATAGTGTGAGTAGTCTCTTTCTTGTGGGTGAGTCCACCAGATATCTTCCACTGCCCAATGGGTTACCCAGTCATTCAGTCCCTTCGCTGTCTTCTGGGCCACAGCCCTAGGTAATGAAGGGTGAGAGTTGTCTAGGTCTGTGTCTAGGGTACAGTTAAAGTCACTTCCCACCAGTAGCTGTCCCCACGAGAGCCTAGCTAATTGGCCTGAGAGGGTGTGTAAAAATGGGATCTGGTCCTAGTTTGTGCGTAAATGCATCCCAGGGTAATATGTCTCCAATGTAACCTGCCCTCCACCAGTACATAAATGCCTTCCTGATCGACGTCATTGGATGTGACCTCGAAGAGAACTCCAGCCCTCACCCATATTAGAGTGCCCCGTGCAAAAGCAGAGTATGTGGTTGCGTGTATCTGCCCCCTCTATCTTTGTCGCAGCCTTTCGACCTCCTGCGCGGTGATATGTGTTCCTTGGAGTAATCCTTGTGGATCCCCCTTCTTTTCAGGTACGCTAGGATCTTATAGCTCCTAGAAATGGTCCCCATACCTCCAATATTCCATGTCACTAGTTTGTATTCTGCCATGGTGGTGGTTTAAGTTCGGCGTGGGATGCATGTCCCTCCCTGTGTCCATGCTCTACTGGCTGCCCCACCCATCTCCTGTACACCTGGAGCCTTATCAAAACATGAATGTGTGTTCTCAGTGGTGCTTTTTGGTTAAATGATAACAACAAAATGCAACTCCCATTCCCCGGGTGATCCTGCATCTCACAATTGCCCACTTCATTTAAACTGAACTTAACCCTTATAACAAGTCAATTAGAGATATTGTCATCAGCTAAACGTTGGGCAAGAATCTGGGGGTGTGCATGGCGGCTGCAGCCCAACAAGTAGGGTGTATAATCCATCAGGAGCCATGTGTGACATCAATGGTGAGTAATACGCTAACCTAGTTCGTCTGCAGTTTGGGAGGTCACTATCAGGTTCTTGTCAGACGGGTGCGAGTCCGAATCAGCAGAGAGTGCTAGCCTGTCAGAGTCCACCTTGCTGGAGTCCCCTGCCATTTTAGTGTTCCTGAATGATGCTGCTGTGTCCAACGCCACCTGTGTGTCCAGTTCGTTCTGTGCCTGGGTGGGACCAGGTCTCCATCTGGGGCGGCCTCTTGCCCTCCAAGACCTTCTGTGCTTCTGTCGGGGCTTCCCCATGGTGTTTGTGTTAGTATCAGTTCCTGCTTTGTAGGTTTCCAGCTAAGTTTGTATGTCCTTCCAGTATCACCAACCATCTGGCCAGGAACAGGAGCGAGTACTGGATGCCCTCCTCCCTGAGCACCCACTCTACCGCTGCATATGAGGCCCTCTTGGACTGCACCTCAGCTGTAAAGTCTGGGAATAAAGTCACCTTGCTGTTCTTCACCTTGTAAGGGCCAGACTCTCTGGCACACAGCAACAGTACATCCATGTCCTTGTAGTGAATTAGCTTGGCCACCACCGTGCGAGGGGGATGACCCAGTGCCAGGGGCCACAATGGCACCCAATGTGCTCTTTCCAATGCAAAAAAGGGAGTAAGTCGCCCTGGGACTACCTCAGTTGTCATCCATTGCTCCAGGTAGGACATCATGTCAGGCCCTTCGACACCCTGAGGGAGGCCAATAATTTGCACATTGTTCCTTCGGCTACAGCCCTCTGCATCCTCTGCCCTGCACTCCAGCCTGTGGACCCGTTTGGTCAGTTGTGCCAGGTGGGCCTTCAGGTCCTGGTGTGACGGTTGTAGGTCTATGAGTGTGGTCTCAGTGTTCGGAACCCTGTTGGCCAGTTTCAGGTGATCTACCCTCAGTAAGCCCAATTCAACAGAGACCTGGCCTATCTCACGCTGGAGAGTTGTTTTAGTGTCATCGATGGCCCCCAGAATCTTGTCCAGGATGGCCTGTATTGGGGGATGGACAGGGTCTGACTTGTCTTGTTTTGCCATCCCGCTCGTCCGCGGCTGACCTCGCGACTGGGCTCTGAGTCTGCTCTTAGTAGTCATCCGCAATTCAAACAGGGAGTCTTTAAGTGGGGGACCCAGTACGCTGGGCTCTCAGATGTCATTCAGTCCCCTAGGCCTTGACTGCAGACTCAGTGCATAGCAGTGTGAAGCGCTCATACCCCTGATAGTCCACCAGGAAGGGTTGCAGTTCATACCCCGGTCCCAGCCATCAGTGAACCCCCATGTGCTGAAGGGGGCAGAGGGCAGCGGTCAGGGCAATCATCAGCCACCTCACTCACCAATTCCAGGCAGATGCCAACCGGCAACAGACAGCACTTTTATTGGTGGCCATCTCCTATCTCCCTGCAGCGATGCAAGATGGAGTGCCCTGGGGGTGCCCTCCACCACCACACCCGGTCACTCCACACTGGTCCCAGCGGGAACTTCAACTGTGGCCCCTCACCTACTCCCGCTCAGCTCACAGTCCCCCCTGCGCTAGGAGGTCAGGTAGGTTGTCGCCTCTGCAGCCAGCTGTCCCCAGGCCACCATCGCGGCTCCACAGGGCACTCACGTGTGCCGGACCACTTACGAGTTCTCATCCGTGCCGCGCCACGTCCCGCGGCCACTTGGCTAGCGGCCAGCGGTGTCAGGAGGCAGTCCCATAAACCGTCCATTGCAGACCGCTTGGTCGGTGCTCCTCCCAGGCCAGCATACCAGCAAAACTCGGCAGGGGGGCAGGCCCGGCTCCTCACCTCCGGTCGCAGCCTTACCCAGAGCAGTCCACACTACGGGGCCATTCACTGTGCCCCAGCTCCAGCCGATGTTCTCATTCGCTCGGGCTCGTGGTTCCTTTCATTATGTGTCTCCTAGGTCCCAGCTTTCAGGCCCCAACCTCTGCGCCCAACCAGCGTGGTAGCCGCTGTGCGGTCCGGGGCCTCCCAGCGACCCCTCCGGCGTACAGTTAAGCGTAGCCGGTGGTCCACTTGCCAAAGGCCAGAGACCAAACGAGGCACGCACGCCATCTCCCCACCACCCCACGGACTTCTCAGGGCATATTCCAGGCCCCGATGGGGTAGTTGTTGCAGGATATTTTTCTGGCTGGCGCAGAACGTTCAATTCAGGCATCCAACATGTTGGCCAGCTTGGCCACACACCCCATAAACTTACCTATACTTAACTTAATTTTATAGTTCTAGTTAATATTCTGGATACAATCTTTTGGCTGGGTGACCTTAAAATTTAAATATTGCATTAGAACAGGAGCCACCCAAATGGATAAGGCAGGGTTACTAATAACAATGACAGGAAAAGATTTATCAATATAAACTGCCTCCACATAACTAGTGAATTAATAGCCACAGCTGAAAATGCCCACTGTCACAAAGGAATACTGGGAGCTATAGGTCCCCTCAACTTGGTTTGAACTATCATTCAGAGAGCGACTTCAAATATGTTTTGGACTTTTAATAATTTTGTTTTCAACTATCAGCATACCAGCTTCTCAAAGTGCACGTTTTTCCACCAATTTGCACTTTTCATAGGGACTTAACCCACTCTCAGAAAAGCTTGTCTTAGTCTGAAAAAAAGACGATTTTTGCCTAAATAAACCGTTTTCATGCATGGTATCCAAATACCAGCTTGTGATTTCTGTAATACAAACGTATCACATTTGTTCTATTAGTTCTGTGGTTACCATCGCATGTCAGGGATGCCCATCATAATGCCAAAGACGCCCACATTATGCCATGGATGTCCTCCATTATGTCAAGGGCACAGTTGTGCCATGGCCGCCCACCATAATGCTCGAACCACCACATCATGTCAGTCATGGACATTATTATTCCAAGGATGGCTGTGATTATGGGACTGATGGTCACAAGTAAGGCAAGCATACTCACAAACTGGCAAGGACAGCTGCCAAGACTAGTCCAAGGATGCCCAACATATGTCAAGATTTACCATTATTATACCAGTGCCAACATTACATCAGGATAATCATAATTATGCCAGAGATTTATCCCTTATATTGGGGGTAACCTATACATTTGATGTTCCCCGACAATAAGAATGGCTTTCAGGCTGAAAATGGGTTTCACGGATGGCAACAACACCAGCAACATACATAGTATGTGAACATAAACATAGAGAAAAGTTGAAACAAATATGCATTTATAAATTCATGTATCACTCCCCCCATGTGAAAAAACAAGGCCATTACCTGTCTCCACTCTCAATCCAGCTTGTTCTCTTCTCTGCAGTGGTGTGAGTGGTTGCACATGAGTATGTGGTCCTGCAAGAGGTTGGGCTGGCAGCCACTCCAAGGATACAGAGATGTTTACCAGTGCCATCTATAAAATGGCTAGACCCAATGAATTATGTATTGTGATGCTCTTCATGAAGATTCTTTCAGGATACTGGCAAGATGCCAGTAGCTCCCGGGGGCGTGTCCAAGATGGCGACCGGGTCGGACGCATAAATCGCAGCTCCGACCCGGCCTAAAATAATAATCCTCTACAAAGACCCTTGACCCGCTGTGGGGTCGAGAACCATCCCCCCCTGCCGCGAAACCAGCGTGGCGGGGGCGGCGGCGAGCGGAGCGGCGAGTGAGCTGCCTGGGGCGCTGGGCTCGCTTCTGTTCTACGGGGCGCTCGGAGCGGCCATTACCGCCACGCGACCGCATTGAGCAGAGACGGGGGTCTTGGCCGGCTAGTTCACAGATTACTGGCACTGCCGAGGGTCACGGACGCGCGGGTGCTGCGGGCCCGCCGCAATCGGCCTCCACGCAGGAGCTGGTGGCCTGAGCCTCCCATCAGCCCACGGCGAGGAGCGAGAGGCAGAAAGCAGGGCTCGTGGTGAGCAAAAGCGGAACTAACGGCTCTCTCTGCCCCAGATCCTGCCACTGTCGGAGGCCCTAGGATATGGTGATATGCTTTCGGAGAGCCTCCAGCGCTTGGGGCGCTAGGCTCGCTGCTGATCTGTGGAGCGCTCGGAGCGGCCATTGCCGCCACGCGACCGCGCTGGGCGGAGACCGAGCGCTGACTGCACTAAAAAGGAGGTGCGGTTGGAGCCGCGATCATGCGGAGTGTCGGGGATCCCCGTAGGCGGTAAGTGGCGGCTCGTTTGCGCTATTGCTTCGCCTCGGGGGCCTCGCTCCATTGATACTGCGGCCGGCAGTGGATACGACGGCTGCACAGGCACTACATAATTCTCCTGTACTCCTCTAAAAAACTTGTGGGCTATCATTTAACCCGGGCGATAACCAGGAGGCTACCAGTCATATAGAAATAAGGACAATTGAAAGGCTAGTCCAGGATTTAACCACCAGTGGCTGTAGCCACAAGGGAACAAAACACCCCATCACACTAGAGGCAAACAAAGAAAAGTTAAGCCAAGTTGGAAGACCTGAGAAAAGATAATATTACTACAATGTAAGACATTAAAACCACAACTAGCAATAAACTGTAGAAGTGACTGACCCAAGAGGCGCCTACCAGTAAGTGTGAGGTAGGAAAAGAGCAGACCGCCTGACATCCTCAAACGCTGAAGCGCAGCTAAACCATTCAGCACCATTTTAATCACGCTACCAGCATTAAAGCACCTAGCCAATGCGATAAAATCAAGCAACGCAACGTTAAATCCTAAGACCAACAACAGCATCGCACAAAAAACACCTAATGGGAAAACCAAAGACTCCACGAGCGCCCCCTGGAACCATGGATTCTGCTACGCCGCCCCTATCTTCCGGGGCCTCAGACACATATCAAGCCCTTCAGAAAATGGAAGGGACATTGCAAACGCACTCAGCACAATTCGAAAAAGTGCTACAAGCCATACTCGAGACCAAAACAACCTTGGAGGCGAAGATTGGCTCAATCACAGAAGATGTTAACTTGCTCCGCACGGACCAACAGGCGCTGGTGGAAAGGGTCGCTGAGCTGGAAAAAGACTCGTTGCACCTCACGCCATCTATGCGTGAGGTTAAGTCACAGCTGGGTGCTATAAAGACAGAAGTTGAGACACTTAAACGCAGAGCCGAGGAAGCCGAAGGCAGATCGCGTCGAAATAACATCCGGTTCGTGGGATTTCCGGAGCGCGTCGAGGGCCCCAGCACAGAACTCTTTATCGAAAAATGGCTGACGGAATCGGTATTGAAAAATAATGTCCCAAAGTTCTTTTCCATAGAGCGAGCCCACAGGGTCCCGGGCAGACCTCCACCACCGGGAGCATATCCACGTCCCCTCATAGGAAAATTACTGAACTACTGTGATAGAGACCTTATACTGCAACTATTCCGAAAAGCAGGCCCAATGCACTTTGAGAACACGCAAATAACCGCCTACCCGGATTTTACAGTAGAGGTACAAAAAAAACGAAACTCATTCTACCGGGTCAAGGAGCGTTTGAGAGAGCACAATATCAAGTACTCCTTATTGTTCCCTGCTAAACTTCGCATACAAGACAATACCCGCACTCTATTCTTCTCTACGCCTGAAGACGCATGGACATGGCTTCACGCAAAAGGTCTAGCTGACCCACTATCACCCAATGATAAAAGCCTACCTCCAAGGGATAAACGCAGACCTCGCAGTAAACATGATAACAAACCTACTCCTGAACAAAGCAAAAGGCAACGGATTTATACATACCTCAGGAGGCACCAGATACACATAGCGATGCTGCAAGAAACCCATCTAGTTGAGTCCTCGCTGGCATATACCAAAACGAAATGGAAAGGCCAATTATACGGGACCACCTTCTCAACATATGCTAGAGGAGCGATAATCTGGATAGCCCCCGGGGTTCCATACATTATGTCCCGCACGCAATGTGACCCAAACGGGCGGTACGTGGTACTGGAGGGTACTTTAGATGGAGTCCCCCTAGCCCTGATAACATTATACACTCCTAATACAAATCAACAAGACTTCCTCAAGGCACTGGGTAGCAGCATGCTCAGCGACCCCGCAACAGATGCCATATGGGGCGGGGACTTTAACTGCGTTCTAGATATCTTGAAAGACCGTTCTACCCCTCCATTAACTCACGCCCCGGCTAAACGAGCATCGCTTGACCTGGCAGATTGGGCATCTAATAAAAGGCTAAGTGAAATCTGGAGAACTTTTCATCCCACACTACGTGAGTACTCTTTCTATTCACCAGTGCACAAACTTCACACCAGGTTAGATATGTTCTTCGCTACACCTAACATAATCCCAAAGGTAGCTACATCTGGCTACCTAGCCCGTACTCTATCAGACCACAACCCACACTACACAACATTGCTCTGGGGCTACATACATGCCCGTATTCCAACATGGCGCCTGCAGCCAGACGCCCTGACTGACCCCCCTTTTAATACTGAATTGGCCACATGTCTGTCGTCCTATTTCTCTCTAAATAGAAACACAACATCAACCCGAGCAACTGAGTGGGATGCCCATAAAGTAGTAATTAGAGGGCATTGCCTGGCAGCATCTGTGGGCATTAAGAAAATGCTGACCACAGAGTTATTAAAATTAGAATCCGAAATACATAGGGCGGAGATCGAAGTCTCAACAAATAATACCCCACTAGAAACACTAATCTCACTGAAAGCAAAATACAGAGAAACGGATGACAGTCTTAGCAAGCATGACTACAGACACTTCAAAACGAGACAACACGCCGAGGGGGACAGATCGGGCAAACTGCTGGCGTGGCTGGTGCGTCAATCTCCGCAATCGTTGCCGATAGGGGCTATCAAATTACAAACAGGAATAGTGGTTAACACTCAAGCTGATATTAACAAGGCCTTTTACACGTATTATTACTCGTTATACCAATCCTCTATCCCCCCTGCAGAACAACAACTGGCTGAATTTCTAGCTCAGATCCCTCAAAATTCAAATATTGTCAATAATGCTGACATGCTAGATGGCCCCATTACTATTGAGGAGCTTCGCTTGGCCCTCTCCCAGATGGCGCGCGGCAAGACCTCTGGCACAGATGGTCTACCACTAGAATACTATAACTCACAAAGCACTCATCTACTGCAACCCTTACTAGAGGTGTTTAATGAAGCACGAAATAGAAAACAATTACCAGACTCTATGAGGGAAGCATTAATAGTGGTCCTACCAAAACCGGGACGAGATCCACTGGATGTTAGATCATACAGACCACTCTCTCTTTTGAACTCGGATTGCAAACTCCTAGGGAAAATCCTAGCAAATAGATTGCTCCCCCATTTGCCGCACTTAATACACCCTGACCAGTCGGGGTTTATCCCGGGTAGAAACACCTTTCTTAAAATAAGGCGCCTAATCCGTATCATGCAAAATACCACTGACCCAAATAGTGTGACCGTGTCACTAGATATAGAGAAGGCGTTCGACACACTAGGTTGGGAATATTTATTCCGCACCCTCAAGGCGTTCGGCTTCCAGAGTGGCTTTATCAACTGGATTGCTACACTATATTCTAAACCAATAGCCCGAGTTAAAACCGGTCAGGTAGTGTCGGAAGCCTTTCCTGTAAATAGAGGAACCAGGCAGGGCTGCCCGCTTTCTCCATTGCTTTTCGCAATAGCTATGGAACCACTCGCAATTAAGCTCAGAGGATGCGCACAAAGATGGGGCATACGGGAGTTTGACACATATCACATAATATAATTGTACGCATATGATGCCCTGATATACTTGCGCAATCATTCTATCTCCCTTCCCGGGATAATGCGCATACTGAATATGTTTGCTCTTGTCTCTGGCTTACATGTGAATTGGTCTAAATCCTGTATCTTCCCTCTTACTTGTTTGCCCTCTGTACAGCGAGCGTCTCTCCCCATGCATCAACCACCATGGACACACCAGACCTTCAAATATCTGGGTGTTCAAGTATATCACTCTATGTCAGATCTAAGGAAAGGTAACATAGACAGGCTGCTTCGCTCCACCCGAGGCTCCTTGATATTTTGGAGTTCCTTACCTCTATCGCCAATGGGCCGGACAGCAATAGTCAAGATGCTAATATTACCGAGATTTTTATATTATTTCTCCGCACTTCCGGTGATCTTGCCGCGTTCGTTTTTCCACAAAGCGCATTCCCTGTTAACTGACTTGCTCTGGGGCAGAGACAGACGCAGAGTAGCTCTAACTACCACACACTATCCACAAGAAGAGGGGGGCCTGGGCATGCCGAACCTTGAGCTGTATTATGCAGCAGCCCAACTTCAGTGGGTCACTAAATGGCTCAATGAACCATCCAATACAGAGTCCACAGCTATTAGGGCTTACACAACCCCAACACCGACATTAACATGTTTACTAACGGGCCCCTCTCATCTACAACATAATACTCCCTTACTGGACTCGGCCAGACACTGCTGGAAGAGATACGTACAGGGCAAAGGGCAGCCCCTCCCCTATTCTCCCCTGCTCCCAATGCCACAGCTACCAGGTATCCAGGCCCTAACCTCTCATCATGACGTACGAGCGGTTAATACCCTGAACGTGGGAGATTTTTAATATGACTCCAGTGCAATCAGGTTTACAGACTTGGTTGCTACGGAGGTAATGAAACCGGGTGCCTTTCTGACATACAATGCCATAACTAATCTTCTACGTCACATATGGGGCTGCGGTCACAACGAACCAAAAGAATCTCCCCTGCTTACTACAATACTCTCTATGGGTGAGGCAAAACGCGCTGTTACCAAACTATATAAAATACTTCTAGCAGGTAGCTGCAAGGCCCTTACCCAGGTCAAGCACCGCTGGGACACCGTCCTTCCTGCACCAATTGCACAAAAATCCTGGGACACAGCCCTTAGTTCGATTAAGTTTGTATCTCGCAACTCCAGATTAAGATACACGCAATTCAATTATGTGCATCAAGCATATCTCTCCCCAGCTCGTATTCATAAAATATACCCAGGCGCTAATTCCATATGTCCGAGATGCGCTACCCCCGCAGCAACTTTCTACCATATGGTCTGGGAATGCCATGCAATTAACACTAGCTGGAACCGCGTTGTTGCTACAACCGCAGACGTGGTAGACCTGCTACTAACCCCTACTCCAGTATCTTGTTTGCTTAACATACGCCACCGCACAAAAGGAGATAAACATATCCACAAGTTTGTGGATCTGGCGTTTGTGACATATAAACGCCTGATAGCTACACATTGGAAGGCCCCAAATTCCCCTTCTCATTCCCTCTGGCTGCGAGACCTGCACGATTACGCACTGGCGGAATCTCAAACACTAAGGCAATTACAAAATAGAGGTCAGGCACAAGGCGGGACTGAAAGCTGGGACCTTTTTGTAGTCAGAATTGAATCCAGAGATGACAAATATCCACCATGAGAAAATCCCTTTAACACTCCTGGGACACGCTATTACTAAAATTAACCATAATAATCAAGTTTGCTGAAAACAGTCTCATCCTGCTGTAACGCCATGCCTAACCCATAACTTATTTTCCCGCCAGACGCCCCCTGCAACTGTCAGCTCCCTACACCACAGCGCATACATAGTAATGAAGCCCTTAATGCCTACATAGTCATACGCTCTCAATATTATATTTGACGCTAACATGCATATTTAAGAATAATAACCTTTATGTCAAGTGTTATTTGTTATATAATGTTAATTGAAAGCCAGTACACTAAAATACAGCTATGTTGTACAGCGTAATGTACAAACGTTAAGAAAAGCATATGGAGTGGGAAGCTGGGCATTCTCTCACCAAGCCTTATGTACTGTACTGCTATTCTTGTACCCTGTTTTGTATTAAGTTTAATAAACAGATTTAAAAAAAAAAAATACAAAAAAGATGCCAGTAGCTCCCGAGCTACCCATTGGAGACTTCTGGTTCAGGCATATTTAGAAGGATCACAACCTCTGGGTGTATGCAGTGCACTTACGTACACATGCAATTTGTGGGGGTTCTTGAGAAATTAAAACACCCCTACTTGCTAGTGCCTGCTTTAAAGAGGAGTTATACTTTTTTCATTAAACTCGTTTTGGCTAGGCTCGTCTATGCACAAAAACTAAGGGTGCTGGTCTACCTAGGTAACACAAAACCGATGCCCCTGTGATGCAAAGAGGTAAAAACAGCTCAAAATGTTATTTGGCTAGAAAAGACCACCTTTCCAGTGCAAAACAACTTTCACACTGGAAAGTAAACAAGAGTTTGTGTTGCTTTGCATCACTTTGGAACCCATAATCAAGTAATGTTTGACCTCCAACAAATTAGTTTAGCATGGATTCCCCATCTTTGGTATAGATAGGGAAAATGACTGAGGCTGAGGTCTAACAGTTGTGCCTCACCATAGTAAAGTTTGATAACTCAATTGATACATGGACAATGAAAAGCTAATGTATAGCCCCTCTGCCATGTATGGGGGTGTGTGGAGACAATTTGATTGTGCCAGGCCCTTAATAAATGCCCTTAATAATTATAACAATATAAAACGCAGTATGACAATATACATGAGATGCTGGAATTCGTATTGGGGTATTCTTCACCGAAAAACGGATCAAATATAACAGGTACCAAGAAGTTAGTGAAAGAGGAAAGGTCAAAGGTTCTGAAGAATATTTGCGCCCATCAACAATACCACATTGATAAAAATAATAAAAAGTAAGCATGTGAGATGAGGGAACTAAAATATATGTTGAATCAATCCTAATTATATCTTTGTTTGAACCAGAATGTGTATAATTTCCATGGCTGACCATGACTAACTCCTTCGCCAGGCGTGAAGTACGGAATGAATCTATGATGCATGCCAGCTGTTGCTCATTGTGTGTGGGACAGTGGAGATTGGGCGGAGCTCAACAAATAAGCTGGTTTGAGAAGAATTTGATGACGTGATGTACTAGTTAAGGGTTGGCACCAATGTTACAGGAGTGACAGACCCAGAATTAGTCAGCCCTGCTAGCAGAAGAGAAGAGCAGCCATGAGTGTGTAAGAAGGCATTTGAAAAGAATGATGGGCCAAGCGCTGCTTCCGGGTGTGATATCACGTACTGCTCCAAAGGAATTTCTTGTGCAGGCATGTTAGTTATGATAGTGATGTGGAGCTGGACAGGTCTGACAGGAACAGAGACATTTACATGATTTCAGTAAAGCACCCAGTCAGTGTTTTTTCTATTACAGTATTTTACTAAATTGTTACAACTGGGGATAGCTCTAGCTGTGTCTCAGAATTCTTGTAACCACAGAAAATAAAGACAAACATTTTACAATGTACAGAATATTTGTAGTAAGGGGCACTAGATCAACTGTTGCCAGCCACTGGATAGTTTAAAGTGTCAGTCATATTTGGGATCATCCACCAGTAGAGCCATTTCAGATTGAAAGCCTTACCTGTTTATTGCTGCTGGGATTGGTCAGCGGTTGTAAACGTTCGCCTGATGATGGTCTCCAGGTGAATTCGTTTTTTGCATGTGGTTATATCACAACTAGAAGGTGAGCTGGCATGGAAATATTGGTTTGCATCATGTGACTGCTAGTGAAAACATGAGACCTGCTCAGGCATTGTATGTTTTGTTAGATAATTTTGCAGGCACTTGGGGCCAGATGTAGGAACCGTTTTGCATGTCGCAAACTGCGAAAAACGCAGTTTGCGCCATGGAAAACGGCCATCGCGATGCTGATTCACATTTTGCGAGTCGGTACTGACTCGCAAAATGTGAATCCGACTCGCAAATAGGAAGGGGTGTTCCCTTCCTATTTGCGACTTGCACCTCGATGCAGAATTGCTTTGTGACCGCGAAAGCGGTCGCAAAGCAATTCGCAGTTAACACCCACTTGAAGTGGGTGGTAACTCATTCGCAAACGGGAAGGGGTCCCCATGGGACCCCTTCCCCTTTGTGAATGTCCCTAAAAATAATTTTTCGGAGCAGGCAGTGGTCCAATGGACCACTGCCTACTCTGAAAAAATGAAACTAAATGGTTTCATTTTTTTTTTTTATTGCAACTCGTTTTCCTTTAAGGAAAACGGGCTGCAATTCAAAAAAACTGCTTTATTACAAAAGCAGTCACAGACATGGAGGTCTGCTGTCTCCAGCAGGTCACCATCCCTGTGAGTGCAAGGACTCGCTAAGGGGTCGCAAAATGCGACCCACCTCATTAATATTCATGAGGTGGGTCTTTGCGACCCCATAGCGATTCGCAGAAGGTGTCTGAGACACCTTTCTGCATACAATTTTGCGAGTTGCAAATTGCGAGTCGGTCAGACTCGCAATTTGCAAGTCGCAAAATTTTCTTTTGCTACATCTGGCCCCTAGTGACCCTAGGGTAGGGAGGTGGAGAGCGATGCAGAGCGTTGTGCAGCTGTGGATGTGGCATGAAACTTCTTGCTTTTTAGACATACTGATCTTGAATGTGCCACATGGCCGGGGGCTCAATCCAGACCGCTGCAGACAATTCAGTGCAGGGGGAGCCAAAGCTCTAAGGGGGGCTCCTTTAGCCCAAAGCCAATTCAAATCTGTGAAATATGACAGAATCAGAGGCCCCTCATCACATTGCACAGTGAAGCCCCATCGTGTTGTGTTACACCATTGTATGGCCTTCACATTCTGGACCAGTGCTTCACTGGGACACACCTCACATATATCCAGCATATGTTTCATATAGAATGGGGTAGAAACAACAGCACTGTCTGGGCAACAAAGAGAGAAAACAATTCCATGATGCTATGACATTCTTTTTTGGAGGAGACCTGCTTGCTAAGGAAAGTGTGAATGGGACTTTATCTTTTCACAAAGTTTAAGTTCCTTGAGTGAGACCTGTGTTTTGGAACATGAGCTGCTATGAAAGAGGTGACCACCAGACAGGCCTTAATGGCTTGCTCTGACATAATAGCTGCTACACACAGAGAAAGATGGACAACAGCTCTCTTCATACGGAACAGTGCCTCTGTTGTTCCACTTAAGTATGGGGTGAAAGACAACACCACCTGAGAAACTTGTACAGGCTTATTTTGGTGCCAAGCTTGTTCAGTTAGAGGTAAGAAGGGAGGGGATGGAGACCATATGCACGCAAACTCTAAAATATAACATTTCAGTTATTTCTACTACTCAGCTTATTGGCTACTATTGTTGCCACTGTTATGTTTATTTGTTTTTATAGTCACACCTTTACACATGATATGCACTAGTATAGGATTTTGATTTTAATAAATTTCATAAAAATATATTCTTAATGCGTGTTCTTGTGCATCTATTCATGGTGCAATGATGTTTGGAAAGTATTACCAATAGCTACTCCTGTGAGTCTTATAAAACTAATTGTTGCCCAGGGCGCACCATCCTCATGTAATACACGGATGGCAAGTGGGGTTAAAGTCCACCATTCTCTGCTGCAAGTTGGTGTGTTGACTACGTTTGCGCTGTCAGAGGGTCTAAAGAGCCCGAACCTCCTGCTGTATTCTGGAAAAGTTTCCGAAACATATTATTCTGAGAATGTGTAATTTTACTTGCATGAGGTACGTGCAATGTTCATAATTGAAATATATAAATGTAAATAGTTCATTTCTAAAACCTTTACGCATGTAATGAAGGGCCATCGACCACTTACCTAAATCTTCTTCCCAGCTATCTTTGACATTGCTCGGGTCGTTTGTTTGTTTTAATCTTTGAGGGATTTGTACAAGTTAGCTATCTTTTGCCCCTCACCCGTGTTAGGAGCATTGGCAAAAATTGACAGCAGATTATAAAATAAACAAGCTCCTGCATCTCCAGTTTCATTCGAGACAAACATGATTTGCAGAATGCCATTGCCTTTGGAGTTGTATTCCATTACCTGCAAAGGCGTCTCAAATCCGAGCTGGAGTTTGCATCCCAAAGTTGAGGGCCCCAAAGCAGCCTTGACAAGATTCCCAGGTCCATGCCTTGCTAGCTGCTCCAGTCTAGGTTTTTTCCTTGAATTGGACTTGTAGTCTTGTTTATTCCATTATAAAACGAGGACTATGAATTTCAGTATTTAAAAGAAAAAAACTAGACTAGAACAGTTCATCATGCATGGACCAGGGACACTTGGCAGCTATCTCATTAAAATACCAGATAAAACAAGCATTTGCAATGCAATGAGTCTCGCATTTTCTTGAATTAGAGCTATTGGTGTTGTAAATTCATAACTGGATTTTTCTTGCCACATAAATTGGTCAACACTACCTCATAATTTGTTTTTTTTCCTTCCACATAATTCCAGTGGCCCTGCATATAGTTAAAGCACTTCCATTTACCTTTGTCCTCTATCTGCAGCCAAAAATAAATATGTTGCCATTTAGCATCCTAATTTAAATCCGTCATGCTGATTCCAATAGAATACCACTATAACCACCCAACCATCAGAATTGCTGGCTGGCTAACACAATTCCCAAAACAAAACAGCCATGGAGGAGTAACAAGAGAAATAAGCTAGAAGGGTCACCCAAACACATCAGGAGTGTTCAAGCAGTTGTAGAGATTATTAAAACATATACAATTATCATAGAAACCCAATAAAAACCTTTAGCTGCAATAAATGTTTGGCATTAGACTGTACTACTTAGAACAGGCCCTAGAGTACACCACAATGAAAATAGCATGTGTAAGAAACATGGTCATGTTACCATATACTTATCCCTTAGAGAGCATAACCACACAAAGACAAAATAACTGAAAGTATTGCAGTGTAACAATATATTTTGTCCCTAGAGAATGTAGTACATCATACATTTTCAGGGCTAGCAGACCTACTGAAATAATATTACAAACAAGACTCCTAAAACATAAACTATTCTCAGCCGTTAAACAAAAGTTCCAGCCATGAGAGAGATTAACCCCTTAGCTGCTGGGCCTTTCACTCCCTCCCTCCACCCCCGAGTCTGAGCCCTTTTTTGCCTATTTGGGCTAGTTAGTGCTTAGGCTTTTTGTGCACATAAGTTTTCCATGCCAAATGTGTGTCCTTTTTTTCCAACATTCTCGGGAGTGTAAAGGTACCCAGAGTTTGTGGGTTTCCCTAGAGGAGACAAAGAAATTAGCCAAAATACAGCTAAAATGTGTGTTTTTTTGGACAAATGGGAAAAAAGTGCTGCAGAAGAAAGCATCTGTTTTTTGTACCTGCAAATGGCATCAACAAAGGGTTTGCAGTGCTAAAATCACCATCTTCCCAGCTTTCAGGAACAGGGAGACTTGAATAAGCAAACCACATTTTTCAACACAGTTTTGACATTTTACTGGGATATACCACATTTCTACTATTGTTTGTGCTTTTAGCCTCCTTCCAGTTAGTGACAGCTAAACATTTCTGAAAAGTAGACAAAATTCTAAATTCAGCAAGGGGTCATTTGTGTAGATCCTTCAAGGTTTTTTTTTTACAGAAAATACCAGCTGAAATAAGAAAGAAAATTGAAATTGAGTTGAGAAAAACAGCTATTTTTGTCCACGTTTTCTTCTGTAACTTTTTCCAGCTATGGCAGATTTTTTAAAGCAATATACCGTTACGTCTGCTGGACTTTTCTGGTTTTGGGGATATATAGGGCTTGTAGGTTCATCAAGAACCCTAGGTACCCACAGCCAATAAATGAGCTGCACCTTGCAATGGGTTTTTATTGTATACAGGGTATACAGCAATTCATTTGGTAAAATATAAAGAGTGAAAATTAGGTATCAAGGAAACCTTTGTATTTCCAAAATGGGCACAGGATAAGGAGTTGAAAAACAGTGTTTTTTTGCACATTTCAGAATTTGGGGCTCCCCATACTAGTATGTGAATTACAGGGCATTTCTCAAAATGACTTCTTTCTTACACACTACCTTACATTTGGAAGGCAAAAATGTAGAGAAAAACAATTGGCAATAACACTTGTTCTTCTATTCTGTGTTCCCCCAAGTCTCCCGATAAAAATGGTACCTCACTTGTATGGATAGGCCAAGTGCACGTCACAGGAAACGCCCCAAAATGCAACATTGACACATCACATTTTTCCATTGAAAAATTGTGTTTTTTGCAAAGAGCCTAGCTGTTCAGCTCAGCCGGCACTTAGGGAAACCTACCAAACCTATACATTTATGGAAAGTAGATACCTAGGGGAATCCAGGATGGGGTGACTTCTGGGTCTATTACTAGGTTCTGTCACCCAGAATCCTTTGCAAACCTCAGAACTGGGCTAAAAAAGCACTCTTTCCTCACATTTCGGTGCTGCAAAGTTCAGGAATCTGAGGGGAGCCACAAACTTCCCTCCAACTAGCATTCCCCCAAGTCTTCCGATAAAAATGGCACCTCACTTGTGTGGGTAGGCCTAGTGGCCGCAACAGGATACCCCCCGAAACGCAACATGGACACATCACATTTTTCCATTGAAAAATGATGTGGTTTTTGCAACGTGCCTAGCTGTGGATATTGGGCTCTAGTTCAGCCGGCACCTAGGGAAACCTACCAAATCTATGCATTTATGGAAAGTAGACACCTTAGGAATCCATAATGGGGTCACTTGTGGGGCTCTTACTGGGTTCTGTCACCCAGAATCCTTTGCAAACCTCAAAACTAGGCTATAAAAACACATTTTGCTCACATTTTGGTGCTGCAACGTTCTGGAATCCGAGGGGAGCCACAAACTTCCTTCCACCTAGCATTCCCTTAAGTCTTCCAATAAAAATGGTATCTAACTTGTGTGGGTAGGCCTAGTGCCTGTGGCAGGAAATGCCCCAAAACACAACATGGACACATCACATTTTTCCAAAGAAAACTGACCTGTTTTCTATATATATATATATATATATATATATTTTTCTGGGGGGGTCGGAGGGCACCCATAGTCAGAGGTCTTCTTATTCATACGGTGGCGTTTCTGTTGAACAGTGGCGCATGGCCTGGATGTGCCAGTGATTGGCGTTTGAAGTCAGGCTTGTCGATCAACATTAACAATTAGGAATTATTGATCATCATGATCAATGAGCCATTCTGCAAGCCAGCCATCTAACATTTCCCAGTAAATCTGATGATATTGGATGTTGTACGAGTGTGGGTACCATGTGGTGCATGGACCTCCCTGGTTTCATCAAATAATTCAGCTACTGCTTGTTTCCATAATAGACTACTCTCTGCCATGGTGTTCAAATCTCAGGTCGATCACATGCAATTCGATCTAAAATCAATCGAATGTTCCAGTCTGAAAAGTTTGTTCAATCTGTAAAATCTAGAAATCATGCTGGAAAACATAACTTGGAAGGAGACAGCGTGTAAAAATATTAAATGTTCAATAATTGCAAGAGAGCGGAAAAGAAACAGTTCTCAGCTCCTCATCAGACCGGTGCTGCAATGTCTGACGGGCACCCATGAAAGGGGGCTCTTTGCCAGAGATCTTGCCGTGATAAAGCTTATGTAGAAAGGTCAATGCCCACCTACAGGCACCATAGAAAATAGGTGAGGGAAAGAGAATTTAAAATTAGCTCAAAACCCGAACAAAGCATCAAACTTTAATAATCAGGAAAGGGTAATGGCCAAAGCAATAAACATCTAAAGAGTGGAGAATGAGATGATGCTCAAAACACTCTCATAGTACAAATGGTAGGGGGGGAATAAGGAATTATCTTATGCCCCTGAAGACAGGATCAACATGTTTCGTGTCTAAACGGTCCGCATGGATCCATCGACACTTCATCAGGACCAAAGAACTCAACTAAACACTTCTTCTAATTAGTCAGAAGACAAGAACTCAATGTGTCACAAACTGATAGTCACGTTAAACTTCAGTCACTTACTACAAAAAGGCTGCACGTCATGCTAGTCTAGAGTAAGGATCTACCGTCCATTATTTAGGAATTGGATCCATAGGAAAGCACAAGCCCAGAGGATAGCATAGTCATTGGAAAGAGGCTGCCTCCCGCACATGACCTACCCATGGCTGTGCTCCTGGATCCTGGGAGAAAGAAGTAGCCTGGTCTGAGGCCCATGACATTTATACGGACAGAGTAGTACTATGGGTGCGATATATTGATGAGCTCCTTCTTATATGGGATGGTCATGAAAAGTCCCTGTTGGAATACATTGGTGTGTTAAATAACAATGAGTTGAATATCCATCTTGAATTATCATATAGTAGACACACTATTGAATTCTTAGATGTGAAGTTGGAAGTCAAGAATGACAAGTTGGAGACCACAGTATACCGCAAACCAACTGCATGCATTTCCATATTGTATAGAAATAGCGGGCACCCTAAGGCATTAAAATTGAGTATACCCTACAGCCAATTCCTGCAGGCTCGCAGGATATGTTCCGATGATGAAGGGTTTGAGGCTGAAATCACGACAATGACTGAAAGATTCGTGACTAGAGGATATCCTCCTAAAATTCTGATTGATCCACAAAATAGAGTTAGGAGCAAAACCAGAGAAGAATTGCTTTTTAAAAATTCATCCAGTGAGGATAATTCCAACATTAATAGATCCCCTCCGCGATTATTCTTCGAATTTAATCAACAGCATGTGGCACACAACAATATTATAAAACAGAATTGGCATATTTTGCAATGAGACCCACACATTAAGGACCTTATTGGTCAACATCCTCAAATCACTTATCGTAAAGCATACTCATTAGGAGATCATCTGACCAGGAGCCTTTTTTCCATGAAGGATATTACATCATGGTTAACGAAAAGAAGTTTAGGTTTCTGGAAGTGTGGTCATTGCAAAGCATGTAAATATGCATTTAACACACAGAACTATAAAAAATGTGATGGAAAGGATTGTGAGATCACAGACCGGATAACTTGTGAAACTGATCACGTTATATATGTCATTGAATGTGGTTGCCAGAAAAAATACGTAGGGAGCACCAGTCACAAACTTAAGATTAGATCCCTACAACATTTTAGAGCGATCAAAAATCAGGACAGATCTTACCCTCTAGCCAAACAATTTTGGGATATGTATGCAGGATATTGTAGCACTCTGATCTTTTATGGAATTAAATGTGTTAAAAACCGAGTCCCAGGGTAGGTGATAGAACATTAGAATTGACACAGATGGAATCCAGAATGATATTATTGCTTGGCTCAGAGAACCCTTGTTGTCATGACCACACAAACTTGCCAAGTCAAATCAAAGAAGTGCATGAGAAAAGCAAAGAGATATCCTCAGTGGAGACAGCAAAGCCCAAACTGGAAGAAGGTTTGCAGAGTAATCTTGCGCTTATTTCAAAGGAAGAATCAAGAAGAGAAGATCCAAGATGGCCGCTGTGAGTCCTGAAGGTTAGTTACAGTTCTAGTCTTGCAATCGGTTGGTTGCTAGGTTACGAGCTCTCCAGCTGGAAGCCTTGCACTTCAACTGAGGTCTGACAGGAATCAGCTGTGTGGAGAGAGAGCGCGCTTCAGAACAGAAACTCCTGTGAGGTAAAATTACATTTGAAGATTATATTACAGAAAACGGATAAATATTGTCAAGGTTTATTCGAAGAGTTTGATAGTAGACCGTTCCCGTGGAAGTCGGCAAGGCTACAGAGTTAATGTATGAATTAACCTTATGTTTACAAGGTTCTTGTTTAAGATATTAAAGTCAAAGAAAAAACGAACTTTAAAAGAGCAAGTATCTACAAATGTCAAGGTTATAAACGAAGGCCAAGTTTAAAGGAGAAACGAACTGTTAACAAATAAGCATTTACAAGTTCAATGGTAATAAACCAAAATAGAGTTTAAAAGAGAAACAAACTTAAATAAACAAGCATTTACAACTACAAGTTATCGACAGATGTCGAAGTAAGAAAGGAGAAACTAACTGTAATAAACAAGCATTTACAAATACAAGTTATCAACAAATGTCGAAGTAAGAAAGGAGAAACCAACTTTAATAAACAAGCATTTACAAATACAAGTATTGACAAAAGTCACAATAAGACAGGAGAAATTAAATAACATCAGCTGATTTGACGAACGAATTATCACCAACTATATATATATATATATATATAGCAACATAAAACCAATCTCTAACAAAGGTTGAGAAGTTCTTCCAGAATCAGTAATAAGCATTTTTTTAAGAAGAGCTATCATTTATAGAGAGAAGCAAGGCTACAGAGAACTCAGGGTGAGTGAAGAAATAATAGAATTAAAGAGAATTAAGTGTTGAGAGTAGAAAGTGAAAAACTGATGTTGTATGTCCCTTGTAATTGCGGCTGTGACTCTTGCAGGTGCTGTATCCAATCTTAGATGTGAAGAGGCAGACTGAGTACTGGCGTTCATCATCTCTGTGGCAGTCTCTCTACCATCCCATTCCCCTTTCCCCCTCCGGGGTACTCAGCACGAAGGATTAATATTCGTTGTGAGTAGCTCGGGTAGGGACTGAGGAATTATCTTCTGCTTCTGAGGAAATCGAATTGAAGAATCCTGACAGATTGAAGTGCTATCACCCTAATTTTAGGGAAAAAAACTGATTTCCTCCTGAGCAGAATGGCAGAAGGAATTGATATAAAAGCATTAGCCACTGTTTTGGAAGGGTTACAGAAACAATTAAATAACACCATAGAAGAAACAGTCCAAATAAAACAGCGAATAAATGAGTTAGGGAACACCGCTAAATAAAATGAATCTGTGTTTTCACAAATCCCTAGCCCTTCACAGTCTGCAGGTATATCCACTCAAGTAATTCATGCAGTTTCCCCTTTTATTCCTTTGGCTCAACCCGAGCGCTTCGCTGGGGATCCAAATAAGGCGCAGATTTTTCTGACCCAATGCTCATTGCATTTTTTATGTAGACCAGTTATTTTTTCCGAAGACCAGTCCAAAGTGGCATTTATATTGTCTTATCTGACAGGAGATGCGGCCGCATGGTCCATGCCAATAAGTTCCAGAAATGATCCTGTTTTATATCATTTCCAAAATTTCAAGGAAGAGTTCTTAAGAATATTTGATCGGCGAACTGCAGCTCAAGCCACTGACAATGAACTACTGGAAATCAGGCAAGGTAATAAAGATCAACAGCCTATCTGGCTCATTTCAATAAACTCATTGTAGAGACTGCCTGGCCGGAGTCAAAAAGAGCCGCCATATTTTATCGTGGACTGAGAGATTAATTGAAAGATGCCTTAGCACAAGTTCCAAATAGACCCACCGAAATTTCGGAGTTAATTGATCTTGTGTTATAGATTGACCACCGGTTAACTGAACGAAGAGCAGAAAAGAGAAGAGAGTATCGACCATTTCCCCTGAGAATTGATCGTGTAAGAAATGATCATACGAGAGCCGGAGAAGGGATAACGATAGAAGAACCAATGCAAATTGGTTCCATCCGAGGTCCTTTATCTAAGGAAGAAAAAGAGAAAAGAAGAGTGAATCAACTATGTTTATATTGCGGTGCATCTGGGCATTTTGTTAAAAACTGTCCCAAGAAACCCAAAGCTCTTCAGTCGGGAAAAGGCCAGCTTCATCAGTAGAGGGAGTTGCCCTGATGAAAGCAGAACCCAAGACAACTCCTTTAGATCAATGAGTGGCGAATACCTTACAAACCGCAGCGCCACATTTGGTACAAACAGTATCAGTTAAGACCCTTGAGAAGGAAATTCAAGGGATCTCAGTTATGATAGACTCTGGAGCTACGGGCAACTTCTGTGATATCAAATACACTCGTAAAATGGGTATTCGATTTATCAAGAAATCTACTTTGGAAGTAGTAAGAGCTGTGGATGGAACCAATCTTTCTTCAGGACCCATTTCCCATGAGACCGAACCAATTCAGATGCAAGGTTTTGGTGGACATCAGGAGCAGATAATCTTTATTTTGATAGATGCTCCACAATTTCAACTCATTTTGGGTCTGCCCTGGCTTACTGAACATAATCCACAAATTGATTGGAGCAAAAGAACGATCAAGATGAATTCCTCTTACTGCAAAGAGAATTGCTTTCATGATGGAGTGGAAGTGTCCACCAAGTCCCAAGCGGCCTGTTTATCATCACACTCTTCAGTGATCTGTGCACTAAAGACAGCAGAAATCCCAAAAGAATATGAGGATTTAGTCGCCGTTTTTGATGAAAAGGAGGCTGAGAAATTGCCACCACATCGACCCTATGACTGCAAAATTGAACTGGAGCCAGGTGCGATATTGCCATGTAGCAGAATATACGCATTAACCGAAGCAGAGAATCAACATTTAAAGGAGTATTTGGATCAATATCTTGCTAATGGTTTTATTCGTCCTTCTGAATCTCCAGTGTCATCCCCACTATTTTTCATACCAAAGAAGGATGGGAGTCTTCGAACTTGCATTGATTATCGAGCCCTCAATCAGGTTACCATCAAGAATCGATACCCACTGCCTTTAGTGTCAGTTTTATTAGATCAAGTAAAGAATGCTAGAAGTCCAAATTGGACCTGCGAGGAGCATATCATTTGATTCGAGTGGCTTCAGGGGATGAATGGAAAACCGCTTTTCGGACTCGATACGGATTATTTGAATATCAAGTGATGCCTTATGGGTTATGCAATGCTCCCGCTGCCTTCCAGCATGTCGTTAATGATATATTACGAGAATTCCTCGACCGGATAGCCGTGGTTTATATCGATGACATTTTAATCTTTTCCGACAATCTACAGGAGCACATTTCCCATGTTCGATCCATCCTCACAAGGTTGCAAGAAAACCATCTCTATGTAAAATTGGAGAAGTGTGCATTTCATGTGGAACGAGTTGAGTTCTTAGGATTCATTTTGTCGCCAGAAGGAGTTAGTATGGATCCTGCCAAGATAAAGACAGTGCAACATTGACCTTCTCCTTGCAATGTCAAAGAGATCCAGAGTTTCTTGGGGTTCGCTCATTTTTATCGAAGATTCATATCGAATTTTTCTCAAAAGTTACACCCATTACTCGATTGTTGAAGAAAGGAGTGAAGTTTGAGTGGACAAAAGAAGCTGAAAATGCTTTTAATTTTTTGAAGAATTCCTTCGTCTCAGCTCCAATCTTGCTCCACCCCAATCCAGATGAGCCATATTATGTGGAGGCAGATGCTTCAGATGTTGCCATAGGAGGTATCCTTTCCCAGCGTCATAAAGATACAGGACAATTACATCCAGTGGCCTATTTCTCTCGAAAATTAACACCACCAGAGATAAATTATTCAATTGCGGATAAGGAGCTATTGGCAGTCAAAGAAACTTTTCGTGAGTGGAGGCATTACATTTTGGGAGCTAAGCATAAAGTGACAGTTTACACGGACCACCGAAATTTACAGTTTTTAAAATCAGCTCGAACTCTAACAGCTAGACAACTGCGTTGGTCCCTATATTTTGCAGACTTTGATTTTGTTATCACTTTCAGACCAGGAAAAGTAAATGGGAAGGCAGATGCTCTATCTCGAATTGATATCGGTGCAGTTAAAGAGCCTCCAGAAAAAGAATTGATTATTCCACAAGAGAAGTTCATATCTGCCATATTGTATGAAAATTTAACCAAAGAAATTCAAGAAAACTTAACATTCGAGGGGATGCTGAAGTGGTCCAAAGAAGGCCAAGGAAGAGAAATCAAAAAAGGTCTGCCATACTTTAAAGGTGCACTGTATGTTCCGACTGTGGAGCTGCAAGAAAAAATTCTTCAGGCTTATCATGACGATCAATTGGCTGGACACAAAGGAATTCAAAAGACTCAAAATCTAATACAACGAGAATTTTGGTGGCCAAAAATGAAAACTCAGATAAGACAATATGTGTCAACTTGTGACAAATGTCAAAGAGGGAAATCAAATAGAACAGCGTCACAAGGTCTGTTAAGACCTTTGCCCACTGCACCCCATGCCTGGCATACTGTTACTATGGATCTTATAGTGGACCTCCCTAGTAGCCAAGGTTTTAACACTATCCTACTTTTTGTAGACACTTTCACTAAAATGGCGCATTTCATTCCTTTGAAAGAAATCCCTCGAGCCTCACAAATTGCACAGTTGTTTACACAACACATAGTACGCGCCCATGGTATCCCAAAAATTCTAGTTTCAGACAGGGGGTCCCAATTTGTTTCTCGCTTTTGGAAGGCCTTTAGTAAAAGATTAGGAATTGATTCTCGTTGCTCTACCAGTTACCATCCTGAAACCGATGGGCAAACAGAGAGAGTGAATCAAGAGTTAGAACAGTATTTAAGACTCAATTTATTCGATAAAGAGAAGGAATGGCCCGAGTTGATGTGGGCAGCTGAATTTGCTTACAATAATGCTGTTCATTCCACCACTGGGTTCACCCCCTTTTATCTGAACCATGGTAGACATCCTAATGTAATGTTGGGTAAAGAAGATGATTCAGTGCCTGCAGTAGAAGAGATGGTGAGGGAATTGCAGACCACGTTAGTTAGGGCTAGAAAAAACATCATTCAAGCAAAAGACTCGTATAAGACTCAGGCTGATAGAAAAAGAAGAGAGAGCCCCATTTATTCGAAAGGAGACAAAGTTTGGTTATCCACTCGTCATTTACGTCTCAAAGGAAATCGCAAATTTCAGCCACGATTTATAGGCCCATTCAAAGTTGACAAGATGATCAATCCAGTGGCAGTTAAATTGCAGTTGCCAGCTCATCTAAAGATACATCCTGTTTTCCATGTCTCCTTGTTAAAGAACAGTCCTGCAAATTTACGTCAAAACTCCCCTCCAATTCCTATCCTGATTAGCTCTGCAGAAGAGTATGAGGTCAATCAAATCTTAGATTCCAAAATCCGTAATGGCCAGCTTTATTATCTAATTGATTGGAAAGGTTATGGTCCAGAGGAACGATCCTGGGAGCCGCACGAGTATGTACATGCTTCAAGATTAGTGAGAAACTTTCATAGAACCTACCCAAGCAAACCTAAATTGGAGAACTGTTCCTTGAGGGGGAGTACTGTCATGACCACACAAACTTGCCAAGTCAAATCAAAGAAGTGCATGAGAAAAGCAAAGAGATATCCTCAGTGGAGACAGCAAAGTCCAAACTGGAAGAAGATTTGCAGAGTAATCTTGCGCTTATTTCAAAGGAAGAATCAAGAAGAGAAGATCCAAGATGGCCGCTGTGAGTCCTGAAGGTTAGTTACAGTTCTAGTCTTGCAATCGGTTGGTTGCTAGGTTACGAGCTTTCCAGCTGGAAGCCTTGCACTTCAACTGAGGTCTGACAGGAATCAGCTGTGTGGAGAGAGAGCGCGCTTCAGAACAGAAACTCCTGTGAGGTAAAATTACATTTGAAGATTATATTACAGAAAACGGATAAATATTGTCAAGGTTTATTCGAAGAGTTTGATAGTAGACCGTTCCCGTGGAAGTCGGCAAGGCTACACAGTTAATGTATGAATTAACTTTATGTTTACAAGGTTTTTGTTTAAGATATTAAAGTCAAAGAAAAAACGAACTTTAAAAGAGCAAGTATCTACAAATGTCAAGGTTATAAACGAAGGCCAAGTTTAAAGGAGAAACGAACTGTTAACAAATAAGCATTTACAAATTCAATGGTAATAAACCAAAATAGAGTTTAAAAGAGAAACGAACTTAAATAAACAAGCATTTACAACTACAAGTTATCGACAGATGTCGAAGTAAGAAAGGAGAAACTAACTGTAATAAACAAGCATTTACAAATACAAGTTATCAACAAATGTCGAAGTAAGAAAGGAGAAACGAACTTTAATAAACAAGCATTTAACAAATACAAGTATTGACAGAAGTCACAATAAGACAGGAGAAATTAAATAACATCAGCTGATTTGAAGAACGCATTATCACCAACTATATATATATATATAGCAACATAAAACCAATCTCTAACAAAGGTTGAGAAGTTCTTCCAGAATCAGTAATAAGCATTTTTTTAAGAAGAGCTATCATTTATAGAGAGAAGCAAGGCTACAGAGAACTCAGGGTGAGTGAAGAAATAATAGAATTAAAGAGAATTAAGGGGGTTATTCCAACTTTGGAGGAGGTGTTAATCCGTCCCAAAAGTGACGGTAAAGTGACGGATATACCACCAGCCGTATTACGAGTTCCATAGGATATAATGGACTCGTAATACGGCTGGTGGTATATCCGTCACTTTACCGTCACTTTTGGGACGGATTAACACCTCCTCCAAAGTTGTAATAACCCCCTAAGTGTTGAGAGTAGAAAGTGAAAAACTGATGTTGTATGTCCCTAGTAATTGCGGCTGTGACTCTTGCAGGTGCTGTATCCAATCTTAGATCTGAAGAGGCAGACTGAGTACTAGCGTTCATCATCTCTGTGGCAGTATCTCTACCATCCCATTCCCCTTTCCCCCTCCGGGGTACTCAGCATGAAGGATTAATATTCGTTGTGAGTAGCTCGGGTCGGGACTGAGGAGTTATCTTCTGCTTCTGAGTAAATTGAATTGAAGTATCCTGACACTTGTGGACACAATTTAGATGCAGAACTACATGTTCATTTATGAGCCTCCTCAGGATGAAGCTGATTGTGAGTTTAATCTTCGGTTATCTCAAGCTCCTTCTTTTCCTAAATAATGATACAAGAGATCATAAATGATCTGTACTCCTTTGCCATATAGAGACAATGTACTTCATTGAGTATCGTTTGACAATATGTGAATTTCTATATATGTAGATGCTGGAAAATTGGAATTGAGACATATATATATATATATATATAGTTTTTCTTCTTTTTGCACACTTCTTTTAGCTTTGATATTTTCAAATGGGTTAGCACTTTTGCACTAGGCACTGTAGAGAATATGACTGACATTGTATACTTTGACATCGTAATAATAGTTTTTATACGTTATGAACTTGTATGTTAGCATGTCAATAAAATGGTGATTTATTTATCATTAATGTATATCTTGAGGGACAGTTTTTGATATATTGCTGTTATTTAACATCGCGCTCTCTTTAATATTTGTGTAGATGTATGAAGCACCAGGCACTTTAAGTCTGAGTGAATAGATTTCCTTTACAGTATTAAGGCTTGGATTTTTGGTTCACAATTGTACAGACATTACTAATTATGTCGTGTATCAGTCCATTTGGCTTGACTTAAATATTATTCAATATGCATCATTATGTTTACAGATGTGAAATAAGCGGTCATAATGCACTTTTCTCCCGATGAAATGTCGTCTCTCTTAGAGTTATGGGATTTAACAGCATTAATACAATTGACTGTATGCTGTGTTTGTAACTATATATATGTTTTAAGATGGCCGCCATATGATTTTGCACTAGTGTGTCACTGAAACAAATGAGGGACTAGGGGCCAGATGTATCATACAACTGATTTGCGATTCTCAAATAGCGATTTTTAAGAAATCGCTATTTCAGAAATGCAAAAAGGTATGTATGATTTTTGTGATTTGGTAATAGCGATTTCTTAAAAATCGCAAATGCTATTACTGAATCGCAAATAGAGAATCTGTCCCCATTCGCACCTATGGGCCTGTTAGCCCATATCTGCTAATTTTTTGCATTTCCAAAATTTCTTAACCAGAAATCGCAATTTTGGAAATGCAAAACCCCAGGGTGCTGGAGGCCTAAGGCCCCCCCTGCTGCACCTCAAAAAATGTTGGGGGGACATGCAAGGTGTACACATGCCAAAAGGGCATGTGTGCTTTACATGTACATTTTAAAAATGCATCTTAAATGCATTTTTAAATTTTGCACATGGTTACCACAAGGTTCAACCTGGTGGAAAATAGCGATTCCTAAATGCCCAAATCGCATTTAGGAATGGCTTCATACATGTGCTAAGAAATCGCTGTGCTAAGAAATCGCAAATAAGGAATCCTTATTTGTGATTTCTTATTTAGAGAGTCACAATTTGCGACTCTCTAAACAGGGTTGCAATTATAAGGAATCACTATTTTTGCGATTCCTTAAAATTGCGTTCAGAATGTTTTTCATACATTCTGAACTGGCATTTTGCATTCGCAAACGGGCATTCGCACCATTTGCGAATGCAAAAAACCTTGATACACCTGGCCCTAGGTTTGTACTTATAGGTGTCTTGAAGATGGCTGTCAATGTCCAGTAGAAGGCGGTAGCCGAGACGCTTAGACATTCCAGTGGAGACAGCGTTGTTTTGATCACGATTAATAATAAAGTGGATGAGTTATATTCAAAGAAATTGCTTCCCTCTGCCGTTTTTGGAGCCATATTTGACTTGGGTGCAGCCGTTCAATGAGTATTTTCTCATCTTTTGTGGATAATATCTATATATATATATATATATATATATATATATATATATATAGATAGATATATAATATGTATATATAGATCTATCTATATATATATATATATATATATATATATATATATATATATATATATATATATATATATATATATATATATTTTTTTTTATAGCTGTATGGTTTCCCTGGGGGGGGGGCGATCATGGCCATACAGCTATTAAACAAAAATTGCCCCCCCCAGAGCTGCCTACAGGCGACCCCCTGTCAGTTTCATTTAAAAAAAATAATGTTTTACTAATTTTTAACCCCTGGGGTAAACTATAATTTAAAAAAATATATATATGCCTCCATATGGCCCATTTTCAGAGGAAATCCCTGGTGTCTAGTGGGGTTTCCTGGACGTGGATCGCAGCGCGGCTACGATCCACGATCAAGAAACCATTTCAGGAAGCCCTTGTTTGAAAGGGGAGACTCTCCCCTTTCAAACAAGGTCTTCCCGAATGGTGGGGAGCATCAGAGCAGAAAGCAGCCTTATCTGCTGCGTCCTGCTCCGGTGGGAAAGACTAAGTGTGACATCAACGTGCATCTTGGTGTGCTGACGTCACGGATGGGCGGGTAGGGGCCGGAGGGGTAGACATGGAAGTTCTGCTGTGTCGCTCGAGGAGGTTTTACATACAAAAGATTTTTCAATCCCCACCCTGACATCAGCCACTGGTTGTGACCTGCACCAGGGAGGGTGTGCGGGCAATAGTCAGTGGCCAACACCCGCACCTATGGGGTTAAAAAGGCACTGAATGGAGGGAGGGAGGGGTTATTATTTTGGGGTGCCCAATAACCTAGTGTGGGGACCCAGAGATGATCTAGACACAAAGTGTAGGTTGTGGTAAACGTTTTGGAGGTGGTCCTGTTGTCCTAGAACCACAACAAGCTGAGTTATGAGCAAAAATGTTTTGTAAATGAATACCCTGCAAAGCATTATGAGATGACCAAGTGCAGCAAATATTGTAGTATGTTGTCTGTAATGCTCAGAACAGCCCCTCCAGAACACCACAATAAAAATATAAATTGTAAGAATCCTGGTCATGTAACCATATAATTAACCCCTAGAGAACATAACCAAATTAAATTAAAATGGCACAACGTAATGTAGTGCAACCATATACTTAGACCATAGAGAACGTAGTGCCTTATACATTTTTAAGCTTTGCAGGCCTACTGCAATACTAAGGCCCTTAGAATACAAATTACTCCAAGTTACAAAACAAAAGTTCCAGCCATAAGAGAACTTAAAAAGGGACTGAATGGTGGGAGGGATTAGTCTTTAGGGGTCCACACTAACCTAGTGTGGGGACCCAGAGACGATCCAAACAGAAAGAGTGTGTCATGTTGAACGTTTTGGTGGTGGTCCCATTGTCCTAGGACCACCACAGGCTGAGCTATGGGCAAAAATGTTTTGAAAAAGAATGCTTGCAAAGCATTATGGGGCAACTTTTTCCGGTGTGCTGGGAGAGCTACATTGCACATTTCTGTGTTTTTTAGTAAAGCATTTATCAATTATAAATGCTTTGGGGAAAGCTATGAAGCCTGAAGCGGAGAGCCAAAAGAAATTAGACTGATTAGGTAACAGTGTGAACAATGTGACCAGTGCTCTAATACCGTCGATGGAATTTGAGCTGTTGGCACTGTGAGCATGGTGAGGGCTATGGCTGCCATGGAGCATGAAGGGGAGAGACAAAAGAAAAACATAGTTCATCCATGCTGAAGTGTATTGGCAATCATTCAAATAACCATGTAACAGGGTCAGTCTGCAAAGCAGTAACAAAATCTCCCCAAGGCGGGACAAAGGTAAAGCAATTACCAATGACATCAAGGGATTTTTGAAAGGCAAGCCCACGAACGAGTGAAAGTGATGGGCATGAGGTGGGTGTGGTTAAAATCCCACAATACTTACAAGTCAAATCGCTTGCACGATCAACCTAAAAAATATGTTTTCATGGTAATACAAAACCTTCCACAGCAGCAACACTCCCATTCACCTTGGCTCCCTACTTCCCCACAATTCACTGCATGTTCATTGACAGGATCTGAACCTTTTACTACAAGCTAATAAGAGAAAAAAACAAATAGAGGAACTTTCAAAATTAGTTTTGGAATACATTTACCTCTAATTTACACCACTAAAAGCTACAGAGCAAGATGGACTAAACTTTGTTTCACTTCATCTTTAAAGCATGTTTAAATATTGAAAGTATTTTTGACCTTTTTTTTTTTTTTTTTTTTATCTGCACAGTCATTGTATCTTACATTGAATGGGAGTACTTTGATGGTGTCTGTGCATACTGTACACAACCAAAATGCTGTCACTCAGAGTAAGAGGAGCCAATGTTTGAAGCATGTTTCATGCTGTATATTGTTGCTTTGTATCGTGGTAAGTCGAAGTAAAATGCAAATGACACCACAACGGACCAGTGGATGGAGCGGGATGATTGAAAACTTCTCTATGAATGTTTATACATGTGTATTTTTTAAGGTACCCATAAATGCAATGTGTGGGATGTTTAGAGAAATAAAAACATTTCTCCATGTTAGCACATGCTTCAGCTCAGTCTAGCCATCTTAGTAAATCCGGCTTTGCATCAGAAACTAAGGCTTCTTGCGCTAATGTGACCAAATACCACCCAAGTCATGCCCCCCTGCTGTAAAGTGTTGTGAAGCAGTGCAGAACACTATTCGCGCTGAGAAAAGGGCACCTTTCCAGCACAAAGTACCTTTTGTTCTGGAAAGTAAATACCCTTGCAGGACTTTGTGCTGTTTTGTATCACTCCGATTACCTTTGTCTCATAGGAAGGGAGAACGCCAAGTAGGTTTTCTGTCTGTTTACTGCAAAACACACCCCCATGTGGACGTTCCATACATCACTGCACCATTATGCTGGGATACATTGGCTACACAAATCTAGAGATATATTGTACCAACTCTGTGGCTGGCACATGCTGCACGACATACAGCACTGTAGCTGTTGAAGCTTGCCGTTATACAGTAGTGGGTGCTGGGGGAGATGGACAGTATAGTTCAGGGTTTCTTCTAAGGCAGTAGACAATGACAATACATCTACTTAGAGGGAATGTAGAAACTGATTGGGGGTAGGGTTTTCAAAGAAAATCAGGAGTTACTGGACTCCAATTGTGACAATTGGAGATTTTTTACCACCAGTTACCTGGGGCCACCTTACTACTGGACCCAAAGGAAGTACCAATAACATCACTGAATGGAGCCTAGGTTTCCTAACAACAGGAATGCCAGGAAAGTATAGTTCAACTTGGTTCTGGGCAAGGCCATTTTTCTGTAGGCTTCATTTTCCCAGGCCTGCTATACTTTTGTATGTGGCTGTTCATGTAAAGTCAGAGACAGGGTCCCAGAGGAGAAGGTTGATGTCTGTGAACAGTAGGAAAAGTCGACATGGTGGTCTGACATATTTTGTATATGTATGCATATGCTTTGAGAGGGTATACTGTCCACCTACATAATAGCCGCTCCTTCCTCATTTTGTTTTTATAACTCACGTGAAGAGCTCCCCAGCAGCGCTAGCATGCACTCCTGAACGTCGTGGTAGTAAGGAATAGCTGGCGAAGACATACCTTGGGAGCTGGTATGCTTAAGAAACTCAGAACTTCAGAAAATGCCCAATAAGACTCAATATATCAATGTCCAACCACTGTCTTTTTTCAAAGAGACAACAAATTCAAAATCACACAGAACTAATACTAAACATAAAAATTTAAATGTATGCAATAAAAACCAACCCTCTCTCCTCCCTTTCGAACTAATCTGTGTAAGAAGGCGTCTCAGTGTAAAGTTAAGTTTTGTCTGTCACAAATTTCACATGATAAAATCTACTCCTAATATATTTTTCAGAGTTTAAAGTCTAACACTGCTTCCTGATGTATATGTGAAGGGGTTCATAATGCAACCCTTCTTCCGATGATACTTGCAAGAGAGTTTGCAAAATAAAAATCCCTCCTATTGCCTTTGTTAAGGGGTTGTACCATGCAACGTCCTTCCTGACTGTATTTGACACAAGTTCTACATTAAGAATGTTTTTCTCAGTTTTGAACCTTGGATACTTCATACATGGGCTAACATAAATAACTACTGTCAAATATGAATAAATAACATCATCAAGAGAGAGAACACAATGTAAAACCCCTTCCTAGAACATTTGCAGAGAATGCACGATGTTAAGCCATGTCTTTCTGTGTTTCTCACAGGTTTTCGCCTTGCAAAGCTGCTTCCTACTGCATTTGAGGCACGGTCTACTTTAGCAATGTCTCTACCAGTACTAGCACTGGGACTACTTCTATGGGCTGAAACATGGATTCCTTTCAACTTGTATGCAGCAGATCGCATTCTGTTCATGTCCCTCCTCTGTAGTATGCAGATGTCACAGTTCTTCTAGAGCACACACCCATTGGTCTCTTGAGTTCCATGGCCTGTCTTCACGGGTATATTGTTGACAATGGCCTAAAGATTAATGTGTCTAAAACAAACAAAAAATCCTTTGAAATAACTACTGACCGACATAATTGAGTAATTGGCAGGGATCTTATTGAAGAAGTCAAGGAATACAATAAAAAGCTATGTTAAACAGCGCTTGCAAACCTTCTGTACTAGTTATGGCAAATGTATCTACAACTTCACAGACCTTCCGGAGATTCCATATTTGAACTATTTATATCTAAGTTCTTCCTGGCAATTTTATCTCCCACATATGGCTCGAAATTACATACAGATCGAGAGATGATTCTGTCAACCACTGTTAGACTTGTTTTTGGACTTCCCGGTGTACTCACCAGGATGGCTGATCTGCTCTTTAATAAATACTGTTTCCGGCTGAAAAATTCAGCACCAGTTGTCAAGAATGTGCTTTAAAAATAACTTTGTACCACCTTGAAAATTGTAAAAATAGCTAAAGAGTCTACACCAACTGTCATTCGCAGAGAATGTGGAGAAGCTATCGAGGTTGAAAAGAGCGCAGCTGCTGTTACCCATTTTTTACTCATTCAAGGCCTAGAATCGTGTGACAACAAATTTTACACCAGAGAGAAGAACAACATTTATGCGAGTCAGAATTCAACTTCCAGCATTAGGTGACATGAGCAACTGGAAGTCACAACGTAGGGCGTCTGGTAAATCATGTTCTCATCTATAGTCCATGTGTCCCCTTTTATCAGGATCGTGGATTAGAATACTAAGGCCCCTCTTTTTAAATGTGAGGGTGCGCACATTTATAGAGGTGACCACTGTCTGTGTACTAGGCCGAGATCTACAGCTGATTGTAGAGTAGTCAAATACTTTGACCTGGCGATTGGAGAACTGGAAAAGTTACCAAAAGAATACATGAATACATGCTACAGACTGCAGGAAAGGAAGCCTCAAGGATTAACAGAGTAGATTGTCGCCCCGGAGACCAGGTTTCCTTCGAAGATACCAATCAGAAGAACTTCCATGTGCAGGACACAATTAGAGTGATCCTGTCGATCAAATGACTTTCAAACACAGATCCATATTTTTTTTGCTTTTAATATTTAACGTGTGATTCTACTTTTAGCTACCGTTGCCAGAACTAGGAATGGTAGAACAATTAATCAAATTTGCAGTTTTACATACCTTTTTTTAAAATCATTGATGCACTTGAAGCCACATTTGTTTGGATAAATTTGCTTCAAGCTCTATGATGCACTTTATGCTTTAATGATCACGCTCTTGTAGCTTTTGATACATATTTACATTTGATATTATTTTCAAAATAACTAGACCTTGATTTCTGTCTTGTAGATTATTTTAAATAAACAAAACAATGAAATGCATATTATTATTGTTGAATAAATAATAATAATATTAATGATGATAATAGTAATAATAATAATAATAATAATAATAATATGATCATTACTGGAACTACTTCTGAGGTGGACTAACCTAACTGCTGTCCAATCAAGATACAGTAAAGAAGAAGTAACTAGGGGTGGAGCCAAAATCACTCTCTCTACTCTGTTTTTAAACTTTTATTACCGCGTCGTCCTTCCTCATCCCATTCCGTAACAATGGGGTGAAGTGCCGTGTTCACTCCTCATGTCACTTTTAGAAAGCTACTTCTTCCCTTTCTATGAAAGGGAAGAAGGGAAGAAGGACAAGGAGTATATAGCCCTCCTCTCCCCTGGAACTATCTGCTCTTTTTTTGTGCTCATCGTCTTCAGGTCGGGTGCTGTTTAGGCAACCTGGGCACCCTTTGGAGTTTCTTCTTTCCTTATGTTATGGTGACTGCGGCTGCATGGGTGCTGCTTCCTGTTTTCTCGCTGCTGCTGGGGTGCTGCATGTTTTGCACTTAATGTCTCCTAGTCGTTTCTACTGCTTGTTGGGTGCTCCCGGTGCATTTGCACAGGTGCTTTTACTGGCTGTATAGGCACCTCCAGGGCCGAAGAGGCGCGCTGTTTCCCGGAGGGGGGATGGGCGTCCTGTGCTTTGCACAGCGTTCCCTGATATGCCTGCTGGTGCCTTGGTGTTCCTCCTCTGGTAGTTTTCCCCCACACTGGACCATTCCCAGTGACTTACCTGTTGCCTGCTGCATGTGAGTCCCTGAGCTGGGTGTTGTACCCCCTTGGCCTGGGTACTATCTGTGCTGGCCTGGTTGGGCGGCCAGCACTAGTTGGTGTGGCTGGGTGCCTTCCTTGGTCTGGTTCTTGGCCTGCCTTCCATGATGGTTGGGATCCTGAGGTAGGGGCTGGTTACAGCCTTTGCCGACCCTTCCCTTTGGATCCTTTCCTTTCCAACTTTATGGGTAAACCGTCTTTGCTTTCCGATTAAGTGACTTTAACTGATCCTGTTGATAAGAAGTTCGAGGATGCTCTCAAGTGGTCTCATGTTGGTCTTAGTTTCTCTTTGAGTTCTGAGATCTATGGGGTCTATTCTTCCCAGTCCCTTGTTAAGGATGTTCAGTCGGTTTCCTCTGCTATTCAGGAAGATGAGGACATCTCTGATTTACTGTCCCCTATGGAGGTTCAGGGAAAATTTCTCTCGGATAGTGCTTTTTACTTTCTTCTGCTATGGCCACTGGTGGTTCTGTTTTTGCTCAACGTCATCTCCACCTCAAGGGCTGGAGGGTTGATTTCCCCAGAAGAATTGTTTATTGTGCATGCCCTTTGGAGGTTCTAAACTCTTTGGGGATGAACTGGAAGAGGTCCTCAGGAAGTCCTTCAAAAGTCAGAAACATGTTCAACCTTCCCGTCAAAAGCCTAATGTCTGGTATGGTGGTAGGAGATGGGGGATCAGTTTTAGAAGCACCAGTCCGATTCCCTGCCCATCCACTCCCAGTTCCAGCATAGGGGTCCTCCTTCAGGGGGTGCCTATCATCAACCTGGTGGTAAGGGGGGTCAAAAGCCTCCTTCCTGACTGGGTCTCCCCCTCTGTTTCTCCCGCCAGAGGGTACGTAGCTCAGTTTTTTTTCCAGTTTGGGCTGCTTCCATCACAGATGCCTGGGTTCTTCAAGTGGTTTCCCAGGGTGTGTGCCTGGATGTTTCTCCTGGATCCTCACTTTCTTCAGACGCATGGCCTTGGGATCTGGTGAAGTGGTGGAATCTTGCCAATGGTTTCGCCTCCCCGGTCCTGAAGGGTGCCCTTCAGGCAGTTCCTCCTGGGGAGAGGGGGTGCAGTTGCTATTCCTGGGTCTTCATGGTCAGGAAGGTCATGGGGATTTTTGTCTGATCATCGACCTGAGGTTTCTGAACTGCTTTATTCCGAACTTACACTTTCGTAAGTCCACTTTGCGCCACGTGATTCCGTTGGTCTCTCCGGGAGATTTACTGACAAAGATCGATCTTCAGGATGCCTATCTACATGTTTCAGTGGCTCCCACCACTCAGAAGTTCCTGAGGTTTGCGGTGGGCTCCCAACATTGGCAGTTCTAGGTGCTTCTCTTTGGGCTCAAGTCCTACCACAGGATTTTCACAAAGGTTCTGGCCCCAGTGGTGGGTCTCCTGCATTCCAGGGGTGTTTTGGTCCACCTGTATCTCGATGACATTCTGATTTATGCACCCTCTCTGGACAAGTCTCTGGCAGACATGGTCTCTGCAGTGTCCCTTTTGGAGGGTTTCAGTTTTCTGATCCATCCCTCCAAGTCTCACCTGACTTCCTCTCATCAACTGAAGTATATTTGTGGTTTTTGTGCCACAGCGTGGGGATGGTGTCCCTTCCTGCCTCCTGGTGTGCGTGGCTCCATCAGTCTCTTCAGTACATCCTGCAGGTCCGGACCACTTCTGCAAGAGAGTGGCTGCATCTTCAGGGTATGATGGTAAGATGGGGCTTGTTTTTCTATATTTCTCCCCCTTCCTTGCCATTGTCTTGCTTGCCCCTGCTGTTGGATGTTATGGTGCTACTTTGTTTTCTTTTTTCTTTCAGGCGGCAACTTTGGATGTCGTCCCATGGGCATGCTTCCACTTGGGCTCTGTGGTTCATCATATCCTACTTCACTGGACTCCGGCCAGCAACAACTTTGAGAAACGTATTCCTGTTTCTGCTCCAATTCACCATGATCTCCTCTGGTGGTTGCATCCTCCTTCTCTTGACCGTGGTTTTCCTCTTCAGTCTCTAACTTCCGTGGTCCTTACTACTGATGCCAGCTGCCTGGGCTGGGGGAGTGGTCTTGGAGGATCTCACCTCCTAGTGTCTCTGGTCTGTGTTGGGGGCTTCCATGTCTTCCTATTGGAGGGAGCTTCAAGGGGTCTGGAATGCTCTCCAGGTCTTTGCTTCCCCTATTCAGGGTCACTTGGTGGTGGTCAGAGTGGACAACAGAGTGGCGATGTTGTACATCAATCACCAGTTTGGCACCAGGTCCCCCACTCTCAATCTCCTTGCCCACCACATCGTGTCTTGGGCAGAGTCCCATCTCCTCGGGTTGCAGGCAGTTCACATTCGGGGAGTGCTGAATCATCAGGCGATCTCCTGAGTCGGTTGTTCCCATCCTCTCTGGAGTTCGTTCTGGCTCCTTCTGTATTTTCCCAGATTTTCAGTCGGACGGGGATCCACTAACAAGGTTTATGTGCATCATTTGGGTTCCTTTGATGATTGGTGCAGGATCCGCTCTTTGTCTCCTGTCTCTGCCCCTTCCTCTACAATTTCTCAGTTTCTTTAGGAGGGTTTTAATAGGGGTCTCTCTGTGGCTACTCTGAGACTCTACTGGTGCACTATTAAAACCTTTTGGGCTCCATGGGATGATTTATCTTCTTTTTCGAGCATAGCCTCTAAATTGTTCTGGTGCTTCAGCCTTCTTCGTCCACCCCTTCGAAACCCTTTTCCTCCCTGGGACCTTCCTGTGGTGCTTTCGCATTTGAAGTTCCTACTGTATGAGCCTTTGGTGTCTGTTTCCCTTAAGTTCCTGACTTTAAAAACATGTTTTCTAGTTGCCATTACCACTGCCAGGTGTTTGGATTAACTTAATAAATTGGTTTGTTGCCCTCCCTACCTGTGCGTTTTTGGGGACCGGGTCGTCCTTTCCTGGAAATCATAAATTTCTCCCTAAGGTGAATTCTTCCTTTCATCGAGAGCAGGTTATTGTTTTCCCTGTCCTGCTTCCGGAGGCTTTGATCTCTGACCCTTCCTTGTCCTTTTTTGATGTTTTCCTTGCATTGAAGATCTATTTATTTAGGTCTTCCGAGTTTTGTCTCCCTGACCACCTTTTTGTCAGAATTGTGCCTGTGCGGAAGATTGGACGGCCTTCTTCTTCCATCCTTTTGGATTAAGTCTGTTATCTTTTGGGTTTACCAGGCCCTGGGCTGAGAGGTTCTGGGTGGGGTCAAGGCCCATTCCACCTGTGGGATGGTTGCTTCCTGGGCTGAATGGTCTGGTGTTCCTCTCCGGGATATTTGTAAAGCTGCCACCTGGTCCTCTATTTCCACTTTCATTACCCACTACAAGTTACACGTTGCTCATGGTTCTGAATTGTCCTTTGGTTCCGATATCTTGGTCGCGGCTGCTTCATCCTTCTGAGTCAGCTCCTTGTGTTTAGACTATTTAGGTCACCGGCTTGTAGTCCACGGTGTCACCGGGTCTCTGTTTTTTGTGTGTGTCTCATTAAACTTTGCACTGCACTGATTGTAATCTTTTTGGTTCTTTCGTGTGGCTGTTGAAAGTGGTCTTGCTTGGGCATTCCTCCATTTGTTCAGAATGGGACGAGGAAGGACAATGAGGAGGTAATTCTCGGATTACTTACTGGTAATCTTCATTACTCCGATTCTTCCTTCCTCATCTCATTCCGTACGTCCCTCCCTCCCTCCCTGTTCTTTCATCAGCCGGTGTTGTGGTGCTTGGTGATATACAGATAGTTCCGGGGAGAGGAGAGGCTATATGCTTCTTGTCCTTCTTCCCTTTCAAAGAAAGGGAAGAATTAGCTTTCTAAAAGTGATGTGAGGAGTGAAGAGGGCACTTCACTCCATTCCTACGGAGGGGACGAGGAAGGAGGAATCGGAGTAATGAAGATTACTGGTAAGTAATCCGAGCATTTGTGGTTACATGTGCACTGGCAAATAGCTAAAGGCGTGAAGCCAGACCTGCAAACACACGTTTACATTCTTTATGACGTAGTGCATATATGCTTGTAAACAGTGCATTTGCACACTCACCCAAGCCCTCACGCTCTTGTTTATGGATTGTGGACAAAGCTGTGCTCACACATAAATACACGTCTGCGGCACGCTAACGATCTCCTAGATTGGCAGCAGGTAAACTTGTCTTTGAATCAGTAAGTAGGCTGTGTTTACCAGTTATTCTCTGTCTTCGGGTTCACTCAGTGGTGATGAATAACTTGTTAGGCGTGTTTAATCCACTTTAGCCCTCAATATATTTGCCATTTAGTAATCCACACTCAGTTTTAAACACCTGCACAAACAAAGGAGATTAACGTTCCGCATAACCTCTGCATGAAATTAGGTCACAGGTCTGAACTCCATCACCCCAAATGGTTGTTTGCCTTTTCAGTTCTTGTGTGTCTAATGTGTATTTGTATCGCGTGAACCTCACCAGACGGCAGCGCTGCTCCACGCAGGGTCAAAGGGTACAGTCAAGATGCAGTCAATCTGTGATTGGAGGTGTAGCAGGTTTCAAAGAGCGAAAGGGGACTGCAAATGCCTGTTTGTATCATGTGAGCTAGAATGGGTCCAAATGAGATGTGCAAAAATAGTTTTCTGTCATTGCAACACCTGTAACCACAACTGAAACCCCATTAGCCTCAATTCATCTCTACCTTAAGCCTGAGTTCTACGTAATTAATTTATGTTTCTTGCACTCTTACTGTTTGTTATGTTGATAAATGCATTTATACGTTCCTTAACCCGACTTTCGGAGTAATTGGTTATATCAATGGTTCCCAACCCCTGAGGGTCCGTGAAGCCTCCTCAGGGGGTCAGCGGCAACTTCGAAAATGAATTACTATTAACAGATTAGGTCCCCAGCCTCAGTAATGACTCAGCAGGGTGTCCCTGGATTCCAATAATGATTCAGTGGGGGTCCCCGGGTTTCAGTAATGATAAAGTGGGGGTCCCCAGAAGTCAAAAGGTTGGGAACCACTGAGTAATATTATTCCCTTATAAGGAGAACTAATTGATGAGCTCAAACCATATTTACATGCTTAGACTTTTAATGCAGTTACTTTATTTCATTTTTTAATTTATCTCTGCGTGTAGCATGTAGCTGCTACAAAAGAGGTGTAAAGACTCCATCTGAAACATTTTATGAAAACATCTACATCATTTTCTTGATAACTAAACTTGTTCTGATTTCACAGATAGCTACATTTCTCTGTTCTTTTAGTCATATCTTTCACACTCTCTTACGTTCAACTTCCTACATGGTTTGCTACGATAGGATCTGATATAGAGAATTGTGTGAACGGATATTGCACCTGCAATCTGCCAGAAGTGCAGTTTGCACCATTATGAGTTGCCTAAAATAGATGAACCTTCGGTCGGCCATTATTCAAGAAACAACATTATTTAGAGCATAATTACAAAGACCTTCACAAAACCTGGTGGGAAATGGCACTAAACAGTGAAACATATTACAGTCTCATTTGAGGGGACTCGGAATTCCTCCAAGTGATGAAGGAAACACTAAGGGGGTGATTCTAACCCTGGCGGTCGGTGATAAAGCGGCGGCCAACCCGCCAACAGGCCGGCGGTCCAAAAAATGGAATTCTGACCCTGGCGGGAACCGCCAACACAGCCCGCCACTTTAACACTCCGACCGCCATGGCGGGACAAACAAACAGCGCGGCGGTCACCGCCAACAGCCAGGCGGCAGACAATGTACTGCCCACACTATCACAACTCACCAATCCGCCACCTTTTCCGGGGCGGGAGCCCCGCCGATAAATACACGGCGAAAACAGACTACGAACGGGAAAACGCTCACCTCTACGCACTCCACGAGGAAGGAGGACAGCATGGAACCCGAATTAAACATCCTACCTGCTCTCGTCTACCTGCTCATCTACCACGAGTACGAACGCCGGCGCAGACGACAACGGTGAGTACTGCACCTACGACACAGGGGAGGGGGGAGGACGAAAGGTTACGGGCACACACATATGCGACCCCGCCCCCCAAACTATCTACACACCAATGCAGAGCAACAAGTCACAGTGACACAACCCAAACCCCCCGGAATAATGAAAAGACATTATTAAAGTGAGAAACAAAATTTATGTAAAAAATAGCCTCTGAGAAGTCATGGTCAAATAGCAATATAAATATGAAAAAATTAAGTAAATATTTTGTGCAATCGATAAACCGAGGCAATTAGTCCTGCACATTTAACGAAATTCCAAGTGTCCGTGGGCCAAAGTGTATCAACACAAGGGCAAAGCCCACACAGGAGACCTGAGTCCGTTGGAGAGAACACTGCAGGGGCATCTGATGATAAAACTACAGGCACTTCAGGGGGAAGGGAAGGGGGGGCACCACAGCCACATGAGTCCACGACACCAGATCCACGAAGGGGCCACCATGCCCACTGTGCCATCCTGGGGAGTGCAAAGCCACAGTCTCTCAAGTCTCTACAGTGGGTGGCTTGCCCACTGTGCCATCCTGGGGAGTGCAAAGCCACAGTCTCTCAAGTCTCTACAGTGGGTGGGTTGCCCACTGTGCCATCCTGGGGAGTGCAAAGCCACAGTCTCTCAAGTCTCTACAGTGGGTGGGTTGCCCACTGTGCCATCCTGGGGAGTGCAAAGCCACAGTCTCTCAAGTCTATACAGTGGGTGGCTTGCCCACTGTGCCATCCTGGGGAGTGCAAAGCCACAGTCCATCAGGTGGATTACAGAGACCACTGGTCATGGAGGAGGCATGGTGGGCACAGTGAACCGTGAACAGTAGGTCGACACAGAACCAGCACTGTCATTGGGCCAGCGGTGCTTGAGACGGTGGTGCCCTGTTCAGCGGTGCTTGAGACGGCGGGGCCCAGCGGAGCGGTGCATGATACGGCGGGGCCCAGCGGAGCGGTGCTTGACAGGAAGGGCCCAGCGGAGCGGTGCTTGACAGGAAGGGCCCAGCGGAGCGGTGCATGAGACGGCGGTGCCCTGTTCAGCGGTGCTTGAGACGGCGGGGCCCAGCGGAGCGGTGCTTGAGTCAGCGGGGCCCTGTTCAGCGGTGCTCTTCTGCACGGCGGGGCTCTGTTCAGCGGTGCTCTTCTGCACGGCGGGGCCCTGTTCAGCGGTGCTCTTCTGCACGGCGGGCCCTGTTCAGAGGTGCTCTTCTGCATGGCAGGGCCCTGTTCAGCGGTGCTCTTCTACACGGCGGGCCCTGTTCAGCGGTGCTCTTCTGCACGGCGGGCCCTGTTCAGCGGTGCTCTTCTGCACGGCGGGCCCTGTTCAGCTGTGCTTGTCCAGTAATCCAAGGGAGCCAGACCTGGCCTGGACTCACTGCTCAGTCGCCCTCCGACCGTGCAGTTGCTGGACCCTTCGGTGACGGAGTCCTCTGCCCTTGGGTGTCCTCCCTTACACCCGGGATGGGGCTTGTGGGGCCCTCCTGCTCCGCGCTCCTGCTGGCTGACTTCTCCGCCCTGCTGCCCTTTCGCTCCTTAGATGAGGCTCTCTGGCCCTTGCCTCCCCTGGATGTTGTGGCAGGTGAAGTGGCCGAACTTTGGTCCTTGGGGGCAGCCGTGTCAGTCTTCTCACGGCGGCCCTTGAGTTTCCGGGTCCTCTTGCCAGGGGGGGGCTGGCTGTCCCCTTGCTGCTGACAGATGTGTCACTGCTGCCAAAGGGTGGACTCCAGAACCCATGCACTACAGTGACACTAGAAGCTAGGCTGGTGGTGGCTGAGGTGCTCTTGGGACTCTTAGCAGATGGAGGGGGTGGGTCAGGTGAGGGAAAGAGGTTAAGATTGGAGAGGTAAACATTTTTGGGACCAAGGTAAAGGGTGGGAGTAGTGGTGATGGGAGTGGAGGAAGAGGATGTGGTTGTAGGAGAGTCAGGTGTGCTGTCTTTGGGTGCAGGTGATTGTGACGTAGGCTGTCGTGAGGTGGATGGCTGTTGGGTGGGTGGCTGCCTGCGTTTGTGTGTCTTGGAAGAGGGGGTGACAGACACAGTGGGAGAGGACACAGGGGACGTGTAAATGGCAGTGGGGGTGGTGACTGCACGTGTGCGGACTGTACTGGAGGGTGTGCTGGTGATGGAAGCACTGGCTGATGGTGGTGTGCATGCAGGTGTGAGTGTAGACGTCACAGGGAGGGAGGAGGGAGACGAGGAGGAGGGGGACACAGAGGTGGTAGTGACTGTTGGCATGTCTGCATCTGGGTGTTGCTTGGGTGACTGTTTGTGGGATCTGTGGTGCTTGTGTCTGGATGAGCTGCCCTTGGGTGTTGAGGTGTGTGCAGGCTGGTCTGATGGTGTGGATGGGATAGGCTGAGGAACAGGAGACAGAGACAGGGTGGAGGCAGTCAGAAGAGGGAGGCTGGAAACAGGGACAATGGCTGCCGTCAGTGCTGAGGCCAGAGCATTGAACGATCGATGATGGGCAGCCTGACCCGAATGAATGCCCTCCAGGTAGGCATTGCTCCGATGCACCTCCCTTTCTACCCCCTGGATGGCATTCAAAAGGGTAGTCTGCCCAACAATGATGGTCTGTAGGAGGTCAATGACCTCCTCACTGAGGGCAGCAGGGGTAACAGGGGCAGGGCCTGAGGTGCCTGGGGCGAAGGAGATGCCCGCCTTCTTGGGCGAGCGGCCACGGAGCGAAGGCTGAGGGGCTGCTGGGAGGTCGGGGCTGGTGCGCTGGGTGGCGGCTGTACCTGTAGAGGCGGGGGGCCTGGATGTTGCCACCACCGCTAGGGAGCTCTCATCCGAGGACGTGTCGGTGTCGCTGGTGTCACCACCGGTCCCCGTTGTGGTGCTCCCCTCGCCCTCCGGATCACTGGTGCCCTCGGTGTCTGTACCACGGCCCACCGGGGCCTTGTGACTTGCAGCTCCCTCGTGCTCCGATGCCAATTCTCCTCCGCCTGATGATGCTAATGCACACATGCACAAGAAGATTAAGAAAAAGGGTGGGGGGAGAAAAAAAAAACAGGTTGAGTGCATGCAATGTCAACACAGTTGGCGGAGAGGACAGACACAGGAGCCTCATGCACTACGCTGCGCAATCGGGGTACACTACTCAGTACTTGTGACCAGCCCTACAGGTCTATGGACAACAAATACACACATGGACGATGCAGGACCATGGATAGCTGTACTTGGCACCCTACAGAGGTGGGGGGCGGGGGCACAGGGCCATGCCTAAAGGAGAGGACTACACTACAGAAAGCGCCCTGGCCTAATGTCACCCACAACCCTCCTCCCCCACCCAGACGCCTCCACTGCGCATAAAGATAGCAAAATGTGCTGATACTCACCCCCTTGTGTCTGCTGTGATCTCCTCACGCGCCCATCCAAATCAGGGTAGGCCACCGCCAGGATCCGGGACATCAGGGGGGTCAGGGTATGACTGGCACCCCTCCTAGGTTGGGAGGCCATCCCCAGCAGTGACTCGGCGGTCTTCCTGGTCCCGCGGCAGATGTCCTCCCACCTCTTGCGGCAGTGGGTGCCCCGTCTGATGTGCACCCCAGGGCCCGGACTTCCTTGGCGATGGCACGCCAAATGTCGACTTTCTGATGGGCGCTGACCTATTTGACATGTACAGGGTGGAAAAGGAAATATCATCATTTATCTGCATGTTAGATGTGATTGCCCCCCCTCCCCCAACCTTTCCATGTGGCACATGCTCTCATCTGTCGTGCGTTGTAGTCCTCATTCTCTCCCCACCCCACCATCTTACATCCACCCCACTCAACACAGGCATAGCCCATTCAATGTGCACCCAGTGTACTTACCTGTTGGTCTGGAGGACCGTAGAGTAGCGCATACTGGGGGAGGACCCCATCCACAAGTTTCTCCAACTCTTCAGAAGTGAAGGCAGGGGCCCTTTCCCCAGTGGCAGCAGCCATTGTCTCTTCCAGACCGAGGTCACAGCAGCACTTGCAGTATAGGTCCTCTCCTGTGGATGATCAGGTCTCAAGTGATTAATCAGATAGAAAATGGCGGACACGCCCACGGCGGTGCGTACCGCGGCGGTGCGTACCGCGACCGCCGGCGCACCTCGTCATTGGCTCCTGAAACCCATAGACTTAAATGTTAACCAATGCGGCTTCATACAGCGGTCTTTGACCGCCTACCGCCACGGTGTGCCACGCCAGCGCATTGACCTCACATCCCATTGTCCCACTTCACAGGTCAGGCAGCCGCCATTTCAAGGGCCCACATGGCTTAATTTCAACTGCGTCACACAGGCCTTGGCCTTGCATTGCCACACATACACGCATTTCAATACATACATAATCGTGTGCTGTGCAAGCTGTGGTGAACGTACCTGTGAGTTGCTTGACTCCATACTCCATGTTGTCCTTCCTAGGCACCGTCCGCTGGGACTTGCGAGGAGAAGGATGAATCCTTGCGTGTACCGACCGCTGGTGGACCTGTGGACAATGGAAGAACGCCATATTATACTACGATACCGACTTGACCGAGCCACTATACATGAACTGTGTGCCCAGCTGGAGCCAGCCCTGATGTCCCCCATCCGCCAACCCAAAGGAATTCCCCTTCTAGTGCAGGTTCTGTCAGTCCTCCATTTTTTGGCAAGTGGCTCATTCCAGACAACAGTGGCCATGTCATCTGGAATGTCTCAGCCTATGTTTTCAAAGATTTTGTCCAGAGTGTTGTCTGCCCTGATGAAACATATGCGGAGCTACATTGTTTTCCCAGAGGAGGGTGATTTGGCTACAGTGAAGGGTGATTTCTATGCCCTTGGACATATCCCCAACATCATTGGTGCCATTGATGGGACCCATGTGGCTTTAGTACCCCCAAAAGACGATGAGCAGGTGTACAGAAACAGGAAAAATTACCATTCTATGAATGTGTAGGTGGTCTGTTTGGCTGACCAGTACATCTCCCATGTAAATGCCAAGTTCCCTGGGTCAGTGCATGACGCGTATGTTATGCGTAATAGCAGCATCCCTTATGTGATGGAACAGCTACAGAGACAACGTGTGTGGCTAATAGGTGACTCTGGTTACCCCAACCTTTCGTGGCTATTGACCCCAGTGAGGAACCCCCGGACCAGGGCAGAGGAACGGTACAATGAGGCCCATGGGCGAACTAGGAGGATCATAGAAAGGACCTTCGGCCTCCTGAAGGCCAGGTTTAGGTGCCTGCATATGACAGGTGGATCCCTCATGTACTCACCAAAGAAGGTGTGCCAGATCATCGTGGCCTGCTGTATGCTGCACAATCTAGCATTGCGACGCCAGGTGCCTTTCCTGCAGGAGGATGGTCCAGATGGTGGTGTTGTAGCAGCTGTGGAGCCTGTGGAGAGTGAAGAGGAGGAAGACGACGGGGACAACACAGACAACAGGGACACAGTTATACAACAGTATTTTCAGTAGCACACAGGTAAGAATCACCCACGCCATTTAACATTTAATTAAAGCCTCCTGCATCTCTACTTTCTGTATTTCCCCCCAGTTCTTTTTAACTAATTTTTGATTTTCCCTTCCCTTTTCAGTGCTGTATGACTCAGTGCGTGACTTCTGCTTGGTTTGCCCATGAACTACAGCGTATTGACATCGGTATGTTGTCATCACAAATTGACAGAACATTATTGAACCGTAATGTGTAATACATTTGTTAAGAATACAGGCTGACTCCAGATTAATTTCAGTGCAATGAGTGATTTATTTTTAGTGCTAGATATTGGTACATGATAGTAAAACGGTGATGGGTGGGGGTGGAGTAATGTCCATGGCAGAGTCCAGTTCTCAGTCTCACAGGTGCATTGTCCATATGCCTGTGGAAGGATGGAGCAGTGGCAGTTAAAGGTTGGACAGGGTGGCAATGTGGGACAGTGGGATAACTTCAGGGGGTATCTCATGCTGCGGGGGTCTTGGCATCCTACTCTGTTATCTTTTGTGATCTCAGGTTCCTCTTGCGGGGTGGTTGTTCTTCAGCAGGAGGTGGGGTTCTGGTGGGCTGTCGTTGTGTGGGGGCCTCCTGTCCACTAGCGCCGGCGGAGGTGGTAGGCTGTTCCTGGTCCAGGCTAGTGACAGGGGCCCTGTGTGGTGCCACATGGTCCCGCAATGTGTTTTCTATCCGGTTGAGGGCCAGGACGATGGTCCCCATTGCGGACCCGATATTCCCGAGTTCGTCTCTGAACCCCATGTAGCGTTCCTCCTGCTGTGCCTGGATCTCCTAGAACCTGGCCAGTACCGTCGCCATCGTCTCTTGGGAGTGGTGGTATGCTCCCATGATGGTGGTGAGGGCCTCTTGGAGAGTGGGTTCCCTGGGCCTCTCCTCCCCCCCCTGTCGCACAGCAGCCCTCCGAGTTGCCCTGTTTCCCCGGGCCTCTGTCCCCTGGACGGTGTGCCCACTACCACTGCCCCCAGGTCCCTGTTGTTGTTGGGGTGGTGGGTCAGCCTGGGTGCCCTGTAGTGGCGGACACACCGCTGATTGACCTGTCCTAGAGACAGAGGCATGGGCCAGCTGGGTGGGAGCTGTGCTGTTGTTCCCAGAGGGGGTTGGGTCTGCTGTGGCCTGTGTCTGTGTGTGGGGAACCCACTGCCCAGAGGTCCCCGATGGTCCGGGCTGGTCATCAGGTTCCAGGTCGACAGAGCTGCTGTCATCACTGGGGGCCTGTTCCGGGGGTGGGATGGACATTTCTGGACCCTCCTGACCGGTGTGTTGGCGTTCGGGTCCTGCAGGGGTAAAAGAGTATGGTTATTGGTTCTGTGTGTGCCATGGCGTGCGATTTGTGTGTGCCCTTGTCCCCCAGTGGTGCCATTCTCTTGTGGGAGGAGTTGTGAGGGTGGTTTGTGGGGGGGATGGGTATGTGCAGTGGCCATTCTTAGGTGATGGGTGTCCATGGTTTGTGTTGGCATTCAGGGGTTGGTGTTGGGTTGGGTGGGTTGTGCTGGTGAGACATTCTCAGGGAGGATGTGTGATGGGCGATTGGGGGTGAGGGTGGGGGTGTGGGTTGGCATGCTGGTGGGGTGGGGGGGATGTAGTAGTTGAGATTCGACTTACCAGAGTCCATTCCTCCGGCTACTCCTGCGAGGCCCTCAGGATGCAGGATGTTCAAGACCTCTTGCTCCCATGCTGTGAATTCGGGTGGGGTGGGTGGGGGTCCGCCGCCAGTCTTCTGCACAGCGATGTTGTGCCTTGACACCATCGAGCGCACCTTCCCCGTAGGTCGTTCCAGCGTTTGCGGATGTCCTCCCGATTTCTGGGATGCTGTCCCACAGCGTTGACCCTGTCTACGATACGTTGCCATAGCTCCGCCTTCCTGGCTATAGTGGTGTGCTGCACCTGTGTGCTGAAGAGCTGGGGTTCTACCCTTATTATTTCCTCCACCATGACCCTGAGTTCTTGGTCCGAAAACCGTGGGTGTCTTTGGGGTGCCATGGGGTGGTGTGGATGAGGTGTGGGGTGGTGTATGTGGTGATGAGTGTGTTGGTGTGTGGTGCTTTGTGCGTAGATGTGGTGTGGGTGATGGTGTAGTGTGCCTCTGTGTGATGTTGCTCTCTATTCTATGGTGTCTCTCTCTGTCCTTCTTCTCTGATTTGTGGTCGTAGGGGTTTGTGGGTGATGTGGGTGTGTGTTTTATAGTTGATTAGATGTGTGGGAGTGGTGGGTGTATGTGTATCAGGTGTGTGTATTTCAAATTGTCCAATGTGGCTGTGTGTTGGTGCTGGGTGTGTATTTTGACCGCGGCGGTGTGTACTGCCAATGGAATACCGCGTTTGAATGACCGCTGCGTGGATTCGTGGGTCGTAATGGCATGGGCGTATTTCTGTTGGCGTGGCGGTGGAGGTTTGGTCATCTCCAGTTTATCGCTGGCCGCTGATGTGGCGGACTGCAGTGGAGGTCGGATTTTTGGAGGTTTGGCAGTTGTGGGTCAGAATGACCGTGGCGGCTTACCGCGGCCGCGGCGGTATTATGGCGGTCTTCTGACCGGCGGTAAGCGCCTTTTACCGCCGAGGTCAGAATGACCCCCTAAATATTCATAAGAATCCACCAGCTAACTATCACTAATCAAGGGGTTAAAATGAGAGCCTCAGTGTTTATGTGAGCACTTCCATTGATGACGAGGGGGGAGGGGATTACTTGAATCTACTTGCTGTTCTCTTAAAAAAAAGGCAAAGTGAGTAAATGCTAGAATGAGTAAAGTTGTGGGCACTTGCAGGCTCATAGAATGTGTGTCAAAATAATAGAAAACGTTATGCCCACTCCTGCTGATTTGGTGTTTAAGTAAATGATTTGATCAATGGCTATATAGTTGAAGGGCTAGTTTTCCGGGAATATAGAGGCCTGATTTACAAGGAATTGGCTCAGCGTGGTGCTGCGCCAAAATTGGCAGCGCTACACTGCTTCAGTTCTGAGATTCAGGGATTTGCAGCATGCACAAATATATAGCACATCGCTGTGTTTCCCCTAGCACTGGCACTAAATTTAGCTGCCAGCGCCAATGGAGGCATCCTTGCACCAAAGTGCAAGGGTGTCCGCGTTGAAGGGAATGATTGTTTTGTGCAGGAAGGTGTCCCTTCCTGCACATAAACAAACTATAATGGCGATTTGGCACTTCTATGTGTGCTGCAGGATGCAGCACACATAGATGTAGCAGATCATCATTACTGAATGATGGTTTATGTGCAGGAAGGAACACCTTCTGGCACATAAACAATTATTCATGGCGTTTTGGTCTTCCTATGTGTGATGGAAAAAGCAAAAATGAAGAGAAATAAAAGTATTTCTCCTTGTTAAACCATGCTAACACCACCCCCTGGGATGGCGTTAGTTTTTGACGCTGCATCAGATTTACGATCCCTGTAAATCTGGGGCAGCCTCAAAAGCAATGGGTATTGTGGTGGAACGCCCACAGCAACACCCATTACACGCCTCTTTGTCGCCTTACAAATATAGTGCAGTGCTCAGCGCCACCGGAACGTCACAAAAACTGAGACTTCGGTGGTGCTAGAGTCTTGTAAATATGCCCCATAGCGTCCATCAGGCAGTCAAACAGTCTGACAGCACATTTTCTCTTAAATTGAAATTATGTTAACCACCTGTGTTTTTTGCCTGTGTGGTTAGTTTTGGCTCCAGTTTATCACTTCACGTGGCTTTAGGTTTTTGTGGTCCCTCTGCCTCAGAACTCTCACATGCATAGTGGTGTATCACAACAAACGTGGGTGAGGATAAACCTTTGTCTGTCAAGGGAGTGAGAGAAATGTTCACACTACTGCTTGTGTGCACACCCAGCCATAAAAGCCTGCATCATCAATCAGTTCTACGCTCCTTCAGTCTCTCTTCCTGCACACTTTACTTCATGACCTGCTATACTTCCTTGACTAAAGCTTCTAATAGTGTATGCCTGCCGTTCACCAACGTACACACTTAGGGCCAGATGTAGCAAAATCCGATTTTGCGACTTGCAAATTGCGAGTCTGAGCGACTCGCAATTTGCAAGTCGCAAAATCGGATACAGAATGGTGTCTCAGACACCTTCTACGACTCCCTATGGGGTCGCAAAGTCCCACCTCATCAATATTCATGAGGTGGGTCGCATTTTGCGACCCCATAGCGAGTCCCTGCACTCACAGGGATGGTGGCCTGCTGTAGTCAGCAGACCTCCATGTCTGTGACTGCTTTTTAAATAAAGCAGTTTTTCATTTTTCATTTTGCAGCCCGTTTTCCTTAAAGGAAAACGAGTTGCAAAATGAAAAAAATACCGAAACCATTTGGTTTCGTTTTTTTCAGAGCAGGCAGTGGTCCATTGGACCACTGCCTGCTCTGAAAAAATATTTTTTTAGGCATTCACAAAGGGGAAGGGGTCCCATGGGGCCCCCTTCCCTTTTGCGAATGAGTTACCACCAGTGTGACACTGGTGGTAACTGCGAGTTGCTTTGCAACTCTGAATTGCGATGCGAGTCGCAAATAGAAAGGGAACACCCCTTCCTATTTGCGAGTCGCACTCCCGTACCGACTCGCAATTTGGGAATGAGCATCGCGTGAGGCCGTTTGCATGGCGCAAACTGCATTTTTCGCAGTTTGTGCCATGCAAACGGCTTGCTACATCTGGGCCTTAGTCAAGTGTGCCTGGTGCTGCAGGTGCTTCTAACCGCATAGTTGCATTTCAATTACAACTCACGATGGGTTTGTAATTGCTGGTGGAACATCATGTATATTGATACATGGTTGTTGCGTTGCCTTTACTGCATACAGACTGGTTTCACCAGTTACTGCTTGTGGCAGGATCCATTATGTCAAAGCCTCTTCGTCATATGCTGCATTCAGTGACTGACGATACATATGCTGAGGCAAAAGATCTGAGATCCGAGCTGTCATTAAAATTACATGGCTACATAAAATATGTGTTTTGTAATTTTGTAATAACTGAAATAAAAACATGTTATCTGAATAAGACTCGAATGGAGATGTTGGTTGGACTCACTCTAATCATTCAGAGAAGACAATAACAAAGAAACAAATACATTAAATAATGAAAGAAATGCAAACCCTGCAAAGCTAGAACTGTTATCTCAATGCTATGATCGATTGATTCATTGAGTGGAAAGTTATCGGAGTAAACCTGGCTGCAATGAATCGTCAGAAGCTTGAGAAAAGCTTTAATATTAAATTAATTAAACCCTGTGGATAGCTGGTTTAGTTTTTGCCTGAAGACCAGAGAGAAGCCAACGAGCTGTACCTTTTATTACACACATGTTCCATAGTTACAGTATTTTTAGACATCCTTCTGGGGTATGTTGGTCGAGTAACATTAAATAGAGCAATAACAAACAAAAAACTTTATTTGGACGTTTTGCAAATTGGCTAATACTCATATTATTTTTTCAGAGGTAATATTTACTGCTGCAAAATGTTTGGGGGCAGAATGTGAGTACAACTTTCGAATTGCCTTCTAAACCTGCAGCGTTTCGGCCAATTTCTTTGGGAAAATGTCTGGTAAAAATGCATAATTTTTCAAACATTTCTTAGTGGAAGAACTTCCTACTCTTAATTTGAAGATCAGGGCTTGTTAGCTACACTCACTGTCACTTTTGGATAGGAGTGAATTCAGAACTAGCATAAAGTGCTGTTCAATATTGGAGGCTGGTGTGACTCCTGGCTTTAGAAAAGTGTTATTGCTTCCAGTAGCATTTATTTTCCTAACATGAAAATACAATTACGTTTTCTTTATTCAGTGGTAATAGTGCATTGTTTAATTTTGTGATCAGTCAAAGATCAATAACTTGTGGTTATGCATTTCCAATGCAATTCTTCATAGTCTGTGTGGGTGTATAGGACCAATGCACCTCAAACGTATTGCAACACAGGGACAGTTTTCTGGTCACCATAGTAGTGCAGCCTTTTTTAGGGTTCGCCCAAAGACAGCTTCAGTTGTCTGTTGACAAACAGATACTCTGTAACCGATATAGACTTGGCGTGAGCTTCGTTCCTGTCCCTTGCTCATGATTTGATGTTTTTTTAAAATTCATATGAGTTCCTGGCTCGTGATTCAATGGCTTTCCTTCCTTTTTTGTGTGTGTCCTACCCAAGGAGCATTTTGGTATCACCGTGTTTTGATTCAACATGTGGAACCTTCCACTGAAGTCATAACAATGTAGAACAATGGAAAGTTTTTTTCTCTCTCTTTTTCTGTGTAACTCCCTTTTCCCCGCCTCTCCTTTGGGACCATGCTCTTCTCTTTCTAATTTATTAACCTCTCCCAATGCCTGTTTTCTCCACCAAACTCCCTTGCTCTCACCACCATCTATTGTTATATCAGTAGGCAGACATTTTTAAGTGGATTTTCATCCATTCCAAGATGGCCACCCAAGCCACCTAGGAATTTTTTTTTAAAACAGAAAATATTTCAATTTGACTGCCATGCATGCACACAGTATGCAATATCCATTTTGATTGATTTTTTCAATAACAATTTTTATATTATCTACAGATAGCCACACATCAGAAACCAATGTCTGCTACTTGTATAGTATACGCCACAAATTACATTGCCCTGGTGCTCTAAAAATTCGATAATCCTTGCTCTGACCGGGGACGAGAATTTTCTTTTTTGTTGTACTAGTTCTCAACTGATTCACTTTCAGAATTTACATACTGATTATGTACTGCTCAATGCTTTAAATTGTGGTTGGACTCACCATTGTTTTGTGACCAGGTGAAACAGTGCTAAGCAGTGACATTTTATTGCTTTTTTCACAGCTGTTAGCCCCATACACTGTGGAGCCATATGTGCCTAGCAGAGAATTGAAGACCGACTGGGTGGCAGTATCCTCGGCTAAACTCTCAACTGTAAAGTTACAGGCTTCTGAAGTACATCTGAAAAAGTCAGATTAGGGTTCGTGTTTGATGTGATTTTAGATAAACCTCTTCCTCTGAATTTCTTTTGGTCTAATGGTGGTCTGATTAATTTTATTTTTCTCCTTAAATATTATTTTTGATCATAAATTATGATTGCCTTCATAGTGCGAATCACATCAGAGAGCTGCATAAACCTTTCTTTGTGTAAAAGATTCTTACATTTGTGCAGAATTGTGTCCAAGAGACTTTTGGGGTAACAATCACAATTAGCAATAGGCAATACTATATTTATGCATAGGCTACATATTTTTTATTACATTTTCTTATTAAAATACCTTCACTTACTGATGTTGTAGGGAATCAGAATAGCTTAAGAGAGACCTTTTGATTTTCTATTAGAGGCCCAGTAACTAATAAACCTAATATGAAAAAAGTAAGCAGTAGCTACATCCTATTTTCAGAACAATGCATTTAAGTCAGTGCTTTTGTCCTGTCTACCACTGCCTCTGATACCCAGGGGCATCGCTTAGTCAGTGAGATTTGGCGGTTGTGAATTGCAAAGTTCCCAAATAAAAAACAGTATACCGAAGGGTGGATGGATGACCAAGGTTTGGAATTCACTGTCCCCATGAGGAACAGATTCAATAATTATTTGCATTGGGTGGCCTCTGTCCAAGTTCCTTTTATAAAATACAATAAGTTAAAACATTTTTAGTCACACGAGGAGGATGAGACAAACCAACAAAGGCACAGAATACCCGACCCAAGGCTCCCAGACCCGGCTCTCAAGCCATGAATGCATTTATATGGGGGGGGGGTGAGGGGCGTCACATCTCAAACACCCCCCTCAAGCTATGCCCATGCTGTTAACGTGGTGCATGAACGTGTTAATGCTGAATTTTACTAATGAATATTCATGTATTCTGAGTGTTGAATTTGCATAGAAAATAAATTAACTTAGAGAAAAATAATGCACACATTTGAAGTTGCGCCCATCTGAGTGGCCGTCAGTGTTCACAAAGTGTACTTATTAATAGCTTATTAACATTTTTAGCCTATGTGTTATTAATGTAGTAAAATGTCATATTAAGGGTTATGTCTTATGTACCAGCTTTATTAATTGTAGGCCTTAACTTAATGAGGCCTTGGGCCTAGCTGCACGGCCTCATGTCAAGCTGCATTTCTTAATTGAATTATGAAATGGCTGCTTAGAGAATTAAATTGTGATTTTCCACTGTGCTGACCAAGCGGTCGTAGCTAAGAGTCCTTCTCATGAAAACTGCATGCTAAAAGATGATGTACTAGCTAGGGATACTTTGTATATTGTAATATGTGTAAGACCGACCTTCCCAGGAGAAGACAATGGATACACTGACTGGAGGATAAGCCGCAACAATATTAATACCTGACAAGCCCAACGATGGGAACAGGAGAAGAAGAGCCAATCATCGACATGTGAACTGTGTACTAGAGAAAGTTGTGGATTAGGGGTTTTATTTTCATTGGACTAACTGCAAACATGCAATTCTTTGACCAATAAGAATGTGGGAAGTAGTTTTAGGAAATCTAACTTAGCTGGACCTCACTGAGAGGAGAGACTGCCATTATTTTCCTGACCGTCCCAAGAAGAGACAGGCTTAACTTTATTGCTTAAAGAGATTTTGCTTTTTCTGAACTTTAATGCTGAAGCCCAGTGGTTCCCAAACTTTTTTGATCCACGGCTCCCTTGACATATTGGCCATTGGCCGTGGCTCCCCATTATGTTACTTTTGTTTGGCAAGTGGAAGATGTAAGCCCAGCCTCAGGAGTACTTCCATTTTTCTCTCTAAAAATAATTGGGGTGAAGCTGTGTGTGTGTTCTTGCCCCATCTGTGTATTCTTGCCCTCTGTCTGTGTGTCCGTGTCTACTGTCTGTGTGTTTCTGCCTACTGTCTGTGTTACTATTTACTGTGTTCTGATGCCTTCTGTCTGTGTTCTTGCATCTTGTCTGTGCCCTTATGTGTGTGTTCTTGCCCCCGTCTGTGTGCTCTTGTCTACTGTCTGTGTGTCCTTGACTCCCATCTGTTTATTCATGCCTCCTAACTGTGTTATTGCCTCATGATGGGTCCTTGTGCCTCCTCTGTCCTTATGCCTCCTGTCTGCCGCCTGTTGTCTATTCCCTCACGCCTATTGTGTGTGCTCTCATGACTCCTGTCTCAGCCTCATGTGTAGACAATCACGCCCCATGTCACTGCGGACACACCTGGTCTATTCTGTCTATGAATCTTCTATCTGCTCTCCCCTATGTAAGCAGACTGGGTGGGTTACTTCCAGTGACCAGATAAGAGAGAGAACACACGAGTAGCCTGCCTCCCCACTTGCAAGGAGCAGGACAATTTCAAGCATGCATTCCCAAAATGCATGTGCAGTGCTGCAGTTGCACGCAAACTGTCTTTAAAAAGTGCACATCTTCGTCGCGATTTAACTTGTAAAATATTCCATCTTGTGCCTGCAACAGCCCAGGTCCAAAGACCTCTGATAGACTCAAGCAGTATCAATTGTATTAGCACTAGTACCTGCAAGTGTTTCTATCCCTTCTAAAGCCTCAAACCTACAGGTATATCTCTAAGATTGGATGCGACGCAGTTGTGCTGTCCAACTAAGTTGTACTTATGCTGTCGACCTAGGAAAGATGAAATGCTGAGTTTTCCCTAGTGGTTTCATTTCAACAACCTATACACCGATGCACGCAGTAGGTTTAAACCCACTGGCAAGTAGCTGTTTTGTTTGCTCCGTGATCCCAGATATCTCTTGCATGAGATGGGGACATGCACATTGCTTCAGGAGTCTGCCATTCGCTTCTTAGTTCTATCCTTGCTCCTGGGTTCCACACTGCCTCGCTCAGAGGGTGGATTTTGGGGAGCAAATATCTGTTTTGACATATTTTTGCAGGCCGCTTTGGCTCTGGCATTGAAAGTAAGCAGTTTCTTTGAAGCTTCATGCTGAACAGGCCTTCAGAACTCCTCATCTGAGGAACACAGTGCGTTCATAACTGAAGCCCATTAGAACGCCGGTCGCAGAAGATAGTAGCACTCCAAAACCTAAAGTGGAAGAACTGTTAAAAAGACGAACATATAAGCTAAACCTTAACTCACGTAGCGCTCTGAGAACATTGACTGACTAAATCATAGGTAGAGCATCTGTACAAACACCCCATTAACTGGAGGTCAAGTAGAAGTGCTAGGAAAAAATAGCAGACGGGTAAATAAAGCCTTCCCCCCAGTGTTAATTCTTAATTTCAGTGATTGCATCTGTTCGTTTTATAGTTCGCTACCGCCTGATGTAGAAGCACGCCTCACCTGCATGATCGTTGCATTTTTACTGATTTCTTGCCTTGAAACGTTTGTTTTAAGTCATCTACTTTGGGTCCTACTTTTTTTCTGTAAACCAAAAGGGGCATTTTATAACCAAAGGAACACATGTGTTTTAGGAGCTATTGCACTTTAAGTACCCTTATTTTGGCCCTGCTTGAGAAGAGTAGAAACTTATGATGTTCTGTTGAATATAACATAAGAGCGTGAAAAATAACATATTCACTCACCTGGCCAGAGCATTTATAATGCATAACAAAGTGGTTCCCGAACTCTCTCCTTGGGGCATGGTGCCCTTGGCTAGTTTTGATGGCGCACAGGGGTGCCGTCGTAGCAGTTTGGGAACCACTGCTGAAGCATGATGCCTTGCTGACTGAAATGATGTCCTATTGACGAAGACTGTTACAGCTTGTTCAACCATATTGAGGACAAGTTTGTTTCCAGGTACCAACCGCTACTTTTGATAGAGCCATAGCTAGATGTTTCCCAAATTTGTGTTGACAAAATTGTTTTGCATGAAGTCCAAACATGCTATTCTAATCTGATGTAGTTAGGGTTCTCACTGATTATGCTTGCTACAAGTGATAACAGTTCATGTCTTTTTTTGCTCAATCTAAATGTATGTTATTTCGTGTGCGCAGTTATTTTTGCTATTGATTTGTATTGTAACCTTAGAATTTGTAGTGGCTCAAGCTTTGATTAGATTGCGATTTTTTCAGCGCTTTGGTCAGCCAATGTTTTTTCTGTATGCTTATCATTTGATTTTGAGACTAAGGGCCATATGTACGAACACATTTTCCCATAGACACAGAATGGGTAAAACCCTTTGCTACATCTGGCCCTAAGTTACGTGAGATTAGCATTGTTAATATAGGGAAATAAACATTCTAACTTTTTCATAAAGGTGTGGTTATTCATGGGCGAGGGGTCATGGTGAGTGGAAATTACTGACTCATATTTATCATTGATGTAATTGATTGTCATTGATATTGATTTGTGTTGGTACGGGTTAAATGGTGGGAGCTACTCAAAGCGCAGTCAAAAGGTCCATTGGCCTATACACGTGTCTTTGTAAGTTTACTTAATAAGGTCTGACGCGCTAACAAATACTTTGCGCTGCAGACAGAGGGCATTAAAACCACAGAAGCTATGATTGGCACACGTCTTTGGGTTTCTCTTTTACACTGACATTTGGCAGTGTGCCACAGAATATGAGGCATCTTGGTAGAGGGAGTGTTTTTAATGTATTTTATTAGGTTAGATAGATAGACAGAAAGATAGATAGATAGATAGATAGATAGATAGATAGATAGATAGATAGATAGATAGATAGATAGATAGATAGATAGATAAATTCTGATAGATAGATTCTTTATTCAGTTACACAAAGTATCCATAAAAGCACAGTAAAATACATAAAACATAGTATACACATACAAAATGTGAAAAACATAGAGATAGCTAATAGTGACATATAAAATCCCAACAGCAGACATGTCTAGTATATACTAATCAATGGTACAAACGCATTCAGTGACCATTGATCTGCGGGCCCGAACAGCTGTTCTTAAAAAACGAGCCTACATGAGCAATGACCTCGTCCTCCGCGAGAGTAAAATCTCTGATGTTACGCCCTTCAATGAGCGGAGTTGGTATACATGGTGTAATAACCTCAAAAAAATGTAAAGTGCAATGTAGTCCTGCCAGATCCCCTGTCACAGGGCCATGGCAGTGGGTCAATGCTAGGTTGAAATGCCGCCGGAAAGCAAAGCAGATATTTTATTGTGCAAAACAGTAGGCTGCGTTCCCAATGTCCTGACCCTCTGGTAAGATACCAGGACTGTCTAGAAATGTATTCAAATAGGCACACTTTCCTTCTCCCTCTCTACAGTCATTCTTTCAGTATGAGCGAGTTTGTATAGCACCTGCTGTGCATGTTTTCCATTAATATTGGTGTTATCCTCAGGATCAATAAAGACATGCTGAAGGACACTCTCAAAAACCTGACTCCACGCCAGCTAACCATGGGATCTGTAGCCCTTCTGACACTTGAGGCAGTCCCTAATAATATCTCTAGTGAGACTCGCCTCCTTGTTCTTCCACATTGCAAGCCACAGTAAGGGAGGGCGTGATTCATGGATGTCATTTAGGGGTCGCAAGGGGTCGCTGTTGTGACCCCCTCCTTCCCCGCCACCCCGCTTGCTTCTTGCGACCCCTGGAACTGCCTTTGCGACCCCTGTTATCAGAGGTGACAAAATCAGTGCCAGGATCACAGGTGCAGCTCATCCTTATCGGCGTGAGTTGGGGTTTTCCTTTCCTTGTTTTCTTTTAATTTTTGTACGACACTAATAATGAATATTACTATATTATTCACTATTAGTATAATGTAAAATGGAGTACAATTAGCTGGAATATGACCAGCCAAAAACCCTCCCTAGCAGCTGAGGTAAGTAAAAAATGCTTTTAAATGTGTGTTGTGTGCATGCTTGCGAGAGTGTTTACGTAGTTTACATAAGAGACAGTGTGTGAATGTGTGTGTATGTGTAGATATGTGAGTGAAAATAAACGTCAAATGGTGTGAGATGACATTTCCGCTACCCCTGGCATTATGGTGAATTGACATCCATGGAGTGATTTAATATAGTCTTCCATTTAATTAATGCCCAGTTCTGTACCACAAATTACATGACAGGATGAATTGGGAGCTCCCAAGACATTTCTACAGAACATGTTTTCTTCTGTCTGAACAATGTCACATCTAAAGATACCACACAACTCAGCACCATAGGTTGCCATCAGGATACCGTATTTAGGGCCGTATTTATACTCCGTTTGCGCCGAATTTGCGTCGTTTTTCTCGACGCAAATTCGACGCTAAACTAACGCCAACTAACGCCATATTTATACTATGGCGTTAGAGGCGAATAGCGCCAAAGTTCCCGGAATGTGCGTCATTTTTTAGCGTGAACCCCTTCCTTGCGTTAATGATATGCAAGGGAGGCGTTCCCGTCTAAAAAATGACTCCCAGGCCTTTACGTGGTATTTATACTCCCGGGCAAAAGAGACGCCCGGGAGTGGGCGTGGCTAAAAACGGCGCATTTGCGCCGCTTTTTAACGCCTGGGTCAGGCATGGCGTTAAGGGACAAGTGGGCTCAAAATGAGCCCAGAGTGCCCTCCCCTGCCCCCAGGGACCCCCCCTGCCACCCTTGCCCACCCCAGGAGGACACCCAAGGCTGGAGGGACCCACCCCAGGGACATTCAGGTAAGTTCAGGTAAGTATTTTTTTTTTTTTTTTTAATAATTTTTTTTGGCATAGGGGGGCCTGATTTGTGCCCCCCTACATGCCACTATGCCCAATGACCATGCCCAGGGGACAGAAGTCCCCTGGGCATGGCCATTGGGCAAGGGGGCATGACTCCTATCTTTACAATGATAGGAGTCATGTTGATGGGGGATGGGCGTCGTTAAAAAATGGCGCAAGTCGGGTTAAGACGATTTTTTCAACGTAACCTGACTTGCCCCATTTTAAGACGCCCATACGCCATTTTCCCCCTACGCCGGCGCTGTCTGGTCTACGTGGTTTTTTCCCACGCAAACCAGGCAGCGCCGGTCTGATTGCGCCGTCTAACGCCATTCCATAAATACGGCGCCCGCATGGCGCTTCAGAATGGCGTTAGACGGCTCAAAACTTTTTGACGCTAAACTGCGTTAGCGCAGTTTAGCGTCAAAAAGTATAAATATGGGCCTTATACTTTTTTAGCGCCGCATTTGCGTCACTTTTTGACGCAAAAGCGGCGCAAACTTGCAAAATACAATTGCATTTTGTAATTTTGCGCCGTTTTTGCGTCAAAAAGCGGCGCAAATGCGGCGCTAAAAAAGTATAAATACGGCACTGTGGGCCGTATTTATACTCCGTTTGCGCCGAATTTGCGTCGTTTTTTTCGACGCAAATTCGACGCTAAACTAACGCCAACTAACGCCATATTTATACTATGGCGTTAGAGGCGAATAGCGCCAAAGTTCCCGGAATGTGCGTCATTTTTTAGCGTGAACCCCTTCCTTGCGTTAATGATATGCAAGGGAGGCGTTCCCGTCTAAAAAATGACTCCCAGGCCTTTACGTGGTATTTATACTCCCGGGCAAAAGAGACGCCCGGGAGTGGGCGTGGCTAAAAACGGCGCATTTGCGCCGCTTTTTAACGCCTGGGTCAGGCATGGCGTTAAGGGACAAGTGGGCTCAAAATGAGCCCAGAGTGCCCTCCCCTGCCCCCAGGGACCCCCCCTGCCACCCTTGCCCACCCCAGGAGGACACCCAAGGACGGAGGGACCCACCCCAGGGACATTCAGGTAAGTTCAGGTAAGTTTTTTTTAATTTTTTTTAAATATTTTTTTTTGGCATAGGGGGGCCTGATTTGTGCCCCCCTACATGCCACTATGCCCAATGACCATGCCCAGGGGACAGAAGTCCCCTGGGCATGGCCATTGGGCAAGGGGGCATGACTCCTATCTTTACAATGATAGGAGTCATGTTGATGGGGGATGGGCGTCGTTAAAAAATGGCGCAAGTCGGGTTAAGACGATTTTTTCGACGTAACCTGACTTGCCCCATTTTAAGACGCCCATACGCCATTTTCCCCCTACGCCGGCGCTGTCTGGTCTACGTGGTTTTTTCCCACGCAAACCAGGCAGCGCCGGTCTGATTGCGCCGTCTAACGCCATTCCATAAATACGGCGCCCGCATGGCGCTTCAGAATGGCGTTAGACGGCGCAAAACTTTTTGACGCTAAACTGCGTTAGCGCAGTTTAGCGTCAAAAAGTATAAATATGGGCCTGTGTTTTATATATTTGTAACTGTGGCATGAGGGCACTGCCTCCCTGGGTTTGGGGGAAATTAAATAGTGTGCCGATAGCCCTGGTCAATTTAGACCAACACCTGGGCAACATGTGAAGCCCATGTACCGTTTGTTCCAAAGTCCGCCCCAGATATGAAAAAGTGCATGCGCATTTAAGAGAATTTTTACCAAAAGTAAGAGTAGTCACATTTTGTTTCTTAGGGCCGCAGGCCAAAATGTAGGATTTGGTGAAGTGAGTTTGCAAGTCTAGTGCACCCATAAAATCTACAAAGGTGTGTGCTGGAAGGTGCAGGGTTTTTGGTGAGTGTGTCATCAGCACTTCGTCATCCGCACATAAAAGAGTAGGAATATCTTGTATAATGGAAGATAAAAAAGGGTGAAGCTTATTGATATACAAAATAGATAACAGCGGATCTAAAACACACCCCTGTCTCACTCCCTGAAAAACTCCTATATTTGCAGAGACGTCCCCATCAGTACTGATTCTACCTCTTGCCTTCATATGCCTGTGCAAATAAGCTAAAAAGTGCACCAGTGCTTCATCCTTTCCATAGGTGAGGAAGTTTGCCCATAATTTTGATCTGTTGACACAGGCGAACGCTGAAGTCACGTCCATAAATGCCAAATATACCGGAGGTTGTTTGGCAATGGTATATTTTCCAACAACCAGATTCAGATTCAAACATTGCTCAACTGTCCCAATCCATTTTCTGAACCCATACTGAGAGGGATATAAAATGGACTCCTCCTCTGGCCATTCTTTAATGCTATTATACAGCACCCTGCCTAAGATCTTTACTGTTGTATCAATTAGCTATGTAGGTCTATAGCATCTCAGGGTGTATTCGATCGCCTTTCATGAAGATAGGTGCAATAATGGAGGTTGTCCACAAACTGTGTAGTAGACAATGGCCAAGATTATTAAAAACGTTCATTAATAATGGGGTCCAGAAGTCGGGGTTACACTTTATAAGATCCATTGGCACGCCATCAGGGCCAGGAGCCTTGCCACTAATGCTTTGAGTTATGACATCCTCTACCTCACCCAGCATTACCAAAATACCTACACAACTAGCGATTGTGGTGAGGCTGGTCTCAAATAATAGGGCAGCATAAATCTTTGGAAAGTGTGTCTCTCATGTCTCACTAGGAATATTGCTCCTAATTGGGGTCTCTATTTTGTTCAAACACCTCGTGTCTGAGACCGCAGACCAGAAAGTTTTGCTATCCTTTTTCATTGCTGCCTATGCTAACGAATTAAACTTTTGAGCTAGTATCTCTCTCCTCCTCCTGGTGGTAGCTTCTTTATATTGCACCTCCGCTAGGTGCCTAGCTTTCGCCATGAGGGCCTTGCACAGTTGGCCTTTTATCTTTATGCAGAGCTGATTGAAAGCGCCAACTACTTTTTGCTCTATGTCATCATCTTTTAGTCATGCCATAATCAGATCCAGGTTCCCGCTAACTACTTTGATGGAAAAAAGAGCAGGATCATGCAACCTCCATATCAGTCTTCAGCTATCAGTGGTTGGCCGGATATTACTAGCTCCACAGTCTGTTCTAAAATGGGGCTTTGAGGACAGTTGAGGACCACTTTCCCATAAAGCAAAGGCTGCATCAAACTAGTAGATATGAAGAAATAATCTATTGTTCAGTAGCAGCCTCTGCCCCTGTGGGTAGTTGTCAATGGCCCATTTCAGGTTGCTATATCCATTACGTTATGCAAATCCTGAGAAGCAAGATAAGACATTAACTATAGGGCTCTGGACTGCACTGCACTGACCTGCCTTTCTCTATTCGTGCAACGGCATTAGGGGAGTCAGTTTGCAGGCTGAGCCTTACATTAAAATCTCCTACTAAGCAGAAGGCTACCAATTGGCCTTTATTTACAACCTTACTTTGTAGGGCAGCAACATAGTTAAAAATAATCTGGAACTTGGTATTAGAAAATTCATAATTATGAAAATTAATTAATTACAAATTCAGACCTCCATTATAGCTTACGACATGGATGCTGCTGTCAGTGGTCTCGATGACTTTAGGACAGCCTCCAGTCGATAGATTTACCCAGATGGCCAGACCACCTGACGCTCGCCCTGACCGGGAAGCAGTTGCTGGGATGCAATGGCACTGAAACCCATTCATTTTTAAGTTTTGTGTTGCCCATGTCTCCTGGAACAGAAGGATCTCATTTTGCCTTATAAAGTTTAACCAGGCATTTAACAAACATTTAGAAAGGAGATCTGCCACATTCCAGTTCAGTATCCTTAAGGCATCATCAAGCAGGCCTATATCGCTGCCCCAGGATAAAAGCATACCCCGTTGGAGCACAATCGCTAAGTGTGTTATATCCTTCCCAGTTCCAGCTCCAGGCCTCAGTCACGGTCACTTAAAACAGCAAAACTATTACTATGTGCAATCTGAGGCCTTCAAGTATGTCGATAGCGCGGACCTAAACGTTTAATCGTCACTATAAACTAGTAAAAGTAACCTAAAGGAAGTGCACATATTCTGGTTTCGTTACAACCAAAGTTCTCCTGTGACCCTAATATATTTCTTACACAAGATATTTTGCTGAAGTTCATCAAAATACAATCCCCACAAATGAGCTTGTTGGAACGTCCCCGCCAGCCCACCCTACGCACCATTATTATTTCATTCATGTCCCCTAAGTTAAAATGCTTGTGTTTGGCAAGCCAATCAGCAGTTTTATTGCGTAGCTCTGTCCATGTTTCAGTTTGGTCAACCCTGGGGGGGGGTTGGGCAGGCACTCCAGCCAACACTAGAACATACGGGCAAGCTGCAGGATATAGGTCCAGTGTATCTTTATTTGGGCCACAGCATGCTTCAGTTTGGTATTGACTAGTAGCCCTGATCATAGACAGCCCAGAGAGCAACTGACCATTATTGCCCAAATGTAGGGGGGCATCTTTTACTTTAGGGGGTTCAAGCAGAGGGGTTCTGTATTGCTGCTAGAAGTCTCACAAGTGTGTTTACAATCTCACTCCCACTATGGGCAGTGGTATCCACAGGGCGGGGCACAGATGTGTACCTACTTGCGAAGGAAATTAACTGACTGAATGCATCTAACTTACAACTCTTGATACGTTTGAGTTGATCCTTGATTGGCTTCAACTTCTTTTCAAGGATGTCACATAGCATCCTGCATAGAATGTCGTAAATACTAGGGTCAGGGGTCACAAGATCAGGCGTTTGTGTCGACTGGGTTCTACATTGACTCTGACACCAAGATAGAAGTTGACCTTGTGGCTGGGCAGTTGGTTTCTTTGCAGTCGATGAGGATTTCCCACAGAGGTTTTTCCTCTTGACAGCTAGCCCCGGCTGTACCAACATGCTAGGCAGACTATGGGGAACTAAGGGCCTGATTGAAGGGAAGTGGCACTGCACCCAGTGCAGTGTCACTTTTTCCACCCCTTTGCGCCCCCTAATTCCACCATGTGTGTGCCATATCTAAGATACGGTGCACCATGGCGGTAGTTATGGAAATAGCATCAACATTTTTGACTCGAGTTTGGAGCTTTGCAGGATTAGCGTAAAAAATGTTGACGCTAATCCTGCAAAGCCCATTGAGGCCCATTGTAAACAATGGTGTGCCTCCTTTTAACGCATGCTCTGAGCAGGCGTTAAAAGTGCCAAAAAAAGTGACGCATTGAAATCTCTTAGATTAGATCTACAAGATTTCTTTGAGTCATTTTGGCATGCCTTCTACCATGCAATGCGTGCATTGCACTACTTTGTAAATTTGGCACTGCGATTTTGGCATTGTCAAAAGAAATTACGCTAATGTGGCGCAAGGAGGTGCTAAATCTGCCCCTGAGTGTTTTATATAGCCACAAGACCAGTCTACATCCTTTGCCAAAAGTGAGCAAAACCTATGTTTCAAGTTCTGCATGGCTGGGTCCCCATACCTGTTGCAAGGACACATTGCATATACCATATACTGTGCTCAGGGCAGGTTGCCTTGATCATCCATGGAATTCAGGGTCTAGAGTGCTCCCTCAGAGTAGAAATCTCCAGTGTTCTTTATTCCAACCCTGGTCCACTCCCTCAACCAACCCTTTGTGAGAAAACCTCTCATGGTGTGGGCAGTCCCATCAAAGGCAAATCAGGGGCACATGGCGAGTTTTGCTGGGTCTTTTTTAATGCAGCCTTCCAGCCAAAATATTTTGTGGGCGGTCGCATAATTTTCAATTGCACATCAAAGATTAGCACAATCAATGTACCCCTGCAATGTGGGTCCCCTATTTCCCCGAGCTCCTAAACTGTGCAGGTAGCAAAAAACCTTGGGATCAAATTTGACACCAATCTCTCTTTTCACCCACAAACCTCGGCAGAGGAAGGGATGTGTTTCAATCTGGTCAAATCTAAAAAAAAGTCTTCCACTTAATCTCACTTGCGGGCAGGAAAACCATAGCCTTCACTCTAATCACATCAACGCTTGATTATCGCAGCAGTCTGTACACAGGCTGCCCCAAACATATAATTCACAAGCTCCCTATAGTACATCATACAGCAGCTAGACTGGTTCTACAACTTCCTAAAAGGAGTCCTGCATCAGCCGCCCTAAAAGAACTTCCCTGGTTACCCAGCCACAAAAGAATTCTATTTAAAATCCTACTGCTAGTC